>NW_026641918.1:600000-1198894 GCF_028554395.1 Pezoporus wallicus | reverse complement strand
ACTGGGGCACTGGGAAGCACTGGGGCACTGGGTCCTTTAGCTAGATTTTCTCACATCTTATCTCAAAAGCCACAGGGATGGATATCTCCAGTTCATCCCAGCCACAGTTCAATTTCTCCTGATTTTCCATCCCCTTCCCTGATGAAAACTGCCATCAGCAGTGGGATTTGTAAGAAAAGCAGAATTTCTGGCCATTTCCTAAGGAATATCATATGGGAGAAGGAATCACTCAAAATATCCCTGGAATTCTTTTGGGATGGTAAAAATCAGCTCCAAAGAGTTACAGCAGGATGTATGAATGATACCTAAGGGATGGCTGTAAGGTCAGGGATGTGATGGGAGAGGTGGAAAAACAAGCTTAAATTTAAGGCCAGGAACTCAAACCAACTTAATTTTCCCCCTTGAGGTTCCCACATTTCTAAATCCCTCCTTCCAGCTCATCCTGCTCAAAACAAATCCCATCCAGAAAACATTTCCAGGTAACAGCAACATTTGTGCCTCTTACTTGAAAGCAACCTCTGAAAGACGTTGACCTCCTCTGGGTTGGTCATTGGAATCGTGTTGCTGGGACAACCAGAGGAACTCTGAGCATTCCCCTGATCCTTTGGAGATGCCGGAGCAATGATTTATGGGAATTTCTTACCTTGTAAATCAGTTGACGGGATGGATCTCCTCGCTCTCTTCCTCATTCCTATTCCACGGAAGCGAGCAAAGACAAGGAGCCATAAAGCTGTCGCTGCTTGTTTCAGCCAGCTGGGAACGCCAGGAAAAAATAGTTCAGGATTTATAGGAGCTGGAGAACTTGAATCTGAAAGCTAAGGGAAAGGATGGGAACCCATCATCTTGGTGTCAAAGGACCACGGGATCATCCCCACTCAGCATCTCACCTTGGAAAACAGAGATGGAAAGAGGGCAAGGCTGTTTTCTCCAGTGCCAGCAGTATCTAGCATCCCAAATTCACTCCTTGAGCATCCCACGTCCACTCCTTGAGCACCTTTCTGCTGTAACAAGTCACCCCTGGATGAGTCTGTTTTGGTCTGATCTCATCCTGCCATCCCTCAGTCCCCACATCTGCAGGGCCACGGATGCTCAGCAGCATCCCTGCTGGGATGCAGAGCCAGCTCCAACGAGGTGTCTGGTGGACAGCAACCCACTCTCCCTGCCCTTAGACCACCCTCCAGTGACCACAGCCCAGGGCTGCAGGTGGTACGCAGCTGGAAGAGATGCACAAACCCCCACAGCCACAGGATCTTTCGTCAAACACCTAACTCCACATCCCTATTCCAAACCAGAGTGTGGACTGCTGGAAAACCTTCCCTGAAATTTCACCCCCTTCACCTGTTGAGTCTCCCACATTTGGGGGTTGTGCCTTTTACCTGCCACAGAGCTGGGGTGAGGACATCTCAGAGGGATGGTTTCTTGGTGCACTCAAAGCCCATGTTGTGAATAGATCCTCACTGTGAACAAATCCATGATTATTCCTGAGTCCATGGACGCTCCTTCTCCAAAGTGACAAGTTCCTGGAGCAAGCTGGCTCAAATATTAAACATTTGGCAAGAGCAGGAACATCCAGAATAGGGAAAAGTCACATTTTTACATAACAGGCTTCGGGAGAAGACAAATGACATCAACTACAGTGGTTTAGTTGCTGTCACTGGGCTGCTCCTCCATAAATAATTCAGTTCCCTTTCCAAAACTGCCTTATTGCTCACATTGAATTCCTCTAAGAAAACTGTGATGGGATACTCTGGAAAAATACATGAGTGAAGCCAAATAAATTATTCAACAATAGATGTTGAAAACAAGAAGGTTTTAGGACACAGCCAAGGCTGAGCTTTGCGCTGAGCCTGACTTAAACAGAGCTCAAGGATGGAAGGGGAGGATATCCCGTCCAAAGCAAGTCGCTCAGTGGAAGGATGTCTGACCCCCTTGGGAGTTAAAGGATGCTAAAACGGGAAAAAATAGGACGTATTTTGGATCAGATGCTGCTCCAAATAGCTCAGAGGGTGGTGGTACCCACCAACCCTTCATCCCTCCAGCTCAGGTACCGAGCTGTGATCAGCGGAGGATGCATAATCCAATGAATCCAAAAATCATGCTGGATTTTTACAAGACATTGAGGATACAGATGTTTCCCCACACATTTCAAACCCCTCTCCAGTTACAAGTTTCAAGAAGGGAGGAATCAAATCAGCCTTAAAACCAGCCTCAAAACCAACATAATTAACCTGGTATTGGACACACCAACAGCTGTGTCCAAACCCAACAATGTTTGTACCAAACCCAGGCTGAAATTAAGGGATCTCCCAGTTTTTAACTATTCAGCTCCTGGAGGATTCCTATTCAGGCCGATTTCCCTCTGCTTGTGGTTACTTTCCATACACACAGGCCAATTCCTCTTCTTCAATATGTTTGGTTTTACCTCTGCACATGATTTTCCTGGGAATAATAAGAGAGTAAATCCAAGATTTATGTCACTGAAGAGACGGCATCATGCATATTAAATAGTCATAGGCACACCGTGATGCTACACTGACTTTACAACTACTAACAGATAAATAAACAGGAGAATATCATGAAAAGCTCTATCGATAATCCATAGGGACAAGGAGGATGTATTAAGAACAAGTGGTCGATGCCAGGATAGCTCGATATTCCCAGAGGTTTTTCCATGTGAGATTAAATAAGATTAAATCTTATTTCTTCGGTGGGATTGATGGATCGATAATAAAGCTAAAGCCAAAAGAAAGGATTTTTCCCTGTTACCCCCACCAAGCAGCCAGGATTGACTGGGAAGAAATGGGATTTCTCTCACGCTGGCTGAGCAGGGGTTAATGATGGCTTGTTGAGCCGGGAAAGCACTTTGGGGTCCTTCCAGAAGGAAAAATGCTAGATAAATGGCAGGTTATATAGATTTTGATTAGAAAAGCCCTGCTGCCAACTTCCTCCTTTTAAACGTTTCATTTCAGGGCATAATAAGTCCACGGCTGGTTCCTGCTGCTCCTTTAGGCTCTGCCATGCAGTTACTTCGAGCATCCGGCTGACTGATCCTTTCCCAAGCATTTCCAGGGATAAAGGGGGGAAAAAAGGAGGATCTGGATGTTTAAAGTGACTTACCTCCAGCACTTGAGCAACCTTTGGAGTCTGCTTTCTGAAGGCAATATCAGCCACTTGAGATAGGGATGGGCTGGAGGGATACACACCAGGATGAATAAAACATCTAAATAATCATAAAACTACACCTTGTCCAAATACTGTAGGAAAAAAAATGGGATTAACTAACGGGATAAGCCAGGGAAAGCAATAACACTCCCCTCCCAACTTATTTCACTCGGATATCTGCAGTACTTGGGTACCAGGCAGCCAACAAAAGCGATGTGGTGATGCTGAATCCTGCCCTTTTAAATTTTGGCTCCACCTGAGATGTTTCTTCACCTGAGATGTTTCTCTACCTTGGCTGGGCTTCAGCATCCCTTCCCCATCCCCGTTCCAGATCAGCCCATGCTGGGAGCTCAACCTCCACCCTCAGCATCTCCTTACCAAGCAACACAAGCCAGCACCAGCGCAGCTTTGGAGGAGCCGACGAAGGGAGAAGCAGGGAGATGGTCACAACTCCTTAAAGATGCAAATTGAGAAGCAACCATCATAACAAGGAGCTCTGTTAATTCTCTTTCAAGATGCAGATTTTAATGCTGACTTTTCCTAGGCTTATTTGTTTTATTTAGCAATAAATTTAATACTGGCTCCCTGAAGCAAGGAGACAGATGGACTATAAACTTTGAATTTTGAGAAGCTTTACTTCCTTAGGTTAGTGTCATCTTTGATCTCTCCTGAAATTACATCTAGGGAAGTTTGCAGGGATTGAATTCTGCTTTTTTACAGCCCTCAAAGCCATTTGATTAGCTGCCTTTGAATGTATTTTTTGCACAGGTTACCCAAAAGGATCTTAAATCCTGTCTAAATGATTCATAGCCTTGGCTGTTGGAGGTATCTCAGAGACTTGCTAATGGACCTGAAAAAACCAAAGCACTACATAACATCTCCTCTGCAGGCAAGGGGAAGTAAAGTAAGTGCTATGCATCTTTTGGGATGCAAAGCTCTCTAGATCCAAAACCAAAACTCCACGGCTGAGCTAAAACGGTGCCCTTGTAGAACTCCAGGCAGCCGGTGAATGGTTTTGGAAGGACCATGAAATCACAACACAGCAGGAGGGACTCATCTGGATACACAAGAACATCCTTTTTACCACTGACTCTGAGGTGTGTGAAAAATCCAGACTTTAACTGTGGGGTATGTGCTCCAGAATCTGGGAGAGGAGATCTTAAGGGCACCACCATGACATTGGAGTGAAGCTCCCAGGAGCCATGCGGCGCTTTGTCCTTGCGTACCCAGGTTCAACCAGTTCCCAGCTAATTTCCCCGCTGCCACACACAAATAAGGAAGGAAATTAAATCTAAAAGAACAAAACCCAACAAGAGCAGAATCATTTCCAAGCTGCTGCCTGGGGAACAGGAGGGAAAAATCGATCCACGGTAAATGAAAAAGGGTGGGAGCAAAGAGCCAAGGAGAAA
Organism: Pezoporus wallicus; assembly: GCF_028554395.1. Classification (NCBI taxonomy): domain Eukaryota; kingdom Metazoa; phylum Chordata; class Aves; order Psittaciformes; family Psittacidae; genus Pezoporus; species Pezoporus wallicus. Next base: position 1,194,323 of record NW_026641918.1, on the reverse strand, counting down.
AGGATGATTCAAACACCAAACAGGCTTGGCTTCCAGAACGAAACCCTGCCTGAATGTTCTGGGGACCATTTCAGTAGATGCTGGTAGCTCACGGTCACCCAGCATCCCACCATGGATGGATGCTGCCAATGCCCAACCCCTTCCAATAAGGAGACGTTACTGACCGCTCGATTACGATTGAATTACTACGGATGAACTTATTACGGGCACATTAAAGTCTAATGAGTGGCTGGTGATTAATGTCATTATGAGGAATACCAGAAGAACTAATGATGATGAGCCACTTAAAGTGAAGTGTCAAGGGTTTATTATCGATGACTCTTTGGTTTCTTGCCTAAAAACTCTTTAGTTGGAAGGAGGAAGAATATGACAAAGGTAAAGCAAAAGGTCTCCAAAAGCAACAACACAAGAAGGTCCCATAATAAAACTCATTTAAGGGTAAGATTTATGGGAAATAGCATTTAATGGAGAAATATGTTGGTAACCAAGAGTTTCTTGTAAAAACATCTCACCATGTGCTTTAACACCTTTGGGAATGCCATTCTGAAAGCAAATTCTAATTCTCAGCATCTCCCCAGACCTGTTCTTGCCTTTATTTCTCCCCTCAACCTTCTCATATTCGTTTTCCATCAGTTCTTTGCCTTCTCCTTTTAGCTTTGCCTCTGCTCCATCACTTGCAGAGAGGGCTTTACAACCCAGTTTAAGCCTCTCTGGTGGTTTCTCACCTCCTTTCCCTCCTTGGTTGGATCAGATTTTGCTGCAATATCACTCAGGGGTGTTGACCCCCTGGGAAAATGTCACCCCATGTGGGCATGATGACATTTAAGCATCACCAGAAAATGACTATATGACTTTCATTTGGAAGGAAATCCCTGTGCTTTAATTTTGGAGAGCCAAGTATCAAAAAGCCTTTACTTGGACCGAGGTACAAATGTACAGGACTGAATTAAAATTGCTTTTAATGTAAAAAGCCACCAAAACCCTCAAAAAACAACCAACTTCCTCCCAGTTGGCAGCATTTTGAACGTAACAGGTGATGACAGAGACACGCCGTCCTCCTCTATCCACCTTTTCCAAGTGCTTCTTGGTTGGGGTCAGACTCATGCCACCATGGGAAACGCTTTTGCTCCTGCACATCCCACCAACCAAAACCTTTCAGGGCTTTTAGAGGCATCTCCTCTTGGTGGGATGGGTTTTTCCCCTTTTAAAAGTGACTTCATATCCCATTTTATTACTTTCTGAACGTTGCAGGGTTTGTTCTCTTTGAAGTCTTACATCCTCATTTCCCGTCAGGACGATTAAAATTGATTTCCGCCATCAGCAAGAGAAAGATAATCTGAAGTAGGCTCCTGAGGGAGAGAGCTGAATCCCCACGGAGCCATTACAAACCCTCTCCTATTATTTTAACTTTCTTTTCTTCAGGATTTCTCTTTGGAAAAGGGCAACTTAGCACTTCTCTGCCATATGTGTACTCCAAGAAGAAGGGGGAAACTCTTTTAACCTCCTCTATTTCCACTGCAGAAAGCGGACATGGGGATTTAAATAGCTCTTGTTTACCACCACCACTCACCCAGAGGTATTTTTAGAGGGGTAATCGAATCCTCCTGACGCCTTTGCTTGGCTTTCTTCAGCTCCGCATCCTCCGGCCCCAGCCCTGCACCTGTCCCGGTTTGTATCCAAGGAAGACAAAACGGGATGGGGTGTTCTTTCCCAAGTGCATTAAGCCGGGTGATTCCTGGTGCTTCCTTGCAGGAGGAAGAGGGTGGGATTCAGGCTAGAAAATCATCTCCAAGGTGTAAAACCTCCAGCTGAAAAGAAAGACATGGAAAGAATGGGCATGGAGGGCGAGCAGTGCTTAGGGATCCAGCTGTGAATGCCTTCATCTACTTCCTAAATCAACTAAATCTGTAATATCCTAAATTAAAAAAAAAAATCAATTAAAACCAATTAAATCATTTTTAATAATTTTTAAATCTATTAAACAAATATAAACATTAATTAAATCAACTAAACCCTGAGCAGACAAAATAATCTCCAAAAGACACCAAAACCACCTCTAAAATAGAAATATCATCTTTCCAGGCTGGAGGATCTCAGGGTCTTGCCCCTGTCCCACTCCTGCGCTGCTTTACAACAAATCCATAAGCAAATTTATGCAAATGAGGGGGGGTGTTGGTGGTTCCTATTGCAATTAAGGGGGAAATAATGAGCTTGTATCAATGCTTCAAGACCTCAGCTTATCCCAGCCACCATCCCAGCCCACAAGAAGCCACCCCAAGAAGGAGGTCCCCAGCCAGGTCCCCACCATCCGACCGAAGGCACCTCCATCATCAGGCTGAAATATCTTTACAAGGGAGTAATTTAACGCCATCCCCAGCTTAAGCTCCATATCTACCGGGCGTGAAATTAGTTCCAGCAAGCTGCAAATTTGCTGCTAATAAAAATATTTAGCAATTCGCTGGTCTTTAAATCAGGAGCAGAATATTTTCGTGCTTGCATCAACGCTTGTTTCTTTCTCATTCTAATATCCGAGTATCAGGGAGCTCCAGCCATAAACCTGCAAGTTTTACGACTGCGCAAAGAGTTCTAAATCAATTCCCTCACTGCTCCCAACCTTGCCACTGAGGGGCTGATCATTTCATATCACTTGATATTAGACATTACTGGCCATTGTGGTCACCAGGATGAGCTGGGCATGGGGGATTTGCAGGGTTTTAACTCAAAAAATGCCATCTCGAACCTAGGGCCTGCTCCTTGAGTGACATCTTACAAAGGAGCTTTGATCCATGTGATCCTGCCTTGCAGCCCTTGAAGGAAGGTGACTTCTCCATCCTCCTGGGCCAAGCATTTAATTAGCCTCAGCACTAATTGCATCTCTCTGCCAAGTTCATTTTGTCCACTTCCAACATCAGGATGTTTTTCCATGCCTTTGCCAAGAAACGCTGCAATTCCCTGATCTTATCCTTAGGAAAAACCACCCTGTGGTGATGAAGCATCCTTCAAATCATTCCTCATCTGATGCCAGGGGAGGCTGAGATAAAGAAGAGGGTGTTTAGGATGATGTGTTTGGTTGCAGCTGGGTTGAAGAAATTTCTCAGGAAGCTCATGCTTGGGAAATATCACATCGATGAGGTTGGTTTTCCTGGCTACCATCTCCAGTTCCTTAGCTGTGGATTTATGGCTTGAGCTCGGAGAAACCCATGGCCCTGCTGAAATACCATATGTGGCATATAAATAAATATTATAGGGATATGTTGGGCTGCTGGGAATCATTTCAACTCCAAAGCTTAGTGCTTGAGCTACCATCAGACCAACTGTGCTGGACACAATTGATAGGATTAAAACCAACAAGCAACATGGCTCAAATCTGATCACTGGATGTGATTGCTGGGGCATAGATCAGATTTATTCCTTGACTTCTGGTCAAATATCTGGGATGTGGTGTGGGTCAGCAGCAGGTTCAATAGCTGAATGATTCCAGCTCTGTGCTACAACCACTTGAACTTGCTTGACATTGTCATTGTGGCATCAAGAAACTACCAGGTAACACCAAGAGGAGATGAAGGAGATAATAAAAAGTGAAAAGAGCCAACTGATATGGGAACAGGTTAAAGACGCCCTTGTAAATTCTGTGGATAAAAGGTAGAAGGGAAAATTCAGTAAAGGAAAAGCCTCGCTGGCTGATGCACAAAGATTATCACTTTTAGATGGAAAGCTAAAGGATGGAGGAGTCCCTTTGAAAACAGGGCTATGTAAAAGAAATTTGGGGGTTTACAAACTACTGGGGTCCAAAAATGCAAAATAAAGGGGAAAACGGGGAAAAGCAAAGGGAGATTCTCAAACAACAGAAGCAAATCTGATGAGGGCCTTAGTGATGTGGGTTAGTGGTGGCCTTGGAAGTGCTGGTGTAAAAGTTGGACTTGATTGTCTTAAAGGTCTTTTCCAACCTGGTTGATTTTAGGATTCATTTGATTTCTGATTGCCAACAGGAGCAGGGAGCATGGGAATAACAGAGAAGGGTTAAGAAGGTGAAGATGGACATTGCCAACATGGGTTTTTGCAGAGAAAAAGACTCCCCTGTGGTGGGATTAATGACACAAGACAGCGCAGGAGAGCTTGCTATCAAACATAACACTTTTAATGTGTTGGCATCAGGTTCCTACTCGATGCCAAGTGAAGGCAGGTGTTGGAGACAGTCTGTGCTCTGCTTGCTCAACTGGGGGGATGTCACGCTGGTGATTTTGATTTCATCGCAGGAAAAGGCAGGTCGATGCCACGCAGCATAATTAACCACCAGTTTATTCCTCCCATTGAAAGGAATGGCAGAAAGAAAACAGCAGGTTTTTACCTCATTTTATGCAGTCAAGGTGTCATCAGGCTTCAAGGAGTTGAGAGGAAAAACTGAATATATCATTTTATGCTGTTTTTTTTTCAGGTTAACAGGTAGATGAGTCCTGAGAACTAGCATAAAGTCACCATCAAACCACACTGGCCAGAAAGCAATGGTCAAGATGCAATAAGGGAGAAAAAGGGTTTAAAAACAGGCAGAAAAAATGGGTTTTAAATGGAAATCCGTCACGTCTGGGTGTTAGAGGCTACTCAGTGCGTTGACAAACCTCCTTCACTTGGCTTAGTGGCCCTTGACCCCCGGTATGGCTGCCCCACAGCCACACAAACCCTGCTGTCATCAGTTTGTATTAACCAAACCTGCCTGCTTTTAGCCCTAAATAACCTGAGGGTGCAGGCAGCTGAATCTGTAGGACTTGGGGAACTGAAACCTTGTTCAGACAGTGGTGCTCCCTGCAGCACGGTGGGCAGGAGCCTGTGCAATGAGCAACGCTGGGTTAATTAAGCACCGATCCATATACAACAGGATAAGGCGTGGGGGAATCACGGAATCAACCAGGTTGGAAAAGACCTTTAAGATCACCAACTCTATACCTTTGCCTACCAAGGCCACCACTAACCCACGGCACTGAGGGCCTCGTCTACACGGGGTGTGAACTCTTCCATGGACGCTGACTCCTAGGCAGGCTGTTCCAACGCCCGGGCATCCTTTCAGTGAAGAGTCTTTTGTAGTCAGGGCAGCCGGAACGGGAATGCCACCGAGAACGGGAATGCCAACGGGAACGGCGACAGCGAGAACGGACCCCAGTGGCGCGCCCCCGCGTGTGGCAGCGTGGGAAAAATCACGTCCCCGCGCTCCCCCAGCCAATAGGAAGCGGCGGGCGAGCGGCGGGCGGCGCTGAGTGGCTCTCGCGGGCGCTGAGCGCCGCGGTTGCTAGGGGGAAGCGGCGGGGCAGCATGGCGGGCGCGGCGCTGGGGCTGGGGCTGGGCCCCGGCGTGCTGGCGCTGCAGCTGCTGTGGGCGCTGGCGCTGGTGCTGTGCCTGGTGCTGTCCCGAGCCGCCGGGCGAGCACGGTGAGCACGGGCGGGGCGGGGAGAGGCCGGGCCGGGGGCTGAGGCTGAGGCTGCTTCCCGCTCCCCTCCAGGTTCACCGTGGTGCTGGTGGCGCTGGGAGCCGCCGTCCTCAGCGCCGCGCTGCTGCTGTTCCCGCGGGAGGAGGAGCGGCCGAGCACCGCCGCCGTCTATGAGGTGGGACCGCGGCCCAGAGGGGCGGGTGTGCGGGGCGGCACCTCGGGGCGGGGGCCGCAAGGGGGGACCCGAGGCCCCGGGGATGGGCTTTCACCTCGGGATGGCCCGTGGGAGTGAGCCTTTACCTTGGGATGGTCCCTGGGGATGAGCCTTTACATCAGGATGGTTCCTCTGCGCAGGAATTGCCCCCATGCTCTTGTCCTTCCCGGCTCAGCCCTGAGCTCCAGCAGCTCCTGCTCCCCCTCTGCCATCCCTTTTCCAGCTTGGGCCATGTGTTTTCCAGGCTCCCTCCTGCCTCCATCACCCAGTGCACTCTGGATATTTCCCCCTCTAATTCTGCGGCCGTTCACTGTCCCCAGCTCTGGGTTTGCATTCTAAAGCCTGATAACCGCTCTTCAGCTCTCTTATAGGTTATTCCCGCGCTCAAGCATGGAGCCATCTGTGTGTGTGCAGAGCCCCTGGTCTGTGCTGTCAGGCACAGGGATCTCCCCTCAGCTGTGGGTCACATCAGCCTGCCTGAGCTTCCCCAGGGCTCCTCGGGCTGCGAATACACAAAGTTTAGTGGTGTTTTAGGTGCCATTTCCTCTGTTCGGTTATTAATGCACATTAATTACCGCTCTTCTAGATGCTGGGTCTGTGTCAATCCCAACTAAAGACACTGGGAAGTATTTTGTCTTTTCTCTACCTTGCTCTTGTAAAGGTTGGAAGCGAGATGAAAGGCATCTGAGTGTGTGTGTGTGCCCGGGAGAGCAACAGAATTGGAAAGCTTATACCTTCAATTGGACTGGCCCTGCCCTGCCTATCAATAATGCATGACCTGGGCTTTCTGCACCGAAACCCTGCTAACTGCCTCATTAAAAAGAGAAACGTGCAGGAAGAGCCAACGCTTTCACTCACAGGAGACTCTTCCCGCAGCAGCACCAGGGCTGAGCGTGTGCTGGTGGGATTTGTAAGGCTGAGCTGGGCCGAGCGAAGCTCTGCTGTGGGCTCAGGAGCTGGGAGGATGATTCTGTAACCTGGCTCCTCGTTGTGTCTTGCATTGCTGCTGGGCCCTCGTTTTCAGTCTTCTCTTTTCCCCACTGCTCCCCTTCTAAAAGGATGCTTTTGGCCAGGGGGAGCTGCTGCGGGTTTTGTCTTGTGTTTCTTCCCTGTGCTGCTCCTTTCCTCCACATTTCCTTTGTTCAGAGGAAAGGGATTCTTCTTCCAGTCATTCCCGCTTCCCGCAGAGAGCACCGGTGTCAGGAATGAAAAGTGAGGGGAGAAATCTGGGGGAACCCCACTGGTTTTCCTCCTGGAGCGATCTTCTCTGACAGCACTCTTCTGCAGGACGTGGCGTGCTCCCTCCAGGCTCCTGTAATGGGTGTTGTGGTCTTTCCTTTTCCTCCCTTCCCACTGCAGATCGTGGACACCTTCTTAATCGGCCGCTTTGTCCTTCTGGCTGTCATGTCCCTGGTCTTACTTGGGTGCCTGTTCCTGTTCCTGATCTACCACCTCATGGAGCCAGTCTACGCCAAACCGCTCCCCCGCAGCTAGCAGCAGCTGGAGGCAGCAATCCCTGCCAAAAGGAGATCCCAGGATCGTGGCAGTAAACCAGGAAAGGGAGACCAGGAAGCTGTTCTGGAGGTGAACCCATCGTTTTACCAGGCTCAGAAGGAGCCAACGAAGCAACTGAAGTGTTTTGCTGCACGCAGAACTGTGTCTTTCATCTCTAAAAGCAAAGTTTGGCCAGGCTGGATGTGATTCTGGGCAACCTGGTCTAGCTGAAGATGTCCCTGCTCATTGCAGGGGGTTGTTATTGGATGAGCTTTGAAGTCTTTTCCAACCTAAACCATTCCATGATTCTATGATTGGGCATGAGCACCTTCCTCTCCAGATGGGTTTAAGCCTCTTACAGGTCCCAGAGGTGCTTTAACTTCTCTCTTCTCTTTTCCAGGAGAGTTGAAATCCGTGCACTTTGTGCCACACTTGATCCAGTGCACTGAACCGAGATGGTTTGTTAGTGTGGTCCACAAGAGCTGGTTTGTTACTGTTCCTTTTTCACCCGTAATAAAGCTCTCTGAGAAATCCCTGACTCGGTGTTTCTCCTCCAGGAACATCACCTTTTGCCACCCTATGTCTCTGAAACCACCTTTTCCCATCCAGATGTGGGGATTTTGGAAGGTCTGCGTGTGGCTCTGGATTGCTGGGGACCGTCCCTTTGACCAGAAACCTGAGGCTTTGGCGGGGGGGGGGAACAAGACCTCAAATGATGCTAAAAAAAACAAACTAAAGTTTCCCCTGGTCAAGGATGCGCAGGAGAGACAGATCTGGCTTGAATAACCCTGCCTGCCCAGGAAGGGACCCTCTTGCTGCAGCCCTGTGCTGTGCTCAGGGGTGATGTAGCCCCTCATGTAGCAAGACTCAGCTCTCACACTGCTTTTTAGTTATTTCCCCATTTATAGAGAGCTTTTTTTGGTCTTTATGTCCCTTTGAACTGAAGATGGTGAGCAGTGAATTGAAGCTTCTCCCAGCCCTGTCCTGACTGCTCTCAGTCACAAACTCCCACTGTCAGGGCATGAAAGAGGAATCGGGCAGAGCCAATGAGCTTGAGGGTGATGTTTCCCCTGCAGATAATATATACTTATATATATAATATATATATACTTACATATATATATACTTATATATATAAGTGCCCCAGCACTCACACAGCCAGCAAAAAACATGGAATTACCTGTCAGAAAAAGGCAGAGGAGAGTCATCTCTGGTTCCTGAGCAGAGTAAATGCTCAATCCCAGTCTATCCCAAAGCCTGTATCCAAGGGAGTGGAACTATCATGTTAAGGAACATGCTGAGCATTTATGCAATGCAGCGTGTCAGGTCTCTTGGTGATTTGGATATTATGCCTGAAACCAAATTCATATTTAATTCATCATCTTAATAACATCTATGAACATGAAGCCTGGCTCTGGCTCCAAGCCTGCCGTGTCCTTACTCCCTGTGCTTGTGAGGATGATTTGGAGAGGCTTTGGGTCGGATGAACGGCAAAACTGTGGCAAAAGGAGCTGGGTCACGAAAAATCCCAGCCCTAGAAGCAGCAATGGGAAGCTACTCGTGGTTTGGTGCCACAAACAAAGCCAAGATTTGCTTTTCCCCCTCCCCTAAATCCATTTGTAACTGAAGTCAAAAGGGTCATGCTGCGGGGGGGATTTTGGGAAGAGCGAATGCTGCACTGCAGGAGGAACGTGGTGGCTCCTGCATGAGGAGACCATCCCAGAAATCCCATTCATTAGGGAAAGAGCCCCATGCGCTCTCCCCTTTACCTCCCCAAAGACATTCCCAGCTCTGTCCTCATCCCTTGCTACCCCTGGCAGTGGGAACCAGCTGGATGCACTCAGCCTGGGCTCTCTCCCTGTATTTATTTATTCTGGGCACTTCTGCTTCTCTCGGTGCAGGGGCTTTCCAGACAGTTCCTGTTTATTTTTGGGAAAGGAAAGACCGCGTCAAGGAATTGGTATGAGCTGTTTTCCAGGCAGCCCCAAATGGTGATGTTTTGCTGCCATCCCCTCACCCCAACCCTCAGCTCCCGGGGGATAACCTCCTGCCTCTGTCTAGCATCCTGATCCTTACTTTTTCCAGTTAATGTGCAGCAGGAGGGTGGGTTTGGCTTGCATCCCAACCTCCTCCTCATTGGGAGCTCAGGAGGTGTTATAGCCAAGGAGCCCTGCTTTCGCCCCACACACCCCACACCCCCCCCCAGCTTTATACCAAAACTATGAGCAAATGAACCCAGCTTTCCTTTTGCTCCAAATATCCCATTGTGCCAGCCCCATACAAGTGAAAAACCATGCTAAATCCCAGTGGGAAAAAAGGATACCAAAAGACACTGCACTGGGATGAGGGTGGCCGAGCCAGCTCAGGTGGGAAAAACAGCCCTTTTCCCCCCTAAATTCCCTGCCTGGCTCCTTAGATACAAGCGGGGATGCTCCCACACCAGGATGCTGGTACCTGGGGACCCAAGGGCAGCTCCTGGCTGGTGCCAGGGTGGGATGGAGGGAGCACAAGCGTCTGCAGGGGAAACTCCTTGATTTAAGGAGCTGAATCCTTGAATGACGGCAATTCCTCACGCTGCGCTCTGCCGGCACTTAATTACCCTCTCTGGTAAAAGCTGGCCTCTTATTTCCACCTTGACTTTGCTGACTTCAGCTTCCCGCTGCTGAATCCCGCTTTGCCTTTGGCTGCTAATTAAAAAGCCCTTCAGCGTTAGCCGGCTGCTCCTTGCGTAGGTCATTATGTGCTCCAGCCACCTCCTCACCTTCACAGCATCCCGGCGGATCAACGGCATTCCTTCAGGATGTGTGCAGCCCCCTTGCCAGGGCTGGGGGGCCGTGGTGTCGCCCAGGCTCTGTTTTTACCAGACAGGCTCATAATGAGCCCATTTTAGGTGTGATTCTTGTTGCCATCCATGGGGCAGCAGCGTGATGGTGCTCTCCCGGTTCACACACAGGATGCTGTGTCAAGAGGCTTCGGTGGGGGGGAAGCAGCGGCCCCTTCTCCAGCAAAGGAAGGAGACGAGGTGAGCCTTGCAGACACCTCCCAAAGGAGCTTGGCAGGGTTTAAACAGCCCTTTGGCTGGAGCAAACCCGGGGGATCCCCCCTCTGCCTTCCTGCCCACCCCTCGGTCTCTCGAATCTCAGCGAGAGCTGGGGTTTTCTTTGGCATTTGGTCCAGGTTGGAAGCTGAAAGCCGCTGTGGGCTGTCTGCCCTCTCTCCTCGCTCCCAGCCAAGCGCTGCTCACACTTTCCAAGCACGAGCGGGATGCGGCCCAGGCCTAAATTTATCCCAAAAAAATGAACAGAGAGGAGGTGGGGGGGGGGGAAGGAATAAAGGGAAAACAACCCCCAAGCAAGTTGTGTTTTGCTGTGTATGTCAGGGCTGGTGGGATTTGTTGCTTCAAAATAGATTCCAAGCCCCCCCAACATCCTCCTCCATGAGGTGAAGGTAACTGAGAGCTCAGCCCAGCATCCCTCCTGGTCCTTGGTCCTTGTGCCATCAGAGGCCACGTGGCCTCAGGATGCTGTGTGGCTCCACGGGATCATCTGCTGAGGACAGACCCTGTCGTGACACCTCTCCCTATGGCTCCACTAGGGTTTGCCTTGGGAGGGGTGTTATTTTCCTGGGAAAAAAGGGTCATTGGGGATTTTGGTTTTCTCTGGCTGCCCTGACCATTTTTCCTGCTTTCACCATAGGGACCTGCAGGCAACCAGCCTCATTGAGCATCTTTGGTCAGCATGGCGGGGACCAAAGGCCTGGTATCACCATCCAGCCACCTCGAACGTGTGGCTGCCACTCTCCAAGCTGCCTGTCCCCTTTGCCGATGAAATCAGCACTTAATAAAAATCACATCAGGCCCAGATGTTTTAAGATCCAAGGAGGTGAAGTCAATTAGAGCTCAGATTTATACCAGGCAGCTCCCCTCTTGGTGGGGAGCTGGAGCCTGGCACATTCCCTTAATGGTGACCAGGCTGAGAAACTCACCTCATGGCTTGTGAATACCCCAACTCCTCACACACCAAAGCTGCCCCCAACCCATGAGCACACATCTGGCTCTGTCCCTTATTGAGTGATGATGGGGTCTCTTGCCCCCATCTTGCCCTCTTGGTCCAAGTGGTGGGTTGAGACAAGGAGTAAAAGCAGCTGAATTTGGGCTCAATGAAAACCTTGGGGATGTTCTCCATGTAGAATAAGCAGCACTTTGAGTCAAGACAGTGCCTTAAGTGCTTTGGAGCCATCCTCCTGGTCCAATAACCTGAAATACCAAGCACAGGGATGAGGCAGGCTTCCAAAGGAGAGGAGAAAAGCATGAAGAGGGGCACAACCACCACTCCCAAGTTGACACAGACCTGGCCGAGCCCTGCCGAGACACGGCAACACAGGCTTTGCACATTTTTATTAATAAAATGGCCAAAAGTGAAGATTCAGCCCAAAAAGCTGCTGTGCCGAGGCCCAGGGACTGCTCCTCTCTCCGAAGCCAGCCCAGGGCGGCAGCAGGAGCCCATGGGGCAATGCCTCGGCTCTGCCGAGAGAAACACGCTCCTGGCGTGCTCCAGCCTCTCTGCTCCCTCCAGGCGGCTCACAGGGATTCATCAGAACTCCTTAAACCTGCATGGAGAGAATCGAGGGGCTGAGCATGGTGGGAGCCCCCCCGGCAGGCGCTGGGACCGTGCTGCTGGAGGGATGCAAAGTGAACCCCGGCCCGTCTGCAAGCCCGGAGGAGAAACAGGATCCAGGAGAAGATGCAGCCACCGCTCCACCTCTGACCAAAGCTCCGCACAAAACACCCCCAGCACCTGCGCCTCCTCTCCACAAGCTGCTCCCAAAGCCCTAGAGCGTGCTGAAGTATTCCACAACCAAGCCAGCTGCTTCCCACAGCTCACAACAACACCCCGGTTTTGGCACAGCCAGGACAGTCCTCACCCCAGCCAGCCCTGGCACAAGGAAATGGAGCCAACAGCCCTGAGAAGGAGATTTGGGCTGCACTTACCACAGCGCAAGACCCACACTAATGGTCTTTTCACCTGCAAACACAAGATATAAGGGCCAAAGGTTCATGGGGAGTACGGGGTCTGGGGCCCCACTGCCAGGACTGGAAGTGCTTGATGCTCCAGTGGCAATCAGAGGCAGGGCAGTGCTGATTTGGAGGTATTTATACCCTTGCTGCAGTGATTTGGCCATGGCTTTGATTAGCGAGCCCAGGCTGTGTGTAATCAAGCTCATTAGCTTGGGTGGGCAGGGCAGCCTATAGATTTGGCTGTTTCAAGTGTGTTTAATCAATGCCAATCAATCAGGCACCATGGCTAACATCTTATCAGCCGGAGACAAGGACACGCTGCCCACCCACCCATCCACACTCTCTTCCCTGGCCATCACCATTTGATTCCCAAATCCTGATCTCAACCCTTTGATTATCAGCAGAGCCGCTGTTGGAGGCTGAGCCTGCCAAGCAGAACTCGAAAGCGGGGCGAATCAGGCTTGAGTTTGCATTTAATCCTCAGGGCTTGAGCAGAAATACTCACACCGAGCTACTTCCCATCCAGCACTGACTCTGTCAGCTGCACACTAGAGCTACAAAGACACAAGGACCGCGTGTTTAGCACCAGGAGAGGGCTGAAACCCCCCCGGGGGCTGCCCTGGATCAAGGTGAAAATGTCTCTCTGTGCCTAACGTGGGCAGGCAACCTGGCAATGCCCACGTGAAGGTGCAGCAGGGACAGCAAGGGATGGCAAATGTCTTTTCGGAGCGGTACCGGTGCCCTGCTTTGGGATTGCAGGAGCAGAGGCTGCCCCGGGGTGGCACGTACGTACCCTCTCTTCCTCGCCATGTAGCCACACCACCCGCGGACCTCTTTGACCACCACGCGAGTGAGGAGCTGCAGGAGGAAAGGCGCAGGGTCAGGTCACCATGGGGGGGTGAGGGTTCCCAACCAGGAGAGAAATTTTAAGGCTCTTCCTAGGGAAGATCCCATGAACTGACACCCTGTGCGGAGCAGGTTGTTGGGGAAAGCCAAGCAAACAGAGGCAAAGGTTTGGAGTCATAGAATCCCAGACTGGTTTGTGTTGGAAGGGACCTTAAAGCTCATCCAGTTCCAACCCCCTGCATAGGCAGGGACACCTTCCACTAGAACAGCTTGCTCCAAGCCCCTGTGTCCAACCTGGCCTTGAACACTGCCAGGGATGGGGCAGCCACAGCTTCTCTGGGCACCCTGCGCCAGCGCCTCAGCACCCTCACAGGGAAGAGCTTCTGCCTAAGAGCTCATCTCAGTCTCCCCTCTGGCAGGTTAAAGCCATTCCCCTTGGCCTGTCCCTACAGGCCCTTGTCCAAGGCCCCTCTCCAGGTTTCCTGCAGCCCCTTCAGGCACTGGAGCTGCTCTAAGGTCTCCCCTTCAGGAGCCTTCTCTTCTCCAGGCTGCCCCAGCCCAGCTCTCTCAGCCTGGCTCCAGAGCAGAGGTGCTCCAGCCCTCGCAGCATCTCCATGGCCTCCTCTGGCCTCGCTCCAACAGCTCCACGTCCCTCTTGTGCTGCTGCCCCAGAGCTGGATCAGGACTGCAGGGGGGGTCTCCCCGGAGCACAGCAGAGGGGCAGGATCCCCTCCCTGACCTGTTGCTCACGCTCTAGGGGTGCAGCCCAGCAGATGGGGGGGTTCTGGGCTCAAGCACACACTGAAGCTGGGTCATGGGGAGCTGCTCCTCACCCAACACCCCCAGGTCCTTCTCCCCAGGACTGCTCCAAATCACTCTCTGATGCAGGTTGCCCTGTGCCTGGCGGTCTCAAGGACCATCCCTGCCCTCCACCAGCAAGCATGGTGGCTAAAACGGAGGCCTCAAACACCCAGGGTAGCAAAGTAGCTCCTGCTGAGGAGGGACCTACCAGGCAAGCCAAGACATCCGCTGCTATCAACATGTAGAACACGTTATTCCAGCCCGTGGGGGAGATGAGCCCTGCAAGCAGTGGCCCTAGTGCAGCACCTGTGAGGGCACACAAGCATGTTAGATGTCCTGTGCATGGGAGAGGGGACCACAGCGCTCACCAGCCATACACACCTATGGATCCTGTGCCATCAATGATGGCTGTGACAGTAGAAAGGGCTTTGGCATTGCCTTTGAGAGACTCATGGGTTCCCTGTTGGGATGGAGAAGTAAAACATCAGGAGAAAAAGCAGCTTCAGGGTCTGCAGCCAGCGTCCTAGTGTGAGGCTGTTCACATCCCAGGCAGCAATCTCCATGTGGCAGACCCAGCCATGGATGGGAGACCGAACTCAGGCGCTGCCTGCAGCCAAACCATGGCAAAACCTGGATTCTCAGCAGCAGGCAGCAATCCCAGGTGGTTTCACAGTGCATTTGCCCACTGACAGTGGGAGATGCAGAGGAAGATGCCGCAGGGCTGAAGCAGAGTCACACAGCCAAGGTGAAAGAGCATAGGAAAACAGCCGTGTTTCAGGGAAGGTAGGGACCAGAGTGCAAGGTGTGCCAGCCCTGCCTTCCTCCACTGCGCTTAGGTTTGCACAGCAAAGCTGGAACGCAGAAATCCCAGCCACCATCCCTCTGGGAAAGAGGGAGCAGCTTTTGGGGGGTCTGAGATGTGCCTCTCACCAAGTCTGCTGACACGGCCGTGGTGATGAGCGCGTAGGGCCCGTTAACCAGAGCGCCGCAGACAATCAGCATCGCTGCGCGGAACAGGAAGAGATCAGACCTGGCAGTGCAGGGAGCAGCAGGACGCTGGGCCCCATGCATCCATCCTGCATTTCTCTGTGCTCCCACCCAGCACCATCCTCCACAGATCCCAGACCAGGAGCCCAGGTCAAGAAGAGAAATGAAGGGAGGTGATTCCACAGCATCTCCCATCCCTTTGTGGGATGTGCCAAGGAGCTCCTTACCTATGGATGTGCCAATGCCGTTCTGGCCAACATGGTTATACAGGAACAGCTGGAAAAGAGCCATAAGATGAACAAGTTATAGCTATTCCAGCTGTCTTCTATGCAGCAGCAGCACCCAGGGACAGGACAGAGAAGGTAGGGACCTGAATTATCACTGGTGATAAGCCTTACAGACCCCAGCCAGGATTAGGGAGCTGAGTGCGCCCTTGGCTCCATATCCCACTGTCTGCCTGCCAGACGGAATTCCTGGCCGCTGGCAAACAGAGCTGCTGCCACGGTTTATGGCCCAAGGAGGCTCGTGCACGTCCGTGCTGGCTGAAGCCAGGCAGTGAGTTAGTGGGGATGCGGATGGGATGCAGCCTCTCGGCTTTTCAGCAGGGAGAGGGTCAGAACCCAGAGTCAGACAGGCTTGGATTACAGCTCATTAGCCTCGCGTTTGTGGCAGCAAAGCCAAATGAACTCCATGCAGGTGCTTGGGAAGGACATCCAAGCATGAGGCTGGCAGCATGGGGGCTTTTGGGATGCAAAGCAAAGAGGCAAAAGCTGGACAGACTGAGTGGGAGCCCCTAAAGTCTTTAAACCAGAGCAGGGTTACGGCGGGGTGGAGGAAAAGAAGAACCCCAGAGGGGTTGTTTAAGCTGGTGGGCTCTGCAATCCCCTCCCAGCCCTCAGTTGTGGAACATCTGGGCATGTGGATCTATCCCAGCTCTTAACTCAGCCGAGCGCGTGACCAGCTTATCCCGGGCTTGGGAAGAGGATCACAAGAGGAACAGGCTGTGACTCAAAGGAGCCGGAGCAGAGGAGACCCTCGTGACTGGGTTTTAACCCCGCGTGACAACGCACCACGGGAGCGGCGAGGATCAGCATCACGCAGCACGTGGTGGCTCTGCCCCCCGTGTAGTCGGAGATGAGGCCGGCAAAGATACCCCCTGCAAGGAGGAGTCATGGGTCAGTCACAGCACCCCAGCAGCAAATCCATCGGGATGCTGCAACAGGATGCTCCTTCATCCCCCAGCTTCTTCATGTCCCCAAGGTTACAGTGAATAATATCAGAGTGAAGAGCTTTGATTCATCCCTGTGGCTTTCTCCCTGCAGATGGTTTCCCTACACCCACACCCAGCTCTGGTTTCCTCCACACTTGCTAAACGTGTTATCTAAGAAGAATTTGAGTCTGAGCAAGCAAGACCCAAGGAAAGATGTTGTGATGGGCATCTGGATGGCAAAATAAAAGCACCGGGTGTTTGGTGCCTGCTGGGTGCTATGAATGCTGAATAAACCTTACTGCAGTGCTCCAGGGATGGTGTTACCTCTGGAGGGGGCTTCCAGTCAAGACCATGGTTGTCCCCAAATCATCCCTGATCCACCCCCTCCACCCAGGTACGTGACAAACCTAAAATGCCCCCGACATCAAAGAGGGTTGACAGGTCCCCGGCTTCCTTGGCACCGAAATGAGCTGCAAGGAATAGGAGAGGGATGAGGAGATGCTCCATTTGCCAGGCTCAGTCCCAAGTCACCACCCCCAAAACTCACCGACGTTCACAATATAGAGGGGCAGCCAGTAGAGGAAGGTGTAGCTCACCAGCTTGGCAAAGAGCAGGCAAAGGGAGAACTCCACCACACCCTGGGAGGAGAGCAGAAGACATCAGAAGAGCCTCCTTCTCCCAGCATCCTCCAGATGGAACCAGGTTTCCCCCTGATTTCCTGCGCTGGCTTTGCCTCCATCCCCATCAGGATCTAAGGGGTATCCCACAACTCACAGGTATCCGGAGTGCCCCAAGGAAGCTGATGGCTTCGGGCTCCTCAGCTGCCTCCTTGGGGCTGTCAGGGCGATCTGTGCTGCTCTGGCCTGAGGTGCTCAGTGACCCCTCATTGGAGGTGGCCGCTTCAGGATCCTTCCCATTGGTGGTCACTCCTCCAGCATCCTCCTCATCAGAGGTCATCTAGAAGCAGGCCATTAGTAGGAAATGTGGCTCTCATTGCTGGAAGGGGCTGAAACATCAGATTTGTTGCCAGGATGTGACCCAGAGGATGCTCACACTGGAATAGCAACGAGCATCCTCTGTGATAACCAAACACTTCTCTAATTTCTGGAGTTATGACCTGATTCCTGGCTAGGATTCACCATAAACTGAGCAACCACCCAGCCCAGAACAAGCCCCTTGGGAATCAGTTCAACTCACGTGATGCAGAGGTGGACTGCAGCCGACGTCTTCGGGATCTGCAGGGAGAAAGGAGATCCCATGTGAGCCTGGACCAGCCCCCAAGCTGCAGGGAGAAACACGGAGCTCCAGGGCTGAGCTGCATCTCCCAGCAGCAAATCCCTGGTGAAATCCAAAGTGCTTCCCAAATGTTTTATAGAAAGGCTGAGAGGAGTGACCAGCACAGGGGCTGAGCCTGTCTGGATTATCCCAAAGGATGCTGAGCATCCCCATGGTGGTCAGGTCCCTATCCCTGCTTGCCACAGGCCGGAAATAAGGATTTGGGGTTGCCAAGAAACACTTGGAGATGGGCAAGGTGGTGGTGAGGTAGTGGTTAAGGGTGATGAGGCACTGGAACACGTTACCCAAAGAAGTGATAAATGCCCCATCCCTGGCAGTGTTCAAGGCCAGGTTGGATGGGGCTTGGAGCAAGCTGCTCTAGTGGAAGGTGTCCCTGCCTATGGCAGGGGTTGGAACCGGATGAGCTTTAAGGTCCCTTCCAACACAGACCATGCTACAATATGATTCTATGTAGGTGAACCACTGTGGTCCTGCTGGTTTTGGTGTTACACTGGTCCTCTGCTGCGCCCTGAATCAGGCCACTCACACTCCACAAGGAAGAAGAAGCAGATGATGCCCACAGCAGCGATGATGATGCCGGGCACAATGAAGGATAAGCCCCAGGCGGAGGAAACCCAGACACCAGCGATGAGCGACCCCAAGATGTTCCCGACGGAGGTGTGCGAGTTCCAGATGCCCATGATCAAACCTCTCCTGTGGGGACAGAGCTGGGTTGGGATCACCGGGACGGCTGCTGTGGCCAACAGGGACCAGGACTGGGGTGGGACACACTGGATAAACACTTACTTTCCCTTCCCAAACCAATTCCCAACACATGCCACAACAGAAGGCCAGCCTGTCGTCTGCACCAGCCCATTGCAGACCTGGGAAAAGAAGAGGCAGCATCACACAGCACCGTCGGACACCCGACTTGATCCATGGATCCCAATTTGGGCTCAAAAATAGCCACCCCCAACCCAAAACTGTCGAGGAAAAGCTTGGTTTAGGGGTTCTCTTCCCACTGGAGTAATCCCGGAGCCATGTGCATTGCTCCTGTGGCTCCGTTGGGAGCGGCTGGTGTTGCCAAATTGGGTGCCCGCCCTGCTCAGCGGGACTTGCACACCCGGTGGTTTCGGCTCCCACGCCATGTGTGACCAGGTTTGATGGGAGTGGAAATGCCCGGCATTCCCTATTGGAAATTGGGGCACCCTGATGCCCAAAAGCCACAGAAAAGGCGGGATGAGGCCGTGGTGGTAAAATCCAGGTCCTCCAGTGCGGATGTACCTGCATGACAATGAAGTACCAGAGGACGTGGATGTCCCAGAAGTACCCGAGGCCGAAGAGTGCAGTGAAGAGCCCGCTCAGCACCATCCCCCCTGACAGGTAGTAGCGCAGGGGGAGGCGCTCCCCGAAAATCCCACTGTGGAGACAGGGAAGAGCATGGACAGGAGCTGTCACAGGTGATGTGTTATCACACCGAGCCAGTGCCTGAATCCCAAGCCAACCCCAGCAGCCTGCTGGGTGCTGCTTTCCCCATCCCGATGGAAACCAGTTTCCTGGCAGACTGGTATGTGGAAGGAAAAGGGTGCAAAGGACCTGGGTACCTGATAAACATCCCGATGGCATAGGCCACCAGGAAGGCATTGTCCAGTGCTCCAAAAAGCTCCTTGTAGTTGTCCCCATCTGGAATAGAAACATTAGGGACACATCAATGTGGTCCCAGAGGTTTTCCCTTCCCATGGCTACTGGCTCATCCGCATCCCCATTCCCAAGACCCTCCTCCCAGGGGTTTCTTGGAGCATGACCAGGTCCCTTCCCAGCCCTGATTTTGCCACTGGCTGCTTCATTCCCTCGTGGTGCCTAAGGAGGAGCCTGAGCCTCCAGCCACCACCCAGCTTAGGGCATGGGGGACCCCATTCTGGCTGCCACGGGGTAGATTTGGGGGTGACTGGTGAGGGCTCAGCCTTACCAAAGGGTGCCCAACTGCACCACGTGCTGCTGTTGGAGTTGTTGTGGGGGTTTGGGTCCAAAGCAGAGCAATTGGGGTGCAGCTGGCTCTGTGGGGAGAGAAAAAGTGGGACTTGGGATGCCTGGGGACATCCACACCCCTTCTCCCTACATCTGGGGTGAGGTTGGAGCCAACCTTGACGATGCTGATGGGCTTTCGGGAGAGGTGATAGCTGGTGTAGCAGAGGAAGGTCAGCACCAGCGTCAGGCCACGGTACCTACAGGATAGAGCGAGCAGAGGTCAGGGATGGGGACACAAGGATGGGGACAGGGATGTTTGAATTAAGTGCAGGAAAATGAGGGAAATTAGAGGGAAAGTGGGGCTTGAGGATTGGGCTGCTGCTCCCAGCAAAGCTGGTGGATAAAGCCCGGAAAATCCCAAATAGGATCCAACACACTTTGGAGTGTGGTGAGCATTGCCAAGGGCTTCATCCTGCACTCAGGGTAGAGCAGAGGAGGCAGGAGGTCAGGGGCAGCTGCGGCACCCAGAAGTCACGGGATTGCTCCAAGTTGAGAACAAAATCAACCAAAAGCCTTTTCTTTGTGGTTTTAACCCATCCTGCTCCTCTGTGCAGTTTCACTTCACAAATGAGCCTAGGGCCGGTCCCTGTCCTGGTTCCAATCCCTATCCCAGGGCCAGTTTCCCGATCCAGGATCAGTCCTGGTCCCCAAGAGAGTGGTCCAGAGACCAGGGCTGGTTCCACTTCTGCTTAGTCACTATCCCGGTGCCGGTCCCCGGTCCAGGGTCGCTCCCTGTCCTGGTGTCTGTGCCCACCCTGGAGCCGGTCCCCGGAAGAGTGACCTGGGGTCCAGGGCTGGCTCCCGTCCCGGTTCCGGTCCCAGTCCCGGTGCCTCTCCGCAGGAGAGTGATCCCCTGTGCAGGACCGGTCCCTGTCCCCAAGAAACTAACTGGGGATCCAGGGCTCGTTGCTATCCCAGTGCCGGTCCCTCTCCCAGTGACCCCAGGTCCTGGTCTTGGTGCCTGTCCCCGGAAGAGTGACACTGGGTCCAAGGCTGGTGCCCATCCCGGTACCAATGCCCCGGTTTCAGGGCCGGTCCCTATCCCGGTTCCAGTCCTCATTCCGGTGCCGGTCCAGAGCCGGTGTCAGTCTCCAGGAGCGTGATCCCCTGTCCGGGGCTGGTCCCCACCCCGGTCCCTGTCCCCAGGGCAGTAACCGGGATGCGGGGCTGGTCCCCATCCCGCTCCCGTCCCGCTCCCGTCCCCGCGCGGCTCTCACCGGCTGTCCCGGGGCAGGGCGCGCAGCAGACGGATGCCGGGGGCCAGCGCTGCCCTCATGGCGGCAGCGGAGCGCCCGGTGCCCCCGCGGCTGCTTTTCACCGCCCGGTGGGGCCGGCGCTCCCCGCCCCGGCCCCGGGCCCGCCCCGGCCTCGCCTCCAGCCCCGGCCTCCCCGCAGCTTCCCTCTTCGGCCGCCGGCTCCGGCAGAGGCGAAAACCCGGCTCCAAGATGATAACAGCGAAACCCGGGAGTGGGGCAGGAGGATGCCGGTCCCCACCCCAGGGCACCGGGATTCCCTCTGGATGCTGTTTCTGCCAGTGGAAAAGGCCGGGTTTAACCTTTCCTCTCACTGCCCCATCACCTTCCGTGCCCCGGTTTCAGCTAAGCCTGCCCAGCCTTGCTTTGGGATTTAACTGCAGGGATTTAGGGGTCCTGCTCTCCCTTCCCTTGGGTTTCACACCAGGAGAAATCCCCCCCTCCACCAAGGGATCCACGAGAATGGAGCCGAGCAATGGGCTGATTGTGAGGCTGAGGAGCAGCAAGGGCTTTACACAGCCATCAGTCCTCTGAGCTAAGCACTAACCCTAAACCAGCCAAAAGCCCTTTGAGAGCCCCTCTGGAGTGGTGGGAACAGGGGTGACCAGGGTGTGAGCAAACGCCTGGGGCCCTGCCAAGGCAACACTTGTCCTTGGCTGCCCGGGAACAAGGCCCTGCCCTGAAATCAGTTAAAACCCACGGCTGCAACTTCAGCCTTTCACTTCCCTGATCCTAGCACACATGGAAACCTCCCGGGCCAGATCCTGCCCAGGTCCCTCAGCACCCTCCATTAGCTCCATAGGGTCTTCTCCTGACGCAAAAGGCAGTTAATAAACAGCATCAGCCACTGTGGAAGAGTCGTGAATGATTGTCCAGGGGGGAAGAGGAGCATCCGCTGGCCTGGTGCCTCCTGATCCCTCAGGAGTGGGATCCCAGAGGGATGAATGGGGAGAAGGAAGCCTGCGACACGCTCGGCTGCCTGCCCTTCCTGCCGTGGTTAATATTGGAGAGGTGGCAGCAAGCAGAAGGTATTAATGATGGGTTATGGTGCAACCAAGAACATGTTACCCAACATGGTGACATCTCTGGTCCAAAAGAATCTTGGTCCTGGCAAAGAGTGCTCACCTGGAAGTTACAGACTGTTCCTAGGAAAAAGGTACTTTCTAGAGTAAAATAGAAGCTAGTGGATGAGGTCCTCATGTGGAAAAAAGGAAAGGAACAGTAAATAGCTAGCTCTGGAGCATGAGGCCACAGGGGGATGGAACAGGAATGAACAACCCCAACAGATACTGATCCCAGGTGTCTACTTTCTCCTTATTTCACACTCCAAAGGAGACAAACCCTTAAAACCAGTTTATTCCCAAGCTACAAATCCAGTGCCAGCCCCGAAACTGGGCTCCTTCACTCCAGCCACTGTCCCCACATGCATGGAGCCAAAAACCTCACCCCAAGTGAGAAGGCACAGGCCAGAAGGACAGGCAGGAGCAGGCAGGAGAGGGCACAGCCCTCCCTGCTCCGTGCTTCTAACAGTCACTGAGATACATGGATGAGGACACACACAGGGCTGTATCCATGGAGGGGACACACACATGGAGCTCTCCCATCACAGACGCCTCCCTGAGCGAGTGCAGAGCGTGGCCAGGCCTCGGAGCGGGAGTGTGGTCGAGGAGCTCCCATCCAGGGGGTCACAAGATGAGATGAGGGACCGCAGAGCACGGCTGTAGGCTGAGAGGGAAGAGGCACAGAACCAGCGTTAGGAGATAGAAGCACCTCTTGTGGCCCAAAACTGGGCTCAGCTTCAGCCCTTTACTGCAAACTTCAGGGAGAAGAACTGGTGTTAAGGTAATTCCATGTGCCTGCAGTTTTACACAGGCTTGCTTGGATGTTCTGAAGTGGGAAGCACTATGAAAGTGTGAGCAGCAGGTCAAGGGAGGGAACTCTGCCCCTCTACTCTGCTCTGATGAAATCCCACTTGGAGCAACCTGCTCTAGTGGAAGGTGTCCCTACCCACGGCAGGGGGTTGGAACTGGATGAGCTTTAAGGTCCCATCCAACCCAAACCATTCCATGATTCTATGAAAGCCAAAGAATTTATACAAAGTCCCAGTTTCTCCATTACCCCCACTATAAAACAACTCCCAGTTGCTCTGCAGGTGTTTCTCCAAGCTGTGCTCCAGATCCAAGCACTATTGCTGAACAAAGTATAATAAGGGATCCAGATCTAAGCACCTTCCCTCCAGAGGCAAGAGCTCCTACCTTGGTGGTTTCTGTAGAAGACACAGTTGTTGGCACAGGTATCCGGGTGGGAATCCCAGAAATCAGACCCACAGGAGCACAGTGGGGGCAAATCAATGTTGGAGAGTTTGATCTTCTCCCTCATCTGGGCTCTGAGAGCTTCCATGTACCTGCAAGGGGTGAAACATTCACATTTGGAAGTAACACCCAGCTCACTGCAGGGATAGGGGACCTGGCCATACCTCATGGACTCCTTATCTCGCTGCTGTTTCTCCTTCACCTTCCTCACTCTCCTCTCCTCCAGCTCAAGCTGGGCCAGGCTCTCAGAGGCTGCTGCACCTGAGGAGGGTTCCTGCTGCTCAGGCACCTCCTGCATCATCTGCTCTGCTGCCCGCCGCTGGTTCTCCTTCTTGCTCTTAATCCTGCAGGATTAAGCACACACATGCTTAGAGAAGGAGCTTCCCCATCCAGCTTCCATTTTCTGCCAGTTGTTCTCTGGGCAGCTCCACATCCCTCTTGTGTTGTTGCCCCAGAGCTGGACACAGGGCTGCAGGGGGGCCTCCTTTCGTCCCCACCATAGAAACACCAGCCTGGGAATGCCCTCCTGCCCTTGACCTCCTCCTGCCTGCTGGTTTTCTCCCCACCACAGACTTCTCCTTCCAGCTCCCTCCTGCATCCTGTTCCCATGTGCTCCTGTTGGAAGTGCCACCTGCAGTTCCCCAAAAGAGCTGCTCTTCTGTCCTCTTGAAACCAAGAGCAGTGCCTGGGCTCTAACAGCCACCAGAAAGGACCAACAGCTCCACTTCCCCACTTTCGACTTTGATCATGGACAGCTTAGGTCTTATCACAACCTGTCCTTGCACCTTCCAGGGCTGCAGAAGAGCACTGGGTACATCAGAGACACTTCAAGGATCCCACATCTATTCCAAAACAGGCATTTTTAACCAAATCTCCCTCTGTTTCTGTCTCCTTGCACCTACACAGCCCTTCCAGTGGAGTTTGGGTTGTGGAAGTCACACACCAAGCACAAAGCACGTTCCCTTGATAAAGCGCCAATTATGAAGCACAAAGACTTTAAACTGAAGCATCTGCCATTTCATTCCTGCAAATGCAATAACATGTCACGGGCTGATCCCTGCCAAAAGGACTTAAAAATAAAAGATCCAGGCTGGGTAGGAGCCAAAAATGTGATCAAATGAGACACTTTGGATGTTGCTGCAATGGGGAGGTCAAATCCTTCCATCCAGAAGGAAAACACCAAAGCCAAACTGCTCCAGACAAGTTCTAAACTCAAAAATGTATTTTATATTAAGAGCCTGAGCCACAGCACCGTAAATCTGCTCCTACAGAAATACAGGCCAAGGCCAACTTAAGGCTTTACACTAAGTACAAAGCCACCTCTGCAGCCTGCAGCTCCCCTGCAACTGGGGAAGAGATAGAATATAAAAGGCTATCATCATGACTAGGAAGTCCCTGGTGTCTCACCAGCACTCCCAGGGCAGGAAAAGGCCTCTGAATCTCCAAGTTACATGTCAGGAATGTGGCTGGAGGAGCTGTATCCTTCAGCCTGGCAATTCCTCTGTGCAAAGTGACCATGGGAATCCTGCCCTCAGTGCTCCCACAAAACCTGCCCACTGCAGAGCTGGGGATAGACACAGTCAGACCTACATCAGTTTGTTTTAGAGCAAACAGAGGGAAAACATTCCAAGTCTCATTCCTGTTTTGAGTTTGCAGAGCTCCTCCTTAACAAACCCCTGGTAAGGGAGAAGATGATTAAACTACCAAACCAAGTGCCGAGACTTTCACACCAACGTTTCAACTCTGGAACAAGTGCTAGTAAATCCTTTTATTACACTATACACATTTATAGCTGTGAGGGTGAAGGGTCTGATATTAAAACTCACATAGATAAGATCAGTTTAACAACGTGACCTCACCCCAAAGTACTAAATCTGGACTGCAGCACAGGCTTTTGGAATCTGTTCCAAGGAGCCACGGTTTGCTGAGATGCAACACTCCCAGCCTGATGTTTCGGCTCCCTACTCCAGCACTGGGACTCAGCGGGTGGAGAAGTGCTGAAGATCTCTGAAGGACTGACACACAGCACAAGAGAGGCCCACAAGCTCACAGCACAAACTCAGCACAAGACAAGCCCAAAGGTATCTTTTGGAGGGGTTGGTCAAGTGAATCCTACCCCAGGGTTAACAGACTGGGCACAATACACCCAGGGATAAGCCAGACAAGTACAGGAGACCTTTCCAGCCTTAGGAAGGGCCCTGGGATGAAGTAAGGAATACCAAAGGGCTGGAGCTCATCTGCATGTACTCACCTGGTAATTCTCTTCTGCCTCTCTTTCTGCCTCTGCTGTTCCTTCACTTGCTCACGCTCAATGCTCATGAAGAGGCGCCTGTACCGCAGGTACTCGTCCTGCCGCTGCAGGGAAGAACAGGCACCTTTGAGGAGGACATCTGGGGTTGATACTGAGTGATACCAGCTCTCAGTTTGGTCCTGGAGCAGACAGAAACCTTGCTCCTTCCCCAAGAAAGCCTCAAACACTTCCTGGTGGACAGGCCCCAGGACTTAGAAGCTGGAAAGATGGTGGGAGAGGAGGACCAAGACATCTTGGAGCATCAGAGAGCTTTGTACCAGCTGAAAATGCCTTCGGATGGAAGCTCTGCCACCTGACAACATCCTGAACTCTCATATTCCTGCAGGTAAAACACCTGGTTCCCATTTCAACCCACTTCACCAGAGCACTACAAGCTATAGTCCAAGAGTTTTGGTTCACTGGGGACCACTGGTTCTCTGTGGTTCACTGGAAGCTTTATCTCCAAATAAACAGGGACACACAGCACCAAGCTGGACCCATTGCCTGCAGGAGAATCACAGAGGTGGCAAAGTCACTGCTGAGACAAATCCAATGCCCTGCAGGAAACAACTCCCATACTGAGCACAAGAAGAGGTTCAATGTCTGGGCTTTGGCTTAACTCCTGCCTAAAGCTCACACCAAAGCCTCCCACCTTCAGTCAGTATACAGCTAGTCTGAGCTCCATGACGCCACAAAGTCTAAGATTGCCTCATCAACACCAAAAGTTTGGGGCTGGGTTTGTCCATCTCAGCAGTGAGAGCCCCATACAGCTAGAGATAAAGGAGCAGGAGAGATCACCAGGCTGCAAGTGAAGAAAGCTGGATGGGAATAAAACACACAAGAGGGAGTCCTGCAAAACCAGTTATCTCTGGGTGGATCAGAGCCAGAGAGATAAAAAGCAAAGGGCAGAGGGAACTGCCAGGGGGGAAGGAGCAGCTTGAGGAGCCCCAGCTGCCACCACCATCTAGAAGGCAGATCTGGGGGCAGCTTGTGGGAGAATGCACATAAAGAACAAAAACAAAACGCAATTTGTCCAAAGTCCTTTTGAGTTTTGTGCTGTAAAGCTGCAAGAAAGCCCACAGAAGAAGAGGGCAGTGTTCCTCCTCATGTCAAGAGGGAAGCAGGAAAAGACAATCATTTCCTTTAGGCATCCAAGATACACATCGTCTCTCTGCATCGCCTGGATAAGCATGAGCTCATGGCCACATGCACGCACCCAGCATCAGGCCTGTTAGGTGCTGAGATGGGAGAAAGCTTCATACTCCCAGCAGTATTCCCAACCAAGATAAAGTGGGGTTTGCTCCTTTCTCTTTTTCTGGGCATTTTTGGCAGCTTCTCTCCACTCCTGCAGCCACAGAAAAGAACACCTTTGTTTTGCTAGGCAAAAAGTTTCTCCTCCAGCCCTTCAGTGTCATTCAGACCCCAGATCTTGCAGGAGGAGGATGTAATAGTTGCACTTGTGGTCATGATGGACCTTAAAAAAGAACCTGGTAGGTTTGCCCAAGACCTGAGGCACCATCAGCACAGACAAACTTAAACCCAGGAAATGCTCCAGACATTGAGGCTGCTCTTGAGCTGACAACATCCCCTGGGGCTCAACACCTCTGAGTCCTGAAATGAAATAATGAGGACTTGGCTCCAGTGGACAAACCTGCTTCTTGGTTTCCTCTTGGTCTACCCCAGGCCAGAGGACGAGGGGAACACGGTGATCAGTGTGCAACCCCTGGGACGGCTCAGGCAAGCTCGACTCCTTCACTGGTCCATCACAGAACTGGAAGATGATGTAAGAGAGCAGCGTCAGCATTTTTACAGTCAAGTTTCTTCACTCAGCAGTACACTTCTCACTGGAAGTGAGTCATCTACACATGGTTCCTACAGTTCTCAGTGGAGTAACCCACCCGGGAGCTGTGCCTTTTTTGGGTGGCTACAGACAGAATGCACGTGACATCTTCATGCAGGAGCCTGAGCACCAAAGTTTTGTCTAAACACTTCTGAAGATATCCCTGGAGGACGTTTCTGGTGCAGCTCAAACATGGATTCACACCTCCTCATCCCAAGCTTCATTATGAACTATGTGAAGTGCACGAAAAACAATAACATAAAGAGTGATAATATAAATACCAAAAGTGCCAGGGGAATTCAACAGCCAAAACCTCAGCATGAACCTCCACCTCTACTCAAGATTTGTCAAGCCAGTATTTCTGCTCCTAGTTGAACTAATCACCACCTAGTGTTTGTTAACTACTCCAGGTAATCAGAGTCAAACACTCCCACGCTCAGATACTTAAGGGAAGTTGGCCTGAAAACAAAAGATCATCTAGAGAAGGACAACAGAGCTGGTGCAGGGCCTGGAGCACAAGTGTGATGGGGAATGGCCAAGGGACCTGACAGGGGCTTAGTCTGAAAAACAGAAAGCTCAGGGGGACCTTATTGCTCTCTGTAACCGCCTGACAGGAGGATGGAGCCAGGAGGGGGTTGGGTTCTGCTGCCAAGGAACAAGGGATGGGACAAGAGGAAACAGACTCAAGCTGCACCAGGGGAGGTTTAGACTGGAGATGAGGAACAATTCCTTCCCCAGAGGGTGCTCAGGCATTGGAACAGGCTGCCCAGGGCAGTGCTGGAGTCACCATCCCTGGAAGTGTTCACATACGGTGTAGATGCAGCACTCAGGGACATGGCTTAGTGATGGCCTTGGCAGTGCTGGGGAATGGTTGGACTCGATGATCTTAAAGGTCTTTTTCCACCCTGGTTGACTCTATGATTACCTCAGTCCTCCCAAGCAGACAGATTCACACCACCTCTAAGGGAGGTGTCCCACCAGCTCCAGGCACAGGAATTGTCCCTGCCAGCTCCTTCCCTTCCAGTCCTTCAGACCAACTGGCCCAGCCTCGTGTGAGTCTCACCTTGTTGAACTCAATTTTGATGTAGAAGTTGTCATCTTGCTCAGCCTGAGGAGGGACTGTCTCCTGGCCTTGCAGTTCAGCTGGAAGATCGTGTTGTCCTGCCAGCAGCAGCTCCTCACTCTCATCTTCTCCAGGCACCTTGCAAGAGTCTGGTTTCTGGAGAAGAAGGGTGTAAACATGGAATTAAAATGTGGCTGCTGTGGTGCTGAGGGCTAATTCAACACCCTTGGATAAGAAGCAGCTCTAACCTGAGGGTGCTTGTTCTGTAGAGTCAGTTCAGATCTGGCTCAACATGCTCCAGCATCCCCACAGGGCACGAGAGGCAGAAGATCTGAATTTGGCAAGTGCCAACATTCCTACCAACTGCGGAACCAGAGGAACAGACGTGTGGGGTGAAGGAGAGACAAGGAAAAGACCTCTCCAGGCACTGTTCCGCAACCACAAGGCACTGGTGGATGGTGGGATCTCTGGAGTGACACTCAGCACACTCCTTCAGATGGTAAGTGGGCTGGCTCCCTGGCGACAATTAGCAATATTTTGAGAGGCAGCAGATTGTTTCCTACAAACTAAGAAATCCAAATGCCAGAAGCAAGCCTGGAGCCAGGAATGCGGTTTTTCTTCCCCTGCTGTGCTGTCCCTTCAGCAGCTGTGACAGAAACATAACACAGAAGAGCTGCTTTGGTGAGGACAAGGGAATGGAGAGGAATATTATCGTTTTCTAAGGATGCTCTGAAGCCCCAAAGGTAGAAGGAAAGGAAACTGTGGCAAAACCACCAACTTTAGGGAATGATAAGTGGTGAAAAAGAATTTGGGTGCTATCACACTGGGGACCTTCAACCATCTACCAAAACCTGAAAGCAAAGGCTTGGTGAACAGGATCATCTGAAACCCTTCCTGGACAGGTCATTTCCCTGTGATTACCATCTAGGTATCTGCTTGGGAAAGCAGGGAAGAAACCCTTTGGATGTTTTTGACCTAAGAAAAACACCTCTGGGAGACAGGAAGAGTAATGATTTTGTGAATGTGGATCACTCATCATGGGGAATGCAATTCTTCAGAGGGAAGGGAAAAAGAAGGAAAATGCAGAAAACAGGAGTGAAGGAGAAGTAACATTCCCTTTAAAGTGAGCAAATGCAACGTACCTGGGAACGCAAACAACACAGTGTGGACAACCCTGGCAAAGCCTCAAGTTCTTTCTGTGCCCATGATCCATGTGAGCAGGGAGGAAGCGGAGCACGGGTCAGAGAAGGGATCACACAGGAGACAACACAAGCACGTGGGGACAGAAAATCAAAAGAAGTGCCAGAAAGGCCAGAGCTCCAAGTGAAACAGGAGGGATGAAGGTAACAAGTCAGGCTTCAGGAAGAGAGACTAAAGGACAGGCTGCTCGAGAAGGGCAGTTATCAGAGGACACCACCAACAACAGTAGTTTATGCTTCTGGGCACCAGTGCTCAGCCCAGGGCTTGCTCTGGGATACAGGCAGCAGTAACAAAAAGCTTGGACTATTACTGTGAAGAAAGTCAGATTCTTCCTTGCCGAGGTTTGAAGCAGGCAGAAGCTGCCCTAGGCTACTGCCAGGAAAGGCAGACAAGCTGCCAACAGCTTCCACCACCCCAAAATCTGTGGAGGTCCAGGTTATCAGAAAAGGGTGCAGTAAGAGTCTACCTTTAAATAAAGGAGGGGGAAAGGAGGCGTTAAAGAGAAGATTTTAGCCTGTCTAATGGAAAAAGAAGAGGAAATCACTTTGCAAACAGCCTGTAAGTTGCTAGAAAACAAGATAGGCAGCAACCAGCATAAATCTGTCAAGAGCAAGTCATGTCTAGCTGGTTTGACTTTCTCCTGCAACAGAAGAGAGAGGCCCCAGGCAAGGTGCAGCAGGAGGCAGCCTAGTTTTAACCCAGCTTTTGGCATGGCCTAATTTAAACTTCTGTGAGGAGATACCCATTAGATAACACTCTTCTATGGAAGAAGCAATACTGATTAAAAACACTCCCCTGATTCAGGCTCAGGAGTTCACTGCACAAAAACAGAGTAAGAACAAGGTGGGCTCCACTGGCCTGGCATCTTGACTCCATTTACTGACCCCACCAAGCCATGCTAAACATGCTTGGGCTCAAATGAAGGAAATCAGCTGGAACATATAGCACCAGGAAATCCAAGGAGGACAAAAGCAAAGGGCAAGGCAGTGCACTCCAGCAGCAGTTACAGGGTGGTTAAGTTCAGGGCAGCTTTTTGCACGTGAAGAGAAGGGAACAAGCTGCTGTCCCTCCTCGAGAACCTTCAAAGGACTCAGGTTAGTAGCAGAGCTTTTTATTCTCTACTCTCTTGCTTCTGTAACCCTCTGGCCTGCATGGGCAGCTGCATTATTTATGTGAGGCTTTAGTGCTCCTAACAGTGTAGTAATGAATCACTCCACCTTGCTGAATGCACTCAGGACTCAAAGAGAAGGTACCTGTAGTGTCAGAAAGAGCTAACAAAGGTGTCGAGCCCATAACTAGGCTGTTTCTGTAACTCCTGATGGCAAAGCTAACTTCCTTAAACACAAATCCAACAGTACACAGAGGAGGAAAAGCCAGACCAGCCCTTATATAAAAGGTATTTTCAAGATAACAGCCAGCCAAGATGTACTTCACCTTTGATGAACCCGAGAAAGAGATGGGAATGAAGAATTGCAAGACAGGCAGGAAACTGGCTCGGGAGGAGGCAGCGAGACAAAATACCAGGTTGGGTCACTGCTGGTGTTCTGCAGGATGGACAAAGTACATCAGTTTAAGAAAGGTCTTGACACAGAAAGCAGGACAATAGCTGCCACATAAAGCTGCTCCTGAGAGCTGAAGTGACAAAAGCAGGATGAAATTCAATGGAATAAAAGGTGAGGCCCTCGGGACTGACCTTATGTGGCTTCTCTGCACTGCTTCGAGGAAAGGAGATGCTTGCCAACAATCCTCTACCAGAAGCCAGTCCTGGGTGAGGAAAACCTCCCGATCTTTGCCACCCACATGAAACAAGGGACTGATGCAAGGGAAAGAGTTGTTGAGGTTTGCTGAAGGAATAAATGCACCTCAGGGGAGGGCTGATCAGCACATTCCTCCCAGACACCCAGATCACAATCTCAGCCTTTAAAAAGTCTTCTTTGAATTCTTTTTTTTAGCTTCTCTTCTTAAATCTCTGCAAACAGAGACGTTCTCACCCACATCATCCTGCTGCCTTCTCTGCAAGAATAGTGGGGACACAGCCCTCGGGCCACCAAAATCCACGGGCTAAACATCAGGTGGGTCACAAAAGCTCAGTTTGTTTCATTTCTGCTGAAGAAACTCACTGAACTATGCTTTGGATTTGATAATTAAAGCCAAGGCTTCGCAAGCTCCTTCCTCTTACCCACCCCAGGCAGCCCTCACTCACCTCCTGCCTCCAGACACCACCAGGGAGTTCAGGGGGACCTGCTCCTTGAGGCACAGTCCTGCAGGACGCCAGCCTGTGCCGAACGTGCTTCATGGTTTTGCTCAGCTGTGTTAGGAGGGAAGGTGAAGAAAAGAGACATGAAGTTATCGCCAACTGCTTTCTGTGCGGGCAGCACCAAGAAGTTCAGCTGCAATGAAGAGATCTCCCAGTGTGCCCTGCCCTGACCAAAGTGCTTTACAAAGGGATAAAAGCTTAACACACAATGAGCTTTATAAACAGGCATCAGGGAACCTACAACCCAAAGGGATTTCCAGAGCTGTCCCAGTGCACTGAAATCCCAGTCCAGGCAAGGTAAAGGGCTTGGTTACAGATCACCTGCTCCCAGACCACTTTGCTGTGATGCCAGAAGCCCCAGATTCCCAATTGTCCCACCCAGTATCCAGCCAGAAGTGATTCTCCACCCCAGGTGGTGCTTCAACTGGAACCCCAGCTCCTCGGTGAACAAACTTTATGAAATGCCAGATGCAGCATAAGCATGACTATTAGGAAGCTTTAAACAGTCCCAAAAGCAGGTTTTCCAAGATCCCACATTCCTGGTGCGCAGGAGATCAGATACAATGAGGTGGCACCACCTAGTGCCACCTATGCGACACAACACAGCAACAAGTCTGCACGGGGAGGGAAAATTCACTGTATTCATAGAATTATGGAAAGGTTTGGGATGGAAAGGTTTGGGTTGGAAAGGACTTTCAAAGGTCATCTAGTCCAACCCCCTGCAATGAGAAGGGAAATCTTCAACTAGGCCAGGCTGCCCAGAAACACATCCACAGCCTCGGATGTCTCCAGGGATGGTGCTTCCACCACCTCTCTGGGCAACCTGCAGCAACAGAGTGAATTAGGAATGTGCTGGAAAAGGAAACATTGCCTGTCCTCCTTTCAAACCACTAGCATCCAGCCTGAGGAAGCACGTCTGGAAAACCCAGGAGAGGAACTACTCACCTCAGCAGCATGCTGCTGGAATGGCTCATCCTGCTCCCCTTGCCATGGCACCGAGATGGCATGAGGAGCACTAGGAATGCCGATGGTGGATGTGGGATGGCTCCGAAACAGGCACGTGTTCATCCTGGTCCGGCGCAGCGCGGAGCCTGAGTACTGCACAGCCACACAGCTCTCCCGCTCTGCCTGCAGGACACAGCTATGGATAATGGGACATAACCTCCACCATGAGGGTGGTGAGGTCCTGGCTCCAGGGAGACCTTGGAGCAGCTTCCTGAACAGCTACAAGAAAGCTAAAAAGGGGCTTTGGACAAGGGCCTGTGGAGCAACCTGCTCTAATGGAAGGTGTCCCTGCCTGTGGCAGTGGTTGGAACTGGGTGAGCTTTAAGGTTCCTTCCAACCCAAATGATTCCATGATTAACACATGCTGCATGGGAGCTGCTGGCTCCGTTTGATGGCATTTCTTGGGATGAGCACAGAGTCATCATGCTGTGGAGGGTTTTAGTTTGGAGGAGTGCAAGAAGAGTGACGTGAGCACATCCTCTCTCAACCACGCTCCCAAGACATGGAAAAAGCCCAAACACCCCAGGGACGGCCCAAACCACTAATATTCCAGGGCATTCCCTTCTTGCTCCACAGTCAGTTTCTGGCAAGTCTCCCTGGCAGTTAAGAATAGAAAGGATTAAATATATTCACAAGCATCATCTAAAACAAGCCCATGGGGGTAAATTGGAATGTGGAGACAGCATGGAAGTGCTGCTTGTGAACTATGTCTGCCTTGAAAAAGGGAATAGCAGGAATAAACTGCTTTAAGTGCAACAAGGAGACATCCACATCCTTCACAGTTCTGGCTATACTTTAACTCCATGCCCAGGACACCAGGACTCTGCTGCTTCCAGGAGAAGCAGTGACCTTTCTGCAGGGAGGCAAAGGGCTTAAAGCTCCCCGAGTACCAGAGCCTGACAGTGTCAGACTGACCTTGCTCAAGGGGACACTACTTGTGGCCACGGGGTCTGCTATGACCACCAGTTTCTCATTTCTCCTTACAAACACACTGACCTGAGGTCTGATTGGGTTTTTTTCCCCCCGATTTCAGTTTTTCCTGAAGGCCTCTGGCAAGGCAGGGATGGAGATCTACTTACTGCTTCATAGGACCTCTGAAGCTGCAGCTTCCTTCTCATCCTGACCTGCTGGTTCACCCTCTGCTTCACCTCGCCCTGGAATCGCCTCAGCCTGGCCGCCTTCTGCTGCTGCTGCTTCTTCAGCTCCTCCTCCACCTGAAAGGCTGAAGCCTGCAAGAGGTGAAAGCAGATTTCCCATGATTTTTGCTCCTATTCCATCTTCCCTTCCTGCACCTGCAGCCACAAGCAGCACTCGGAGAAAACTCCAATGTTTTGCTTCAAAATCTGTGCAACAGCTTGGAGAACATCTATTGGATTATGATGAGCTTGGACTGAACCTAGCTGGGCAGAGTGTGCACACCTCCTGCTTCAGCTGTAACACACAGAGAAAGAAAGCGACGGCCTCATCCATCAACTCACAGCTCCAGTGAAAAGATGCTCAGATACCCAAAGCCCAGATCCAAAAGGAGCAGGCCAGCCTCGGATCTCATTAATGCTGGAACCATGTCAAAGAAGGAGCTTGCAGAGCAAAGGCTCTGAAGTAAAAGATTAAAAGCAATGACCTAAATGAAATAAATCAATCAGTTGTGTTATTTTCCCAGGTTCTTACTTGAAGCCATGCCAAGGAATTCTGCTGATACCACCATGGCTTAAGGAAAATTGGCATCACTCTTCTGGTTGTCACTGCAGGAAAACCAGAGTCTGAAGGGATGGAGAAAAAAGGGGGATCTGAAATCAGCTTGGGGTTGGATGGTCCCCACATCCCACTGCCTGCCAGGAACGTGACCAGCACCACAGCAAGGTCAGAACAATTAAAGAGAGCACCGAGACAGGAGAAACCTGTGCTGTTTTTGAGGAAACCACTATATAAACCCCATCCCCATCTCGCTCTGCTTCCTTTTGACAACCTCAGCAGCAATTCTGATGCAGGAGGCATGAACAGGTATGCTTTTAATACGATCTGCTGGCTTATAGAAGTATCTTCAATAAGCTCCACTGAGCCTGTGCACCTCACAGAAAGCCCAACACCAAGGGAGGACCTGGAGTTCCAAAGGCCCCCAAGCAGGCAGGAAGAGTTGGGCTCCCGTGTGAGATAGAAGTTGTGTGGAATATGGAGATGATTCATCTCCATTTATTATCTCAACCTTTCAGGATTTAAATGACAATGTAGAAATAAATCATCTCCGAAGGGCAGTAGCTTGTGGAACATTTAGACATTAATTACAGGGGACTGAACTCATCAGCCTGGATTTAATGCGCTTTAAGTCCTCTTATGATAACCCTCAAAGCAGGAATCCCTGAGATCAGCATCACTAAAGACATTCTGGAGTGTTTCTAACAGTGCACAGCAGAGGCTGGCTCCAGTCTCAACTTAGTTTTACTTTTAAACCAGCAACATGGGATAAAATCTCATTCACCAACATCCTTTATGGATGAACAGGAAAGCAAAGAGAATTGATACAGGGAGGGGTCAGGAGTGGCACAGGCACCTCAAATGCAAAGCTATAAGCATGGAATTCCAAACCTGGCGCTGATGAAATCATTGAGCAGCCAGGAATAGTGAGGAAAATTCATGGAAGAGGTGGAAGGGGGGCACAAACCTGCTGAGTTTTAGCTGTGCTGCCAGTGCTGAAGGCAGCTTCTAGTAACAGGCTGCAAACCCACAGGCCCAGCTAAAATGAACAGTGCAGAAAGCATAGTATGGATAATCAGGGCATCAACAGCAGCTGATGAGAGCACTGCCCAGATCTCAACCTCACTGATGGCTAAACCCAAAGTGTTACTAAAGAAAAACCCAGTTCATTCGAGGGGAATCAGCTCAGGGAGATGCTGAGGGCTTGTGTGAACGGGATGCCGGGCCACATGGACACCGTGGTGGCTTCTGACCCTCCTAGAAGTCGTTAAAACCTATTAATTCTTCCTAGGAGCAGCGCTCTGGCTGCCTTCAGAGGGAAGAAAAGCTCACTGGCAGCTCCAATGCCCCCCCCCCCCCGGGTTTAGTGGCACAAGCAGGGGGGTGAGCACCCACAGGACCCCCAGCAGCACTCACAAAGGCCAAGCTCTGCTCCGGGCCCACCGGGGCACTTTCCACCCAGGCACCCACAGGGGCAACGCGGGGATTCCTCTGGGCCAGAACCCGGCAGCTCCGATCCTTCCAGGGGGATGGTGGCATCCTGCGATCCTGTCTGGAGACTGGGAAAGGGGCTATGGGGTCAGTGTGTGTCCCCCACAGCCTCCCATTCCCTGCACCCCCATTCCTACCACTCAACCCATAGCACCCCATAGCCCAAGCCGTGCACCCCCATTCGCCACCCCTACCACCCCCCCCACAGCACCCCATAACCCCCCTCCATACCGCTCCCCTCACCCCAAATTCCCCCCACACCTCCCCGTTACCAACCGCCACTTCCGCCCCAGCCACTACTTCGAATGCCGGTGCCACTTCCGCCCCCAGGCCCCGCCCACAGCTCGCTCCCCAACAAGATTCTGGGGTCCCGGGTTCGCGTCCCGCCGCGGACAAACAAGGGGTGGGGGGGGGACACGGGACCGGTGTCCCCATCACAGCACCCCGAAAACAACCCCGTGAGCATTCCTGACCCTCCCTAGAATTCCCCTCACCCTCCCAAAATATCCCTATAGTTTTCCCCGAGCATCCCTGAACCTCTCGCAGAGCATCCCTGAACCCCACCAGAGCATCCCTGAACCCCACCAGAGCATCCCCAGGACCCCCTCCAAAATATCCCTTTATCCTCCTCGGGGGGATGGAGGCTGATCCCTCGTCACTGGGGTGATGAGCTTGGCAGGTCTCGGAGGGGGGGTGGGAAGCAGCTCTGGGCATCTTGCCCTGTATCCCGGCTGCCTTATTCAGTGATGCCCGGGGAACGGCACTAATTGGCACCGGAGCTGGAATGAAGCCTGGATGCAACCACAGCTTCACTTTAAAGCCTGAGAAGAGGAAAATAGGGAAAGGGAAACCCCACTGGGAGAGGGGTGCTCATCCAGCTTTGTGGAATGACCCCCCAAATATAATCCCCAATGCTCAGAGACTTAAAACCCACTGGATTATCCACAGCAGAGACGGCAAAACTTAACCATGCTCAACGGGGTGATGCCCCCGACATTGAGAATCTTCCTGGGAGTGGGAAAACATGGAATTGGGGGGGGGGGGGGGAACTGCGAATCTGAGTGTTTTTCCCCCAAATAAATGTCAGCTCGAGGCCGCCGGGGAGGCGAAATCCACCAGGACACAGGGCTCTATTGAGAAGGGCAAGAACAACAACAAAAAAAGAAGGGAAAAAAAAAGAATTTATCCGGGCGGAACGCCAAGCCGGGAGCTCCGCGGGACGTGCCCGGAGTTGGGAAGCGGAGGGATTCGGGGGGCGAAATGTGGGGAGCGCCGGCCGCCCCGAGGGGCCACCCCGGTCCCCCCTGCTTGCTGCTCCTGGCTCTGCACACAGGTAGGGGCTTTTCGTGTTTTCCCATGGGTTTTCCCCATGGTTTTTTACCCGTTTTAACACGGTTTTCCCCATTTTTCCTTGGGTTTGGGGTGTATCTGGACAGAGGATGCTACCGGGGGGGGGGTGTGTGATGAGGGTGGTGGTACCCGATGAAGGGAGGGTTGGGAAGGACTGATGAGCTGTTGGGCACCCCCTCTGCTTGGGAAAAAGGGAAAAGAAGGGGGAAATTTTGAGGAATAAAAACTGGGAAAAACACTTTTCCAGGGCCAAACAGGTCCTGCTGGGGGCTGGATCCACCACCCCCACCCTCCCCAAGCTTCTTCCCAGTTTTTCGTCTCCCCCAAGCCCCCTTTTGCTCTTCTTTTTTTCAGCATTCCCAATTCTATTTTCTTACCTATCCCTCAGATTTCCCAAAAAGCCCATTTCTCATCCCATTTCCAGCTCTGCTCCCCATCCTGCTGAAACCTCCATCTTTTATTCCCTAAAACCCCACCTTTGGGGTTTAAGGAGTCCCAAACTGCCCCATCTCGCATCTGGAAATGCAGAATATCACGCACAACAATTCTGCACCATTTTACTGCAGTTTGGACCCAAAATCAGCCGTGGGGAAGCCCCATTTCCCTGCGGATGAGCCAAGGGAGTTTTCCAAAGCCACTTTTGCATTTTGCCAGCTTGGATTGACACCCAAAAAAAAACATCAGGACCCTCCACAATTGGCTTTTTCTGCAACAAATGGGGATTAATTTGGGAAAATAGTGGAAAAATTAGGAGTTTTAGTGGGTTTTTCAGCCAGAAAAGGTGAGAGATCTCCATCCCTAAGCCAGGAATGCTATAGGAAATGGGAATATTGCCTGATTTATTAATTAGCTCCCAAATTCATTACCAGGAGCAGGGCAAAAATAGCAATTCGCTTTAAAAAGGGGGAGAAATGGTTAAAAAGCAGCAATTTGGGGGTGCAAGGATTCATTAAAAGCTACATCCCATCCCAGGCCTGGGTTTGCCTTATAGATGCTCCCTATTTTTTCGGGTTGGGGCATGTTTTCGGGGCCGAGCTGGGAATAATGGACGGACGAACGTTGCATACCAATAGATCCCATGACTTTCCAGGCTTGTTTAAAGCCTTTCTTGCTCCGGCTTCACTCTTCCCAGCTGGTTTCCCCATTCTTTTTCCTCCTTCTCTCTTCAATATGAAGTTTGTTCACCCTCGCATAACAGCATGTGGATGACAGTCACAGATGGCACCCCTGGGCTGGGAACTGGGGAGATGGATTTTTAGGGAAAAAGCTGTTTTGGGGACTTATCCTCCAAATTATCAGCTTTCCCCACTTTTTCCCTACCTTTTTGCCCTTAAAATCAACTCCATGATGCAGTTTGGCATCTTTGGGTTGATTTGGCTGCATCAGAGCATCCAGTGGAGCAGGGATGGGATAAAAATTACACACACACACACACACACACACACACACCCCTTCAGTTTTTGGCATGATTTCCAAATCATTCAATTAACCTGAGCACAGGAGGTCTCCTACCACCCACCCCGCATCTTCTCAAGGTGTTGGTTGAACATCCCACCCGTGCTGATGCACCTTGAGGGCACTCAGCACATCTTTGGGATGGGATTCCCTATTTCCCTATGGGCTCGGAGGACCCAGACTGGGGACCCCATTGTCTCTCCCCCCCCCCCACCCAAGGTCTGCTGGCAGGGGTGAACATCACCAGCCCCGCGGCACTGGTGCGCGGCACAGCAGGCAAAGCGGCGCTGCTGTCGGTGCGCTACGCCAGCGCCAGCGCCGACAAGCCCGTGGTCAAGTGGCAGCTGAAGCGAGACAAACCCGTCACCGTCGTCCAGTCCATTGGCACCGAGATCATCGGCAACCTACGGCCCGACTACCGGGATCGCATCCGGGTGCTGGAGAACGGCTCCCTCCTCATCAGCCCCTTGCAGCTGTCCGATGAAGGGGCTTACGAGGTGGAGGTGTCCATCACCGACGACACCTTCACCGGCGAGAAGACCATCAACCTCACTGTGGACAGTAAGAGCAAGAAGGATGTTCAGTGGAGGTTGGGTTCTCTATGGGATGTCTTCCCTGACCACCTCTGGGGAGGGCTTTCTCCAACTGGGAGGCTCAATCACCCCATCTGAAACTGGGAGGTGGTTTTTGGGGTTCAACCACACTGTGTAGCCAAGCTACATCCACGGTGGTGTTTTGATGCCCTCCTCCCCATCCCATGGGCCCATGTGTCTCCTGAGGCATGGTGTCACCATGGCTTCCCTGCTCACCCGCACCCCAAGCACTTTTGAGGAGGGCTTTACCCAACTAGGAGGTTCAATCACCCCATCTCCAACTGGGGGGTGGTTTTTGGGGTTCAACCACACTGTGTAGCCAAGCTATATCCTCGGTGGCATTTTGATGTCCCCCTTCCCATCCCCTGTGCCCATACATCACCTGAGACATGATGAGATTGGACCCATCACCATGGTTCCCCTGCTCACCCGCAGTCCCCATCTCGAAGCCTCAAGTGCTGGTGGCCTCCTCAACGGTGTTGGAGCTCAGTGAGTTCTTCACCCTCAACTGTTCCCACGAGAATGGCACGAAGCCCACCTACACCTGGCTGAAAGATGGGCGGCCGCTGAGCAACGACTCCCGCCTGCTCCTCTCCCCTGACCAGAAGATCCTCACCATCACCCGTGTCCTCATGGCCGATGATGACGTCTACAGCTGCCTGGTGGAGAACCCCATCAGCCATGGCCGCAGCATCCCCGTGAAGATCACTGTCTACCGTAAGCCACCTGCACCCCCTGGGGACAGACATCTCTTGGAGATGCTCCCAGCTAAAATCCAGGGGGGTTGTCCCCCCATTGCTCTCCCCAGGCCGGAGCTCTCTCTACATCATCCTCTCCACGGGTG
The DNA here is from genome assembly GCF_028554395.1 of Pezoporus wallicus. Taxonomy (NCBI): domain Eukaryota; kingdom Metazoa; phylum Chordata; class Aves; order Psittaciformes; family Psittacidae; genus Pezoporus; species Pezoporus wallicus. Next base: position 1,154,387 of record NW_026641918.1, on the reverse strand, counting down.
GCATCTTCCTCCTCGTCACCCTGGTGACTGTTTGTGCCTGCTGGAAACCCTCCAAGAAGTATGGCTGGGGGAACATGGGAGCCAAAGGGGGTCCCCTTCTCCTGCCCCATCCTGTCTTATTCCATCCCACCCTGTCTCATCTCTTCCCATCCCATCTTGTCCTATCCCACCATATGACCTCATATCTCATCCCATCACATCCCATCCCATCCTGTCCCATCCTGACTTGACCTACCTCATCTCATTTTGTCCCATCTTGCTACATCCTATTTAGTCTCATCTCATCCCATCCCAACCTGCACTGACCCATTTGTCCTGTTCTGTCCCATTCCATCCCATCTCATTATGCCAGGTCTTGTCTCATCCCATTAGTCCCGTCCCATTCAATCCTACTTCATCCCATCTCATCCCATCCCCATCCAATTCCAACTTGTCCCATCCCACCACTGGGGACCACTGGCCCCTTCCCCAGCAGCCCCACCTCTGCCCCATCATGGTGCCGGCGCTGCCCGTTCCTTCCCCTTCCCTAGGGAGAAGCGACAAGCAGAGACACAACCAGCTTCTGAATACACAGAGCAGGACGAGGAGCGCCTGAAGCATGAGGGTGAGTGCTGGTGGTGCCTAACACTGGGTAACCAACACAACACCGTGATAACCGACACCGTGCCTCCAACAGCTGAGACCATCCCACGGAGCGCTGAGCACGAGCGCAAGAATCCGGTGGCCTTGTACATCCTCAAGGACAAGGTGAGCGGCTGGTGGCGTGCCGGTAGCACCATGTGCCTGGCGCGCTTCACACGCTTGCCTACCGCTGTCTCTTGTCAGGACTCTCCAGAGGCAGAGGAGGACGCGGCGCCGGAGCCCCGTGGCACGGTGGAAGCGAGTTACCCCAGCTCTCCGGTGCCAGCAGCCGGCCGCTCGCCGGGCCCGGTGGGTCGCTCGACACGGCGCTACCATCGCTCCCCGGCACGCTCGCCCGCCTCGACGCGCCCGCACCGCTCCCCGCCGGGGTCACCCGCACGGTCCCGCGGCGCCCCGCGGCTCCTGCGCACCGCCGGCGTCCACGTCATCCGTGAGCAGGAGGAGGCCAACGCCGTGGAGATCAGTGCCTGAGCAGGGGGGACACGTGTGTGCCTGCGGTGGCACCGGGCGAGCGGGGACAGCGGGCACCGGCCGGCTCGGCGTAAAGTCACTAATTTGCTATTGATCCCACCCGGAGCTCCCCTCTTCCGTCCCCTCTCTTCCTGGGGCGCCGCTTTCGTGGCTTTCCCGCCGGGATGAGCGCGTGGGGAGCGTGCGGGAGGGAGCGTGTGTGCTGTGCACGGAGAGAACACGCGAGAGGGCATGTGTGGAGCACGCACGGAGCACAGTGTGCACACACTGCACTGAAAGGGGGAGCGTGGGGCATGCAGAGAGAACATGCATGGAGCATGACCAAGGGCATACACAGAGTGTGCAGAGAGAACATGTACGGAGCATGTACAAGGGCACGTATGGAGCGTGCCCAAGAGTGTGTGGAGAGAGCATGCATGGAACATGCAGGAGGGCACATATGGAGCGTGCACAAGAGCATACATGGAGCATGCAGAGATGCCATGCACACAGGGCACGAGAGCATTTGCACAACAGGATGAGTGTGCACAGTGTGTGCAGCGATGCCGTGCACCAAGCGTGCAAGAGGTGTGTGGAGTGTGCAGACAAAACATGCAATAAGCATGTAAGAACATGCACAGGGCATGGGAACGTACCTTGCCCAGAGTATGCAGAGAGAGCACAAAGGGTGCCAGAGGTGTGCAGAGAGAGCATGTATTCAATAAGCGTGCACAAAGCATGTAAGAGAGAGGATGAGCTCACAGAGAGAACATGCACAGAGCTTGCAGCCAAGACTGCATGGACCGTGTGGAGAGCATGCGCATAGGGAACATGCAGAAAGCGTGCACGTAGCATGCACAGAGCATGAGTGCGCACAGAGCACATGGAGAGCACGTGGGGACAGCATGCATGCCATGCTCACAGAGAGCACACACAGTGTGCAGGGAGCGTGACAAGACAACATACATGAAGGGGACACACATGGAGTACATGAGGAGAGCACGCATGCAGCACCGCATGGGGGGCACATAGAGCATGCAGCAAACGTGCAGAAGGCATGCACAGAGCGTGTGACAGAGCTTGCACAAAGCATGTACTGAACACACACACACACACACACAAGGAGCATGCACACAGCGCGCCGCATGAGCACACGTGTACCCGGCGTGTGCAGGAGCACACGTGCACACCCAAAGCACACAGCCCGTGCACGCAGCAGGGGCACAGTGACCCAAAGCTCGCCCGAGCACGCATACGCAGGCGGCCTAAATGGGGGGGGTTCCTCCTCTCCCATCACATCTCCCCCTCCCAGGCGCTCCCGGGATATAGGTTTAGGATGGAAATCACACAGCAGCCGGCCCCGGGGCGCCCGGGTGGGTGCTGGAGCACCCTGGGGTGTTTGCGGTGCTACTAACCAATAAACTAAACGTAGTACCCGGCCCATGGTGGCACCCTGGGGTGTCTTTGTGGGACAGGGTGCACCCTGGGGTGAGCATCAGAGTTGGGTGACAGCTGAGAGCGAAAGAGCTCGATGCACCCAAAGCTAAGCTTGGGACAGTTCATTCTGGTCCCTACTGAGAGCTCCTTTCTTCTTCATTCTTCTTCCTCCCACCACCATGGATTAGCAGAGATGTTTGTGTCCAACCTCCCCCCGGCACTTCCCGGCCTCTGCGTCCGGCTATTGTCCCCCCCCATCCGGAGCCGGATCCTGCCCCGGTGCTGGCGGGGGAGAGGGGGGGACCGGGAATTCAGGAATGCAGCCCGGGGCCAGCATGGCGGGCAGCTGGGTGCTGGCCCTGGGCTTGGGGCTCTGCCTCAGCGCGCTGCAGCGGGGAGGTGAGTGTGGGGGTGCCCCCCACCCCTCAATACCAGGGCTGAGATCCACTTCTATCACCACCACTTCCTTGTCCCCCCACAGGCTGCCACACCCCTGGCACGGCCATGGCACCCCAAACTGCAGCTGGTAAGGACACCCTATGAGCGGGGGGGCACCCCAAAACCTCCTGTTGTCCCCCCCCTCACCCATGGTGTCCCCTTTGTCCCAGTGCTGCGGGACAATTTCCGCCTGCAGCCAAGCGATTTGGTGGCCACGGTGGGACAAGTGCTGGAGCTGGATTGTGTCCCCCCCTCGGGGCACCCCGAGCCCCACGTCACCTGGAAGAAGGACGGGGTGGCCTTGGACTCAGCAGGTGACAGGTACGTGGTCACCAACGGGAAGCTGCGGGTGGCACCGGCGCACCGGAGCGACTCTGGGCTCTACGTCTGCGTGGCGGCCAACGCGGCGGGCAGGAGGGAGAGCCGCGGCGCCCGTGTCTCTGTCCTGGGTAAGACAAGGGTGTCCCATGGGGGTGGTGGCCGCACCACGGCCAGCTCTGGGCCATGTCCTCCGTGTCCCCATCGCAGAGAAGCCGACCATTGTGCGGCACCCGAGTGACACCGTGGCGGTGGCGGGCAGCACCGTGGAGCTGAACTGCAGCGCACAAGGTGACCCAATGCCACGGGTGCAGTGGCACAAGGAACGTGGGGACCTGCCCTGGGGCAGGTAGGTGGTGGCAGGGTGGAGGTGTCACATCCTTGGGGTGAGGATGGGGCTGATGGAAGGCTGGTGACCCACAGGCATGAGGTGGACCAGGAGCACACCTTGCGCCTCTACGCCGTGACGCTCGCCGACGCCGGCACCTACGTGTGTACAGCGCAGAGCCAGCTGGGCACCGCTGCAGCCACCGCACTGCTCCGTGTGGAGGGTCAGTGGTGGCACCTCCATGGCTTCCTCTGTCTTGGGGAACCAGGGTCACCTGGGGGTCCATGCAAGGGTATCCATTCAAGAAAGCTCATCTAAAGGGAATCCATCCAAGCAGGTTTCTCCAAGAGGATCCATTTAAAGGGGTCTGTCCAAAGTGGCAGGTTGAAGGGAATTTAAAGGGGGATTGAAGAAGACATATCCATCCAAAGGGTCCATCTAAGAGGGACATATCAATAAGCATATATCATGGGGTCCATCAAGGGGGTCCATGCAAGTGGTGTCCATCCAAGAGGTGTCCTTCCATGGTGTCCATTTGAGGAGGTCCATTCAGGGAGCCACCAGGCTCTCCAGGGATGGGTATCTGAGATGGGTTCCAGGGGGACCTTGCTCCTGCCTGGCGCTGCTGTGAGCTCCCTCTGCCCGCAGAGCGGCTGCCGACGGGCCGGCGCGATGCTGCTCCTCGGGACCTGCTGGCCATGAGGCTGCACTTGGACAATGGCACCGTGCTGCCCACCGCGGCCGTGCGGCTCCGCTGGCAGGTGAGTGTCCCCTTGGGATGGCTGGGATGGGATGCAGGGATGATGTCCCACCACGGCTCATAACCCATCCAACCCCCCCAGATGCTAATGAGGACACCAGTGCTGGTGGGCTACATGGTGCTGTACCGCTGCCTGGTCCCTGCCACCACTTCCTGGGTCCAACATGATGCAGGCAAGGAGCTCAGCACCATCATCCCTGCGCTCCGCAGGGGCTACAAGTACGAGTTCAAGGTCCGACCCTACACTGGACGGACCCAGGGCTTGGACAGCAATAGCAGATACCTCTGGATACCTGAGGAAGGTGGGCTGGGTGTCCCCAGGGATGCTGGGTGGAGGATGGTGGGATTGGTTGGTCTCAGCACCCCTGTCTTGCAGTGCCAAGCGCAGCACCCCAGCATGTCACCATGGGCCAGGCTGAGATGGGCAACGGCACCGTGGTTGTGAGCTGGGAACCGCCTCCTCCTGAGGCCCACAATGGCATCATCCGTGGCTACAAGGTTTGGGATGATGGGGCTGGGGGGCTTCTGGCCAAGGAGAATCTATCCAAGGGGATTGTCTAAGGGGGATCCATCCAAGAAGGGAGCCTATCAAAGGTCTTTCCAAGCATGGTCATCCAAGGAGTGGCTGTCCAAGGGGGAATCCAGGCAAGAGATTCATCCAAGAGGAATCTTGACAAGGGGCATCCAAAGGGGCAGACCAAGATGAAGGTTGTGCATCAAGGGGATTCATCTAAGGGGACCCATCCAAGGGGGTCCATCCTGGGAATATTAGTTCAATGGGGTCCATCAAGGAACTTCACCTAAGGGGGCTCATCCTCTTGGTGCCTGCAGGTGTGGTCGATGGCCGAGGGCTGGCAGCGCCCCACCAACAGGACCGTGGATGGAGGCACCCACCGCCTGGAAACCCTCATCCCGAGCCCTGGGGCCCAGCTCTGCGTCCGGGTGGCAGCTTTCAATGGTGCAGGGCTGGGGGTCCCCAGCAACGTTACCTGCAGTGCCATGGGTAGGAGACGGGACTACAGTGGGGTGCAGATGGGGACCACAATGAGGTGAAGGCAGGGGTTAAGGTGGCAGCACAGTGGTGACACTGTTGGCATGTTGCAGGGGTGGCAGCAGGGAGCACAGGGCTGGCCCGGGTGCTGCGGCAGCCCATTGTCATCGCTGCCACCGGCTCACTGCTCTGGTTGGCTTTGCTCGTCCTCCTCCTGCTCCTGTGCCAGCGCCGCGCCAGCCGGGACGCTGCCATGCGCCGCAGGTGACCCACTGTGGGGTGAGGGACATGGGGGGCTCCATGTGGGGGAGATGACATCCTGTGACACCCCTTTGCTCTACAGGCTGGTGGCTGCAGACACACCGTGGCTTGGTGGCCCCTGGAAACCTCCCTGTGCCCCACAGAACCGCAGCAGCAGCAGCAGCCTCCTGGGCAGCGATGGCAGGGACCCCTCCAGTGAGCCCCATGGATGCAGGGACCCCTCCAGTGACCCCCATGGGTGCAGGAACCCCAACCTGGTGCCATGGGACCCCCACCCATTCCAGTGTGGCTTCTGTATGATGCTATGGGACCCCCACCCAATTCCATGGGATCCCCACCTAGAGCAATGGAACCCCAATCTAGTGCCATGGGACCCTCCTCCATCCCATGCCTGGCCCTCACAGAGTGCCCAACACCCCCCTGGGTGCTCACAGTTGCCCCTCTGCATGCAGCAAGGCCCTGGGGACAAACAGAGCCAAAGAGGAAGGGGCCAGGGAACACCTGACTCAGCACCCATGGGTGCCCTGACCTCTTTTATCCTCCAGCCCTGTCCTTGGAGCCATCAAGCCTCGGCCCCCCCACACCCTCCAACCACAGCAGTGCCTGCGGGGGGCACCCTCCACCCCTTGGGGACACGGGGTGCTGCAGGGTGGGACACCCAGGGGTGCGCACATCCCCCAGCACCCCGAACCCAGCTCCCTCGGAGCGGCTCCGCAAGAGAGGTGGGTGCTGGGGGGTGCTGGGGGGCACGGGGGGGCATGAGGAACAGTGGGAGGTGGCTCATGGCTCTGTGTGTTCCCATGTCCCCCATGAAGAGCTGCAGCAGGTGCACAGCACCCCACTGCTCACCGATGGCCCCGGGCATGGCCCCATCCATGGAAGCAGAGGCGAGTGGGGGCCGGATCTGGGGCTGGAGTGGCCTCAGCGAAGAGGACACGATGGTGACACAGGTGCGGTGGTGGCTGGAGGGGACCGGCGGCAGCTCCCGGTCTTCAGCACCCCAAAACCACGTCGGGGCAGCGCCTCCCTGGCCTCCAGTGGCACAAGGTCCCCAGTGCCACCACCCCACGGCTGGCACTCGCCAGTGACACGGTGAGTGCCGCTGTCCCCACCATGGGCAACTACATCCACCCCAGCCCCCTGCTGCAAAAGCCACCACATCCTTTGTACCTGCAGGTCCCCAGCAACCCCGTACCCCAGGGATACATCCCCAGTCACCCGGTGCCCCAGGGACATGCCCCCGGTCACTGGGAGCCCCAGGGATGTGTCACCAGCCACCAGGCACCACAAGGACCTATCATCAGCCTCCGGACAGCCTGAAGACATGTCACCAGGCACTGGGCACTCAAGGGGCTCATCCCCAGCCACAAGGCTCCCAAAGGAGAAGTCTGCGGCCACTGGGCACCGCGGGGACAAGCTCCTGGCCACCAGGTACCCCAGGGACATGTCTCTGGTCACCAGACATCCATCACTGGTGAGCAGGCACCCAAGACACATGTTCCTGATACCCAGGTACCCTGAGGACACACCACCAGTGGTGAGGCATCCCAAGGACACAACTCCAGCCTCCGGGAGCACAAGGGACACATCCCCTGTCACCAGGCACCCAAAGGACATGTCCCCAGCCACCAGGCACCCCAGGGACCCATCACTGGTGAGCAGGCATCCAAGTGACACATTTCTGGACAGCAGATACCCAAAGAACATGTCACCAGCCATGAAGCATCCCAAGGACACATCTCCAGCCACGAGGAACACAAAGGACACACCGCCAGCCACCAGGCACCCTGAGGAGATGTCTCCACTCCCTGGTCACCAGAGGGACATGTTCTTGGGCACCAGGTACCCCAAGAACATGTCCCCACCCACCCCAGGGACCCCTCACTGGTGACCAGGCACCCAAGAGATGTGTTCCTGGCTGCCAGGTACCCCAAGGACACATCCCCAGCTACCAAGCACCCAAGGGACATGTCCCCAGTCACCAGTCACCTCTCACCAGCACTCAGCAATGGGCTCTTCACACAGCAGCGGGTGGCCAAGGACCTGGAGATGGACCAGGACACCAACTGCCCCAGGTACCTCCCATCCCCTGGGATGCCCCTGTCCCCTCGGATCCTCTGTATGTCCCCATGTCCCCTGTAAAGAGCTGCAGCAAGTGCACAGCACCCCACTTCTCACCAGTGGTCCTGGACATGTCCCCATCCATGGAAATGACCCTTGGACACCATCATGGTGGCAGCACCCATGGTCCTCACTGTGTCCCCTGCAGCCCTGCAGCAGCCACCGCGCCGCGGTCCATCTCTCCATTGCACACCTATGGCTACATCTACGGGCCATCGGCCTCCGAGCTGGGCGAGGAGGAGGACGAGGAGGAGGATGAAGAGCAACCAGCGGCGAGGGGCTCCCCGGTGGGGTCACTGCTGAACGGGTGGGGGTCTGTCTCAGAGGACAACTTCACCAGCGCCCGCTGCAGCTTGGTGAGCTCCTGCGATGGCTCCTTCCTCCTGGATGCCAGCTTCGCCCGGGCACTGGCCGTGGCTGTCGATGGCCTCTGCTTTGGCCTTGAGGACACCGATGGGACCTACAGAGGTGAGGAAGGGTCCCCAGACCCCCTCTCTGTCCCCCAGCATCGTCACCCCTTCAGGAAGGTGGCCCCATCATGACACCACAGTGATGCCACCATCTCTGTAGCAGGTCCCTCACCACCGCCATCACCCTTGGAGAGGATCTTCACACCCGGGGTCCCCATCCCACCCTGGGATTGGGGGACAGTGCTGGGAATCCCACGGAGAATAGGGATGGAGGCAGCTGCAGGCACCCTGCAGTATGGTCAGTGCTGCCCCAGCTCCTGGTGATGGGCACCAGGGGTGGTGCTGGTGTCACCCATTGCAGGGTGCTGGACGATGCCTCCTTTTGCTTTGCAGGTGGCCATGGGTCGGGCAGCGGCAACCCCTGGTCCAGGGCGGACGGTGAGATGGGGACAGGAGGGACAGGAGCGTGGAGGTCTCCAGGGTGCAGGAGTCGTCTCAGCTCAGCCAAAATCCAGCTTTATTAAGTGGTGCCCCAGAAAGGGGATCTTTGCAGCAAAAGCCACCCACAGAGGGGGGATGGCACTAAGGTGGGGGTTGACCCTCCTTCTCCAGCATCCTTGTCCTTCCCCAGTGTCCCCATCCCTCCCCAAATTCTCCATTCCTCTCCTGCATTCTCATCCCTCCCCACCATCCTCACCCTCCCTAAATGTCCTCACCCCTCCTCAGTGTCCTCCTCCATCCTCAGCATCCTTGTTCCCCCAACTATCCTTGTCCATCCCAAGTGTCCTTGTCCTTCCCCAGGATCACTGTCCCCTCAACTGTCCTTATGCACACTGACTGCTCTCATTCCTCCTGACTCTCCTCATCCTTCCTCATCATCCTTGTCCCTCCTCAACCATCCTTGCCCCTCCCAAGTGTCCTCATCTCTCCCAGGCCCCCTTGTCCTTCTGGAACAACCTTGTGCCCCTTTCAAGTGTCCTCATTGTCAGGCTTCTTATCCCTCCAGAGCATCCTCGTCCTTCCCCAGCCATCTTCACCCTCCCCACAAGTCTCCTCATTCCTCCCACCATCCTTGTCCCGCTGTGACCATCCTCCTCCTCTCTCCCTCATGTCCTTGTCCCTCCCAAGCAACCTTGTCTGTCCCAAGTGTCCTCTTTTCTTCAGAGATCCTCAAGCCCTGGGCACCTTTGTCTTCCCCCAGTGTCCTTATCCCCACAAGCATCCTTGTCCCCAGCCTTCTTAGTCACTCCCAAGCACCCTCATCCCTCTGCGCTGGCCTTGTACTGTCAAGTATGCTCATCCCTCCAGCTGTCCTCTTCCCATCCCACCATCTTTATCCCTTCAACTATCCTTGTCTCTCCTCAGGGTCCTCATCCCTCCATGAGCACCTTCCCCACTCCTCCCCAGCATCCTCATCCCTTCCATGGGTCCTCATCCCTAGCGATATCCTTGGCCTCTCTCAGGCATCCTCTTCCTTCCTCAAGCAGCCTCATCCCCCCCATGCATCCTCATACCTCCCAGTTGTCTTTGTTCCCAAGGTCTTCATCCATCCCTGAAGAACCTCATCATCCCTCCCTAGCATCTTTGTCCATCCTGACTGTCCTTGTCCCACCCAAGTGTCCTTGTCCCCACCTTACGCTGCCACCCACCCGCCGCTGGCTCTGTGCAACCCTATTTACATGGTGCCACCCAAATTAAAGACCATCCCCCCCACCCCCCGATGTCCCCATCCCTGTGTCCCCAACCCTAGCCCTCCACTTCATCTCTTCTCCTGTGCTGGGCAGGGAAAGGGGGGACCTGGCCGGCGGCGGTGGCCGGTCCCTTCCCCACGGTCCCCTGGTGTCCTGCTGCGCCCCGAGCCATGGCCACGGGAGCTGGTGGAGCCACGGGATGAGACACTGCCCGTGGTGGAGCAGGAGGGTTTGCTGTAGGGGACAACCTCATCTGCAAGGGAGGGGACAAGGTTGGGGCTGGGTGGTGGCACCCCATAACCTCTTGGGGACATGGTTGGTGGCTCCGGCTTACCACGATGGGTGACCTTGTGCTCAGCCCCGCTCAGCTCCCTCTCTGCTGAAGGCCTGGGGGTCTCACCTGGTGGTGGCACCGGTGGTGGCGGCAGGTCTGTGGTGGAGAGCAAGGAGAGGGCTGATCCTCCCCTTTTCCCCTTGGAACATCCCAGTTTTCCCCTTCCTCTCACCTCCCTGCGGCTTTTCCCGGCGGTAGCGGCTGCATTTGGGCTTCAGGTGACGTTTTGGGGTGTCCCTGAGGGTTCTCCCTGGGAGTGACACAGGTTCAGCCCCACCACAGCTGATGGAGTCCAAACCCACCCATCATATCCCCTCAAGGGCTCACCAGTGCTGGGGGGGCAGCGGGCACGGGGTAGGGGGACGTCACCCATGTCTGGACTCGGCAGGGGACTGAGTGCTGGTGGTGGGGTACCGGTGCCATGGGGGGGTCTCCTGGCAAAGAAGGTGTGGGGTGAAGCCAACGCAAGGAGCTTGGTGGCCACCATGGTGCTGGTGCAACCAACCCAGTGCAGTGCTGTGCTGGAGCCAAGGAACCCATGTGGTGGTGGGAAAGCTGGATGGCAATGGCATGGATGGGCCTGAAGCGTCACAGCTGGATGGCAGGGCCACAGCTGTATCGCAGCTTCACACCAAGGGTTGCAATGGTAGGGCTGGCTCACAATGGCACATCTGAAGCACAGCTGGATTGCAACCACACAGATGGGTTGCAACCACACAGCTGGGCAGCAGTTGCACAGCTGGGTCACAGCACAGCTGGATTGCAACCACACAGCTGGGTTGGAATGGCACCACTGGACCATGGCAGAGCTAGGCCATGACAGCACAGCTGGATGGCAATGTCCCAGGTCGCTCGTGATGGTGCCCATCACAGCTGCACATCTGAATTGTTAGGCTACGGCCATCCCACAGCATCATGAGTGGATGATGGCAGCACGGTCAGAGCACAAATGGACAGCAGGGATGTATGGTGACAACATGGATGGATGAAGAAGGAACATCTGGATTGTGGTGGGACATCCAGACCCCAATGGAACACCTGGACCCCAGGGGCATGCAGGGCCAGATAGTGACAATATGGCTGGAATATGACAAGACATCTCGGCCATGATAGGATATCTGGACCCTAGTGGGACATCTGTGCCCCTGTGAGACATCTGGACCTCAATCACATGGTCAGACCATGGTGGCACAGCAGGGCCGGATGGTGAAAACATGTCTGGATTGTGATGGGACACCCAGAGCATAGTGGGACATCCAGACCCTGATGGAAGACCTGGACTAAGTGAGGCCCATCTCCTACCGGGGGCTGTCGATGTCTCGGAGGCGGGGGATGTCCTCAGTGGCCCGAGGCGATGGTGTCAGGGTGGCAGTGGACCGGCAGCCAGAGGACGCGGTGGGTGAGGACGCGGCGGTGGCACAGGCGACATCCTCAGCCCCGTACCACCCCTCCATCCCCAACCTGTGGAGTGGGGACACACGGTGGGTGCAGGGGCCGGCATGTCCTGTCCCCATCTAGGTCCCCACACTGACCTTCCAGATGCTTCTTCATCCTCATCCTCCTCCTCCTCCTGCTCCTCCTGGGTGCAGTGGCTGAGCTCGCTGGCCGAGGGGGGTGGTGGCAGCAGCTCTGTCCAGCTTATGGCTGGTGGCTTCACCGCTTGCCCCAGCTTCTTCCCTTTGGTCCCTGTGGTGAGGAAGGATGCTGGGGGGGGCTGTGGGGAGGGGACAGTGCCACCAGCACCCATGTGTCCCCCCACCCATCCCACCACCCTACTGCGGGGTGCCTGCGGGGCTGGGACATCCATCAACTGGGGGTAGGAGGTCCCATGGTGGGAGAAAGGACGAGGAAAGGTGTGGAGATCCTCGCCGCCAGCCTCAATGGTGCTGTAGACCGGCCCCTCGGCGGGCCCAACCCCAAATTGCTCTGTCTGGGTGATGTAACGGGTGATACCAGCATCTGTGGAGGACAGCCAGCACCATCAGCATCCCTGCCCTTGGCAGGGGGTAAGAGCTAGGTGATCTTTCCAACTTTGGTCCTTTCTGGATGAGCTTTCCAACTAGATGGTCCTTTCCAACCCAAACCACTCCACGATTCTATGATCATGGTTAACCATGACCTTCCCAACCCAAGCCACCCATCCCCATGGTGACCTCTCACCGTTGTAGTATCTCTCATTGGTCCTCAAGCAACTGTTGCCACCACCACTCCATGTGTCTGCCAGCCATGGATAACCACCACCTGTGGCTGCCCTGCAAGGAGATGGGATGAAAGGATGCACTGGGAATCCTGGGAACAGGGTGGGAATACCAGGGGGGTTACCTGTGTGCCGGAGCCGGGAAGGCGACTGCGGGAAGAGGTTGGGATGAGGGTGGCTGGGGACCACGCCGGGTCCCCATGGGCTTCCCATTGGGTGCGTAGGCAAAGGATGCTGCAAGGAGAGAGGTGGATGATGCTGTTGGGGTGGTAAATGGTGAGGGGGGGGCCCCAAGGATGACACCCCATTGTACCTGTGAAGTGGCTGAGCTCCTTCTTCCTCCGGCGGCGGCTATAGAGCCACGCAGCAACGGCAGCCAGGATGAGCCAACACGTGCCACCAACACCAGCGATGAACACCGGCTGCCGGGCCACTGCGGCCAAGCGCCCGGCCATGCTGCTCCCGCCTGCCATTCCCTTGTCCCGCTGCACCGGGAGCGCTGCAGAAACATGGGACACAGTGGTGGGAGCGCTGAGAAGGGACCACGGCCACCCAGAACCCATGGGTGCAACGAGGAACTCACCAACGCGAATGGGGATGGGGACACTGCGGACGCCCACCCCGGCACTCGTGGCGGCAGCGACCTCAGCGTGGTACAGGACACCGGGAACCAGGCCCTGCAGCATGGCCACCAGCACCGAACCCTCCACGCTCTGGTTGATGTGGAAGCGGCTCTCATTGGCCAGGCACCAGATCTGAGGGGAGAAGGTCACGAGGAGCCATGCGGATGTGGTGCGGTGGTGCCAGGAGGGGATAGAGGGGACCCGATGCACCCCATCACCCTTCACATCTCACCCCACAATCACATCCCACGTCCCCATCACACCCCACCACCACCCCTTACCCTGTAGTCCCGGATGACCCCGTTCTGCTCTGCCAGTGGGGGCGGCTGCCACGAGATGCGGACGCTGGTGCCATTACCAGTCACAGTGACACCTTGCGGAGGGGCACTGGGTGCTGCGGGGTGTCACATGTGGGGTGTCACCCCCAGGGTGTCCCTATGGGTCCCACCACCCCATCCATCCACTCTCACCTGCCTCAGGGGTGCTCAGGGCTCGCACTGCGCTGTCTGGCCCATGGAGGTGGTGGAAGAAGGGCTGGACCTTGACCTCGTAGTGCTGCCCATGGCGCAGGTCAGTGAGCAGCACCCCGCGGTCCCCTGGTGCCAGCAGCACCCGCGCATCCTCCCAGCGCCCACCGCGGCGCCGCAGCAGCACCCGGTACCCCTGCAGGAAGGGTGCCTGGTGCTGCACCTGCAGAGCAATGGGAGCGGATGGGTGCTGGGTGCTGGCACTGGGAGCTCTGCGCTGGTGGTGTGGGGCAGCACTCACGGTCCAGGAGAGGCGGACGGCACCCGGGGGAAGCACCTCGGGCTCCTGGAGGTGCACGGCCACTCGCGCCAGGTCCTGCTGCACCTTCTCGGGGTCCAGCCCCGGCTGCAGGGTGCTGGGGTCTGCCCAAAACATGACAGCAAGAGGGGACATGAGCATCTTGGTGGTACCATGGAGTGTGGGTGCTGTGGTGACACCGTATTCCCATGGTGGATCAGGAAACTCATTGGGTGAGGATGCACACAAATGTTTTGGTTGTGTGGGTACCTCCATTAGTACCACTAACAAAGGGTGCTGGGTGCATGGGCACCTCTGTCAACATCAGCAAGCAGAGATGAACCCAAGGGTGATGGGTTCATGGGCACCTCCGTTGTCATCACCAAGTGGAGATGCACTGAACAGTGGTGGGTCCATGCCACCTCCATCAGTATCAGCAACTGAGAACGCACCCAAAGACAGTTGTCACCTCCATCAGTATCACCAAGTGGACACGCACCCAAGGGTGCTGGGGCCATGAGCATCACCAGCCTCACCACCAGGTCTCACCTTGGGTGCACACGGGCTCCGAGGCACCGCTGGGGTCGCTGATCCCATGGGCATTGACCGCTCGCACCAGGAAGATGTAGATGGTGTTGGGGACGAGGCCAGTCACGGTGTGGGTCTCACCCGCCACCTCAGCTGCCACCGTGCGCCACGGGCCACCCTCCTCCTGGCTGCCATGGACAGAAGGGACCATGGTGGGGTGGCTCTGGGCCACCACATCCCCATGCACCTGGAGGGGACGCTCGTGTGGTACCTGAAAGCCTCCACTATGTAGGAGGTGACACCGGTGGCAGCGCTGTCCTCGTTCCCTCTCCAGCTAAGGGTGACGCTGCTCTTGGTGACGTTGGTGACCACAGGGGTGGAGGGTGGCCCAGGGAGGACCCCGGGCACGGAGAAAGGTGGGGACAGGTCGGGCCTGGCACCTGTGGAGAGGTGCATGGAGCTGTGGGGTGGCTTCATCCCCAGGGCCACAGTGTCCCCGGTGATGTCCCCATGACCCACCGTGCACCTCCAGCGTGATGCCCCAGCGTGTGTCACCCTCCGGGCTGGTGGCCACACACTCATAGTGCCCTGAGTCCATCACCTGCGAGGGGAGAGCTCCTGCCCCACCACCCTGAGCACCCATCGCCTGGCACCCAGCACCCTGAGCACCCATTGCCCACTGCAGCCACAGCCCTTTGCACCTACCACCCCTTGCAACCAGCACCCTGAGCACTCATTTCCCTTTGCACCCGCCAGTCCTGAGCATCCACCACACATTGCATCCACCAACTTGAGCACCCATCTGCTTTTGTACCCATCACCCTTTGCCCCCACCACCCCGAGCACCCACCAACCCCTGGAACACACCCATCTGAGCCCCACCAGCCCTGAGCACCCATTTCTATTTGCACCCAGCACCCCGAGCACCCATTGCCCTTGGCACTCGCCACCCTGAGCACCCATTGTCCCTTGCGGCCACAACCCTTTGCATCTACCACCCCTGAGCACCCACCACCCTGCACACCCACTGCCCCCTGTACCATCTCCCTGAGCACCCTTGGCCCCATCCCACCCTGTGGCTACTGCACTGGCTCACCCGGAGGCCGGTGATCCGCAGGGAGCCGTTCTCCTGGAGGCTGGCGCGGGGCTCAGCACCCACCAGGATATTCCCATCCTTCAGCCACCCCACACTGGCTGCGGGGTCACCACCACCACCCCACACTGGACATGGCAACCGTGCCGTGGCCCCTGCTGGCAGCACTGTGTGGTTTGTGGGACCCCATTGGATCACTGGTGCTGCAGGGGAAAGGCCGGGAATACCGGGAATGGCGCGGTGCTGGGTGGTGTGGTGGTGGATGCTGGATGTCCCCATTGTCTGCTGCGGTGGGACTCACCTTCTTCCACTTCCAAGTGCGCCTTGGCCAGGATGCTGCCGGCCACGCTGATGGCCTGGCACAGGTAATTCCCAGAGTCGGAACGCTGCACGTCCGAGATGGTCATGGAACCACCGGGACTCACCGCAAAGCGGCCGCTGGGATGCGGGGACTGTCCAGGGAACAGCAGGGTCTGGGGATGGAGGGTGCTGAGCTGGGATCTCCGTCTCACCACACATCCCCATTGCACCCTGGGGACAGGAATGGGGACAGGGACAGACCTGGCTGCCCTCCTTCTGCCAGAACACAGCGGGTGGTGGGTTGCCCCGGCTCTGGCACTGAAAGGTGACGCTGTGGCCGAGGGGGATAATCTGGTCACGGGGCCCGGTGACAAGCTGGGGGGGCACTGTGGGTGTAAGGACACACAAGGGCTTGGGCACTGCTCAGCCAGCACCCATGGGTGCTCCCTGAGGGGACCCCCCTTACCATGCACCATGAGGGTGCCCGAGGCCTCGGAGCGCCCCACGCTGTTGTCAGCCACGCAGGTGTAGGTGCCCTCATCCTCCGGGCGCAGCCGCACAATCCGCAGGGTGTTGTCGGGAAGCACTTCCCACCTGGAAGCGTTGTGAGGGTGTGGAGTGCTGCGGGGATGTGGGGTGCGATGGGGATGTGGGATGCAATAGGGATGCAGGGTGCTTTGAAGACGGAGGACACCACAGGGACATGTGATGCTATGGGGATACTTGATGCCATTGCGATGCCATTGGGATGGTGACACTCACCTCCCTGGTGGCATCTCGCCCTCCTCCTTGCGCCACCGTGCCGAGGGCTGCGGGTCCCCCACTGCCTCGCACGCGAACTCCACCGTCCCCTCCACCAGCACCGCCTGGTTCAGGGGTCTCCGGCCGAACCCCGGGCGCTCTGTGGGGCCATCGTCAGCTCCATGGGATGCCACCCCCCCCCCGCAGACACCCCAGAGCCGCCACCCCCTGTCCCCACGCACCGAGGACCACCAGCTCTGCCGGCTCGCTGTCCTTCTCCCCCACCACATTGGTGGCCACGCAGACGTAGACGCCAGCGTCGCTCTTGCGGGTGTTGGCCAACATCAGCTTCCCACCGCGGAGCTACGGGCAGCCCAACCCAACCGGGGTGGGTTGGGATGGGGTGGGGATGGGGTGGGTTGGGTTGGGATGGGGTTGGATGGGATCAACCTCCCTTGTCCCTCACCGTCAGGCGCTCATCCGTGGCGCTCAGCCGGGCTCCGTTCTTCTTCCAGGAGACGCTGGGCTCCGGGTGCCCGCGGGGTGGGACACACTCCAGCACGGCCGGTTCTCCCGCTGCCACCACCACGTCCCCGGGGGGCTGCCGGAACTCATCCCTCAACACTGCGGGATCAGCCCTGCCTCAGTTTCCCCATTGCATGGAGCATTGCATGGGGCAGGACCCCCACACCGAGCCCCGGCCCCCCAGGTCCTGGGGACTGAGCCACACTGAGGTGCCACCAGGGACCCTGGTCAGTGGGTGTCAGAGGTTTTCACTCCTCTGCAATCAGTTCTTGGCTATTTTCAGTTGTTTTCACCTTTTTCTTGTAATTTCTTTCCCGTTATTTTCCTTTCCCTTCACTCATTGCCATTTTCCTCCCCTTTTCCCAACTTCAAGTCCAACCCATGGTTTTCCACTTGTTTTCAGTGCTTTTTCATGTATTTTCACCTATTTAAGTTGATTTTTTCACTTAGTTTCATATATTTTTCACTTATTTTCTTTCATTTCCATATACTTTTCACTTCTTTCCAATTATTTCCATTGATTTTACTTATCTTCATTTATTGTTTTCACTTCTTTCCAATTATTTTTCTTCATTTTATTTCCCATTGTTTTCACTTCTTTTCCTTTCCTTTAACTACTTTGCTTTCATTTCTTTTCACTCATTTTCATTTATTTTCACCTATTTCCAATTATTTCCAGTTATTTTTTCTTCTTTACATTTATTTCCAACTATTGTCACTTTTTTTCACTTCTTTGCACTCATTGTCACTTATTTCAAATTGGTTTTACTTATTTTCCCTAATTTTCCATTATTTTCTCTTCATTTGTTTCCCCCTTATTTTTCCCAGTTTTCACTCCTTTTCACTTCTTTACCCTCAGCAAAGTCTGGGCTTCTGCAGCCCCTCAGCCCCACAACCTGGGCTCAGTGGTGACCCCAAATCTCCCCAGAGCCCTAAATCCACCCCATTCCTGTCCCACTCAGTCCTAGCCCATCCCTCTGCCCCAATCCCATCCCATCCCATGGCTGTCTCTGATCTGACCCCATCCCACCTCTGTCTCCAATCCCATCCCATCCGTGGCTGTATCAGATCTGACCCCATCCCATCGCTGTCTCCAATCCCATCCCATCTCATGGCTGTATCTGACCTGATCCCATCCCATCTCTGTCTCCCGTCCGTGGCTGTATCTGATCCCACCGCATCCTATCCCATCTCTGTCTCCGATCCCATCCCATCTCAGGGCTGTACCTGATCTGATCCCACCCCATCCTATCCCATCTCTGTCTCCGATCCCATCCCATCTCTGTCTCCCGTCCGTGGCTGTATCTGATCCCACCCCATCCTATCCCATCTCTGTCTCCGATCCCACCCCATCCCATGGCTGCCCCCGCCGCACGGAGCAGCGCTGCGGGCACTGACCGGCCACATGCAGCGAGGCGTTCCTGCTGGTCGCCTGCCCCAGGTGGTTCCTGGCCACGCACACGTAGACGCCCTCATCGTGCCTCCCGCGCCGGCCGTGCAGGACCCGCAGGAAGAACAGGGACCCCCCCGGCAGCAGCGAGCGGTGGGAGCGCGGCTCCTCCCGGTCCGTCTCCACTCGCTCCCCGTCCTTGTACCACTCCACGGCGGGGGGCGGGCGGCCCTCGGCCTTGCAGCTCAGCGTGGCCGGGTCCCCCCGCGACACCAGCACGTCCGTGGGGTGCTCCACGATGCGGGGAGCCGCGTCCTCCAGCTGCGGGTGCGACCCTGCTGGGAGCACGGGGACCAGGAGGTGAGATAAAGAGTGGCCAGGTCCCAGCCTGTTGTATTGCCCCCCCAGCCCCAGCCCAGCCCACGGTGAGTGCTGGTGGGGTGGCAGCAGGATCGGGCTGGTGTCAGACCTCTGACGTATGAGGAGGGATGAGGACAGGGGGACAAAGCAGCTCCGCTCACAGTAACCCCCCTTTTCCACCCAGATTCCAACAGGGCATCCCACGGAAAATAGATCTGAAGCTAAATTCCCCCAAAACGTTTTTTTTTTTTCCATCAACTGCAAGTGCTGATTCCCCAGAGGGGAGCTAGGAACTCCTGGATGCTTCGGTTTAAGCCTCAAAATGCCCATATTGGGTCTGTGGGGCTCTGCCAGGCCAATTCCTACTGTTAGAACATGGGAATGATGGTGCACTCATTAATGCTGGGATAATTAATGCTGGGATAATTAATGCTGATTAATTAATGCCCCACTGGTGCTGCACTTCAAGCTGTGCTCGCTCAGTGTCCTGCTGCCCACAATACATGCGTATACACACGCATGGAGCTTGCACGCACATATGTGCATGCACATGCCAGGACATGCATGCAGTCATGCACAGGCCCACAGTCATGCATCAGCACATGCCAGCATACGTGTGTGTACTTACAGACACACTTGCACATGTGTGCATTCATACATACACTTACAGAGATTCATCCTACGTGTGCATGCAAGCAGGGGTGTGCATGCACTCACACACACACAGCCACACATGTATTTATGCACACATGCACTTACACACGTGTATTCACACAGGGCTGTGTATGCACAGACAAGTGATGCTCATGTGTGTGTGCATGTGTGCAAATGAGGGTACGTGTTTGCACTGTGTTTGCACATGTGTACACATGGGCACACTAAAGCACATCCACAAACGCATGCACACACACGTGTCCTCCCTGTTTGCACATGTGTGCACACACGTGAGCATCATGGCATCATGGGGTGTGTGGGGGGTGTGATTTGGGGCGCCTGGGGGGTGTGTTGCCATGAGGCTGGGATGCGTTGCCATGGGGACACAGGATGCTGCAGGTACCAGTACCCTGGGGGGCAGCAGCGGGGGTCGGGGGGGCGCAGCTGGGCCCTGTGGCTAATTGGGGCAAGTGGGGGGTTAGGGAAGAGCCCTCCTGTGCTCAGGGAGGGCTCCGGGTGGTTTGGGGACACCCGGAGCCAACCGCAGGGGAAGATCAGGCTGAAAAGGGGGGGAAGCTCAAAAGTGGCTTGAAATTCAGATGGACAGCCCATTCCCACACATCCTCCCACACTTTATCCTTGGACTCAGGGACACGGGGCTGGTCTGGGACACAGGAATAGGTTGGAGACACAGGGTCTCTCCTGATTTGGGGACATGGAGATTGTTTGGAGACACAGGGCTCGTTTTGGGGACACTGGGGCTGGTTTAGGAACAAGGGGACTCTCCCAGCTCAGGATCCAGGTATTGGACTGGGGACACAGGGACTCCCGGTTCGGAGTCTGAGGCTTGATGTGGGGACAAGGGGGCAGTCTGGGGGACATTGGGTCGCTCCTGGTTCGGGAGCATGGTGTTGCTCCGGGGACACCAGGACAATTTGGGATCACCAGCTCAGTCCCAGTTCACGATCGGGGGGTCGGTGTAGGGACACGGGGCAGGTTTGAGGACACCGCGCTGGTACCAGTTCGGGGTCTCGGGGACTGTCTCGGGACACGGCATCGCTCCCGGTTGGTCGGGGGACACGGAGCCGGTCCCGGCGTGGGGACACGGGCACAGTTTGGACACTCCGGGTCAGTCCCGGCCTGGGGACGTTGGGCAAGTCCCAGTAAGGGACCTGGCTGGGGCTGGGGGGTGCGAATCCGGACTGGGGACAGCCGGACACGGGGGCAGCGGACTCAGGGCCACGTACCGTTACCGGAGTCGAGCCCGGGGAGGTGCAGCGCGGCAATGGTGCGGTTGATGTCGAGCAGGAGCTCTGAGGAGTTGGAGCCCTCGACTCCCAGCGAGTCCGCGAACAGGTTCATCTGCAGCAGCGTCTTCAGCAGGTACCGCAGCATCCTCGGCTCGGCAAGGTCCGACCCGGCTCAGCTTGGTTCAGCTCTGCTGAGCTCGGCTCTGCACGACTCAGTGCGGTTCGGCACGGCTGAGCTCGGCTCGGCTCGGCTCAGCACGGTCTGACCCGGCGCGGCGGAGCTTGGCTTAGCTCAGCCGGGCTCAACTCAGCCTGGCACAGCCCGGCTGGGATGAGCCCAGCTCGGGTCCGCGCAGCTCAGCTCAGTTTTCAGCTCAGCCTGGCTCGGCTCACTTCAGTCCAACTCAGCTCAGCCCAGCCCTCTTCAGCCCAGCCCAGCCCGGTTCAGCCCAGCAAAGCCCGGTTCGGTTCAGCTCAGCCCAGCCCAGCCCAACTCAGCTCATCCCAGTTCAGCTCATCCCAACTCAGCTCAATTCAACTCAGTTCAGTTCAGCCCAGCCCAGCTCGGCTCATCCCGCAGCACCGCCTCCCGTGTCCGGGTCCGGCGTGGATGGGGGCGCGGCCAGAGGGTGAGGGGGATGCTGAGACCACCGAGAGCCTTGAACTTGGGAGGGGGGGAAGACCCACAAGCGTGTGCGAACGGTGCTGTTGAATTGGTAATTAGCAATTAGCCCCTTAATTAATGTGATGTGTGAAGCAATGCGGCTCCTCCAGCGAGCCCCCGAACATGGGAGGTCGTTATAGGGGGGTCGTTACGGTGGCATTAACGATCTCCTTGGAATAGGGAAAAGAGGTGAGGGGATGATGAGATGGGGGAAAAAAAGGTGTTGGGAGTGTGGGGAGCATGGAGGAGGTTGGGGAGGAATGGGGGAATGGGGAACATATCTGTGTGCATATCTGATAGGGAGAGTAGGAGAAGGGACCTCACATCTGGATGCAGAGCGGCAGGCGAACCCGGGCAGCACATATGGGGAGGAGGTGTGAATATGCCCCAAGGGAGTTTCACATCTGGAAAGCTCTTGGGACACATTTGGGCACCGAGGGGCTCTGAGATGTTCCGATCTGGGAGGGTTGGGTGCTTTGGGCAAACATCTGGGCACACAGCTGAAGAAAGCCACGGGGATGCCTGTGCACATCTGGAGAACGGGGTGGTTTGCAGCCGTGCACATCTGGAGGTGCAAGTAGGAGGAAGGTGAGTGCACATCTGGAGAGCTCGCACCAGCACACTTCCTCTTCAACCTAGAGCTGTGCTGGGGCCACATCTGAACCCCTATGCACATCTGGGACCTCTCAGCCTCACCAACACCCTCCGGGCTCTCTGTATCCCATCAAACCCGCCGTATCCCGGCACTGTGAGACTCCCATTCTGGAGTCTCAGGGGCGATGCATTATTCATCCTTCCCTCCTGCAGCCCAGGCATGGAGAAAGTAAATATTAATTTCATAGGACCACAAAGCTTTTCCCGTTTCTCCTGCTGGGAATGTGGCAGCCCAAGGATTTCCCGGTAGGATCAAAAGATGAGAAATAAATTATCCATAGGATAACAGGTTTAACCAACTATTATCCAAATAATTCTTCAGTATGGAAGTTGAAGGTGATGCTGGAATATTAAATGCCGTGGTATTCCCCATCCCCATCTCTTTTTGGGTGTTCCCAAAAAGCTGAGCCATGGGGTTGGGATATCTCTGGCTGGAAATAGGGGCTAGAAAGGGGGTGTTAACCCTGCTTTGAGATTTTGGGCCTCTTTTCAAGGAGTTCTTTGAAGAAAGAGGGAAATTTTAATGGGAATCCTGGAGTTTTTGGGGGAAGCCCAAGGGATTAAAGTGTATTAATCCCGCTATGAGGCCCGAGGCTGCAGCGATGGGCTCCCCGGGGTGACACTCACACATCCATCACCTCCGAGATGGGTTTGGGATGGGGAATGGAGACAAAGGAGCCGCCTCATCCCGATGGATTATCCTCTCTCCTGGCTTCATCCCTGTTAATCAGCTGGGCAAACAGCGGCCGCCGGGGCAGCGCCTCCTCGTTAGCAGATTTATGAGCGCGTTTAATTGTGCTTTTATTCCACGATTAGCGGCTGTTTGCGCAGGCTTTGCCCAAACCAGTCCCAAATCACCCCAAAGTTGATTTGGAATTGGGAAAACATGGGGTTGATTCCCTGTTATCCTCGTTATTCCTCCTCATTTTCATTGCATCCTTCCTCATCCTCCTTTTTCCCACAGCTCCACAGGGCATTATCGGGATAGGGAAACTGAGGCACAGTAATGACGAGTGACAAGGGATTTGTCCGGGCAAATGAGGTGCTGGGGAGGAGGGTGTGTGTGTGTTTAAATCCTTCACATCCCCTTTATTAACATCCCCCCCGGGGCCCCCCAGCCCGGTTTGCTGGAAAATGAGACTTTGGGAATATTTATGGAGGCTGGGGGGGGGACACACACATACACGGCGGGGGATAGGGGGGAAAGGGGTGGACAGGGAGGGAGAGGAGCAGCTGGGGGGTGGTAGGGAGAGGAGTGGGGCTGGGTGAAGGTGGGGGTTTAATGATGTAGGGGATGGCACTAGGAGGAAATACGGGAATGTACTGGGATAATATAGGGGATTACACTGGGATGTTGGAGGGGATGTTACTGGGATGATATAGGGGAGCATACAGCGATGATGTAAGGGAACATCCTGAGATGCTGCTGGGGATTATACTGGGATGATGGAGGTGATGACACTGGGATGCTGTAGGGGAGTGTACTGCGATGGTACAGGGGAACATATTGGGATGCTATAGGGACACATACTGGGATGCTGGAGGGAATGATGGTGGGAGGCTTTAGGGGGTGACACTGGGATCCTTTAGGGATAACGCTGGGATGTTTTAAAGAATGATGCTAGAAGGCTGCAGGGAATGATACTGGGATGTTGTAGGTAGTGATGCTGAGATGCTGTAGGGGATGACACTGATATGCTATATGGGATGACATTGAAATGTTTAAGGAGAAGATAGCTGGGATCCTTTATGGGGTGATGCCAGGATGCACTAAGGGAAAATGCTGGGATGTTTTAGGGGAGCCCATTGGGATACTTTAGTGGATGACACTGGGATGCTTTAAGGAATGATGGAGGAATGCTTTAAGGGATGATGCTGGCATGCCCTAAGGAATGATGCTGGATATTTTCATGGAGCATCCAGGGGTGCTTTAGGGGATGCCGTTGGGGTGCTTTAAGGAAAGATTCTGGGGTATTTTAGGGGAGCTTATGGGGACGCTTTAGGAGATGGTGCTGGGATGCTGTAGAGAAGCAAACTGGAATGCTATAGTGGATGTCATTGGGATGCCTTAGGATAGTTATGCCAGAACACTTTAGGGGATGATGCTGGGATGCATGGAAGGGTGCCGGGATGTATTAGGAATAGTGAGAGACTTCAGGGGAGGACACTGGGATGTTTTAGATGAGCCAGGATATTCAGATGGTAACAGTGGGATCTTTTAGGGCATGGCACTGGGTGGCTTTAGGGGATGGTGCTTGAATGTATTAGGCAATGACACTGGAAAGCTTTAGGGGAGCATACTGGGAGGCTATAGGGGATGATGCTGAGATGATTCAGGGGACAATGCTGAGATGCTTTAGGGGAAAATGCTGGAATGCTTCCTAAAGCATCCCCTAGGATGATGCTGGGATCCTTTGGGTGATGGCATTGGGATGCTTTAGGGGCTGGTGCTGGGATACTGTAGAGAACAATGCCAGGACTCCAAGGGCCGATGCTGGGATGTTTCAGGGCACGCACTGGCATGCTTTCAGGAATGACGCCGGGATGCTTTAGGTGAGCATCTGGAACTGCTGCAGGGGATGACCTGGGGCAGCTCGGTGTGGGCTGCCTCAGAGGACGGGTGTCAGTCTGTCCTTCCCGCACGCCTGGCAGGCGCAGGAGGCCGGTGGGCTGTGGTCTCAGCCCGCCTCATTACTTCGGGAAAGCCGGAGCCCATGTGTTCTGGAGACGAGCGACTGGGGGTATATTAACATCCCATTCCCACCTCTTTAATATAGAGTTTGCGGAGATCATTTATCAGCCGGGGCTCCCTCCAGGGCAGGGGGAATCCGGGCAGAGCTCGGCAGCTGGGGCACAGCGAGAGGCGAGGGATGCTCGTTCCCGAAGGAAGCCGATTCCCGGTTTAACAGGTAGTGGCTCATGTGCGAATCGCTAGTTTGGGACCGGCACATCATTGGGAAGAGCTCTATCAAAGCTGGGCTTAATTGGGTGGAAGGCTTGTTTGCATGGCCGCTAATGGGGGATCAGAGGGCCGGGGACCCAGCGCTGACGGCCCTACAAAGGCAAGCAATTACTTGCTTGTCTGCATTATGTATTAACCCATCTGGGGCCGGAATATTGCCTTTGAAAGGGAGACAAAGGCAGGGGCGTGATGCTCCAATTCACCCGCCTGAGTCCCTTTTGTGCGCTCCAGGGGCAGCTGGATACGGGATGCAGCCCCCGAAGATGCTGATGGGGACCAGCCCTCAGCATCCGCTCAATATCCCCCCAGACATCGCATCCAGCACCTTCCAGCCCTCACCGTGGTTTCCTGCCCGCAGCCGCATCGCGGGATAATCAGAGCTTTGGCTTTAATGAGCCACCGTCGCAGTTAATAAGTTTATACTGCTTTTTGGCAGTGGTTTTTGGCGAAGGGAAGTTAATTATGGCCAGGTCAGGAAGTTGCAGAAAACTCTCTGTATCCAACGACATTCCCGCTTGGCTTTTGGGCTAATTGTTAGTTATCTTCATTGAGTCGGAAGGTTGGCTTGAAGGAGGAGGTGGGGGGGCGGTGGAGAGCAGTGGGGAGCAGGATAAGAGGTTCACATAGCTGGACTAAGCTACTTGTCCCGGCATTTCCATGTCCCTGGGGAGCTGAAGGATGACCACAACTCATTGCAGGGATGAGCCCCTCTGAGAACAGCCAAAACTCATCGCAGGGAGGCTGAGAACGGGCACAGCTCTCTACAGGAACCACTCTTGGAGGTGTTCGGTGGGTTGGGGACAGGGGGGCACCCACAGACCCCCCCCTACTCCCCTCCCCGCTGT
Organism: Pezoporus wallicus; assembly: GCF_028554395.1. Taxonomy (NCBI): domain Eukaryota; kingdom Metazoa; phylum Chordata; class Aves; order Psittaciformes; family Psittacidae; genus Pezoporus; species Pezoporus wallicus. The sequence goes on along the minus strand of NW_026641918.1, from coordinate 1,128,655 downwards.
GTCATTAGCCAGCGGTCAAATGGCCCTAATGGGGACGCGGGGCTGCATCGCAATCAGCTGCTCTGGAGGAATAATGAATCTTTCAATCCCTAATTAACCGTTAACCTCATTTGCATCCCGCCCCGTTATGGTGATTGGCGCCTGATTAGCTCCGGCCCGGGGGTCTCCACACAGCGCAGCCCGGGGGGCCCCGCCGTGGCTTGGGGACGCTGTATCCAGCCGTGGTGACGGGGCTGGCAACGGGGACATGTGCTTTTGGGGGTGCTCCAGCGGTGGGGATATCAACTGGGGACCCTGTTTTGGGGACACATTGTAAGGCTGGTGGGGGGTGCAGCCCTCTGGGGACACGGCGTGGGCCTGACATCCTTTGGGGAGGCAACAGGGACATCCATTTGGGGGCAGACACAACGCAGGGCTGGCAGCACGGACACCCCTTAGGGGACACACCAGCAGTGGGTACATCTCCCTGAGGACACACCACAGGGCTGGCAATAGGGACATCCCTTTGGGGATGTGATGGCAGCAAGAACACCCCTTTGGGGACAGACTAGCATTGGGCCCTTTGGGGACATGCCACAGGGGTGGCAGTGGGTACATCCCTTTGGGGACACTAGGGCGGGCATTGGGGACATCCCTTTGGGCATGTGATGGCAGCAGGGACACCCCTGTGAGGACAGATCAGCTCTGGGCCCTTTGGGGACATGCCACAAGGGTGGCAGTGGGTGCACCCCTGGTGCACCCCTTTGGGGACATCCTTTTAGGGACGGTGCGGCACCTCCAAGATGGCGGCGCCCTGCGGCTCCTCACAGCTCCCGGCCGAGCCGCCGCTGAAGGTGCCCAAGATGGAGGTGCTGTCGCCGGGCTCTCCCAGCGCGCTGAGCGACGGCAACCCCAGTCTCTCCGACCCCTCCACTCCCAGCGGCGCCTCCCCGCTCGGCACCGGGCCGCCGGCTGGCGGGGCCGGCCGCGGCGGGGCCTCGCCCTCCGTCTCCTTCTCGCCGGGCGCTGCCGCTGCCGCCGCCGCCGCTTGCCGAGGGATGTCCTGGACGCCGGCGGAGACCAACGCGCTGATCGCCGTCTGGGGTAACGAGCGGCTGGTGGAGGCGCGGTACCAGCAGCTGGAGGGCGCCGGGACCGTGTTCGGCAGCAAGGCCCCCGGGCCCGCCATGTACGAGCGCGTCTCCCGCGCCCTGGCCGAGCTCGGATACGAGCGCACCCCGTCCCAGTGCCGGGAGCGCATCAAGGTACCGCGGCCGGGGAAGGGAGCACGGAGGGAGGGAAGGGAGGTGATGTCCCCATGTCCCGCGGCGGCTTTTAGCTCTGGGGTGGCCCCTCGTGGTCCCCGTGTGAGCCGGTTTGGGCTTCCTTTGGGAAGCTGTGGCCCCAAGGCTCAGTCCCTTCGGAATCGATGCTGAAGCATCCTGTGGTCCTGGCTGGGGCTTCGGGCCACCCTCTGGACCAGGAATGGGGACATGGTGTCTCCTGGGATCAGCCTTTTGTGCTCTCTGTGCTGGCAGCTTTCCTGAGCATCCCTGGGTGGGGAGTGCCCCATCCCTTGGGATCACCCCATCAGGGTCTCCTCACTCAGGCAGTTTTCCAGAGCATCCTGTGAGCCTGGCTGTTGGCATCCCATGGGTTTAGTCCAGCCTCTGGGCCAGGGATGGGGGCACTGTGTCCCCTGGAATCAGCTCACTGGCTCTCTGTAGTACCCAGTTGGCATCTCCTGGCCTGGAGCCATGTCCTGAGGGTTCAGCCCTTGCACTCAGCAGCATCTTTTGGACCTGGGTGCTGCATCCTTTGGGTTTCTTCCCACATGGATTGTTTGTGGCAGCATCCTTTCATCCAGAGTTGGGAAGAGGATGGTGTCCCAGCTGTTTCCATCCCCCTGGACAGCCCCTAGCAGCATCCTTTCCCCTGGGATTTTGGGGCACCACATCACCATGGTTGTCCTGAGTGTCTTGGGTTCATGAGAGGGTGGCAGCTGCCTCCAATGGGTAAAGGGGACTCCCACTTACCCCAGTAATGAGGGCTGGTTTGGACTCTGATTGCCCTCTTGTTCTTGTAGCTCCTTCCTTAGCTTTGGAATTCCATTACAGAATACAGCATCTTGCACTGGCCCACACCAGGATGTGCTATGGGCTCTGAAACCTCTTTAATAATGAAACCTGTCCTCCAGCAGCCCCAGGGATGCGTGTCCTGTGGAGACAGGTTTTAAAGAGGGGTCATTCCAGTTGCATCATTCCCCGGGGAAGAGGGAAAGGCTGGGTTTGGTGTCCGGCTTGGGAGCATCCCATTCCTACAAAGAGGAGCTGTTTGGCAGAACCCTTGTGGGAATCGCTGTGGGGTCTCATTGAGTAGATTGGGCTGGAATGAAGCTTGGAAGGGTGGATTCAACATTCCCAGCTCCCTCCAGCTTTACAAGTTCTGGTCTCTCAGTGTGTTTTTCTCTTGTCATCCTGTTGATTCCAAGTATTTGCTGCTCAGGGATTTATTTCCCTTGAGCACATCCAAAGAGTTTTTGGGCTGCAGCCTGAAGCCTCTTTGAGTCCCTTGTTTTCTCAGCAGCTTTCAAGGTGCTCGTTGCTTAAACTGGTTCTTCTGCAGAGCTTTGGGCTTTGCCAGAGGCTGATGCCTGATGGAAACGTTACTTGAGGTGGTTTGGTTTTGTCAACAGGACCCTGATGGGTTTGGGTTGTGGTAGGAGCTTATGCAGCAACTGTAGAGGACCCCTACCCCAATTCTGGCCACAGGCTCTGCAGCTATTGATGCTTCAGGTGATGCTGAGCAGGCTGGGAGAAGTCTCACATTAAATGAGCCCAGAATTGGCTGTTTGGCTTTGGATGATGCTTTTGGATGAAGCTGGTTGCAAGTTGTAGCTGCTTTGGGTCCAGAGCAAGAGTTTCGTTGACTGCTGGAAGATGCTATGCTCTCGGTGGTTTGTGAGCTTCTCACAGAGGAGGATTCTCCCCCTTTCCCTTAAGGAGTGATGCTTGACCACATCTTTGCCCATAAAAAGGTTACACTTGGAAGAAACCACACATCAGGCACCAACCAACCAGCCTGGAGGCAATAACAGAGCACAGGGCTTGTCTTTATCACCTCCAAGAGCAGCTCTTGACAGACCGGGTAGGTGTTTCTATATCAACACACTATATGTTGGCATGGATCTTCAGTGCTATAGTGTCCTGCTGGAAGAGAGTTGTCCTCTTGCCACCCATGCACTGTCCTGTGCCTGTAGTCATTCACAGGTTGACTTTGCTGGGTGAAGAACAGCTGCTGGATGTCAGTTGTGTCCAGCACCCTGTGCCCATTGTGCTGTTACATGTCCCAGATCCCCAGCATGAGGATGTCCATCAGTGCAATCATTCGGAGGCACAAAAGAGAAAAGGCTTTTCCAAAGGCTTGGGGTTTGCAGTAGGTTTGAAATAAGCACTCGTGGAGAGCTGGGGGTTCTCACAAGAACCAAGAGTTGACCTTGTTATAGGGATTATTGAGATAGTTGTGGTAGCTGCTGCCATCCCTAAAATCCCAGGTTTTATGGGATTCCAGGCAGAATCAGCTGTTTGACTCTTGATGCTCAACCAAGAATGAAAATCACTTCTAGATGTGGAGGGCTCAATGCCTGGATCATCTTGGAGACAGAGGAGGGTGACTTGAACGTGCTGTTGGCACTTCATAGTCCTTCACTGTCGGCTCTCTGAGCTGAAAACGGAGCTGGGGAGGTGGTGAGGAAGGAGCACATGACTGCATCATTCCATGTGTTGTCCATCATATCCCATATTTCCCTCAATGGCCTGTAGTGTGAGGATTTGCTGATGTATTAGAGAAGTAAATCATGCTTAAAACCATATCGGATTCCACTTATTTTGTCTTCAGGGCCCCTGCCTTCCCTGGAATCTGCCAAGTCTTGAGGAGCGAGTTTAAAATGACCTGGAAGGGGAAAAGTCAGCTCTGAAGGAGAAAGTTTTCCACTTGCATGGCATAGCTGCATTCCCTCCTAATTCGAACAGGATGCAAAGGAAGGTCCCAGATTTTCCTCTTGTCTCTCAACATCTGCATGTGCTTTGCTGCAGTGCTGGCCTGCAAGCTGGGAATAAGACCCTGCTTGGGTTTGAGCCACTCTGGAAGTGTCTGTTTTAAATTTAGGGATTCACACATAACCATTCCAGCAGCTTTTCCTGGTTTCTTCCCTCAGAAAGGAGCCTTAAATCTGGTTCTGTGGCTCCGAGGACAGTGATTGGTGAGTTCAGTAGCTGGGAGCTGAGGATTGGAACATCTCACTTCTTGCCTGGTGGCTTCCCAGAAAAGCTGTCCTGTGCTCTGTGGCTTCCTTATCTGGGTGCATCAAGTTGTATCCTTAATTCTTGCTTGTTTAGTAATATATCCCAAGTCATTTACTAGAGCACACATGCTTCTCATCCAGCCCTCCTCCTCTTTCCTAAGTGTCTTCATGGCAAAGCCTGGTTGATGCATCCAGAAACTCATTCCCTCTCTGCAGCAGTGCATAGGAAGCCTTTTAAGTTTTAATTTTCCTGGTGTTTCAAGGCAGGGAATGGAATATTTGGCCAAACCCTTTCCAGACTCATGTGCTGGTTCCATGCCCTTCACAGCTGGGCAGCAGGAGGTGAACTCTTGTGCTGCTCTTATCTACAGGAAAACAAGTTGTGGCCTCATGCTGTGATGTTGCCATCCTGAAATCCCAAAGCCAATGTATCCAGTGTGTATTCCTTGATCTTTTACACTGGGACATCATCACTTCTTCCCTTTTCATTCGTGGCTGTGGTGGATGCTCAGGGGCAGTGTGGGTGAGCTTTTACTGTTGCCACTGACTGTCCAGAGCTGTGTGAATCAGGAGGAATTTTCGGGCAGAAGAGTCTTGGTTTAGTTTAAAGGAGTGATGGAATTATTCCTTTAGTATAAAGGAATAATGTGCTGCAGTTGTTTGGGGGTTTTGGGTCTCGCTGCCCACCACAGACCCACTCCCTTGGAGCTGGATTCCTCCTCCTCACCCTTCATGGGAACTTGGGGGTTCTGCTGGGTTGGGGTTGCCTGCTGAGTGTGTAATTCCTGTTTTAGAAGAAAAAGAAATCCCTTGAGGATGCTGGTTAAGCACTCTTGAAGTGCAAAGGGGAGAAGGGAATGCCAGGAACCCACATGAAAGGGGAAGGAATGTCAGCCCTTGGTGTGTTGCTGCATCCAATGATGGGTTTCTTTGTGATGGGGCTGTAGTTTTAGCAGCTTTGTGATGTAAATAATCTCTTCTTAAACTTGATGTTGCTGTCATCTGGTTTGACCTTCTCTGTGATGAGGCAGGTTGGATTTCACCCTGAATTTCATCATTGGGTCCAATAACGTGGAGCAGAGCATAGAATCATAGAATCCCAGGCTGGTTTGGGTTAGAAAGGACCTGAAAGCTCATCCAGCTCCAAACCCCTGCCATGGGCAGGGACACCTTCCACTAGAGCAAGTTGCTCCAAGCCTCTGTGTCCAACCTGGCCTTGAACACTGCCAGGGATGGGGCACCACAGCTTCTCTGGGCACCCTGTGCCAGTGCCTCAGCACCCTCACAGGGAAGAACTTCTGCCTAAGATCCAACCTAATTCTCCCCTGTTTCAGTTTGAACCCATCAGCCCTTGTCCTATCAGTGCCTTCCTTGATGAAGAGTCCATCTCCATCATCCTTGTAGCCCCCTTCAGACACTGGCAGCTGCTATGAGGTCTCCATGCAGCTTCTCCAGGCTGAGCAGCCCCAGTGTTCTCAGCCTGTCTCCATACAGGAGGTGCTGCAGCCCCTGATCATCCTCATGGCCTCCTCTGGACTTGCTTCAGCAGCTCCATATTCTTCTTTCATTGGGAAGCAGCTGCCTTTCAATTTGAAGAGGTCAAATGCTGGGCCACTGGTACATTCCATAGCAACCAGCCAACTGCCCACTTTAGATCAGCTTTGCTTTCTATTCCTTTTAAATGAGTTATATTTTTGTCTTGCATTTACTATATGAGGCTCACAGCCTTCCTCAAGGTCCTTTCCTCAGGCTTTTCTGACCACTGTTTCTGGTTGGTCCTGCTGCAGTTCCTGCAGAGTGATCAGTTCTCCCGTGGCTTCACTTGGAGAGGAGACGAGGGCTCCTAAGTGAGAAAACCCACACTGAGCTTTTTGACTGTCCTCTCCTTTGGGTTTCATAATAGAAATTAAGTGGGGCTAATCTGTCTTCGTATTGCAGGCAGTGTGGCAGAGCAATAAGCAAAAGCCTCGGTCTCTTCCAGTCTGAACAGTCACTGGGCAGTTATCAGGTCTGTTTTCCATTACTTCTCCTAAATTTACTGGTTTCTTGTCTATCTGTACCAATATATGATTGTGCACTTCAGGAACCACAGAGCAGGAGGTGAGCTGGACACCAGGAGGAATAGAGGAGGTGTGTAACTGAAACCTGGATCTTAAATCTTGGTGATCAGAATAAGCTGTTGGGAGAAAGATGTCTGACTCATTGAGTGCTAGAAAGTGTCCCAAGGGTAGTTTCCTGAGGTACAGGCAGTTATTTAGGTCTTATCAGGGTCTCTGAAGAAAATACTGGGAAGTGGAGGTAGCTGCAGAGGGATCTGGTCCACCTCACCCCTGTGGTGCATCGATGAAACAGGCTGACCCATGTGATTTTAGGTGAACATCACTTAGATGTTCATCAGCAGGGTAAAACTGACTTGCTGCTTCAGCAGTTTTGCTTCTGCTCCCAGGGCTCTGAATATCACCAGGAAGTTGGTTAGGAATGTCTTTCTTTGCTGCTGATGCTGTTAAACCAGTGTATGAGGAGCATTAGGTAGGTTTGAGCTTTCTGGAGATGTAAAGATTCCTTTGTGGGGGGAAAACCGAAGTGGTTTTTGCAGTGACATGTGCTTGATAGTCCATTACAGTGTTCTTCCACAACACAAGCAGACAGGAGTAGCTCTTCCCAAGTTAATGTCTCTCTTCAACTCCAGAGGTGGTTTGCCGTTCAAGCTAGAACCTGAGCAATCTGCTGTCATGGAATCATAGACTGGTTTGGGTGGGAAGGGACCTTAAAGCTCATCCAGTTCCAACTGCCTGCCACAGGCAGGGACACCTTCCACTGAGCGGGTTGCTCCAAGCCCCAAATTCTGTGTTAAAAAATAGGTTTTCTAGCACTCCACCAATCCAAAGACCATCACGATCCAGCAGACCTGGCACACATCATGACCTTTCAAACGTACAGCGGTGGCAGAATCAAAACCGCAATCAATGCCCATTAAGATGATTTTATCTTCTTTTAATCTCCAAATAGTTGTGTGTTGCTCTGGATTAAGGGGTAAATGTGGTAGAGTTCTACAGCTTTGCCTTGCTGGCACTCAAACACCAGTCCAGCCATTGTAATGCTGAAGGGAACACCAAAAGTAGATGATTTTGCATCAGTCCATGTGGGAGGTTTTGGCCTCAGTGCTGGTTTTAAAGTCTTCTTAGAGCCACGTTAGCATTGTTTCATGCTTAATGCTTGCTATCAAAGTCTGGCCATGTGAAGCATTATTGATTTGACCTCTTTTAAATTTCAGCAGCTTCACAAGAGGCAGAGTGAGTTAGTAAGGAATGCAGAATATGTAAGTAATAAACATTTTCCTAGCTGAATAGCTTAGGCATATACATTTCGTACCTTGTGTCTTCTTACCAGAGTGAGGAAGGTTGGACCATCTTTGCTTTGGGGGACTCTTCTTTCTCTTGCCCTTCCTCTCTTCTCCCTGCTGCACCTTCTCCATGCTGGGGGCACGACACCAGCTCTGCTTTCTCCTCCTCATAGTAGGTGTGTGTTTTCCTGGCTGGTTGGTGTCTCTGACTGGGGGTCTCTTGGTATTTGTAGTGTTTTCCCTACGTTTCATGGCAGATCTGGGAATTCTTTTCTTTGTTTTTGAAGCGGGGAAGAAGTTAAATCACTTGAGTTAAATCTGATGAGCCTGTAGCTGCTATGCAACTTTGTCCTGTGTCATAGATATTAATGCTAAATCGCTGCAGTGGGAATGTCGAATACATGCGATGGGTGTAGATTAATTTGGGAGCATTGCATTTAGGGCAAATACTGATCAGCAGCAGTAATAGAAATCCCCCAAACCAACCCAAATCTCTGCCTATAGCAGCTGTTTAGCTGTCTGTAAGTGTGCTTTCCCAGCCCACTGCTGTGTGATTAACCTGCCCTCTTCCGTCTTAGACCCTGCGTAGGTGCTACAGCCGCGTGAAGGAGCACGGCGTCGGGAAGAGGAAAAGCAGCTACACGTTTGAACAGCTGGAGCAGGTCTTTGGGCAAGGAGGATGGGATTCCCAGCCCTGCCAGCCTGTCCTCATCAACAGCAGCGGCTTGTACCAGGAGCTGGAGTCAGACAGCAGCACGATGGAGGAGTTTTCACAGGAGGATTGGGGAAACCACAGTCAGGATCTTCATTGTTACCAGACTGGTGAACAGGAATTGGGTAAGAAATCCCATCCTGGTGCATCTCCGTCCTCTAGGTTTTACTTGTGCTCTGTGCTCATGCTGATCTCTCACTTACCTGTCTCAATACCAGCTTCCATGTTTTGGGCATCACCCACTGAACATGCAAAACACACGATGTCCTTGGGGAGAAAAGGGAAAGAAATTGCCCAGTTAAAAGCAAACCGTGGTTCCTGAAGTATTTTATGACTGGGATTTGAGTTTAAAGAGTCTAGCAGAGGGAAAGGAGGGCTGTGTGGCCAGAAATGGTGCAGGAGGAGACACATTCCCTCTCTCCTTCCCCTGCTTGGTTTTGCTCCCCCTCGTGGGATATAGGGAGATATTTTCCCTTTCATTGATACCCAGCTGAAACTGTTACCTTCAAACACTCTTCACTTACATTAAGAACAGGACTTCAACTGCTTATAAAAACATGTTGCTCCTTCTTCTTACATACCCTAACTAAGGTGTATGTGATGTTTTAAACATGTAAATTGCCTATATCCACATGTAAGGCCATTTTTTTTTTTTTTACATTAAAAAGGAAGCAGGCAAACTCAAACTGCAGGATTTGAACCCCTCCACATGCTTTCCTTGCCTGAATTCTTGCTGTTTCTGCATAAGAATCAATATATTGATGAATCTGGGGATTTGCTCGTTGCTTGTTGTTTACTGAACATGGTTAAACGGAGTGAGGTGCCACGTTGTTGATACAAACCATACTGATCCGAGCAGTTTGAAGAAGTGGCTTTCTTTAAGTCTGTTTCTATCCCTTGACCCACTGATCTTATGGGACTGTTTTAACAGGAGTTATTTTCATGGCAGAAACTTTAACTCAGTAAATTCAGTGGGGATCCAAGCGAAGCAGCAGTTAGAAGATGAGTTGGATAAAAACTGATGGTGCCATGAATTGCTTGGCTTCTTCTCCTGGTGATTTGTAGGATGAAAGAGGGAGAGGAGATGCAGTCGCATATCCGGACCCATCCATGGTCAGGGTAGTGATGGATTGGGAAGCTTTGAAGGAATGTTCAGAGCAGTTGTGAGAAAAGCACATAGCACACAACATCTAAATGGAATACAGATGCATTTGGGAAGCAGAACAGCCTTTTTCTTTTTTCCCCCTCCTTTTTAACAATGGAGTTTGCAATTCTGTTGATTTAATAGTAGGAATTGTAATCTTGTCCTTGAGAGGTTTTGCACTTGTGGAGATAGATTCAGATCTTAATTGGCCACATCCATTCCAAAGGAAATAAAAGATCCCATTCATTTGGAGGATTTAGGAGCTGGAGTTCTCTCATGCAGAGCTCTAGTGGACTGCCGGGCTCGGGAAGCAACTCTGGATTTATTTAGTACTTATTATTTCATTTCAACCTCCTTTCTTTAGAAAAGCTTTAGGAATACGATCTAAAATGTAATTATCTGTTGGAATTTTACCTTTCAGATGAAATCCCTACCACCAAAAGAACATTAAAGATAAAGCAGGAATCTTCTGAAGACGCACAGTAAGTAACTTCTGAATGTTTTACCCTGGAATGTGTTTCCGTGGGGATGTTATGCAGGAGGGGAGGAGAATGGAACCTTCTGATTATAATTATAAATCCATTGTGCAAGACTGTTCATACAGTCAAAGCTGCTTGCTGCATGATGCCAGTTACCTCAGAACATCTGAAAAGCTTCACAGCTCTTCTTTCTTCTTGGCTTGGTCACTCAGAGGCTGAATCAAGACTTACTACATGAATGCAGAGGGCTTCAAATGGGCATTAAATCCATGTCAGGTTCATTAGAGATGTGTGTAGGCAGGCTTATTGCATGATACAAGGCTTCATTCTCAGATCAATTTGTAATCTTGGTGTTTGGGGTTTGTTCTTTTTCCCATTTTCCTTAAGTTTGCCCCTTTGGACATAGCACAAAATAAAGGAAGAGAGAGAACAGGGACACAGCACCCCTGCAGTTGTGTGCTGATGGCTTGGTGTGAGTAATGCTTGCGAGAAGAGTTTCTGCTTTCCCTCAGTTGGAAGGCATGCCAAAACTTGGGGTTTATATATATACTTTTAATTTATTTTTATAACTTTCCAGAGCTGACTTTTAACCTTGTTGGATCAGTTTAATCTGGAGCATTTGGAATGCTTGGAGCATGCGAATCTCCCTCGCCTCGCCAACAATAACGCAGAGCCTCTCAAAAATGAAAGGAATTGGGCTGTATTTACTCAGACTGTACTTTCTTCTGACCTTCAGGATTGTAAAACCCCCGAGGTGGTGGTAGATATATCTGCAACCATCACAGATTGCCTTGCAGACCCTCCTGGGTGGGCTCTGAGGTCCCCATGAGTAGTTTGTAGTGTCATCTGAAATCAGTGTGGTGTTTCCTGTGCTGGAAGATGAGCTTCTGTAGGATGGGACGTCATCAGCACTGGGTGCGTTAACACCATGTCCCTGAGTGGTAAGAGAACAGAGGCTTTTTGTTGTAATTAAATGAAAAAAATCCTCTAAAACCTAAAAAAGTTAAAATAATAACAGAAAAGAAGCTTTCACTGCAGTGGCCTCCAACCTCCTCACGTCAGATGGGTTTTCACAGTACTCAAAGGTGACTTCTTTAGCTCAACATGGAGCAAATTCAGTTGAGCAACTCGGAGACCTGGAGAAAAGTAACTTTTTCCATCCTAAACGTTATTATTGCCTCTTTCAGCCATTCCTTGGGATTACTCTGGGGTAATTTTGCCTTTCAAGGTGTGCTTTAGGGAGCTGCAGAGGCAATAATCCTGAATTTTCGGAGGTGGAAGCTCAGGTGTGTGAACCTTCTCCTTCAGGGACTGATGTGGAGGTGCTGGCTGGATCAGGTTTGGTAGATGAGGCCTTTCAGAGTTCTCTGATCATTTCCCACTCCAAGTTCCCTCTAAAATGCACAGGAATGTCTGAACTCCTGGGCATCTCATGCAGCTGGCAGGTGATAAGCCCATCGCTTGTGCTCACTGGAAGCACAGAGCATCTTCCAACACAGATTTACTCAAAACTTGTTTTCCCCCTTCTGTGAGGCCAAGGAACTTTTCAACCCTGATTCAGTAGATTGAAGGCAGTCAGGGGCACCAGGGCTGATAGGAAGATAAGCAGGATATTTATTTGTTATCTTGAGCATCAGCTCTTAAAAGCCACAAGAGATAAACAGATCTCAGAGTTCTTCACCTCTTTGGTTGGTGGTTTAAAATACATGAAACTGATTTCAAAGGAAGTGGAATTTCATCTGCACTCTTGGTCAAGGGCAGGTTTTCAGTGGAGGGAATGGAGGTGAGTTCAGGTTCCCTGCTGAGCCTTTCTGACATGGTGGTGCTGAACCTCAAGCATGTATTTTACCAGAATCAGGGATTCATAGAGTTAACCAGGTTGGAAAAGACTTTTAAGCTCATCGAGTCCGACCATTGCCGCAGAACTGCCAAGGCCGCCACTGACCCATGGCACTGAAGACCTTGTCTACACTGTATGTGAACACTTACAGGGACGGTCCCTCCAGCCCTGCCCTGGGCAGCCTGTTCCAATGCCTGAGCACCCTCTGGGGAAGGAGTTGTTCCTCAGCTCCATCTAAACCTGCCCTGGTGAAGCTTGAGGCCATTTCCTCTTGTCCCATCCCTTGTTCCTTGGGAGAAGAGCCCAGCCCCTCCTGGCTCCATCCACCTGTCAGGCAGTTGTAGATCTTGGCTTTGCTTCCTTCTTTCCCTTCCGCTGGGCGTTTGGAAGGGGTTTGGAAGCTTTTGGAGCTAAGCAGCCTGCAGGAATCCACAGCTGCTCATGTGCACCAGGTTCTTTTCCTAGCAGAGAGGATGGGAGAGCATCACCAAGGTATTTGCTGTGGGAAACACATCACTGAGCACTGTGGATGCTGGAATTTATCCTGGTTCTTCTTTTCCCGATCAAACACACACGTGTGATGCTGCTGTTGCTGTCAACTGACCCCAGACCTGCAGAAGCAGAGGGAGCTCCCTTTCCCCCTGGGGTTCAGCTGCTCCCCCCCAGCTTGGCGAGCACCAGGACCTGATCCTGCACCTACAAACCTAACGCAGTCGATCTCCAAGGACAGCACTGCTTCTCTTAGCTTCAGGTAGTAAATAACTGGCCTCCAGACTTATAAAACTTCCCATATTTCCTGGGTTCCCTGATTTTCAGCAGTGTAGGAAGCAAATAGCAATAGGAAAGCTGTGTCCAGGTCCCGTGCTCCATCAGCTGGGTGTTCATTCCCCACAGCAGCTCTGTTGTTGCCTCTTCTTGGCATGCTGCTGCCTCCAAATAAGCTGCAAAGTGAAATGCTGCTTCCAGCTCTGTTCTGCTATTTCAGATTGATTTGAAGAGGTTTTTTATTCACTGTGGGCTTTGTGAAGATGAACTAGAAGCATGGGGAGCTGGATCCTTCACTGAAACCAGCTGTTCCAGCTGCTTTGATGTCTGCTTTTGTTTGGAAACAGCCTTTAGAACAAATTTACACCATGTCTTGTCTCTGGTGTCTTCCTTTCCGCATTTGAATTCCAAATGCTTCTGAGGAGAAAGCCATGCAGATGGCCAGTAGCCAGCAAGGGAGGTCGACGGTTGATGATGGAAATCCAGCTCCAGGGCAGTTTCCTACTGAAAAATGAGTAATGGCAAGGATTTGACTGTTAATGCTTCCAGTACCTCTGCTTGGCCACAGCGTGGAGGTAGATCTTCTGCTCAGCAGGGCAGCCACCAAGTGGAGTCCTGATGTGAGTGGGAAGAGGAGACTCCAAACCCAAAAAGCAGAGTGTTTTCAAATGTCTTTACCCTATTCCTCTGTACTCCAAGTGATGATTCCCTCTGTGGAAAGCCCTTTCCTCCTGCACCGTGCTGCTGGAGATCACCTCTAGTGAAATCCTTCCTCTTCTCAGCACTTGGATGAGTGACTAATCGTTTTTATTCCCCCAGCAGCTCTATTTTGTGCTGAGCTAAACTTAGCCAGGGTATTTCTGGTGTCATTAATAAAGGTGGGAGCTTTTCTTTTGGGTTTTTAGCTCCGTTCCTCCGCTGTTGACTGAAAATCTACCCACGCTGCTTTCTCCTGTCACTGGCTTTGGATGGGACTGCTTGCTTTCAATTCAGTTCAGCTGTCTGTCTTGAGTCAGATGAGTGTAGAATGGCAGCAAAACACACACCATGTGCTACCTGTTCCCTTCTCTGCCTTGTCCCCTTGTCTGTCTTCTCCTCAGAAGGTGAACTTGTGCTTGCAAAGGCAGAAATCTACAGCTGCTGATGTGCACCAGGTTCTTTTCCTAGCAGAGAGGATGGGAGAGCATCACCAAGGTATTTGCTGTAGGAAACACATCACTGAGTGCTCTGGGTGCTGGAATTTATCTTGGCTCTTCTTTTACTGATCACACACACGTGTGATGCTGCTGTTGCTGTCAACTGACCCCAAACCTGCAGAACCAGAGAAGCTGTGGCTGCTCCATCCCTGGCAGTGTTCAAGGCCTGGTTGGATGGGACTTAGAGCACCCTGCTCTAGTGGAAGGTGTCCCTGCCCATGGCAGGGGGTTGGAGCTGGATGAGTTTTAAGGTCCCTTCCAACCCAAACCAGGCTGGGATTTTAGGAAGGATCCTGAAGTCTTCATTCCGAAGTTGAATTGTCTCTTCCAAGCCAACTTAGACCAGGTTGTCCCAATCCCAATCCATCATGGCTGTGAAAAAAGTGATTAACATTCCCAAAGGTTGGTGCATTGGCCGGGATGGTTTTGCTGCTCCGGTTTACTGATGCCTTTCTCCTTCTCTCCATGTTTTGTAATTCCCAGGAAGCGCGACGTCATGCAGAACATTATGCAAATCTTGGAGTCGGTCCAGTTGAAGTGGGAGCTGTTTCAGAGCTGGACGGACTTCTCCAGGCTCCACCTTTCCAACAAACTGGCCATTTTTGGCATCGGGTACAACACCCGCTGGAAGGAGGACATCCGCTACCACTATGCGGAGATCAGCTCCCAGGTGCCCCTTGGGAAGCGGCTCCGGGAATACTTCAACTCGGAAAAACCGGAGGGTCGAGTGATCATGACCAGAGTGCAGAAAATGAACTGGAAAAACGTCTATTACAAGTTCCTGGAGATCACCATCAGCGAAGCCAGGTGCCTGGAGCTCCACATGGAGATCGACTGGATCCCCATCGCTCACTCCAAACCCACCGGAGGGAACGTCGTCCAGTATTTATTACCGGGAGGAATTCCCAAAAGCCCTGGATTGTATGCTATTGGATATGAAGAGTGCCATGAGAAACCTCCCTCCTCTCCCACCGAGCACAGGGCACCTGATCCCGGCACTGAGACTCAAGGTGAGCTGGAGGTTCCTTCTCCACAAGCCTCGCTCCGGGTGGACATGGAATCCGCCCGGATTATCTACTGTTATCTCGGCATCGCCGAGGTCCGGACTCTCCAGCAGTGCCTGTTTTTACACTTCCAGGCAAACACCAAAACCTTCAGCAAAGATTGGGTCGGGATCAACGCCTTTTTATCTCAGAACTGCCTCGTTGAGCCCGGCGTCTCCCCCAAATCCATCTACATCAAATTTGTGGAAGTGGAGAGGGATTTTCTTTCCGCCGGCTCGTTGGTAGAGTGCCTGGAAAAAGCCATCGGATATCCCTTAAAATTTAACAACTGACTCTCATCCTTCATAAGGATTCGGGCTTTCTGCCCCTGTTTTCCATCCCACTACCAGACGCTTCCAGCTCCCGGGCAAATCGGGACTTTTCCGCCTGGAAACGAGTTTTGGGATGACCAGAGGCTTGCAGGAGGGAGGGTGCTTCCCATCAGCTCCCCCCCAGCAAGCAAGCGTATCCCAGCTCTCCGGATGCTTTTCCTCCCGGAGGAGAAGCCCCCGGCCTGTGAAATGACTGTAGGTACATTCCACATGGGACAAGCACGTAGACGTGGCGTTTTCATATGGAAAACTGAGTTTTGGGGGGGTTCTTTATTCCACGTGTCCCATTTTTACGCATCCGTCTCCTTATTAAGTGTTATTATGGATCTGGATAACGAAGCAATAGACAAGGGCAAGTTGAGCCTTGACTCACCTCCATGGAGACTGTTCCTCAAATCCACCCTTAGATCCTGTTGTATATAATTTAGAACTTCACTTTTGTCACCATCAAGTGTTCTCCTCTCTCCAAACAGTGTTGCCTGCAAAAAGACTTTGGTTTCCGTGATGTATCCCACTTTTCCTCGTAGCGTTGCCATATCCACTCTTATTTTATACCATTAAAAGAATTCCTGGCCTTTTTTATTTTCCTTTTGGAGCACTGGGTTTGTTTTTGGGGTTGGGTTTTTGAGTTCTCAACTTCTCGGGGGAGAAGAAACCTGGCAGCTGGGAAAACCACCTTGTTGTTCTGTCAAACCATGTTTTATGGATACAATCAAAGCTGTGAGAATCGGGGATTGGGATAGGGAGGGATAAGGAGGGAAGGACACATGTTCCTATCAAAGCCCCATCACCGCCGGCTGGCGCTGGCGCTTCCTGTTCTAAAGCTCATCAATCAGTGACGTTGTGACATGATGAATGTGGCAATCCTAATAAAATCAAGCAAATATGGATGGGCTTCAGAAAATCTCTTTCTCCTCCTTAAAGCGAGGGAATTCTGGAGGGATAGGGAGGTTCTTCTGGGATTTTTCCACTGTGGCTTCATTCCAGAGGTTGCTGTTGCGGGAGATGTTCAATTGATTTCTTTTATGAGGCTCGTTTCCTTTCCTATGGAGATGCCAGAGTCTTGGACCGCTGAAGGTTGGATGCTGTTGAGGCCCAGGATGGTGGAGGGAGGAAGAGGAGGACAAGTCACCCTTCCTGCTCCCAGTGCTCAAAATAGGACAAATCCCCCCAAAACAGGGTGAGTTTTCCCAAAGAACCTGTGCGTGGAGCCGAGGGATGCATCGGATGGACCAGGAGGTGAGATTGCCCCTGCGCACGGGTGGGATGCTGGTGGAATCTGTCCAGTTGATCCCTCACTGTCACTCCCTGAGGCTGGATCCTGTGATCCTGGCAGCCAGACTGGATTTACAGGGGGAGATGAGGGCGAGGAGGGATTAATTCCTCCCCCCTCCCTCCAGTATCTAATCCCGCTCATCTTCGAGGTCTGACCCTGCTTGGATCAAGGACCGGGATAACCTCAGCTGAGCCGGATTCATCCTGAAGCTCCCTAAAATGTGGGAGCTCGATCCAGAGAGTCAAAAAACCTCGGTTTGGGGGTATTTCTTCATTTGTTTTTAAGGATTAACATGTTTAGCCAAAGGCTCCTGTCTGCATTGGGATGCTCCATTGGGAATGGGATGGGATGTGGCTGGGGATGCTTTAGGGGTCCCTGTGCTCCACCGCCGCTGTGTGTGACACATGATAGACTTAATCCATCACTAATAATAAGCCAAATAGTGAATTAATCATCGCAGATTGGGGGGGGGCACTGCCTGAGGGTGGGGCTAGAAGAGGCCCCGCCCCTTTGTTATGCCCCGCCCCCTCAGAGGTTCCCCCCCCCATCCCGGTTCCTCCCCCCCCCCCCGCCCCAGGCGCGGCCCCGGCACCTGCTGCTGCTGCGGCGGCTCCGGCCATGGGCGCGCTCCCGCGGTCCGCGCTGGCGCTGGCGGCGCTGCTCGGTGAGACCCGGGGGGGGGGGCACCGGGCGGGACACGGGGGGGGGGACCGGAGCGCACCGGGCGGGACACGGGAGAGATGCAGCGGCACCGGGCGGGATGCGCGGATACAGGGGAGCCCCCGGACAGGTCCCGGGGGCACCGGCAGGACGCGGGGATACCGGGGGGGGGGGGGGTGTCTCAGCACCCACGGGCCCCTCTCCGTGTCCCCACCCCAGCAGGCAGGTGGGTACTTGGGGTCCCATCCAGCCCGTCCCTGCCTAGGGGTGCCCTGAGAGGGGAAATCTGGGTCCCCTGGGAAAAGGTGCTTTGTTCCTTGAAGCTGCCGAGCAGTGCCTTCCAGCACCCCCAAACCAAAACCCACCGTAGGGGCACCCCGATGTGCCGGAGGTGATAATTCACCCTCTGCACAGCATCGGGCAGGGGAAAAAGATCCGTGGTTTTCCTTTCTCCTATGATAAAATCCCACTGCTTCCCTTGTTTATTGGCGCTCAAATCTGCCCCACTTGGTTTTGGGGTGACTTGGTTTTGGACCGCTTTCCATCCACCGGGTTTTCCCATCTTCCCCCCCCTTAATTCCCAGCCTTTTCAGAGGTTTTTTGGAACTCCAAAGGGAAACATCCCTTGGCATTCCCAGTGAAGGAGAGGCCTTTGGGGAAAGGAAACGGCCCCAAAAACAATGGCAGTGGCGTTTCCTCCTGGCGGGACACAGGGTGGGGGTCCTTGCTTCTGGAGCCATTTTCCCTCCTTGAAGGTTGTTTTCCACGATAGAAGTTAATGGAAGGAAGAGGCACAGGGGTCGCTTGGTCCTTAAATCCCACCAGGATGCTCCTTTGCTGCATCCTGATGGTGTTGATTTGCACTGGGTTGTGGTGGATCTCTGTTCCCATCCCCAGACCTGTCTCCATCCCATCTCTGTCCCCAGTCCCATACCCACCCATCCCTGTCTCTCCTCAATCTTATCCACAATCTGTTCCCCAGTCCCAACCCCATCCCGTCTCTGTCTCCGTCCCCAGTCCCCTACGCATCCCATCCTTGTCCCCGTCCCCATCCCCAGTCTCATCGCAATCCCATCTCTCCCCATCACCAATCTGTTCCACATCCCTGTCCCTATCCTCAGTCCTGTCCTGAATCCCATCCCTATCTCTGTCCCCGATCCATTCCCCAATCCCATCCCATCTCTTCCCATCCCACCCCCGGCAGAGGTTAAAGCCCATGTCTATCTATGGCAAAGTCACGTATTAGTGTTGGTATTATTTTAGTTAATTATTTATTTTCCCCAAATTTGGCCTCTCCGGAGGATACGGCCATTCCTGCCCCCAACTCCGGCCCCCCCAACATTCCGCCCCCGGGGTCGTGAGAAAAGCCACCATGGATTTTCCCAACGGACGTTGCTCTGCAGCCCGGCATCTCCTATCTCCCAGTTATAAATAGTCGGAGTTAAGGGAAGATGAATAAATCCCCCCCCAAAAGAATGGAACAGGAGGAGCTGGGTGCCGAGCTGCTCCCTGACCTTTTTTTCTGGGAGTCATTTTCCCGGCCCGATTCCCGCTGTGGATTTTAAATCCCAAAGCTTGGGCTCTTGGGATTTAATTTGGGTCCCGGTTTCACATGACTCCAGCGCCTTAATCCTATCGAACGGGGTCATCAAACCCCAAGCGCCTCCAGGCTTTAATTCCTAATAGCTTATAGGGTGGGGTGGGGGGGAATTTTTTGGGGAATGCTGGAGTTTGGGGTAGGAAGGAGCTTTTGGGGGGTGATTCCATGATTTTAGATGAGGATTGGGGTGTTTAATAGAGGTATATTGAGGATGCTGTAGGTGAGCAGGGATTTAAAGGTGGATATTTCCTTAGGGAAAGAAATTCAAAGGTAAATGTAAAAGGTTTTTTTTTCCATATGGAAAAAAATTAAAGGTGTTTTGAGAGGTGAATTTCAAGATATTTATTCCATAGGGAAAATAATGGGATTTTGAAAGGTAAATTTAACGGTGGGTTTTTTTTCCATGTGGAAAACAAACTCCCAGCAGATGGGCTGGAGCAGAGGGAAACCGCTGGGACAGGTGCTTAGCTCAGGGCTGCTGGATGCAAATCCTGGTTTTTCAGCCCAAAGAGCAGGCAGGAGGTCCTGAGATTCCCCCCTTTCCCCCCCTGCTCCATGACTGAGCGCCGGGAGCGGCTTAATTTTTCTATCTGGTTAAAGCATTAGAGGATTTGGAACGTCGAGGTGGCCAAAGCTGGAGCTGATGCCAAAGGGATCCACTCCCACAGCTCCAGCACAGGCTCTCCTGGCCTGTTTTAGGATGACGTTTGTCCTGGAAGAGGAATTTAGGTAGAATTCTGACAGAAAAAGGGGATTTGAGGGGTGAAGTGTGGAGCCATCTTCCTCTTCCCGATGTGCAGGAGTGGGAATAATGGAGCTGCGATCTCTGATCGCTGGGATTTAAGGATGCGGTCTCAGAGCACTAGTAACAGTCATCATTAGGTTTCAGAGTTAACACATCCTGGTGAGAGCACGGGGAACCCGGCCAGCACCGATGCTGGGGGCTTTGGGATACATGGAACTTGGGATACAACCAGGAACATCCCACCAGTGCCGGAGCTGCTTTTCCTGCTCTGGAGCCTGGATTTTCCAAGGGACCTGCAGTACCTTTTGGCCTCTGGCCCTTTTTTGGTGCCCCAAAAGTGGTGGTGATGGAGGAGACAGGATGAAAAAAAACATGGATTTTCCCAGCTTTTGGGGATGCGTGGCTGTTTAGGAGATGTGGCATCATTTAGTGATGGCATTTGCATCATTAATGAACCATTATTATTAATAGTAGTAGTATTACTCTATTATTAGATTATCCATACTATTAAATTATCCATATTATTATATTATCCTTATAACTAGTATTATAATTCCTAGAAAACATAATTATATCCACAGGCATTATACAATATCTATTACAAATGATCTCTTTTATTCTAGAAATCGCAAGATAATCATTAATTATCACATATTTTCCTCTTGATTACCTACGTTTAATCCAATATATTTGTAAGGATGAAGGCTTAAAAACCGGGATTTTCCCAGCTGCTGGGAATGTTTAGGAGTTGCAGCATCATTAAGTGATGCCTTTGCATTATTAATTAACATTATTATCCTAATTATGATCATATTTGGTATTGATACGATAATTATTAGCATTATTATCAATATTATTAGCATTGTTATCACTGTTATTATCACTATCCTTATTGTGACCACTATTAGCACTCTCCCATCCTCACTATTATCACTATTCTTGGAATATGCTTTTATATATATATAAAAAAATATATATATATTCTTTAATATTCTTATCAAAACATATCTCTATCATTATTAGAGAATTCCTATTATCAATTGTCCATTATTAAAACACAAGAGAGTTATTAGAAATCCCATCTTTTCTTACCCACTAACCCTCATTTAATACAAGTATCTTCCCCAGGGTAACTAATTCCAATGGAATTGCTGTTGTTTTCCCATATCAAATATTTCCTTCTATCCCATAGTTTCATAAAACGAATATTAAGATTAATAGCCATGATTTCTGCTCCCTGATGCTGTCTCCATCACCCGGCAGCGTTTCCCTCACCAGGATTTAAGGGTTTATGTTCTTGGTTCTATTTTTAAGCATCTTCCTCCTCCCGCTTTTCCTCCGGAGAAGGGAAATTTGATTTAATTAATTCATTTTTTCTCAATTCCTGGGAAGACTTTATCGGCCGGAGCAGAGTTTCCTGCCTGGAGCTGGAAGGCTCTATCCGGAAACCGCTCCGATGCCTTGTCAGGAGGGGGACGAACGGATGCAGGGAGGAGGCTAAAAATACCACCCCCCCCACCCAGCGCCTTGTTTTGCTCTGGAAAAATCCCATTAAGCCCTTGGAGTCCATAGGGAAGCTCCCTAAGTCCTCCAGAACCAGGGATTTTCCCCCAAATCCCAGGTGGCAGCAAGGATTTGGGATCATGGGTTAGCATCATCCTTTCCCCTACCTCCCCTGCATCCTGATCCAGAGCATCCCTGGGGCTCTGGCAGGAGCGGGGCCAACCAGGGACACAGATCAATGGGATGCAGGGATGGAGCCACCAGGATGCAGGTCGTCGGTGGCATTCCCCTGGGAATATAAACCCAACTAAACCACAGCACAAACCTGCTTGAGCCGATTAATTTTCCAGCTGAGCTTTACAGGCAAAGCCAGGGAATAATCTTCCTGCGAGAGCCAAGCATCCTTCTCCAGCCTGTGGTACCCTCTTGTATCCCATTGCTTCTTCCCAGTGGGTTTTGGGGATGCTGGGATGCAGGGGATGCAGAGGATGCAGGGATGGGGTATTTGGGATGAGAGGGGCTTGGGGGATCAAGGGAAACCACCCATGAATAATCCCAGTTTAGCGCTGGCAGCCAAAAGAGGGGATGCTGGAGAGCTTGAGGGGTGCACATGGATGTGTCCCACCAGATAAATCCCACGGGATGGGGAATCTGATGCAGCATCATGGGGGAGGTTGAGAGTACCTCAATACTGATCTAAAGGGGATGTCTGGCCACTGTAGCCCCTTCGGAGCAGCAGCATTCCCATGGAAAGGGAGATCTTCAGCCAGAGGTTTTCCCATCCCAGGTGGGTGGGAAATGGGGGTGGGAGGGAATGGCATTGTTCTGCATCCTTCAGAGCAGCAGGAAAGCCCTTCCTGTGGCAGGGAAGGAATTAAAATGTCCTCCTTGCCCAGCTTCCTGGCAATGCCAGGGATTGTTTGTTTTTCCCTTTGGAGTGGGGAGGTCTCTATGGGAAAAGAGCAGCTGGGATGAGTCACATCCCATGTTCTTCCCCTTTCAGGTGTCTCCTCGGCTGTGCTGGAGGTGCACGTGGGAATGGGCTCGGTGTTCTCCGTGGAAGGGCAGCAGGTAGTGCTGCCTGCCTGGTACACCAGCCATTCCCAGAGGAAGCCCTATGTCACCTGGCTGCTGGATAAGGAACATGCCGACCCCTTCCAGGTGAGACAGGAGGGGAGGTGGGGGGGGGAGGTGGGGAGGCTCATGGTGTCCATGAAGGGGAGGTGACCATGGCTGGGGGGAAGCCTATAGTGTCTATGATGAGGTAGTTCCCATGTTTTGGAAGGCTCATGGTGCCCGAGACAGGGTGTACTTGTGGTGCCCATGGTGGGGAGATGCCCACATTTCTCAGGCTGTGGATGCTCAGGGCAGGTTGAGGGTGGAGGGGGCTGATGCTACTCACAAAAGTTGGGATTTGGGGGGGGTTCCTCTCCTACAACCCCATCCGGAGGAGACCAAGCGTGTGTTATCCCCCGCGCAGATCCTGACCTACCTGGACGGGGTGGTGAAGGTGGAGGAGACGGAGCTGAAGCCCCGTGTGGGGTTCCTGTACCCCGTCCTCAGCCACAACATCTCGGTGTTCATCAACGCCACCCGGGAGCACGATTCGGGCCAGTACATGTGCACGGTCAACGTGGTGGATGAGGCCTCCAGCATGGGCAAGAACATCGGCGTCATCAACCTCACCGTGCTCGGTAAGGCCCTGCTGGTCCATCCCCAACTCCCTCTGTCCCCTGCCATGCTGTCCCTTGGGATTCATGTCCATGTCCGCAGTGCCGCCGGCCACCCCGTCCTGCCAACTGCACGGGGAGCCCACGGTGGGAGCCAACGTGACGCTGAGCTGCAGCTCCAGGAAGGGGAAGCCCTCGCCCGTGTACCAGTGGCAGCGCACGGCACCCACCCTGCAGGTCTTCTTCCCCCCGGCACAGGGTAAGGGGCAACTGGGGGGGGGGAACTGGGGGCTGGAAAATCCCAGGAAGCTTCAGCATTGTCCATGTAATGCCTGGTCTTGCTGTGGGAGCAGGGAGTGGAGCATCCCCTTAACCCTGCCCATTCCCTACGCTAGGGGAATATTCCCTCCCCTCTGCCCGTTCCCTGCAGGTAGTTAACAGTGGGGAGGAGGTTTCAACCTCAGGCCAGTCCTCATTAGGTTTCAGAGTTAACAGCATGGGGGCCAGGGGCATGGCCAAGGGCAGCACCCGTATTTCTTCACCCTCAGACTGGCACAGGGGCACCCTCAAGCTGACCAACCTCTCCCTGGACATGTCGGGGCTCTACGTCTGCGCGGCCGAAAACCAAGCGGGTTCGGCTGAGTGCCGCATCGTCCTGGAGGTGCACTCAAGTGAGTACGTGTCCGCAGGGCCGGGGGGGATATTGTCCCTATGGAGTCCCCATGGGAATAAGGAGGGAAGCAACTCCCCCCTCCATGCCGCTCTGTCTCCCAGCTAGCACCAAGGCCGTCATCGCCGGCGCCGTGCTGGGCTCCCTGGGTGCGCTCGCCACCGTCGTCTTCTTCGCCCGGCGGGTCGTGGGATACCGCAGGAAGAAACGGGATGGGCAGGAGGAGGCAGCCAATGAGATCAAGTGAGGCGGCCCTCCCATGGAGGAGGTTCAGATGTCAGCGTGAGGTTCCAGAGTTAACGGGCAGGGGCAGGTTTCCATCTCTACACAGTCATCATTAGGTTTCAGAGTGAACAGGATGTGGGAGGAGGTTTCTGTCTCTAGCTATCCCTAATGGGGGTGTGGAGTGGAAGGTTTCCATCTCTGCCCAGTCATCATTAGGTTTCAGAGTTAACAGGAGGCTGAGAGGAGGTTTCAATTTCTCCACAGCCCCCAGCAGGTTTCAGAGTTAACCGGGGCATTTCCCACCTCACTTCCCCCCCCCTTTCCCTCTAGTTCCCCTGTTTTGGGGTCCAGGAGCTCCCACAACCCCACTGCTTTAGTGGGGGGTGCCAGGGATGGGAATATCAGCATTTCCTGCCTCTGCTCCCACAAACCCTGTCCTCTCTTGCCAGGGAAGACGCGGTGGCCCCCAAGACCCCATCATGGGCGCGGAGGCCAGCCCCAGACACCCTCTCCAAAGCCAGCACCTTGTCCTCCATCGCTGGGCGCCGGGACAGACCCTATGGAGCCAACCCCCCTTCGGACACCGCCTCCATCCTCACAGCCACTGGCAGCTACCGGGGCCCCCCGGCACGGGCAGGGGGGCGCCCCCCGGGCCTTTCACCCCATGCCCTGAACGGGGCTCCCCAGCACCGCCAGGATCCCACCCCCATTCCCTCGGGATCGCTGCCCACTTCCAGCTTGACACGGGCGGGCGCTGTGCCCGTCATGGTGCCAGCGCAGAGCCGAGCTGGCTCCTTGGTCTGACCCCCCCCCCACCCCATAAAATGGGGTGTCCAGCCAGCACCCCCACCCCCATTTTTTGGGGTGTTTTCTCCCTTTCTGGAGTCTTTTTTCTCTTTTTAAGACACCTCGAGCCGCTGGACTGGCCGTGGGGGGGGGTGGGGTGGTGGTGTTAATGGGTGCGGGAGGCTCCCGGGGTTTTAGGGGGCTGAGGCCTCCCATACCTAGAACACCCCAAAATACCCTCTTGGGGGGAGGCCTCATTTTTTATATATATATCCTTAGATTGGTTAAAATTGGGGATTTTGCATAAGAGGATTAAAGGGGGGGAGGGAATTGGGGGGGGCGAAGAGGGGGGACGTGCCTTTTGTAGGAGTTTTGTGATTAAACGCTGCCAGGCGCCTGCTGTGGGGTGACTCTGTGGGGCCTCGGGGACCTGAGTGACGTCACAGGGGCTGTGTGACGTCACAAGGGTGGCCTGTCTGTCACCGTGATGTCACACCGCGCATCAGACAGGGTGATGTGGCCTTTATGATGTCACAGCTTTGGTGGTACCATGCGCGACCATGTGATGTCACGGTGACGTGGCACGGGCCTGTGTGACGCCACACCATGTGCCACACTTGACTGTGTGACGTCACAGCCGCATGTGACACACCTGTATGGCGTCACAGGCACATACGGCAACACGCCTCTATGACATCACAGCCACCTGTAACGTCACAGCCTTTCTGACATCACACATCATACGACGTCACAGCTGCAACATCACCCTACCCTGTCACGCGAGCCATGTGCGCCTGTGTGACATCACAGCGGCACGTATGACATCACTGCCGGGCATCCCCCCACCCCCAGCTCCGCGCTGTGACCTCACCGCTGGGCCGGTGACGTCATAAGGCGCAGGGACAGGGCGCTCCGCAGGAACCTTTATTGGGGTCTGGGGCTCCGGGGGGGCGGGGCCGGGCTGCGGGGGGGCCCCGGCGGGCGCATGCGGGGGACGGGGCGAGAAGCGGCTCCGGGACCTCGGCGGGCGACGGCGGCGGAGGAGGGGGGGGGTCCGGGGGCGGCGGGAGGAGCCTGGAAGAGAGACACGGGTCAGAGAACGGCCGGAGCCCAGCGCCCTGAGCCCTGCATCCCGTGCCCGGCTCCTGCCTGCGCCCTGTGCCTGGCTCCTGCAGCCTCTGCCTTCCTTGCACCCTGCTGCTGCAGCCCGCACCCTCTCCATGCCCCTGCCCCTGCTCTCTTTGCACCCTACCCACGCTCTGCTCCTGCTGCTCGCACCCTTCCCCTGCCCTACTTGCAGCTCACCCACCCCTGCCCTGCCTGCGCCTAGCGAGGCAGCCTAATGAGCTCTGTGGGCCTGAGCTGCTTCCCCATGGCAGCCCCACAGCACGCTTGCTGCATCCCCATTGCATCCCACTTGCATCCTCAATGCATCTCCATGCATCCTCAATGCATTCCCATTGCATCCCTGTTGCATCCTCACTGAATCTCCATTGTATCTCCACTGCATCCTCAGTTCATTCCCACTGCATTCGCCCTGAATCCCCACTACATCTTCAGTTCATTGACACTGCATTCCCTCTGAATCCCCAGTGTCCCCACTGCAAGCTCAGTTCGTTCCCATTGCATCCCCAGTGATTTCCCAGTTCATTCCCATTGCCTCCTCACTGCACCCCCGCTGCATCCTCTTTGATATCCCAATGCTTCCACACTGCATCTGCAGCTCATTCCCACTGCATCCCTACTGTACCTTCAGTTCATACCTGCTGAATCCCCACTGCGTCTCTATTTCATTCCCACCGAATTCCTTCTGCATCTCCGCTACATCCGCAGTTCATTCCCACTGCATTCGCACTGAATTCCCACTTTGGTCCCATTGCATACCCGCTGAATCCCCACTGCATCTCCACTGCATCCTTGTTGAATCCCCGTTGCTTCCTCAGCTCATTCCCACTGCATCTTCAATTCCTTCCCACTTACTCCCCCCCCACATCCCCATTGCATCCTCAGTTAATTCCCACTGAATCCCCTTTACATCCCCACTACATCCTCAGCACATTCCCATTGGATTCTTGCTGAAACCCCACTGCACCCCTATTGCATCCCCACTGCATCCTCAATTCCTCCCCACTCCATTCCCACCACATCCCAGTTACATCCCGCTTGCCTCCACGCCAGCCCCGCCACACACACATGGCCGAGCCAGCACTGAGACCTCCTTGACGCTCACCCCAAACCATCACTCCCAGGACTCGGGGGCCATTCCCTGCTCCCCACATGGGCTCCAGCATTCCCGGGCTCCGATGCCACGCGGCCTCAGCACTGTGGGCGCTCTTTAAATTTACCTTTTCCTGCCAGGAGACTGTGACACAGGCTTTTAAAAATAGCATGTGCTGAGGCGAGGCGGCCGGGGCGGTGTTGCTAAGGGAGAAATCCAATTCCAATCCAGGCCTTCGCATTCCCATCCTAACTACTACGGCACGCTCCCAAAATTAGGGCAGGCAGGGGCTGCCTGCGGCGTGCCGGCACCTCCTGGGACGCAAACCCCGTTTTCCATCCCGGATCAGCACCGGGAAGGATGCTCGGAGCGGCACCTGCGTGAAACCAGCCCTATCGGAGGGACCAGGGAAGTTTGGGATGTACCTAGTCGCCGTTGCGGAGGTCGCCGCCGCGGGTGCTGTTGGCGCACTCGGCGTCCTTGGTTTTCCGATCGATCTCGCCCCCTTTGATCTTCTTACGGGTCATATGGCCACGGAAACTGGCCTGGATCTTGGCGGCCGCCGCGTTGGCGTCGGGATCGTCCAAGGGGATATCCAGGATGTCCTCGTCCAGCTTCGTGCAGGCTCCCTCCTGATGGCGGCAACAGGAGGGTTAGGGGTGGTGGGGTACCAAAACCAGCATCATTCCTCCCCACCCCAATTGAATCCATTTAAATAAGGTCCTTAATTAGCCTTGGTGCTAAAATTTTCGGATAAAAGTCAGGTTTTTTTACTCAAAATAAGGGTCTTCTGCTAAAAATTAGGGATCTTTGTTAAAAAACAGGGTCACGGACATCCCAGTTATATCCCAGATGTACATCCTGAGGTGTCTCGGGGAGGTTGTGACCAAAGATGCAGCAGGGGAAGATGCTTCACCCCCTACTCATCCCTAAATCCACCTTGGACCACCTGCTGGGGCTGGATCCAGCTTCCTGAGGGTTGTGATCCAGATTAAGGAGAATCCATGGGAGCAGAGGGTGGATTTGGGAAGGTTTGGCACAGGGGGGCTCATGCTGCATAAGCTGAGCTGGTCGTGCCTCAGTTTCCCCTTCCCCATGCAGCCTGTTGCATCCTCCTGCTTCCCTCCTCAGGGCTTTGCCTGAAAGCACTGGGAAAATTGGGAAGGGAGCGATGCCAGAGGGTAGGAAAAACAGATGAGATGGGAGCGAGCCAATGCTGGATGCTCCGGTGTCCACACACATCCTTTGCATCACCCTGGAAGCGCTTTAAAGGAGTTAAGGGAATATTTGGGGGGGTTATTTGGAAGCTGTGGGTTGTTTTTTCTGGGGGGATGCTATTCCCTTCAGAGCATTCCATGGCTCTGGAAAGTTGCTCAGGTTGGTTTACTGTTGTGAAAGGTGAGGGGAACAAAAGAGCGGTAGTGGCTTAAGTGACAGGTCCAAGGTGGAAATGATATGTCCAGGTGGAAATGTTATAGCCAGGGGCCTGAAATCCTATAGCCAGGGGAGAAATCCTATATAAGAGGGACACACACCTATATCCAGGGGAGAAATCCAATATCCAGGGGCAGGAAATCCTATATCTAGGGGAGAAATCCTATATCCAGGGGCAGGAAATCCTATATCCAGGGGAGAAATCCTATATACAGGTGGGGGGAACCTATATCCAGGGGCAAAATCCTATATTCCAGGGAGAAAGACTATATATGGAGGGGTATAATCCTATATCCAGGGCAGAAATCCTACATCCTGGGGGAGAAATCTTATGTACAGGTGGTGGAAACCTATGTCCAGGGGCAAAATCCTATATTTCAGGAAGAAAAACTATATCCAGGGGAGAAATCCTATATCCAGAGGGGTATAATCCTATATCCAGGGGCAAAATCCTACATCCAAGGGAGAAATCCTATATCCAGGGGAGAAATCCTGTATACAGAGGGGTATAATCCTATATCCGGGGGAGGAATCTTACATCTGAAGGAGAAATCATCTGTGCTGGGGGATAAATCCTATATTCAGGAGAAGAAATCCTATATACAGAGAGGAAAAATCTGTAACCAGGGAAAAATCCTATATTGAGAGAGAGAAATCCTATATGGGGGGGAGGGAATCTTATATGCAGGGGAGAAATCCTGTATCCAGGGGGGATAGATCTTATATCCAGGGTGGGCTTTGCCTCTCTGAATCCAGGAGGGGAGATGGGGCTTTCTCTCTGTGCTGCTGGTTGAGCAGGAGGGGAAAAGGGGGGAAAAGGGGAAAAAAAGAGGGAGGAAAGGGGAAAAGCAGGGGGAGAAGGGGAGAAAGAGGGAAAAATTATGTGGATTTTTGGTGGATCAACTCTCTGAGCTGGCTGGTGATCGGGCAGCGAGCGGATGCTCACCCCAGGTGAGGATGGAGGGGTGCAATCTCCTGCTCTCCCCAGTTTATCCCTTTATCCATAAAGAACCCCTGATCCCACCTGGAGAGTCATTTGTGGGGGAATAAAAAGCTGGATAAAAGCAGAACCCCTGGTTTGGCTGTGGGATTTGGGGATGGGGGGCACTTCCTTGAGCAGGATGCGGGATGCTGCATGGATCCTGAACTGGTATGAAAGGAGGGTATGGAATTTTGGGGAGGGGGGTGGCATATGGGCCTGGGTGGGGGGTCCACGCCAAGTTGGTTGCAGCACCCCATAACACCCCCAAAATCCCCCCCCCAAAAAATCCCCCCATCCCTCCCAAATTCCCCCCCTCCATAACACCTCCAGCAGCCCCCCAGATCCCCTCCGCCGCCCCCAGCACAGGAGCAACAATAACCCTAATCCTAAAGGAAATGTAAAAAGGCGAGATGTTAGGATGGGGAGATGGGGATGGGGAAAGGGAAGGCTCGGGATGAACCTACATTGCAGCAGTCCATGGTGAAGCAGGGGTGGGCGGCCAGCGATGGGCGAGGGGCTCCGGCAAGGTCTCGCTTCCCGGCAGCAATCCCGGTGGCAAGTTGAGCGGAGCCGCTTGCCTACGTAATGCGCTTCCCTCCGGGCGAGCCTATCAGCCCGACACCCTTCCAGGTTTTAGGAGCGAGGGGGGGTGTGTGTGTTTCTTCCTATTTTTTTTTTCCCCCTTTCTCCTCTTTTTTTTAGAGCCTCCTCCAATTTGATTCCGCAGCCTCCGACTGCCTTAAAGGAGCCGGCAGCTCGGCCCGGAGCTTCGTGTCATGGAAAGATGACACGCGGAGGATGCGTGGCAGGGTTAACAGGGATGGGATCCGGAGGGATCTGGGGAGGTGTTTGCCACGGCAAATGGAGGTGATGGCTTAGTTTGGGGTGGGAAAGGGGATGCTTGGCCTGCAGGGATGCTGGAGTTGGGGGGTTGCCCCCCCGGGTGTGTTTCCATGGGGAGCAAAACGTTCCCAACCTACTTAGGGCTTGGCTCTGAAGGAGGGTGAGGATGGTGAGGGTGAGGGTGAGGATGGTGAGGGTGAGGATGGCAAGGAAGTGTGGGAATGGCAGGACACCACATCCCACCAAGTGTCCACTGAAGCCCAAGGGGTGCTGTGCCCAAACGCAGACATTTTGGGAATTGGGGGTCCCTTTCCTGCTCGCAGGAGCATCCTACCCCCCAAATTTGGGGTGTTTTCCAGCAACACCTGCAATTCCAACCATTTTTCCACCCTTGGTGCTACCCACAGACCCCACTTTTGCCCTGGACCATACCAAGGTGCTGGGACACAACAGGGGGACCACAGGAAGGCAGAGGGACCCCTGGAGGGTGAGGGGGGCTGTATCCCGCATCCCCCCGCATCTCCCACCCTGCGTCGCTAATCCGGGTTTGGGAGTTGCTAAGCAACCACAGAAGTTGCCGATGCCGGCTCTGGCCAGCTCCCAGATCCTGGGGATGCAGCGTGGACCCCAGGATGGCACCAGCACCCCCAGCACAGCCAGGCCACAACTCTCCCCAGCCCAGCTCCGGGCATGGTGGCACCGACCTTCCTCTCTGCCATCACCAGCACCACTGTCACCATCAGCATCCCTGCCTCACTGACATCACCATCTCATCCCTGGCACTGTCCCCATCCCTGTCCTCATACCAATCACTTCCGCCACAATCCCTGTCCTGACCCCACCATGGGCCTGTACCTATCAATACCCCCTTTCCCATTGTTACCCCCATCCCTATCCCTAACCCTTTCCCTGTCTTTATCCCCAACTTCATCATTCTCTTTGTCCCACCCGTCACCATCCCCATTATCACTCTTGTCCCTGTCCCATCATCCCTGTCACTATCACCATCCCTGTCACCATTCCAGTCATCACCCTCATCCCTGTCTCTATCACCATCCCTGTTCCCATCCCCATCTCCATTTCTGTCCCTACCCCCCCAGCAGCACCCTGGCACCCAAACCCCACTCCCAGGGTGATGGATGCTCCCGGAGCATCCCTCAATCCCCATGCCAGCCATCGGCTCCTGGCAATTCCCACTGGAGACACTTTTCCACCACCATCTCTTCCCACCAGCGCAGCAGGGGGTGGGAATAGCTCTGCTCCAGCTTCCAGGAGAAGCGTTGGCTGCTCCACCGGGATTTGTAGATGGAAAAATGACCCCCTTCCCTTTTTATAGACCCTCCAGATCCATCTTATCCTGTTCTGGTGAGGGAGTGTAAGGTGGTTTGAGGGGAGCAGAGTGGAAAAGTGTTTGGGATGATTCGCTCATCAAAAAGCTGGGAAAACCATTGCTAAAACTAGGATTCCAAATGCTGGAGGATCAGCCTGGTACCAGTAAACCCCCAAAAGCACAAACCCAGAGGGCTCAGGAGCACTTGCAATGTGACAGTGGAAGTCACCCCAGGTTTTCCTGTGGGATGCAGCCCCCCCTCCCATCTCCCAAGCGTGCTCTGGCCGGTCCTGGCAAAGGCGCCGGCGTCTCCCGGCTGCGGCTGCGGAGGAGGGATGCAAAATGCCAGAACATTTCTAATCATTAACGGTGGATTTTGAGCCCGTTCCAGACTCCTGCATTTTCCCTTCATCCAAGAAAACAACCCACCCCAGGGCGCAACGTGGAGCGGGGCGGCGGGGGGTGTGGAATATTGGGATGATGCTTTTCCAAGTGCTCCAGCACTGATTAAATCTGGATCCAGATAAAATAACCTGTGCTTTGGAAAGGGGCACATCCTGCTGGAAGCATCCCACCGTCATGGTTTGAGGTGGTGGCACTGAAGTGTTCAAATATCCCTTAAGGAATCAATAAATTGGGAATTTGATGCTGGAAAGGTGCCCTGGGTGGGCAGCTGGAGCAGTAGCCGATTGGCATCTCCAGCTCTTTTTATTCCACATCCCTCCTTCCTGTTTTTCCCAGGGATGCTGTGCCCCGTGCCATGCCCACACCGCATATGGCTGGGAAAAACAGGAAAAAGGGGGGAAAAATGAGGGGAGAATGAGCAGAGAGTTCATCCCTCTTAAAACCAGGACCCAGCTTTGACACAACCCCATCACCTTTTGTGGGATGAGGTTTTAGAGTTTCGCTCCCCAAAATGCCGTGAGGGCATCTCAGCTCTTGGAATGGGGGTTGGAAGAGGAGCAATGTCACCTCCCTTCTCCATGTGGGGCTGCTATTAGATGTCTGACAACCTCCAGAGATGCAGGGGCCTAAATATAGAGTCTTAAAATATCATCCTGAGCTCAGCCCAGATCCTAGAACTGGGAAAAATCCCGGGTGGGAGCCACTAATTATGGTGGGACCTCATTAGGAGAAACCCTCATTAAGGAAGCACCAGGGGGGTGGGATGGGAGCAATTCCCAGTGGGAAAAAAAGAGGGTTTTGGGGACAGTTTTAAGTGGTGGCCCCAGGGAGGTGTCCCTTCTAAAGAGGGGACACGCTCCCCTCCAGCCGAGGGTTGCATCCCAGTGAGGGGTTTTGGGATGGATCCCAGTGTGTGGGTGCTGCTGAGTACTCCTCATTGCTGCTTCGGGTTTGAATAGTGCTAGTTTGGGTGCGGCGCTGTGTCACTTACCGTGGGTGCAGCACCGCCAGCCTCCTCCTTGCCCTTCTCCTTGTCCTTGTCCTTCTCTGGCTCCTGGAGGAAAAGCAGGAAAACCTAAAGCTCAGGAGCAGGGGAGACCCCAAATTCTCAAGCGATTGAGGGACAAGGGAGGGCAGCCTACCTGGAAAGAGGGCTGGGATTGAAGCTCCTCCAGCTGGGCTCCCCACACCACCGGGTCAGCCGAGGTGGCTGCGGATGGAGAAAGCCTGATGCCACGTGGATGGGCACATGGACAGGCCTGACGCCCTGGGTGATGGGCGCTAAGGGGAAGGTTCAAGGCCACGGGTAGTGGGCACACAGGGCAGGCACGATGCCATGGGTGATGGGCACATGAGCAGCCCCAACACCCGAGGCAATAGGCACAAGGGGAGGGCTGATGCCACACAGGGTGGGCAGGCAGCAGGGGCTGGAGGTGAGAGCAGGGGTGCTGTTGGGCTGTGCCACTCACCCTCTCTCTGCTCCAGCAGCGTTTGGAAGTGCTGAGCAGCAAAACCCACTATGTCGGGGGGCTGCACCCGCAGCACCTCCGTTACCAGCCCCTCCAGCAGGTTCCGGAAGCCGGGGGGCAGCCTCAGGGTGGTGCTGGAGAACGGGATCGACATCTTCATCACTCCCAGTTCCCTGCAGCGGCACAAGCGAGGTCAGAAACCACCCGCATCCCCGCTATCCCGACCTGGCGGCACCGGGACTCGAACCCTTGCACAAGCAACACGGGAGGGTGGAGGAGCGGTGACGCCGTTAGAGGGCACCAGCCGCGCCTGTGCATTGCTGCCTCTAACCGCGCCTGCGCGGCCTGCGGTAACGGAGGGTCCCGGACTCCGGTTCCTTTGGTTCCCCCTCTGTTCTCCCCGGTTCCCCCCCACTCCCCTCCTGCACCCCCAGCCCGGCCCCGTCCCTTTCCCCCGGGGCCTCCCCTCGGACACGGCCAGGCCGCACCAGCGCCTCAGGCAGCCGTGAGGACGCCGTTACTTGGCAACCGCCGTGGCCACGCCCCCAAATATTGACCGCGCCCCCAAAGGGGCGGGGTCAGGGCGGGCCCCGGGTCCTAGTGCCCACCCGCGCCGTGCTCCTCAATCCCCCTCCTCCCCCGGGATGGCGGCGTGGGCGTTGCTGGCGCTGGCTCCGGTGGCGGCAGGTAAAGGGCTGGGGGGACCGGTCCGGACACCCGGACACCCTCCGCAGCCCGACCGGGCCCCGCTTCGGGCCCTTGGCACCCGAAAGCGCCGTTTGGGAGCCCTTGGCATGGCCTAAACCTCACTTCGATGCCCTTGGTACGGCCCAGACCCGCTTCAATGCCTTTAGCACCACCCTTAGCCCCGCTTTGAGGTCCTTGGCCTCCCCTCAGCCCCATTTTGGAGCCCTTTGCATTCCCCTCAACCCTGCTTAAACACCCTTTGCACCCCAAGCCCCATGTCGGTGCCCTTGGCACCCCCAGAGGCCCCCTCTGAGGCTCTTTGCATCCCCTAAATCCTGCTTCAGTGCCCTTTGTAGCTGCCCTGACTGCTTCACTGCCTTTGGCACCACCCTTAGCCCTGCTTTAATGCCCTTGGCACAACCAGAGCCCCACTTTAGGGCTCTTGGCATCCCCTAAACCCTGCTTCAACACCCATGGTATCCCCCTTGACCCACTTAAATGCCTTTGGCACCACATTGAGCCCCACTTTGATGTCCTCGGCGTCCCTTCAGCCCCATTTCAGGGCCCTTTGCACACCCAAAGCCCTGTTTGACACCCTTTGCATACCCAGAACCCCACTTCACGTCTCTTGCCCTCCTCAGAACCTCACTTCGATACCTTTGGTACCACCCTCAACCCCACTTCGATGCCCTTGGAACCCCCCAGCCCCTCTTTGAGCCCATTTTGGGGCTCTTGGCATGCCCTAAACCCTGCTCTGCCGCCCTTGGCACGCCGCTGCCCCGTGGGACGATGCTTTACGTAAGGCGGGAGCTGCATGCGGCTCCTCGGCGCGTCCCGTGGGCTCTGCTCCCTTCCCTCCTCCCAGCCGCTTTTTATAGCTCCAGCCTCTTCCCCGGCGCCTCACTTTGTACTTCTCTCCCTCCTCCAACTCATGTCTTTATGTAACTCGTCCTTCCCGGAGCCTCGGGAAGGGGCTTTGGGACCGGCTGCTTCCACAGAGGCTGAGGACATCGCGTCCAAGCCCTGCATGCGCTGCCCTGACCCAGTTCGAGTGTGGGTTTCTGTTCACACCCTCAGAACGGGGCTTTTGGGGGTGCCAGGGCTGAGACTGCTGTTCCCTCCTTGCTTTTGCCAGTGCCGCATTCCTGGTGCTTCCCACCCCACCATGTGCCAAGCCTTCTTAAGCAAGGGAAAAGTATGTCAGAACATAGTTATTAGCAAGGCTGGGCTGGCAGAAATGCTGTTATTAGAAGAGTTCTTACCGCAATCTGTATCCAAACTATGTATAACACAAGCTCCTGGGCTTTGGGACGTGACTTGGGCTCTCCTGGAGATTCAAACTCAGCCACTTCCTCATCTCCTTGGGGATTTCAACCACCTGAAGGTTGACCAGAACCAAAGGAAATTCTAAATTAAGCTGGATCTCAAATAATCTGTATTTCAGAAGGACTTGGAGGCCTTGCAGAGGATTTTTACCTTTGCTTTTCCCTCCTGGAGCTGATGGTTGGTGCTGTCTGCTGGTTCCAGGGGCAATCCTCAGCTTTGCATCCTACTATGGCGACCACATGGTGCTGCAGAAGGAGCCGGCGGGGGCCGTGGTGTGGGGCTACGGGGAGCCGGGGGCTGTGGTGACCGTGGCTCTCTCTGGCGATGGTGGCCTTGTCCTCATGAAGAAGATGGCACAAGTTAAAGGTCAGTGCTGGACCCTCACGGGCAGCTGGGGTTGTTGAGTTTGGAGCCAAGAAGCACATTCGAAGCCCACATTGGAGCTGCTGGTGGGGCTCCATCACCTTTGGGTGAGCTTTCCTCAAGGCTGTGAGGGCTCAGAAGCATCTTAGATCTCAGTTGATAGTTTTCTTCCCTGCACAGGGAGTTGGGGGGCTGCTCCTCACCTTTTTGGGGGGCAGGGGGTGAAATCACTGCCTAAATGGCTGCTCCACAAGCTGAGGAGCCTGGAGGTGTCTTGTGATAGAGCAGCGATCGGCTGCTACCGGAGATCTGCAGGATCCAGCCTGAATCAGGCCAGAAAATCCACGCTAAGCTCCAGCAGAATATCTTTACGCCTCAATTCGGCGCCTCTAAAATTAGCTGGAGACATCTCAGTGTCACACACACCAAGCTGCTCCTGTAATCCTGGTTCCTCCCAGCAGCTTCTGCTCTGACACACATTTGTCTTGGAGATTTTTCTGGTTAACCCCTCCATTCCTGCAGGAGGAAGGACCCTCTGATGGTGGAGAACATCCAAACCCCACTTCCCCACCCAGCCCTGCAATGGGGCAGCTTTCCCTTGTTGCCTGTCCAACCCCATGGGTTGTTGGCCGCCCATCCAACCTCTTTGTGAAGGTCTTGGTGTCTTCATAAGGAACAGGAAAGATAAGCACCATCTTCTTCTTCCAGAACCTTCTGGGACATGGATGACCATCCTGGACCCTATGGATCAGGGTGGTCCCTACATACTGACAGCCAGGCAGGGCTCGGAGAACGTGACGCTGAGGGACATCTACTTTGGGGATGTGTGGCTTTGCAGCGGGCAGAGCAACATGGTCATGACAGTCCTGCAGGTAAGACCCATGGCATGGCATGATGCTGCCAGCACAGGCAGGGAGCAGGCAGGGAAGCACCCCACCTGCTCCCAACCCTTCCCTAGATCACCAATGCCAGCCAGGAACTCACCACCGCCGCTCGCTATCCCTACGTCCGTGTCTTCACTGCGGCTCCGTCCCGCTCTGATGTGGAGCTGGAGGACCTGGAGCACATTGACTTGCCCTGGTCCATCCCAACAGCTGGTGAGGACACTGTTCCTTCCCCAGAAAGCCTGGAAGTGGGCTTTTCCCCCCTTTTTCCCATTGCAGCCTGATGTTTCCTGGACAGAGAACCTCGGCCATGGGAATTTCACCTATTTCTCGGCTGTCTGCTGGCTGCTTGGACGTTACCTCTATGATGCTCTGAGGTACCCTGTGGGGCTGGTGGAAGCGGCCTGGGGGGGGACCCCCATAGAGGCCTGGTCCTCCCCAAGGGCTCTGCAGGCATGTGGGCTCCTGGAGGACATGAGAAGGTGAGAGAAGATGCAGTAAAACAGCTCCTGCCCCACACCATGATACTTTCGGGGAGATCCTCCATCAATTCCCATCCCACCTCCTCTCCTAAAGCATCCCCAGAGTGCTCCTGTCACACAGAATCACACCGACTGGTTTGGGTGGGAAGGGACCTTAAAGCTCATCCAGTTCCACGGCCACAGGCAGGGACACCTTCCCCTAGAGCAGGCTGCTCCAAGCCCCGTCCAACCTGGCCTTGAACACTAAGATGTGAAGCTGAAGGACACCTCCTGCCACTAAGGAGGGGGATGTCCAAGTAGAATCGTAGAATCTGGGAATGGTCTTCCCTCTCCATGCATCGTTTTTCTCCCTCTGGGTAAAGCCTCTACTGTGCTGAGAGTGTAAGGCACATCTCAGTGGGAAAAGAGGGAAGAGGGGGACCCCAGGGCTCCCCTTTTGCACGGTGTTTGCTTTAACCGTGCAGGGTTAAAGGGATTCAGGTCTGGCCTTGTGTTTTCTACCCCTTTAGCCCAGCTTTGTCTCCCAGCATCTCCCCACACCAGCACTTCTCCGGCCCTCAAACACCTTCCGTGCTCTGGAATGCTATGATCCACCCACTGCTCAACATGACACTGCGGGGGATCGCTTGGTACCAGGGTGAGGCCCTGTTATCCTCACCATGGGGCAGAGCAGCCACCACTATCCCACTGGGATCACTCCAGCCCCTCTCTGTCGGATACAGGTGAGGCCAACGCCTTCCTGCACACAGACCAGTACAACTGCACCTTCCCCGCGCTCATTGCCGACTGGCGGCAGGCATTCCATGTGGGATCAGCTGGGCAGACAGAGCCGCTCCTCCCCTTTGGCTTCGTGCAGGTGAAGTGGGGGTGAGGAGGGGGCTTACCCATCCTTTAGCATCCTGGAGCCACTTCCAAGGTGCAGGAGGATGCTGTGAACACATGAAGAGGTCCTGCCGGCGGTGCTGCATCCCAGTGGATGGCGTTGGGAGCGATGGAAGAGACACTTCCCGAGCTCCACACCCTCTCTGCCTTACAGTTGTCCACCTACCGCCGGCAGAGCCCCCAGGACAGCTTTGCCCGGCTCCGCTGGCACCAGACAGCTGATGTGGGGGTCGTTCCCAACGCCAGGATGCCCAGAACCTTCATGGCCGTGGCAATGGATCTCTGCGATGAGCACTCACCCTATGGCAGGTGAGTCCTGGGGGGATGAGGGTGAACAGATAGAGCCATGGAATGGTTTGGAAGGGAACTTAAGCTCACCCAGTTCCAACCCCTGCCACAGGCAGGGACACCTTCCACTAGAGCAGGTTGCTCCAAGCCCCTGTGTCCAACCTGGCCTTGAACACTGCCAGGGATGGGGCAGCCACAGCTTCTCTGGGCACCCTGTGCCAGTGCCTCAGCACCCTCACAGGGGAGAGCTTCTGCCTAAGAGCTCATCTCAATCTCCCCTCTGGCAGGTTAAAGCCATTCCCCTTGGTCTGTCCCTACATCCCTTGTCCCAAGCCCCTCTCCAGCTTTCCTGCAGCCCCTTTAGGCACTGGAGCTGCTCTAAGGTCCCCCATTCAGGAGCCTTCTCTTCTTCAGGCTGAACCAGCCCAGCTCTCAGCCTGTGAGGCTCAGATGAAGCTGTAGGACAGCAACTGTAGCATGCAGCTGAAGCTGTAGGACACCAACCCCACCTCCCTCCTTTTCCTTGGCAGCATCCACCCCCGGGACAAGCATAATGTGGCGCATCGCCTGCAGCTGGGCGCTAGGGCTGTGGCATACGGGGAGAAAAACCTGGTTTTCCAGGGGCCATTCCCAACCCGGGCTGTCCTGGAGGTCACCAGGGCTCTGCTGAACGTCACTTACAGCCAGCGGCTGGTCTGGCGCCGGAGGGACATGCCAGCATTCGAGGTGAGGAGGGGAGAGAAGCTTCTCCCCATGGCTGCAAGGTGAAGCCCATGCTCAGGGAGGTTTCCCCCCTCTCTAGGTATGCTGCTCCAGCCCCGTGTCCCTGTGCAGGTGGCTGCCAGCTCCCATGGTGGCAGTGGGGTCCCACATGGTGACACTGGCCCTGGGTGGCTGCGGGACACTGGTGCTGGCCCTTCGCTATGCCTGGGCTGAGTGGCCCTGTGAGTACCAGTCCTGTGCCCTCTACAACACCCAGGGCCTGCCTGCACCCCCATTCCTCCTGGAGACCCTGAGGAGCTCCAGCAGAGCTGGAGAGATGGAGCTGCTGCTCCTCCACCCAAGCTCCTTGCTGTCCTGGGGGATTTAGGGGCTCTCCCAAAGGATTTAGGGGCTGGTGGAGGGAGCTCAGGCCTCTCTTAGTGGCTCCAGGCTGCTGGCACAGTGCCTTCCCGATTCAGTGAGGCAGCTGGCTTGATTACAGCCTCCCTAATTAAACATCTCCAGCTCCTCTTTGGCCTGAAGTCAAGGCTGCAGGGGGGAAATACAGGCAATTTAAAAGGAAATTAATGAAGAATTATGTTAAGACAAGCAGCAGGATGGGAGCTGAACCCCTCCCTGCCATGGAGCTGGTCCTGGTCCCCCTGCCAGGGACATGGGGTGCTGACCCCCATAGGAGGGTGCTCACAGGCTCTTGGACGAGCCTGTGGTGGGACCACAACCAAAGGGTCAGACTGGGGCTGGGACATGGAGCTGCAGAGGTGCCTTCTACCTCCTGCTGTTAATAAAGAGTTAATAAACCAGCTCGAGTTATTCCTGGATCCTTCTTTTCCTTCAGAGGAGCATCCTTTAAGTGCTCCATTCCCACCCTCCTGCTGCATTACCAGAAAAATGTGGCACTCAGCACTTGGATTAAGACATCTGAGAGTGGCTCTTTACCCTCACAGGGAAGAACTTCCTCCCAATAGCTCAATCTAAATCTTCCCTTAACCCTTTTTTGCTGGAAAACCGTAAGGGGGATCCCAAACACAGGAATAACGCGGGGGAGCTCAGCCCCGCCGCTGCTGTCACGTTACAGACATCACCTCACCAGGCTGTCTCCAAACCAGAGTTTAATGTGCTCGAGGAATGCTGGCAATAAGGAACTGAATCCAACTGGATCCCAGCTGCTCTGCCTGCAGCCTGCTCTTGGGGTCAGGCAGAGCCGAGTGAGTCCCGGGAGGCTTTTCCCATTGCTTCCACTCCAGGCTTCATTTCTAGACAAAGAGGAGGAAGTTAGTTATTGGGGTGATCACAAACTGGGGTCTTGGGCTTCCACCACCAGTGTGCCAGTAGCCCAAGAGCCAGTTGTGCTAGCCGCATGGTTGCCACGCCAACGAGGATGCTAAATACAGCAATCTGGGGGGTTTTGGTGGTTTTCTCTTTGGAAACCAAAACGCCCAGGGCCAGGAAAGGAGCCCAGGCCTCCTGGCTCCCATCCTGCTGGGATGAGACAGGATGATCTGTCTCCCAGAGCCTAGAAACCACTGCTGGGGGGGGGTCAGGTTTTGCCCGGAGCTTGGATTGAAGTGCCAAACTCTCCGCTTTCTGTTCCTATAGCAACTCCTGCCCACGCGTGGGCTTGCAGTAGCATCACATCCCGGCTGCCAGAGCCCATTCCTGGCTGGAAACGGAGTTCTCAGCCCCACAAATCCCTCCCAAAACCTGAAGGGCTTGGCCAAAGGGTTTAGGGCCTTAGGGGTGAATGGATCCAGCCTCACCCCCAGGGCAGGATCTTGCATGTGGGAGCCAAGAGGAAAGTGAAGAAGTCATCTACCACCAAATCCTACCTGGGGCCCTCCCGTTGGACTGGGGTGTGCTGCCATCAGGGACACAAGCGTGGTGTTTGGGCTTGGTGGTCTCCAGCCCTGCCAGCAGCGTCATGAAGTCGATGACAGTGTCAATGTCCTCCTTGTTGGTGGTGGCTTCCCTCAGGGCGCTGACAGCATTGAGGCGGCTGAAGGACGTCAGCTTGGAGATGTTGGCACGGAGGAAGAGGAGGATGACATTGAGGTCGTTGACGGGGCAGGTGAGCATCTTGCGGCTGAGCAGGTCGAAGGCTGGCAGCATCTCATAGACAGAGAGCAGCCCCTTGTCCCACTGGCAGAGCTGCAGGGCGTTGTAGATGACCACAGGTATGAGGAGGACATAGACACCACCAACTGAGAGGCTGATGAGCTGGAAGATGGAGAAGAAGACCAGCTTGCAGGGGATGAGTGGCGGGATGTGGGGCTCCACCTGGAGCAGCCCTGTTTTGATGGAGCAGTTGAACTCATCCTGAAAGAAGATGTTGAGGTGGAGGAAGACCAGGTAGAGGCAGGTGGCAGCCAAGAACACGAGCAGCAGCAGGTTCCTCAGGATGTAGATGAACACCAGGGAGTGAGCGCGCTGCTTGCAGGTCAGGTAGCGCTCCAGCAACGGGAACTCAAAATACCTCTCCTGGCGGGCCCTGGGGACATAGAGGGGAGTTAGAGCCGTTCCCCAACCAAATCCCTTCACCAAAGCCCATCCTGAATGTGGCCACAGCCACAACACCATGTGGACAAACATCAGTGGGATGTGCAGGCTTCCCGAGGGCCTCACCTCTCGTACTCCTCCCAGAAGCGCTCGGGCTCGGCGCTGTCCTGCTGCACCTTCCTCATGTGCTGCACCAGGCGCACAGAGCGGTTGTAGGACTTGTCCAGCTCATCAATGATGAAGAGGAGGTCGGAGTGGAGGGCAGGGGCGGCTGTGTAACGCCACAGCAGATACGGCAGGTACATGAGCACCGCCACCACCAGCAGCGAGTAGGGGAAGACCTGGGGGAAAGGAGATAAGCAGAGGAGTTGCTTCAGCTCTGCTGCACACCCAGGTGGGACCTGAGGGCACCCAGATGTGAGCTGGACATGTACCTTGAGAGCCCACAGGGACTTGGTGACAGCGTGTCCCTCGGTGTCCAAGCCATGGTGGACAAGGGAGTCCCAGCAAGCCGTGTCGACATAGGCTGACTGCTTCCCAGTGAAGTTGGTGGGGGAGAAGCAGCTGATCTGTGAGCCTGGGGTGAGCAGAAGAGTGAACCTCAGCCATGGGGGTCCAGGGAGGGTGATTACATCTGAGGCATTACTTGGAATTACAAAACCCCCTTTTTCCGAGTCATTTTGTAGCTGTCCTTCCCCACTGCTGCATTTTCCATCACTTCCCAAACACAGACTCTTTGAGCACTGTGGGGCAGTTAGAAAGCAGCCAGAAACCAAAGTCAAACCAAACCCTCACAGGCAGCAGCAGGACATTGGCCAAGGCCAGATTTAGCCTGAGGTCACAACGCTCCATCAATGAAACCCTTTGTGCTGTCCTTCAGTGTTCAAAGCCAGGTTGGACAGGGCTTGGAGCAACCTGGTCTAGTGGAAGGTGTCCCTGCCTGTGGATGAGCTTTAAGGTCCCTTCCAACCCAAACCAGTCTGTGATTCATCCTATGATTCCTGTGGGATGTATTCTCTGCGCTGCCCTGCCACCACCCTCCTCCTCCTCACCAGCAACACCCAAAGGTGCTGGGGGCAAGCAGCTGAGGTGGGGCATTGATCTACCACTGGTGCTGGGGTTTAGCACGGCTGTTCCCAGCTTCCCCAGCAACCAATAATGCATTAAAACCAATCAATAAACATCCCTGAGGCAGAACGATTCCTGAACCAGCATTTCCAGGCTGCCCCACCTCGGACCACAGCCGCATCGCTGAGACCACAAGTGTTTCCCAGCGACAACCAAACCGTATCCTAAAGATTCCCATTCAAAAACCAGGACTCACCAGCAGAGAACTCCCGGGCGAAAGCGAGGGAGACGAGGAAGAGGGGCAGCCCCACAGTGATGAACTTCAGGAGGCGATCGCTGGGCAGCTCCAGCCGCAGGCCCTTGGATCGGGATCCACCGGGATCTGGGAGGAGAGCATCGGAGAGCATGTACTCAGCGGCTGTGTGCGAGAGGGACATCTTTGTATGGAGGAAGAGGAGACGATGGTGCTGCTGCTGCTGCTGCTGCCTGGGGGCTCTGGTGTCGTCCGAGGTGTGCCCAGCTCAAGGAGTGGCTTTGTAGGGCTGGAGGCATCTCTTGCCAAGCCATCCCTACCAGGCAGCTGGGATAAGAGCTCAGACACCGCCTTGAATCCACTGGTAATTACAGGGGGAAGCCTTTTCCCAAACAGCACATCCTGAAATAGAAAACAAAACCCCCAGGCAGCCGTGGCAGCAGGCTGGGAAGGCGGAATTCCAGCCCAGCTTTTTGTGGTTTTGCATCCCTCTCTCATAAGCAGATGTATTTCTGGGTGCTTTTGAGGAGGGTGGGGGGTCCTCAGCTATTTTTTCCCACTTGAAGCACAGGGTTGCAGGGCACAAGGTGTTACCCTACTGAGACACCCCAACAAGGTATGCGGTAGCCCCACAGGCGACAAAGAGCCTTTTCCAGCACCTAAACCAACTTGTGCTTTGGGGACAGGCCAAGAGACACCAAATGCTGGTGCTGCCATTCCTCAGCTTTTCAATCTTGGGGCACAGGGGAAGGAATCTGCCTTTGAGGCAGCTCCCGAGGGAGAAGGATGCTGATAACGGGATCTAGAATCAACAGGGGAATTGGAAGGCGCAGAGGGACAGGAAAGTCTCTCCCAGCAGCATATTCTGTGCCCAAAAACCAGCACTGACACTGCAAAGGGAGTCCAGGAGCTGTGCAGCCAAGCCAAGCAGAGGAATTCCCAGCCCAGCCGCTGCCAAATTGCGCTTTCCATGGATTTTCCAAGGAAGGGACTCTCCAAATAGGAGCACAGAGTGCCAGGATAGGAAGGAGAAACTCTAAATGGCTCTGGAAGGCTGAGTGACAGTCCTCAAATGGGACTGCACCAATCAAACCTGCCCGGGACCAAGCACAGAGACACAAAGCCCTTCACCTTGGCACCAACAGGACCATTTATTGCTCAGAGACAAGTTCCAACCACGACAGGGCAAAGCCCAGTTTCTACACAGCCTCATTTGACCAAACTAGTGTCTCTTCAGTGTGCCCAGCTGCTTTCCTGCACCAAATCAGGGCAAGAAGCACCCACAGGTACCTGGTAAGCAGCAGGGACTGTGGACTTCATCTCACCGCTGTCTCCAAGGTGGACTCCGCTGCCGCACTATACATGCCAGGGATGTGGAGATCCATGCCACCTCTCCCTTCCTGCCCTGTTAATCTTTGGCAAAGTCCAGCTCCAGGTTCCTCAGAGTCTTGTGGAAGAAGGGGGGTGGTTTGCAGACGAGGTCCAGCCGCTCGCCCAGGGGCAGGGAGAGCCGGTGGGCATGCAGGTGGAGCGGGAGGTGGCGAGCCTTGCTCTGCTCCAGCTTCAGCCTCTTCAAGGTGATTTTAGGAAGCTTCTGTGGTGAGGATAGAAAAGGTCCTTTCTATAACCCCAGCTCTTCGAAACCCCAGCCCACAGGGAGCTGGGAAACACACAGGGGCTGCTGCAAGTGGATCTGGCTCTGGCTGCCCACCCAGCACTGGACCTGCCTTACCTGAGGTGCCAACTTGCTCCAGTGGGAGTATTTGTGATCCCCCAGGATAGGGCAGCCCAAGCCATAGGCCAGGTGAACCCGGATCTGGTGCTTCACCCCTGAGGAGGAAAGCGAGAGAGGAGAAACATGACAACCAGCTGTGCCAGGCCTCAGCTCCCATCCACCACCCAGAGTGACCC
The DNA here is from genome assembly GCF_028554395.1 of Pezoporus wallicus. Lineage (NCBI taxonomy): Eukaryota > Metazoa > Chordata > Aves > Psittaciformes > Psittacidae > Pezoporus > Pezoporus wallicus. Next base: position 1,084,343 of record NW_026641918.1, on the reverse strand, counting down.
AGCAGCAAACCAATGCCCAGGGATGGCTTATTAAAGTTGTGTAATGGTTTCTGTTGAAGGGACCTTAAAACTCATCCAGCTCCAACCCCTGCCACAGGCAGGGACACCTTCCACTACAGCAGGCTGCTCCAAGCCCCATCCAACCTGACCTTGAACACTGTTGCCCCAGAGCTGGATAAGGGCTGCAGGGGGAGGGGGGCCTCCCCAGAGTGCAGCAGAGGGGGAGAATCCCCTCCTTTGACTGCTGCTCATGTGATTATTCCCAGATCCTTCCCAAACAGGATTCTCATTATGTAACAACGAGTTCCCACTTCCAGCACTGCTCTTGGCTGCACAGCCACACAGAAAGCAGCTCACACGATGCGGGGCCACCCGTCCAGGCCTCACCAGTGATGGGCTGGAGCTCCAGCAGCGAGCAGGCAGCAGAGCTGGCCAGGAGCCGGTACCGTGTCACGGCGCTCTCGGCGCTCCGGTTCCTCCGGGTTCTCACCACCTTCCCATCCTCTGGAGAAATGCGGTAGCTGGGGGCCAGCGTCCTCTGAGCAGTGACAACAGGGTGAGCCCATGGGGAGGCAAAGGAAAGAGCTGGGGACGGGGAGTGTGAGGCTGAGGGGATGTATGGCTCACCTTGTAGTGCGACTGGTGGCTCTGCACCTCCTTCTCCAAGATGGGGATGTCCACGATGCCCTCAGTGGGGTCTGGCTCCCCCAGGCTGATTGCCCTGGGGAGGGAAAGCAGAGGTCTGTGGGTGTTGCTCTAGCATGAAGGGATCCCTCCCCTCATCCCTTCTCCCTAAAGAGGTGGGTAAAGAAGACAAGCCACCACTTCGACAACACACCCTGGGGACGATCCCTTCACCTCTTCTTCAAACCCTACGGCCCCTTCAGAGCCACTTGTCCACCCAAACGTTTCCTACCAGTAAATCTTCTCCACCTGACGAGTCTTGAAGAGAAGCCGGATCCTGTCTGCTGCCTCTTTGCTCCGTGCCAGCACCATCACACCCGTGGTCTCCTTGTCCAGCCGGTGGCAGAGGTGGAGGGGTTCAGCCTTCATGTTCTCCAGCATCTTGGCCAAAATTGGCAGCACATCAGTGATACAATTCTTGATCCCAGGGCCACCTGCACAACCCATGGGCAAAGCAGTCAGGGGGAATGTTCACCTCCCATGTACTCTAAGTTACTCCCAGAGCGTGAGATGGAGGCTGGGATCTAAAGGTGACATCCCTCCCAGTGCAGGGAGGCCATGGGGATGATAAGGGGGCTGGAACAGCTCTGCTCTGGAGCCAGGCTGAGAAAGTTGGGGCTGTTCAGCTTGGAGAAAAGAAGCTGCTTGGAGACCTCAGATCAGCTTCCAGTGTCTGAAGGGGGCTATAAGGATGCTGGGACTGTAGCAATAGGACAAGGGGTGATGGGTTCAAACTGAAACAAGGGAGACTGAGATGAACTCTTAGGCAGAAGCTCTTCCCTGTGAGGGTGCTGAGGCGCTGGCACAGGGTGCCCAGAGAAGCTGTGGCTGCCCCATCCCTGGCAGTGCTCAAAGCCAGGCTGGACACAGGGGTTGGAGCAAGCTGCTCTAGTGGAAGGGGTCCCTGCCTGTGGCAGGGGGTTGGAACTGGGTGAGCTTCAAGGTCCCTTCAACCCAAACCAATCTGTGATTCTATGATTGAGACAGGGGCTCCCCTGCCAGTGTCATACAGGCCACTGCCACCCCACGGCACCGCTGCAGACATGGCCAGCTGCCCCTCACCGTGCACAGGCAGCCCGTAGGGTTTGTTGATCACCACGATCTCCTCGTTTTGGTACACTGTTGCCTGCTTCAGCATTTTGGCCAGGACGTTGGGGTGAACGTGCTGCAGCCCCGCGCTCAGCATGGCCAGCTCCCGCACTCGCCTCTGCGCGGGGTCTCTAGGGACCTGAGGAGACAAGGAACCGAGAGCGCTGAGGGACAAACGGGCTCCGGGCTCCCACAGCGCCGGCCTGCACCGCACGTGTGACCGCGGTGCACGCTAGGAGCTAGAGTCCCGCTCCTCAGGGCCCCGCCCCGCTCACCTCTCGCTGCTTTTCCTCCCTCTTCCGCTCTCGCAGCCGCTCCGCCAGATGCTCAGCTCGCACCGGCCCCTTCTTCTTCTCCTCCTCCGCCGCCGCTGCTGCCCGCCTGCTGCCGCTACCGCAAAAGGTGCGCACCTCCCGGGCCAGGCCCGCCACGCTCCGCCGCAGCGCAGAGCCGCTGGCCGCCGCCATCTTTCTTCCTCCTTCTTCCTTCCCTTCGCCTTTTTACCGGCCAATGGCAGTAGCGCGGGGGCGGTCCTTCAGCCCGCTTGCCCAATCGGAAGGGGCCATCGAGCTGAGCGAGAGCTGTGCCGCCCAATGGTGTCGCCGCGTAGGGCGGCCTCAGCGGACGGGTCCGCCTCAGCTCCGGCGGTTTGAAGCGCGGCGGCTGTTGCTGCCGGTAACGGTCGCGAAGGGAGCACGGGAGCGGCCGGGCCCTCACAGGTACCGCGGGGAGGGGGGGGGCGGGCTGGGGTCGCCTCGGTGTTGTGAGGGGGCTGAGGCACCACCATTGCCCCCGGGGGGCACAGCCGCGTTCCTTGGCGTTCCACAGAACCATTAGGCTTGAAGAACCCCGTGGAGATCACCCAGCCCAAGGCCAGGCAGAGCAGGTCACACAAGAACGGGTCCTTGGTGGGATTTGGATGTCTCTATAGAGACTTCACACCCGGCCTGGGCAGCCTGTTCAGTGCTCTCACACCCTCAACGGGAAGAAGTGCTTCCTCACGTTGAGGTGAAACTTGGTTTTAGTTTATGGCCGTTGCTCCTTGTCCTGTCACTGGGCACCACTGGAAACAGTCTGGCACCATCCTGCTGGCACCCACCTTGGAGCTCTTGATCTGCATTCATGAGATCCCCTCTCAGGCTGCTCTTCTCCAGGAGCTCCTGCAATCTCTCCTCATCAGAGAGATGCTCCAGACCCCTGAGCATCCCTGTGGCCTCCACTGGAGCCTCTCCAGCAGCTCCTTGTCTTTCTTGCACTGAGGAGCCCAGAACCAGACACACACAAATGTGGCTTTACTTGATATTTATAAAAATAGCACTAGAAAATGGCATATTTTTACCAATTGTATGAAAAGGCAAAGGGTTGAGATGCTCTCTTGCTGAGGTGACCCGTCACCATCACTCCATATCCACGCAGACCCGCTTGGGAGGCTGCTCTTGGACATCCCTGCTGTGGCTCCTCTTGCTCTCAGGGGGCTGCTGGTCCCTGTCACACTCCAGCTCCAGCCCGAGGGGGGACTGGATGCGGCCCCTCTGCACAAAGTGCTGGATACGGGCCTCCAGCCCCTCGCACTTGGGACGGGACAGCAAAGGCCTGTACGTGCGGGCTCGGACACCTTCCACAAAGCCACTGGCCTGGCGGCAGAGAGGGGGCTGCCGGGCTGCCCAGAGGATGGTGCTGCTGCTCTCCTCACCTGTGATGCAATGAAAACAACACCCGTGGTTTGAACAATCTACTTAATTCACTCCTCTCTCCTTCTTCAAAACCCATCCCTCTGTAATTCCATGATATTCATAGAATCATGGAATGGTTTGTGTTGGAAGGGACCTTAAAGATCATCCAGCTCCAACCCCCTGCCACAGGCAGGGACACCTTCCACTAGAACAGCTTGCTCCAAGCCCCTGTGTCCAACCTGGCCTTGAGCACTGCCAGGGATGGGGCAGCCACAGCTTCTCTGGGCACCCTGTGCCAGCACCTCAGCACCCTCACAGGGAAGAGCTTCTGCCTAAGAGCTCATCTCAGTCTCCCCTCTGGCAGGTTAAAGCCATTCCCCTTGGCCTGTCCCTACAGGCCCTTATCCAAGGCCTCTCTCCAGGTTTCCTGCAGCCCCTTTAGGCACTGGAGCTGCTCTAAGGTTTCCCCTTAAGAAGCTCTCTCAGCCTGGCTCCAGAGCAGAGCTGCTCCAGCCCTCACAGCATCTCCATGGCCTCCTCTGGCCTTGCTCCAACAGTTCCACGTCCCTCTTGTGCTGCTGCCCCAGAGCTGGATCAGGACTGCAGGAGGGGTCTCCCCAGAGCGCAGCAGAGGGGCAGCATCCCCTCCCTGAGCTGCTCATGTGCTGGGGATGCAGCCCAGCAGGTGGGGCATTCTGGACTCAAACTACCACTGAAGCTGCGTCATGGGGAGCTTCTCATCCACCAACACCCAAAAGTGCTTCTCAGGGCTGCTCTGAACCACTTCTCCATCAAAACTGTGCCTGGGATTGCCCTGACCCAGATATTGCCACGAACCCACCCCTTACCTTTGCCTGTAGCCACGGGAGCAGCATCTAACCCCTGCAACATGCTGCGCAGCACTTGGGTTTTGACGGCATGGCTGGCCCAGAGCTGCTGCAGGTGTGTGACATTGAACTCCTGTACCTCCTGGTCGTAGAGCCACTGAATGTTCTCAAACTCACAGTCATACAGGACGAGAGGGAACTCTACTGCCATGCTGGGGAAGAGGAGGGAAGTGTTAGCTGTCACTGTCTGGAGGGATCTGTGACAGAAAAGGCTCACACAACACCCTGCCCTCTGCCAAAAGCAGCCATGTCTTTTACAGAACTCCCTTTGCCTTTAGAAACTGAATTAGCTTTTAGCAAATACTGTGGACTAAAGCCATAAAGTTTGTCTGAGAGCAACAAAACTGAGATCCTTATGGATACCTCCCGGAGAGGCCGCTGGCAGCTTGCTTCCATATTGTGAGAGACTGCTTTGCAGGCTGGCAGAGAATTGCCTTGCCAGCAGCACTTCACACACAGCCATCGCCTCAAGAAGCAGCCCAGCAAGTTTTCCCAAGCTTCCCATACCTGTACTGTGGCTTTTGAGGGTTCTTCTCCACATCCAGCAGCTCGTCAATGACCTCTGGGCTCTCCATCCCCTGGCCGATGAGGAAGAGGACGGCCATCATGCAGCGCACTTGGTGATAGAGGAATGCTTGGCCTGTCACCTCAAACTGACACAGATGGAAGGGATCCTGCGGGCCTGTTCCTCCTCCTCCTTCAACCCATGTCACTCCAGCACTCAGGATCGTCCTCTGGAAGTTCACCACCCCGTTGGCAACATCCATTTTGCAGAGATTACGGAAGTCATGCGTCCCCACATACCTCTGGGCCGCGGCGTGCATGAGCCCCACGTCCAGGTTGGCGCAGGGGAAGAAGTACCGGTAGGTCCTCTTGAGGCAGCTGAACCTGGCACTGAATTCAGGCTCCACGGGGGCCCAGGCCAGCACCCTGATGTCAGGTGGGAGCACCCTGTTCAGAATATGGGTGTAGCGGAGCTCCTCCTCACTTTTCCCTTCCGAGGCACCCCTGTGGCCATTGAGCTTCTGCCCCTCCAGCAGGTTGGAGCGGAGATCGAGGGAGATCACCTGCAAAACGAGGAATGCCAGGATGAAATGGCAGATGGGTGTATTCTGGGGAGCCAAGTCTTCCTACACCACTGTGAAATAAATTCAGGATCTCCTCCAGAGGAAGGTGTCTCAAATGGGGCCATCTCCCCACTCCTTCCTGCGGGAAGAGCTGCCTCTGCTCAGGTTCTCAGCAGATGCTACAGATTCCTTTAATAACACAGAAACTTGCAGGCTGCCTACGTAGCTCAAATCTGCTTCAACTTTAGGCCCTGGTTTTTGGATATAATGTGCTTTTTTATTATTTCACTTATTTTTTTTTTTTTGTCTGGAGGTGATGGTTTAAGGCAGTAACAGCCTGGCTGCCTGGGAAACCTGCTGTGGGAGCAAGTTAATGAACACTGCAGGTGCTTGCATGCTTCAAACAGCACAAGGAAAGCCGGCCCCTGCCCTATTCCATGTGGCTCATCCCATGAAGGAGAGCAGACAGCCCATCTGAAGCAAAAGCTGAGCTGGCTCCAATTCCCAAGCCAGGAGGGAAGGAGAGACTGGCCTGGCGGCGAAGCCATCGCTTCACTCCCTCCCTCTCCCACGCTCCCTTCCGCTCCAGCTACCCCCAGACCCTTCTGCGCAGGAATTGGGCTGCCTGGCTCCACAGGAAGAGATCCAATTCTTGGATTCAATTTCATTTTTTGTTAGGGTGAGCCAGTTAAATCAGCTGCCAGGGCTCTGCAAGGAAGGGGCATCTTCTCTTTCTTGGCTGTTGGGAAGCTGCAGCCTGAAAACCATGTTTCATCCTCTTAAAACAGCCCCCTGGAAAAAATAATGCTAATAAACATTCTGAGGGTCAAAAATCACCATCCTGTATGCAGGAAGCCAGCACCAGGCTCACTTTTAAAGCTTCTGGCTTTAAAGAAAAATAAATCCAACCCATGTCTTGGCTCAGAAGACATTAATCCCACAGGAGCCCAGAAACCCAGGAAGAGCTCCAGCAGGGGGGGATACTGACCTGTCCAAACGCACTGACTCCTTTGTCCGTCCGCCCGCAGCGGTGGTAGTTGGATGTCTGCCTGTCATCTACCAGCCGTGTCTTCTTCAAGGCTTCAAAGAGCTTCTCCTCGATGGTGTTGGTGGTGTTCTCCTGGCTGGCAAAGCCCTGGTAGCCCCAGCCCAGGTAGGAGATCTTCAGTGCCACGTGTCTGCGGCCATAGGCTCCGAAATCAAACGGCCGTTGTTGGCGTTTCTTGCTCTTCCCTGGGGCTGATGGAGCCTCTTGTTTCCCAGCGCCCTCCTCATCCTCTCGCAGCTTCTCCCGCAGCCTCCTCACCTCCTCTTCCAGCTCCTGCACCCTTCTCAAGAGTTGATCCTGATCAGCAGCCGTGCTGCCCTCAGCCATAGTCCTGGAGCCTTCGGTAGCTGCTGAGGACTCCTCGGGTTCTGCAAAGAAGGAAATCACATTTTTATGTGGCTTTATCACATCTGTAACTTTGCTCTATGAAATAATCATTGCCCACGGAATTTATTGTTTTAACCTCTGTTCTGTGGGATCCAGCATTCCCAGCTGGCTTTGTGCTATCCACACCATGGTGGAGCCTTTTCCATTCCCCAGCACGCTGAGCCAGCACCACCACACCAGACAGCTCGCTAACACCTGCCACTCATCTCACCACACCATCTGCTCCAGCATTTCATAACAGCACGCTTCAAACTGGAGTTTTCCTTCTCTCTTTTCCAAACCAGTCATCCTAAACCTGTGTCACGACTGGAATCTGTCTCCAGATCCCTTTTCAGCACAGCTCCTGAGGAATACCATAATCACACTCAGCCTTTGGGCTGCAATGAGCCTTTTCTTCTGTGGGAGTAAAATCCTCTTGGCCGTCCCTGGATTAAATCATGACTCAATTCCATGTTTTTAAGAGCAGGTACAAGGGGAAAATCTATTAGACAGCAAACTGAATCCACCCTGTGCTTGTCCATCATCCTGTTAGTACCTTATATATCACTGAATTAATTTCAGTGCTATTTCCAAGCTGGAATTTGGGGGTTTCCTTGTGGATGTGAGGGGTTTATATCTGCACTGCTGTAGGTGAAGAGCCTTCTGCTCGCAGCAGGATATTCAGCAGCTGAGTGTCAGAGCCCACTTTATGTCTTCAGCTCCAAGTGCTGCAAGGAATTAACTCTGGTTTACTGTTTCTTTGCAGAATCCACCCAATCTGGTGAAAATCATGGATAAAATGGGAGCAGACAGGTATGAATGGACCACTCTGGATGCTGAGGAGCCGCCAGCTGCAGTGCGGTACCCCCAGCGTGGAGGCAGCAAGCTGTGGGCACACCCCCACCACGATCCCTATGTCGATGCCTCCCTCACTTTGGGAACACAGCCAGGCTCTCCTCGATGTTCACAGGAGCAGAGAGGAGGCAGGAGGCTGGTCATGAAAAGGAAGGTGCTGAGGCGCAGACCTGATGGCGGAGTGGAGGTGTCTGATGAGTCAGTGCCCGGCGAGCCCGAGAGCGATCCCGGGGTTTGGAGCCCCAGGCAGGAATTGTCTGAGCCAGACGACAGCATCTCTGAGGGGGAGATTGAGACCAGCAGCAGCTCCCATGATGAATCTCTGTGCCAGTGGCTCCCTCTGGACAGCTCCCCCTCTCTCCTTGGGGATTTCGGGAGCAGGAGCTCTCCTGTTTCTCAGTACTCAGCAGGACAACCCAAATCCTTCATCCCACCACGGCTAGAGCTGCTGGGACGGAATAGGGGGAAAACCGACCGAGTGGCCAAATACTTTGAGTATAAACGAGAATGGGAGAAGTTCCGGATCCCGGGAGAGGATCAGCGGCAGGAACTGCGCTGGAGCATCCGGGAGCAGATGCTCTGCAAGGCCGAGCTTCCCGGGAAGCCACGACACCTCTATGTCCCCAACACCTACACGGTGCCCACTGAGAAGAAGAGAGCTGCCCTGCGCTGGGAAGTGCGCTGGGACCTGGCCAACGGCCTCATTCCCAGGAAAGCCACCTCCACCTAGGCCCGCTCCATATAGATACCTCTGAACCACAACACATTGAATGCATTTTTCCCCTCAAAATCCTTGATAATTTGGTAAATCTCCCTTTTTTTACGCATTTCTAGAGGGTTAAATCCTGGTATTAAAACTTCACCTGGCGCAGAGGGAAAAGCTTCCTCCTGAGTTCAGGTTCGGGGCATTAGGAATCAGGATGTAAGGATCTTTGGGATTTGAGTGCTCCTGGGTTCTTATGTGAGGTTTTATTTATGGCAATATCTCTAATAAAGTGTGTGGAAAGATTCCTTATTGTCCTGTGGGTTAATTAGAGATGCTTCCTCACCCCCTCAGCCTGTACCTGTTACTCCAGGCTCATCTTTGTGTCTCACTTAGCCCCACTTTACCTTGTTTCTAAAACACATTTTAGGGGGAATTAAACCCAACATGATCCTCATGATTTTCCTGGTTTCCCCCCCATATTTCCAGAAGTTTGGTGATTTGTGCAGTAGAGGTCCCCAAAACCTCAGGGGAACGGCTGGAGGAGGGCATGGGATTTGAAGCAGGTGACAATGGGAGCCCCATGTCGGGTCCCTAAAACCTGCTCTGGGGTGGGGGATGAAGAACACCCTGCTGTCACCCCACACTGAGGAGTTCTGGCACCCCATGCTCCAGTGCCCTGTGGAACCCCCTGATGGAGGGATGTCTATGCCCAGCACCCAGGGACCCCTTAAAGCCCTATGGGGGACACTGCGACCACCCTACAGGGTCCCTGCTCCTTTGGTACCCCAGGCACCCACCCAAAACCTCATGAGGAACAGCAACACCACTCCACAAGGCCCCTGCTCCTCCAGCACCCTAAGAACATCCCAAAACCCTGTGGGGCGCAGTGCTGGCACCCCATGTGGTCCCTGTCCCCCACCCTATGGGGTTCCTGCTCCTCCAGCCCCCCAGGGAATCCCCCCCAAAATCCCGTGGACAGTGCTACCACCCTACATTGTCCCTGCTCCTCCAGCACCCCAGGGATCCCCAGAAAACCCCTGTGGGAGCAGTGCTGGCACCCTATAGGGTCCTTGTCCCCAGCACCCCAGGGACCCCTGCAACACCTTGCGGGGAACAGTGCCACCACCTTACGGGGTCCCTGTCCCCAGTGCCCCATTTCCACCCCCTCCATGGGTCAGTCTGTGCCCCCCCATCACCCCAGGGACCTCCTGATGCCCTGCTAGGTCCCTGCTCCTCTCGCCCCGAACCCCATCCGCTCGGGGCCCACGTCCCCGGTCCTACCTGCGGTGCCGGTGCCCCGGAAGCGCCTGCCCCGTCCGGTTCCTCCCGCGCTCCTCCCGCCCGCCAGGGGGCGCGTCTCCCCGCGTCGGTGCCTCAGGAGCGGTGCCGGGCGGGCGCCATGGCGGAGGCTGGGGACAGCGGCGGCTGCGAGGCCGGGCTGGGCCGCGCCGGTCCCGCGGGGCTGCTGCCGCTTCCCTGCGTCTTCCCGCCGGGATCCACCGCCACTTCCCGGCGCCTCCCCGCGCCCTGCACCCCGCAGCGCTGCCGGGACCCCTTCCTGCGGCGCCGCGGTGAGCGCTGGCCCCGGACCCGGCCCCGCCTCGGGGAGGGCCCGGCCGGCACGCCCGCCTCAACCCCGCTTCTCCTCCCACAGCTGGACGAGGCGACGAGGAGGAGGATGAAGAGAAGGATGAAGAGGAGGAGAGAGGTAAATGTCTGCAGCGGGGGGCAGAGACCGCCACCTCAGCGGTGTCGGGGTCCCCTTTTGCTGAGGGGGACAGCCCGAGCCCTGTGTGGCAGGGAACGGGACAAGCTCGGTGTTAACAGTCGTGATTTGGGATCCTGGAGCCTTGCATGGGGTGGTTGTGGCCCAAATGCAGGACCCGGCGCTTTGCCTTGTTGAACCTCATCCCATCGGTAACAGCCAATCCATCCAGCCTGTCCGGCTCCCTCTGCAGAGGCTCCTGCCCTCCAGCACATCAATGCTCCCAGCCAACTTGGTGTCATCTGCAGACGTATTGAGGGTGCTCTCCATCCCCTCATCAGTCAGTGATAACTCTAAACAACACTGGCCCTTTTAATGAACTCCTGCCTTTTCCAGTGTTGCCAGCCGAAACCTCGCTGCTGAACAAGCTGATCCGCACATCCCTGGTGGAGTCCTGCCACAACGTAGAGATCCTGCAGCGGGACCCCAGCTCCCCACTCTACTCCATCAAAAGCTTCGAGGAGCTGCCCCTGTGAGTGTGTGTGTGTGTCCCAGCAGAGTCACCAGCACTCCCCAAACTGACCGTTTCTGATGGGTTTTCTGATGTTTTCACAGGAAAAAGGAGCTTTTGCAGGGTATTTACATGATGGGCTTCAACAGACCATCCAAAATCCAGGAGACAGCTCTGCCGATGATGCTGGCGTACCCGTGAGTAGCAATGCCCTGTGGTGAACCCCATCTCCCTCGAGGCACCCCAACCCTCGCGCTCCTCTAAGCCATCTTTGCCTTGCAGGCCCCAAAATCTGATTGCCCAGAGCCAGTCAGGGACAGGGAAAACAGCAGCTTTTGTCTTGGCCATGCTGAGCAGAGTTAATGCCACCGAGAAATACCCGCAGGTAACGTAGGGAAAGGGAAAGCTGATGCAGGAGGGTTTGCCCAAGCCCTGAAATGCTGCCTGGGGGTAGATCCCAGGGGTTTGTCCCTGCTTCCATGTGATTTTATCCGCTGGAAGGGGATGATGAACCCACAGGTACCATTGCAGCAGCAGGTAGGACAGAAGGTGTGGTGCCTGCTGAAAGGAGGCACTTCTTGCCAGGCATTAGATAGCCTGGAATTTAAATTTGGAAAAGCAAATGGAGAAGCTTCTGGGTTTCTGGTGGTTTAAACACTCCCGTGATCCCTGATCACTCCCCTGCGTGCAGAACCTGCTGTGCCAGCAGGTTGCTGCCATTTGGGACCACTCATCTCCAGTGTACGGGGTGATTTAAGCTGTTGCTTTAAAGCTGGGCATGGAAATGAGCTGCACCACCTTTCAGGAGACCAGAATATCCCCCTGAACGAGTTACAGTGATTCCTTTCTGTCTGTGTCCCTGTGGCAGGGCCATGTTCCCAGCTCCCTGACCTCAGATCTGATCAACTCCCAATCCCCCTGCACTTTCAAGGGTTGCAGTGTGGGATTTTCCTGTTTGCCCCTCGTGTCTGCCCGTTGTATCCCATCCTGGGAGTATCCTTGGCTTTTAAGCAAAGTATTTCTAGTCTGAGAGCTCTTTGTTTCCCCCCAAGTGCCTCTGCTTGGCTCCCACCTACGAGCTGGCGCTGCAGATCGGGTGCGTGATCGAGGGCATCGGGCGGTTTTGTGCTGACATCAGGGTGGCGTACGCGGTCCGGGGGAACCGAGGTGAGTCCTGCCTGGAGCCACCGGCACCATAGGAGCGTTGGGACCCCCTCCTGGAGCTCCGAGATAGCTGAAAGAGAGACATGGTGTCATTTCCTCTCTGGCAGTCCTGCAGGGCACTGTGCTAAAGGAGCAGATCATCATCGGGACACCGGGAACGATGCTGGATTGGTGTTTCAAACAGAAGGTTGTGGACCTGAAGAAGATCACCCTCTTCGTGCTGGATGAAGCTGACATTATGATCGACACGCAGGGCCTGTCCAGTCAGAGCATCCGCATCCAGAGGTGGGTGTTCCTGATGGATTTAACCCTCTTTAAGGGAAGTGAGGGAGAATTCATCTCCCAGGGTGAGCTGAAGCAGCAACAGAAGAGTGTCCCTGTGATGCGGAGGGGGTTTGCTGCTATGAGATTGGTGTTTGTGTGTGTGCTTTGCTTAGTCCAGGGATGTGGCTCTGTAAATCCATGTCCATTGGACAGCCAGCAAGACTTTTGTCACAATTCCCTTTGCTTTGAGCCTTTACAGCAGCACAAAATCACCTTAAATTGCCTTTTCCCCTCCTTCTAATGAGTCCATCCAGGTGTCAGGATGACAAGTCCTTCTCCTTCTCCCCAGGGTTCTCCCCAAGAGCTGCCAGATGCTGCTGTTCTCGGCCACCTTCAAGTCAACCGTGCGGGAGTTTGCTGAGAAAATCGTCTCCAACCCCATCATGATAACGCTGCGGGAGGACGAGCTCACCCTCAGCAACATCCGGCAGTACTTCTTTGTGTGCAGGAGCAGGGAGGAGAAGTACGAAGCTCTCTGCAACATCTATGGCAGCATCACCATCGGACAGGCCATGATCTTCTGCCAGGTAAAGCCCCTTGGAGCACGGGGAGGTCCATGTGTGACATGGAAACGCACTACATGTCCCTGCCCTCAAAGTGTGTCCTGACAGAGGCTTTGAGCTTGTCCACATGTTTTTTTTGAGGTGTTGGGAAGCACAAGGCGCTCCCTGGAAGGAGCAGGGGACTTGGGATAGGGGAATATCGGTGGAATGTCTTCTGGGAGTGATGGGATGCTGGCAAAGCCACAGCAGCACCTCATCCTGCGTCATCGTGCCTCTCCCAGACACGGAGGAGTGCCGACTGGCTGGCAGTGGCCATGACCCACGATGGACACCAGGTTGCCATCCTGACAGCAGAGCTGACGGTTGCCCATCGTGCCAACGTCATCCAGCGCTTCCGCAGCGGGAAGGAGAAGGTCCTCATTGCCACTAATGTCTGTGCCAGAGGTACACCAAATCCCAGCGCCCTTCACCTCACCTCTGGTTCTTCATTCCACAGGGTGAGGTGATCCCTCCCTCTGTCTCCCTCTTCCAGGCATCGATGTGCAGCAGGTCACCATTGTGGTGAACTTCAGCCTCCCCACCAACCTGCAGGGAGAGCCTGACTTCGAGACCTACCTCCACCGCATCGGGCGCACGGGGCGCTTCGGGAAGAGCGGCATCGCCTTCAGCATGGTGGAGAGCCAGGACGTGGCACTCGTGGAGATGATAGAGAAGCATTTCCGTGAGTATCCGTCCATATCCACCTCTCCTGGGGTGGTTTGGGGATTGGGATCCCCCCTCCAGCCTGTTTCCCAGCTCACATGGACCTTGCTGGGCTGCCCCTTTAGCCCATCACTCTTCTAGGGTTGGGATTTTTCCTCCCTTGCAGCAACATTTCCAGACAACCAGCCAAGGAAGTTGTGTGTGTGACTTGAGAGGGATATTTCACATACCCAGGATGCCTCACATCGCTTCTTTTTCCTCCTTCAGGCATTTTATCTGCCCTTACCTGGCAAAACCGCATCCCAGGGATGTGGTGTCCATGCTGCAGTATTGAAGCTGGCAGCTGAAATGGTGCCTGAGTGTTTCCTGAGTGGAAGTAGATTCCACTTGGGAATATCAAGGGGGTTTATCATGGCATGTGCAAAATCCTGTGGCTGCACTGGTGGCTTTTCAAGTCCTGGTGTGTTTTCCCTGTGATTTTTAGGGAAAAGCAGGTTATCAAAACCTTTCGGTGTGTGGAAAACCACGTCCCTTCCTCAGTGCTGCCCAGCTGTCCCGGTAGCTTGTCCTTTAAATCCAAACCCCGAAGGAGCCCGTGGCAGAGCCTGGCAGGGCACACGTGAGCCAGATACTCCGGCAAAGGCTTTTCCAAGCAGCAGAAGCTCTGGATAACTGCAGCTGGAATACTGAGGAGGCCTAGTCCAACCATGGAATTGGCCAGAGGAGCCCAGCAGGGGATGAAAATCCAAGTGGATGAGCTCCTGCCTGCATTTTTGACGTCGTGACTTGAGGCTGGGGCTGCCAAACAAGGACAACGACCCTCTTCCCATCCAGCATCGCCTCGGAGGTGGGAGCAGAGCCTCAAACCTCACCTGAGCTGCTGCCTTTTGCTTGGGCTGCCTCTTGCTTCTGCAGCAGCCACCCTTGATCTGCACCATGGAATTCCCAGCGGCGGGAGCTTCCCAGCCCGCGGTGCATGCAGGCAGTGTGAACGCCAGCTCCTGCCCTCGCTGGGCCCCGTTTTCCCAAGCTCTGACACATTTTGTTTCTGTTTTCCCTTCCTATAGAGACCAAGATCAAGCAGCTGGACCCGGGCGACATGGATGAGATCGAGAAGCTGGAAAACTGAGTGAGGAAAACTCGCCAGATCCTAGTTTTGGTTCCGAACAAGGCTAAGTTGCTGGGAAAACAGTTCCCCAGTTCTCTTGGAACTCCCTGAAGCTGTTTGATTTTGTTGTGATGCTTGAGAAGACAGTGCAGTTACAGCCAGTGTTGTCCTTGGTTTTGTTCCTTGGTGTAGCTCTGAGGTTCTCACAGCTGGCACTTGGTGGATATGATCCCCTGAGGATCTCAGCACTGGATGATGCTCCTCAAAACTGGGTCTAGAGGGCAGGGAAGCGGCAAACTCCAGTTTTCCACTGGAAGCTGCGTTCTGCATCGGAGCAAGGGGGTTCCACCAAGGTGGGTGGTGTGGTTGACACAGTGGAGGGAAGGGATGGGATCCAGAAGGACCTGGGCAGGCTAGAGGGGTGGGAATGTGTGAACCTGATGATGCTCAACAAGGCAAAGTGCAAGGTCCTGTCCCTGTGCAGGATAATTCCCAGCACACCCACAGGCTGAGGGAGACTGGATTGAGCAGCCTGAGGAGAAGGACGTGGGGTGTTGGGTGAGGAGAAGCTCCCCATGACCCAGCTTCAGTGTGTGCTTGAGCCCAGAGCCCCCCATATGCTGGGTTGCACCCCCAGAGTGTGAGCAGCAGCTCAGAGAGGGGGTCCTGACCCTCTGCTGCTCTCTGGGGAGAATACCCCTTCAGTCCTGATCCAGCTCTGGGGCAACAGCACGAGAGGGCCGTTGAGCTGCTGGAGTGAGGCCAGAGGAGGCCATGGAGATGCTGCGAGGGCTGGAGCAGCTCTGCTCTGGAGCCAGGCTGAGAGAGCTGGGCTGGGTGAGCCTGGAGAAGAGAAGGCTCCTGAAGGGGAGACCTTAGAGCAGCTCCAGTGCCTAAAGGGGCTGCAGGAAACCTGGAGAGGGGCCTTGGACAAGGGCCTGTAGGGACAGGCCAAGGGGAATGGCTTTAACCTGCCAGAGGGGAGACTGAGATGAGCTCTTAGGCAGAAGCTCTTCCCTGTGAGGGTGCTGAGGTGCTGGCACAGGGTGCCCAGAGAAGCTGTGGCTGCCCCATCCCTGGCAGTGTTCAAGGCCAGGTTGGACACAGGGGCTTGGAAATGGACAAGCTTTAAGGTCCCTTCCAACACAAACCATCCATGATTCTCTTTGCTGGATGGCCGGGCCCAAAGCGTGGTGGTGAACGGAGTTAATTTCGGTTGGTGGCCAGTCACTCGTGGTGTTCTCCAGGGCTCAGCTGGGGTCGGTTCCAACCTGAACGATTTAATGGTTCTGTGAACCAGCCCAGAAGAAATTCCTTCAAGCCCAACACTTGCCCCTAGATGGCAGCAGGAATCTGCCGCCACCATCCCCGTTAAATCTAATTCCCAGGCCTCATCCCACACCAGCACCAGAATGTATATATGAATACCAACGTTAGGGATGGGGCGTAGCGGGTTCCTGTGTCTCCCAAAATCCTCCCGTGGGATGCTCCAGCCCTCCAGCATTGCATTACAGTGATGAATGTTTGATGGGCTGGGGCGCGCTGGACAGCAGGAGATGTAATATCAAACCCTGCTCACTGCCTGGCGCCGGCTTCCCCGGCTCCAAACCCCGTGGTTTTGATCAAGAAGGAGCGAAAAGCAGGTTTCCTTCTCCTTTATCCAATAACACATTAGGGAGATGGGGTAGGGATAAGTTTTCCCTGCAGGGGAAAGGGGCTTTGCTGCCATTCCTGCAGCGAGCGCTCCCGTCCTCAGCCTGAGATTGCAGCGGTAAGTCCCCCCCTGCCCGTGCCCAGGCTGGGTATCAATAATTAACAGTTAATCAGGGCTGGGCCTAATTACCCCTGAGTAACAGGAGAGGAGGTCGGGGTGGAGAGCGCAGCCCTGCTTCGGCATCGGACATGGCGCCATGGAGCGCCACCATGCACCATGGACGGGTCCCTGGATCCTGTGCTTGCTGCCGGCGTTGGTGGGGGGTGAGTAGCCAACCCCCCCCCCCCTCCCCAATCCCCCCCCAAATCCCTGTGGGGCAGAGCCAGGCTGACTCTGATGAGTGCATCCCAGGGCAGCCGCTGTCTGCGGGTGAGGCGGCCTACGAGGAGCAGATGGTGACGGGGGTGCGGGGCCGGGCGGTGGAGCTGAGCTGTGGGCCCCCAGCACGGGCACCGCCGGCCGTGGTCTTCTGGAGCTTCGTGGCGGGGGGCACGGGGCCACCGCGGGCCGTGGCCGTGGGCTCAGGCCGGGACGTGGTGCTGGCCCCTGGCACGGGCGCGCTGGGCCGGGTTTCGCTGCGCAATGGGACCCTGGAGCTGCGGGAGCTGCGAGCGGGCGCCCGTGGCCGCTTCCTGTGCCAGGGGCTGTTCCCGGAGCACGGCCGGCTCCGTGTGGGGTACGGCGCCGTCCTGCTGCGTGTCCTGGGTAAGGCACGGGGCTGCGGGTGCCGCGGGGCATGGCTGGGGTGATGGAGCACAAGCACGGTGCTTGGGGTGATGGAGCACACGGGCTAGTGGGGTCTGCCACTGCCAGCATAGAGCCCCACGTGCCAATATAGAGTCCCACTAGCCAGCACAGCACCCCACTGGCCAAGTACCCAACTAGCCAATGTAGCCCCCCACTAGCCATCCCCACCTCCTTGCCCTGGCCAACCCATCATTGGTCCAACCCGTAACTGCCCTCATTAGAACACAAATGGACACCCGGCCATGCCTATTCCCAGCACATCTCAATAGCCCATGGATGCTATCACCAGCCTCCCCAGTAGCCACTACTGCACCTCACCAGCCAATTCACCACCCGCAAGGCTCACCTCTGGGTGGGACAGGGGAGATGTGGGAGTGCAGGGGGGCCACTCACTGCTCCGTGTCCACAGTGCCCGTGTCCAAGCCCTTTGTACGGCCGACGGCGGCGGCGGCAGCAGAGGGGACTCCGGTGACCCTGATGTGTGCTGTGCGGGAGGGGACGGAGCCGCTCAGCTTCTCCTGGCAGCACCGGCAGCCACGGGGGGGGCCTCCTGTGTCCCCTGTGGGGCTGGGGGGCTCCGGGGCAGAGCTGAGCCTGGCACCCACCAACCGCAGCCATGCCGGGTGGTACATCTGCACCGCGCGCAACGAGGTCAACAACCGCACCAGCGAGCCTGTCTACCTGGACATCGTCTGTGAGTGGTGTGGCATGGCATGGGCATGACCATGGTGCACCCGTGGCATGTCCACGGCCATAAGCACCCTGCCACTGTGATGCCTCCGTGGCCACTGCGATATGGCCATGGCCAACAAGCATGCTGCCACCATGATGCATCCATGGCCACCCCGCCACCGAGATGTGCCCATGGCCACCATGCACCTTGCTACCATGGTACCTCCATGGCCACCACGCCAGCACAGTGTCCTATGCCCGCATAGTGCCCCATGGCCACCACACACCCCAGTGTGCTCACCTTCTCTCAGGATGTCCCATTGGTGTCTTGGGGTGGGCTGTGACCCTGCTCAAGCACCCGTGTCCCCACAGACGGCCCCGACGAGCCGGCCATCAGCGTGGAGCCCTTCAGCCCGGAGCAGGGCGGCTTCTCCGCAGGCGAGCGCGAGGACGTGGTGCTGAGCTGCCTGGCTCCATCCAACCCGCCCAGCCGCTACGTCTGGCTCCACAACGGCTCCCAGGTCCACGTTGGCCAGACCTACGTCCTTGCTGCCATCACCCGCACCCAGGCCGGCACCTACACCTGCCTGGCTGAGAACACCCATCTCCAAACCCGCACCCAGGCCACCATCGTTCTCACTGTTTACTGTAAGTAACTCCCAGAGGGGCGAGACGGACCAACGCGGCTTCCCTGGTGAGGATGTGGGTGCAAGGGGTGATGTGGGGCTGGAGGGACATGATGTGGCTCCCCCCAGCACCGGTGGTCTCCCGCAGATCCACCAGCCGGGAGCCCAAGCTGCTCTGCACTGGCCACCGGGGACGTGCAGGACGTGGCATTGCGGTGCCGTTGGCTGGGGGGGTTCCCCCCAGCACGGCTGCGCTGGGTGGGCCCCGAGGAGGAGGAAGAGCAGGGGGTGATGGGGAGCAGTTTTTCCATGGCCACCAGCATCCAGCCGGGGTCGGCCACCAGGAATGGCAGCTCCTTCTCCTGCCTGGCCTCGCACCCTGCCCTGCCGCAGGGGGCTGCCTGCGGGACCACCCTGTGTGAGTGCCCCCACAGATCCTTCCTGTCCCCCCCCCTCCCCGGCATCACAACGCCATGGTGAGCCCTGCGATAGTGGGACATGGCACACCAAGGCCATGCTGGGACCTCCTGCTCCACAATAGAGGTCCCACAGCCCAGAGCCCCCCAAGCTTTGGAGGGGGTCTCTTTTGGGGGGCACAGATCACAGTCCCCATCCCAACACCTCTTCCTCTTGCAGGGATCCCGGCTGGCGGCCCCTCCTGCACGGCAGCAGCCACCAAGGGGGATGAGTTCGTGATGCTGCGGTGCCAGTGGGAGGGGGGGACACCCCCCGTCACCCTGTGCTGGTGGGATGGCGCGGGACAGGCACTAGGTGACCCCACACCCGCCACCACCGTTGTGGTGCTGAGCACCAGCAGCAGGCTGGGGGGGCAGGATTACATCTGCGTGGCCACACACCCGCTACAGGCCACTGGCACCGAGTGCCGCCTGCGCCTTGGTAAGCCAAGATCCATCCCTGGGTGCCCCTGTCAGCAGCTGGGTGCCACATCCCTGCTGGTGCCATCCCATCTTACCACCGAGCAGAGGTCCCCGAGCTGGAGGTGGCAAGGAGCGAGGTGGTGGTGCTGGAGGGCGGTGCGGCACAGTTGGCATGCCGGCAACGCAGCACTGGCACCAACCTGGGTGCCAGTATGGCTTGGTATGACCCGAAGGAGCAGGAGGTGACAGCGGGGTTGGCCAAGTACCACTTGGAGCGCGGAGAAGCGTGGCTCAACCTCACCATCCACGATGTGGAGTGGCCGGGGGACAGCGGGATCTACCGCTGCACCGCAGCCAACGCCGTGGGCACCGCCAGCCTCCCCGTGCACCTCCGTGTGGAACGTGAGCCCTGGGACACAGTGGGTGGGTTTTGGGGGGGGGTTAACCCCGTTCTAAGGAGTGCTGTGTCCCCACAGGGTACCCGGCCCCCCCCAACGTCACCATCAGCAGGCTGCGGTACACGCGGGCGCGCACCGAGGTGCGGCTGGAGTGGCGGACACAGGGCTCCGGGAACCTCACCGGCTTCGTGGTGCAGCGGCGTCAAACCAAGAGACCCCCCCGGCGGGCGGCCGGGCCCTGGGAAACGGCCGCCGGTGACATCGAGCCCCACTCGCGCGACCGGCGCCTCGGGGGGCTGGACCCAGCTGTGGTCTATGCCTTCCGCATCCTGGCCGTCAACCACCGCACGGCCGGGCACCCCTCCGAGGTGCAGACGCCAGGTGAAGGGGGCTGGGGCGCTGCTCCGTGGGGCAGAGCAGGGTTGGAGATGGGCGATGGTTGCAGCCTGGTGGAGCTGAGGAGCAAAGTGCAAGCGGCCGTCAGTAGGTTTCAGAGTGAACAGGCTCAGGTGACCGCATCCATCGGCCTTCCCGGGCTGCTCCTGCCACACTCCCCCCTCTCCCTCTGCTCTCTTCCAGCTGAGCCTCCCTTTGAGGCCTACCCGGCAGTGACAGGGGCGGCGGTGGTGGGGATGCTGGTGGCCACTGCAGCATCGCTCCTGGCCGTGCACTGCATTGCCCGCCACCGGGACACGCTCCCATGTGAGTGCTGGGGGGGATCACGGGGACCGTGGCGCACACACCTCATGTCTGTCTGTCTGTCCCCAGGGCTGCACAACCTGCTCTTCCGCATGTGAGTGCCCAAACCCCATGGGGCTGCCCCATTGCTCCTGCACCCAGCGCCGTGAGACCCTTGCTTGTCCCCCACTCCAGGGCCGGGCCCGGTGACCAGGAGCCCGCAGGCACACCGGAGGATGCTGAAACAGCCACGGAGGATGGAGCAGCACCAGCAGACCCATCAGCCCTGGGTGCAGCAGCAGGTAACAGCACCTATGGGGTGAGCCAAAGGCTGAGCCACCTACTCTGGTGACCCAGCACCCACCTGGTGGCACTGGGGGCTCTCCCAGCACCTCCAGAGCCAGTCTCAACACCAGTGGATGGCAGTGATGATCCCCCGGTTAATGTCACCGTCACAGCAAGTCCATGAGCATTCCCTGCCCTGTTCCATCCCGGGAAGGGTGGATATGTTTCCCAAGCCTCAGCTCCTGTGACACTGCTGAAGTCAAACCCCAGCACAGCTGGAAAAATACCCCTGCACAGAACATTTGGGGGTCTTGGCAAAGGGGCTTTGCTGCTTTAGAGCATTTAAAAGGTGCTCGGGGACATGGATGATGGTTCCCTGGATGCAGTGGGATTGGAAGCGGGAGAACTGGGCACAAGCCCCTCCACTCAGCCTCCATCTTTCTAGAGCTAAAATAAATCCTTTCTTACCCACTTGAGGGGAAACACCCCAAGGGCTTGTGTTGGTAAGTGCTGCTTTGAGATCAGGCTGAATTCATGGGGTGCAAAGACACCCACAAAGCTTTGGTGGGGTGGGGAAGGGTCCTCGTTTCATCCCAAATTCCCCCTTTTCAGGCCAAACCACAGAGTGATGGCAAGTGATGACGGTTGTGCCTCATGTTGGTGCAAGGTCCAAGGAAAGGGTTGAGCGGTCCCCAGCTTTCCTTGCCCCTCATCCTGTGGTGTGTGTGAGGAACCAGAGCATCTCCAGCCATTTCTCCTGTATTTGGTTAATAACCCACTGGGAAGTATCAAGTGATGGGAACCAACCTCACTTCAGTGCCTGTGGGGTATCAATCCCCACTCTGGCCATAAAGCAGCACCACTTCCTTTATCAAACCACCCCAAACTCCTGCAAAACCGACCTCATTCCAAAACACATCCCATTTCCAGTTCAAATTACAGCTGCTTGGGAAAATACAGTGTCTTTATGCGATGTAACCGTGATAAAGGGGAGCACGTGCAGGGTCTGACTGAAGAGAGGTCGTTTAAATGTGGTTAAATCTCACTGTTTGGGGACAACAAAGTGGCCCAAGTTAAATCCCAACCATTCGCCCGCCAGTCTCTGTCGGGAGCCAGGGAAAAGCCTCGCAGTGGGATCTTGTGAAGGGAGAAATCCAGCGAGGAGCACATGGAGAAGGGTGGGATGAGGAGAGGAGATGATGAACGAGGTGGGAGAAGCAGGGATTTGCGGTGGCTCCGGCGTAGGTGGCAGTCAAAGGCTGTGTGTTTGTGGTGTGAGGTTGAGGATGCTGGCACAGGACCACATCCCTGCAGGAATCAGGATGGATGCACAACCCTAAAGGCAAGAAGATTAATACACTTATAAATAGAATCATGGAACTGTTTAGGTTGGGAACGATGTTCAAGTTCAAGTCCAACATTAACCCAGCTCTGCCAAGGCCACCACTAAAGCATGTCCCCGAGTGCTATATCTACACATCCTCTAAACACCTCCAGGAACGGTGGCTGCAGCCCTGCCCTGGGCAGCCTGTTCCGATGCCTGAGCACCCTTTGGGGCAGGAATTGTTCCTCGGCTCCATCTAAACCTGCCCTGGTGCAGCTTGAGGCCTTTTCCTCTTATCCCATCCCTTGTTCCTTGGGAGCAGAGCCCAGCCCCTCCTGGCCCATCCTCCTCTCAGGCAGTTGTAGGGAGCAATCAGGTCCCCCCTGAGTCCAGACTGAGTCCCCCCTCCAGACTGAACCCCCCAGGTCCCTCAGCCGTTCCCCATCACACTTGTGCTCCAGGCCCTGCACCAGCTCCGGTGCCATCACATTCCATATTATCCCATTAATTAGAACAATACTACAACAACAGGAAAAGAACCCCCAGCTCAACACTCCCAACATCCCCCAGAGAGACTGGAGAAGTGTCCTCCTGGAGCAGGAATTGCTCCTCAAACCCCACTCTCTGCACCTGTACCTCGGCTCCCCGAGGGCTCTGCAGCTCCAGCCAGCCCAGCATCACTTCCTCCCTTCCCAGCCTGGGCTGGGAATACTGGTGGGGAACAGGCGGCTGCACGTGTTGCCTCGGGGCGGCTGTAACCATGATTTATGCCCCTCATCCCAGGGCTCTGTGCTTTGCTTTATTTACCCTCATTCAATTTGGGAAGGGAAAGAGAACCCAGCCCAAGTCCTGCAGTTAACGTGTCAACACCTACCTCATGCTGGATCCGAGGGGCGGGCAGGGCTCTCGCAGCGCGGTGGGAGCTGCTCCGACACGACTCCGTTCACGGCAGAGCCTGTTCAAGCCGTCGCTGTTCCCTCAATCCAAGGAGTTAAAGGTGCAGCCGAGCTGGATTTTGTCTTCTGCAAGCGGGAAGGTGAGACGGGCTGGGTTTCATCCGCACTCCTGCACACAGCAGGGTTACCAAGCTCCAAAAGGCACAAGCGGTCACCAGAGATGAGCTCTGCCTCCACGGACGCAGCCAAGGGTCACTTTTCCTATTTATCTTCTTCCTGATCCACTGGATTCTTCCCAAAGGAGCACATGAGGAGTTCATGGAAAGGAGGGTTTGAGCACAGGGAGGAAGCCTTAGACCCACTTGGCTAAATCCCCGTGTCAGCCTCCTTAGGATCACTTCTCATGCTGGGAACACTCCCTGGAAGCCACGATCTGGATTTCCCATCGTTGTTCTTTATATTATTACAACTCCTTTGTTTATACACAGACCCAGGCTAGTGTCAAAAATCCCCCCGAAAACAGGGATTTCAAGGCATAAATAAGGTAAAAAGGCACCCATTTTGTAAAACCAAGATACATTCATATGGCACTACTACAAAAAATAAATAGTGACTCTCTCTGTTATCATTAACATCCCCCATCACTCCCTTTCAGCGACGCTGCTCTGCAGTTCCTGGCCTTAATGGGGACAGCGGTGGTCACTTCCTCAGGTTTCCTGCAGCTGGAGCTGCCGGAGGTCCCCAGAACTGTTTAAGGTGACTCCAGATGAACTCCATCCTGGTTTCTCCTTACAGTCCTTGGAAAGAGGCTGCAGGATAAGGGGACTCCAGCTCAGAACGTGGTTCGATGTTTCAGAGTGCACGCAGTTGTCACCTGCGAAGCAAGAGGAGGGTGGGTTGGGGTGGCTCTGGGCTGTCACAGATGTCTGCTCACTGGGGAAAACTCCATTATAAAATCATGGAACAGTTTAGGTTGGAAGGGACATTAAAGCTCATCCAGCTCCAACCCCTGCCACAGGCAGGGACACCTCCCACTGGAGCAGGTTGCTCCAAGCCCCTGTGTCCAACCTGGCCTTGAACACTGCCAGGGATGGGGCAGCCACAGCTTCTCTGGGCACCCTGTGCCAGCGCCTCAGCACCCTCACAGGGAAGAGCTTCTGCCCAAGAGCTCATCTCAATCCTCCCATCAATCAGTCGCAGCCTCATTATCCAGAGCATGTCAGTTCCATTTAGATGCATCAACCCCAGCCACAGGCACCTGAGCATCACTGCTCCCATTTTCCATGATGGGAAAGGTGGAACACTTAATCTTTCTCCAAAAGAGCTTAATTACCAGCTTCTCTGCACTAAATTAGGCTCCCTATAGCTCTCCTACAGCATATTCCCACTTCAAAGCCTGGCGAATGCCTTACCATCCGTGCAATCCACGGAGAGGTGGCTGCTGCTGTCTCTGCAGCAGGGATGCTGAGGGGAGGGCTGCTCTGCTCTCTCCTTGCTGTCCTCCTCCAGCCGGGCACTGCACTCGGGGAGGGTGGAGGCCAAGCACATGGCCACCATGACATGGTGATTGAGAGGTTTCATCTCCAAACCATCCTGCTGGTAAGGTGCTACGATGGGCACGACGGGGAGCGCGCTGCTGCTGAAAGTGCCGTTGGCTTTGGTGAAGCACCTGCAGGTGGGGCAGAAGAAAACCAGGGTTATCGGTGCTGCTGCTTGAACAGAATCAAAATGGTTTGGGTTCGAAGGGACCTTAAAGCTCATCAGCTCCAACCCCTGCCACGGGCAGGGACACCTTCCACTAGAGCAGGTCGCTCCAATCCCCTGTGTCCAACCTGGCCTTGAACACTGCCAGGGATGGGGCAGCCACAGCTTCTCTGGGCACCCTGTGCCAGCGCCTCAGCACCCTCACAGGGAAGAGATTCTGCCTAAGAGCTCATCTCAGTCTCCCCTTGGGCAGGTTAAAGCCATTCCCCTTGATCTGTCCCTACAGGTCCTTGTCCAAAGCCCCTCTCCAGGTTTCCTGGAGCCCCTTTAGGCAGCCCCATAAAACAGGGTTTCACCACTGCCAAGAGAAAAAGCTCAGGTTGAAACCCAACCAGCAAACTGAAGTACCTTGGAAAATAAATACCAAGTGTTATCAGAGTGAATGCACATTAGAAAAATAGGTGTGGTATTATAAATATAGCCCCCCCCCCCGGCGTGTAACTGAGATTTTGGCCCTGTAATAGGTGCATAAAGCTGTGAAAATGGAGTTGAACTGTTAAATCAATTGTTAGAGCCAAACTATTTAACCTTTAAACAAAAAGGAGGTGGACCTCGAGATACACACATTCCACTGCACCAAGCAGGGTTTTCCTCTGCCTCCAGTGTTCGGCCCCTTGTGAGCAATGTGGCCTCAGCAAACATTTGTATCAGCAATTCCCCCATGAGAGAGACCCCCAGAATCACACATCAGTGTGGTTTTATACTAACCCATCATCATCACAGAAGCAAAAGGTTCATTTGACCATGAGCTATGGGAATCCACCCCCAGAATGCTCTGCAGAACAGAGATGGATTCATGGATAAACACAGAGGGAGAGTGCTCAAACTCACTGCTCCTCCAACATGCTCCTGCAAAGGCCGAATGGGATTCAAGTGTTTGATATGCTGCTATGGATACAACTCAGTGCCAAGCACTGAGCCCAGATGGATTTAAAACCAGGAGATATCAAACTTGGCAATCACAGTAAGGTCCTGCCCCAGCTCCAGAAACCACTTTTATCCCATTAGAGCCACGTCAATCCATAAAACCATCATGCTCGAGGGACTGTCCTACAAGCCTCAGTTTATCCTTTCACCTGAAAACCATGACCAGTACCGCCAGAGCTGAAAGAGCAACAAAACATCCACAAACCAACTTCCCTCTGGTAGAGGCAAAGCCAAAACACGGGACAAGGGGGAGAGCCACCGGGAGCTGCTTCCCTCCCAAATGCTGCAGCACCAAAGCTTCATTTTCAACCTTCACTCTCCTATTTTGTCCTTCCACTCCCATATCCCCCTCCAAAATCATTATTCCAAGTACCAAAATACCACAGAAGCCACTGCAGAATCCACATGAAACACATCTGGTCTTCAAACAAATCCATTTATTAGTTTGCATTTCTTTCCGCAGAGGTTTCGACTGCGCTCACTTATTATTTAAAGGAAAAAAAAAACATTTGAAGTGTTTGGGTTTGTGTGTTTATGGGGGTTTCTTTTTAAAGACACAGAGGTTGGGGCAGCTCTTTGTATGACTGCCCAGGCTGGAATGATGTTTTGAGACAGCAGTTTGGCTTTTTAAGCTGCAAGAACCACATCTGGATGGAAAGCAGCCATCGCTATATGCAGAGCAGAGCACACATGAGAAGTGATAAAAACCCCTGCTGCAGAAAACACGCTTTCTATCAATTCTCAGCGCTGAAACCTCACCAATGTAGAGCTCAAACCCCCCACCCCAGCGTACTTTGGGTTTAAACCAGGCTGATTCTGCTGTATTTCCAATGTGCATTTCAGCTCTCTGCTCAAATACAGCAAATGTGCATGGAGGCACCTGCAAAAGCACAAACTCCGCTACAGCCATCAGGTATCCAGGAAGCGTGAGCACAAAAGCACCAGAGAAATGAAAGAATCAGCTCTCAATCTGAATGCAACAAGTGTAAACCACACTCCCACCCCTTCTCACCGGCTCTGTCCATAACATCAAAGCAGGTACCCACGTTTCAGCAACTTCTACCCCTGGCAAACCTCCACTAAGCAGTTACAAGAGCATAAAGTGCTAATTCAAAGCAAAGACCGAGGGATTTCACCACTGCAATAATAAAACCTGCTGCTGGGAGATGGCTGCTGCTGGAAACAGGCAGGTATCAAATACTCCAAGCCTTCAGGATTCATTTGCACGTGGTCACAATTCAAACGCCTGCTAAATTCAACCCAAACCAGGCACGACCCCAGTGGAAACAGGCTCATTGAGGAAGGAGCAGCACCAAGGTGGAATGCCTAACCCAAAATGCTCACAAACTGGTGACTTTCACCCTCCCAGGGCTGTTCTCACTCGGACCTGCCTTCCTCTGGTACCACACTGGTGTTCTGCAGAGGGAATTGCTTGGATTTAGGGAAAAAGGGGCAATAATTCCCATGTGGGACAGGGCACAAGTCCTCTGCACAGGAGCTGGATAGAGGGGACAGCCCTTACCTGAACAAAGACGGGGAAAGATTCCAGCCCCAAATTCCCACTGACTGACTTGACTGCACTAACCCACTAGGCCTTTCTCCTCCTCCTCCTCCTGGCCATGCATCCCGCTCCCTGGTGTAATGCTGAGGCACGTTTCTGGTCCTCCCTATTCCCCTCTCCCATGTCCTCCTTCCATTCCCCCAGCACAAAGGGAACGGAGCGGTCCCGGCTGCCGAAGGGAGGTTAATGGTCCCCTCTGGGGCAAGACAGCTGTAAAGGACAACTTGTTTCCCTCTCAGCAGTCAAATATAGAACAGGGATGTGAAAATTCAAAGTGCAGCTCCTGCTGATGACCCGCCTGGGAGGAGCAGTGCGGTTTGCAGGGGATGGAAAGCACAATCCCGGCTTTCTGAAGGGAAAGAAAGGGCAATTAAAGGTTTAAATAGGTTTCAGAACGGAAAGTAAGCTCTTAACACACATAGCATGTTCCAAATGATGGCCATGATGTATCTTGCTGACTTCTGGTCCACAGCCTGCCTTGAAAACAGTTGGCTTGTAAAGGAATAGCAGCTTGCTTTGCCCAGCTCTACCTGCAAGTAGCAGCCTGTCTCCATCTCACCATCACCCCTATACTTATGGAAGGAGGAAGAATTTAAAGCCTATTGTAAGTTCCATTTAAAAGAGACCCATAAAAATAAAGCAACTGTGGTTTCTGCCTTCAGCAACAGCTTCAAGTCAGCTTCTCCCAGTGGACACCTAGAGGCAGCTGATGACTTGAGTGAGACAGAAAATTCCAAGTAGGATTGAAAAACAAGCCATGCTTTACCAGCCGGAGCAGCCCAGCACATCTGATCTCAGGCCTATTTTTAGCCATTAAAAGAACCAGAGGTTTAGTCAGAAGCCTGGAAGGATATTCTGTAAAACTTTCAAGAGTGAAAAACCCAATAAAAAACCAGGCTCCAGCCTCAACGTACAATGGGATTTTCCTTTATTCTCTACAAGAATTTGTTTTTCCTCACGCAAGAAGCGTATCCCACCCGGGCAAACTGCTCCTCGAGGCAGGAAGGACCTCAGATCCCATGTTTTACCAAGATGAGCCTTGTGAAAGCGAAGCTGCAACTCTGTTTTGTTGGTTGGCATTGAAGAGAACAGCAGGAAACGTAAAATACCAAAGCCCAATTAAATCCTGTCTGACAAACTCCATATGGAATGATTTTGTTATCTCAAAACTGAAGAAAACACAGGAAACAGGGTCTAAGCCCAACCTGCCTTGCATCCCAGCCAGCAAAATGAGCTCTGCGGGTTTAATAACTTGCTTTAGTCCATCCCACAGTCACCAGCTGCTCTCCAAGTGACACGGTGACACTGAGCTCCTCCATGCCCTTAGCCAGGCCCGGAGCTCTCTGCCCTGGCTTCAACACAAGGACTTCTGTCTGCGCAGATCCTGCTTTTGGGGCAGTTTTACATTACCTGTTATTGTTCCGACAGTTCCTGCAGCTGATGCACTCGGAGGGGTCGGCCTGCGGCACTGCTGTGTACATCCCACCGCCCTGCAGGGAGGGAGCGAGGGAGAAGAACCAGAAATCAATCTCTGTGTGCACACACAGTTCAGCTCCAGCGAGCTTGGGGTTCCAAACCCTAATCACCTTTATCAATCTTCTGATGTGGGGCTGGTAAGGTGGCACAGCAACACTGAGCTATTGTACCAAGCCAAGTGGAGGGGTTTTGCCAGCGTGTGTGTCAGGGAAAAGTAAATAACTGCAGCTTGGACAAGTATGTGGTAATTTCCCTGGTCTGTTTTCAGCTTAATACGCTCAGGTTTGATTGAATCAACCCACTGTAAATACGTTCATTTTTACCACTGACGACAGACATGAAAGCAACTTGCTGTTCATTATCAAGCCGGGCTCATTTGGGGAGACAGGGGATGAAATGTGCAGGGCTGATGTCACACCCCAAACCCATCCCACTTGCCTGCAATTACTCCGATTAGATCAGTTGCCTCCGCGACACGGAGTTTCTTGAAACATGGAATATTTGCACAGATGGGGTAATGCCTTCGCCAGCAATGACTCGGGGTGAGAGGGATTTTGTGGTGTTGGTTTTGGCTGAAGGGGCCATTACAAGCGAGACGAAATGCCCAAATTAACACATACCTCATTGTTAAGGACGTTGCGGAGCCGGGATACTGGCTGTGTTTTGGGAGAGGAGCTGGGTTGGGAGAGCTCACCTGGCTTTGGAGGCTTCAAGTGGAAGGTAACTCCTAACAATCCCTATTCCTGCAAAACCAGGGCTATTCCTTCAGGTTTGGGGCCGCTGAGGGCAATAGGGAGCACTGAGGAAATGCCTAATCAGCCTTGATTGCCATCCTGGCCTGTTTCTCTCTTCCTCATTTAGCCCAATCAATGGAACAATAACGAGAGTCCTAATGAGGATGAGAACATCCTGTTCCTGCGCTGCCTCACCCCGTGTGCCAGGCCGGGTCCTTCTACGTGGGAAGAGATTGCGTGACTCCGACTCTGTACAACGGGGAGGAGGGGAAAGAAAAACTCAGCCCGGTCGTCAACGAGACGTTGCGTGTCCCATCTCGTGGCACCGAGACCTGTGTTACCACATGCCTGTTTCCTTCCTTCCCCTCCACAAAACACCAGGAGAATAGGAGGGACAAAACACCAGCACAAGCCCCGGAGCGCTCTCACGGAGGAGCTTTCCTCCCTTCCTGAGGGCTCGGGGCGTTGGGGACTCCTGGAGTCCTTTTGGACAGGTCCGAAAACCTCCAGTTTGGTGTTGAAAGCAACCCAAAAGCAGCACTTTTTGCTGCACCAGCAGAGCAAAGCCAGGATCAGGTGAAGAACCAACTGGTCTGGACTGGAAGCTGGAGTTAACTGAAGTGGCAACTACTGTGCAAGTGCTAATTTGTTGTTCAATAAAATGAAGTGCTTGTGTTCAATTACTAACACAAACAATAGCCCCTTTTTTTTTCCCCTCCAGAAACAGCATGGGTTATTCAGACTTTTGAACTTTTTCTTTCAGTTTTCCTGGGCAATGTTCACAGTTTTGAGTCAGTTTAGTAAGCCTGAATGCAAGCCATCTGTTTCCATAGACAATAATGAAATCATTATTCTCTCTTGGAAATGGGACGCATTTCAGCAAATGAAGTATTTTTCCACAGCATACAAAGGGCTGGATCAGAGGCTTAAATTAGGTTTGAATTTTAGTTTGAATTTCAAACTCCAAAACTGAGCCTGTCCCAGGCACAAATAAGGGTCTGAAAGGGGGGGGGGGAATTAAAGGCATTTCAAGATGGATGGGGCATTTGATTTGCTGAAGCCTCCTGCTCCATTCGTGCTTTGCCATAATTAATAGCATGGCTGAGAGTTACAGATCTGAAACAGGTGGGGGAAAAGCACGGGTGAGCCATAAAGCTGCAGAATGAGCAGCTCTAATTAAATCTATTTAACTTGAAGCTTGAGAAATACCATATGTACAAGCAAAGTATCTCAGCCCAGCCCAGGACTGAGGCATTCTCAGAGCTTACATGCTGTTAGGAGGAGGGCAGAGGCAGATTTCCCAGAGTAAGTGGAATTCTTGCTGTTATCTGATATTCTCAAATGAAAACCATGATGTTTGTATCAGGAATATCAGCCCAGTTGCTTCCTCTGGGATAAGTCATTTAGTGGAACTGGCTGTTATCAATGGATGAGTACTTCCCCAACTCAAATTAAGCCTGCTCCTACAAGCTCTGAGTAAATGCCAAGCTTTAAGCCTGGTATAACAGCTTACGTTCACGAGATGGTGGGGATGCTCATAGTCCATGTGCGTCCTGGACAGGGAGTTGCTGTGCCCTGGGTACAGTCCAGCTCCTCCATTCATGATCCCATTAACTCCATTAGCAACTTTATGGTGGACATGAGGGCAGCCATTGCTGAGGCCACCATTGCTGATGAAGTTTCCATGGATGCTGCCGTTGACTCTGCTTGTCCCAGGTAAAGTTGTGTACTCAATCATCTGCCCGTTGATATCTGCCCCTTGATAGAGGTAGCCAGGAGGGTCATACTCTGCAGGAGACATCATCACCAAAAGCATGTTGATTGCCAAATGAGAGCTTAGACGAATGCTTCTAAAACAAAAGAAACTGATTTTCTCTTTCTACAGCTTTTGCAGATTAGCTCTAATATCCAAGTGCTTAGCATCCAAATGTGGAAATGGAAAACAGCCACATCCTGGAGAACAGACCAGGAATGCTGGTCTGAAAGGACTCGGCTGATGTCAGTCACTATGAGGAGCATCCTAAGACCGATCTGTGTAACTGAGTCTCTGGTACCTTTTGACGTGCAGAAAATACCCATGGCCCACTGAAGACACTGTCTCATCGTGCAAGCAAGCTTTGTTTCACTTCTCTTGGTCAGAGAGTAAAAATAACCACAGGCTGTGGACAGAGTGGGGCTGAGTTATGTGCTACAGAGAAGACTGGTGAAGAGGTTGTGCTAGCACAGGATGGCTCGGAGGGTACTGAGCACCTCACAAAGCTCCAGCACATCTGCTCCAGGCTTCCACTTGCCAACAGACAGGTTTTCCTTATTAACACCTCTCCAAAAGACCTGGACATTGAGCTCCATTTTACTGCCAAGGGACTAAGAGGTAACAAGGGACTCATCCTCCAAGCACTGCAAGTTCTTTTTCTTTCCAGATATACAGAAGAGAAGGAGAGATCTGGAGTTTTAGACTCCATGTTTTATGATTAAACACAAGTTCTGCCACTGCAATCAGCAGGGACCCATGCAGGCTCTTGAAGGACTGGAGCACCTCTGCTATGGGGACAAGCTGATTGAAGAGAAGGCTCTGGGGAGGCCTTAGAGCAGCTCCAGTGCCTAAAGGGGCTGCAGGAAAGCTGGAGAGGGCCTTTGGACAAGGGCCTGTAGGGACAGGACAAGGGGGAATGATTTTAACCTGCCAGAGGGGAGACTGAGATGAGCTCTTAGGCAGAAGCTCTTCCCTGTGAGGGTGCTGAGGTGCTGGCACAGGGTGCCCAGAGAAGCTGTGGCTGCCCCATCCCTGGCAGTGTTCAAGGCCAGGTTGGACACAGGGGCTTGGAGCAACCTGCTCTAGTGGAAGGTGTCCCTGCCTGTGGCAGGGGTTGGAACTGGATGAGATTTAAGGTCCCTTCAACACAAACAGTCTGGGATTCTATGACAAGCTGAAGAAACTTTGCCCAGGCATTTCACACACCACTCTCTGGGTGAAGCTGCAGCGCAACTGTACAGCGATGCTGCAGGGCAAAGAAAGAGACACTGCTGCTCTTAAACCCCACATCTTCACCTAAGGCACACCTAGAGAGTACAAGTCCCTAAAGAAATGCCAGTTGGCTTCCAAGAGTAAAACACTTCCCATTCATAAAACATGGAAGTTACCCATTTAACACTGATATGTTCCTTATGAAAGGAAAGCAAGAAGCACTCACTCTGCATGGCGTTCTGCTGGCGGTTCTTCCACAGGCACATGGCAATGAAAACAATGAGGATAAGCACCATCACCCCCAGGACACAGCCCACGATCAAGTAGAGCATGTCACTGCTTCGAACAGGGCCGTTGGAAGGTCCTGCTCCACTTCCAACCCTGTCAGGGGGATTTGGTGGCGTGCTCAGGTCTTTCATGGGATATTCGGATGCTCCTGGGGTGCGTTTCACTGGGTGAAGTAAGAGACATGGGTATGTTCACTGAATCAGGTTTTTAATCATGAAATTCATTACTGCAGAGTTTGAATCCTAATGCTGCTAAAGCAAGCTTCCAAGTCAATATTAAAACCTGTGAGGAGAAGGCCAACTACTATTGGGTAACAACTGTTTGCTTTGGAATACAGTTGTTATCCAGCTCGCATTGAGGTCACTCGGAACCTTAATGAGCACCTCGACCTACGCAGGGCTAGAGCTGCTTCCAGCTCGAAGGAGAGCAAATCTTTCCACTTCTGAGGTCAGGAAAAACCACAACACACATTTCTATCACCTAACTGCTGCCAGGCGACCTGCTTTTATCTGAGCTGAACCCTGCCAGCCCCTTTCTCAACCCCATCCTATGGAAGGTACCACGAGCTGAGCAGAAAAGCACCAAACCCAAGACCTGACTTTAACCCAGGAATTAAATGCAGGTTCATTCTCGGCACACCACAGCTCTGATTCATTGCAACTGACACTGAACTCCTAAAACGAGATGCCTGGCTTGCAGACAAGCTGGATCACCCCCACAAGCCTGCGGGAGATGCATTTTAAGGAAGACTCAGTAAACCCAACACATTTCACCTTCCTGGTTTTAAAATGAAGAGAGAAAGTGCTGCTCCTTGCAGAAGGAAGACTGACTGTGCACACAACCTCAGCCCTGCAGCTCCAGCCCTCCTTTCAAGGGCTTCACTGCAAACCTCACTCTGTGTTGATGCTTCCGCTCCTGGAGGGCTTTTTGGTGCCTTTTTCAAACACTTTTTCATAGCCCTGCATTTGAAGTTTACTGTCTGCATTTTCCCTTTACAGCCTTACTTGGGGTTAGAGATTAAAGGAGACAGGAATTCTTTGCAAAATAAATGTGACTGCCATATCTGACACTTCCAGAGAACAGTACACACTCTGTGCCAGAGGCACGCAGGATTAGCAATGGAGGCAGCCAACAGAGCCATCAACTGCTGCGGTCTGCACTTATACAACGTGTCACAGAGCCCCCAAGACATAAAGCAGACATACAAATCAATTCTGTCATCTTCAAGAGCATGGTTGTCTCCTAAGAAGAGGCTATCAGCACAGCAGAAGGGAAAAACCCACGGCCCAGAACAACAAGACTATCTCTGAGGCCAGGGAAAGCTGCAGAGCTCTGCTAAGAGCCTCTCCTGGGAGCACAGCGTATCAGTTTCCATATGCTCCAAGCAATCCCAGCCTCGGAAGACAAAACAATCCTCCAAAGCATTCCAGTCTCCCTCGCAGCTGACTTCTGCACTGCAATAACCCCCCCTCGAGCACAGCAGCTATCTCATGCCACAAGCAGCCACTGCTGCTACCTGGGTGCTCACCTTTGGTTTCGCAGATCATCACGTTGCTGTACTCGCTCTCGCCGCCCTCGTTGTAGCACTGCATCTTGATGTCGTAGGATGTTTCTGGCTGCAGGTGATTTATCAAGTGCCATTGCTTTGTACCTAGAGGGGGAGAGAAAAATAAAGCAACTGCATTTGTTCACATGCAGGAGCCAGAACAAGGTAGCGTCCTTCTCTGGAAAATGGGGCACTGCAGCTTTTCCTGCTGGCATAAAAGTCTTTGTTAGCAGTTTATGGGCTTATCTGTAAGAACCATGGAATGATTTGTGCTGGAAGGGACATTAAAGCTCCTCAGCTCCAACCCCTTCCACTGGACCAGGTTGCTCCAAGCCCCTGTGTCCAACCTGGCCTTGAACACTGCCAGGGATGGGGCAGCCACAGCTTCTCTGGGCACCCTGTGCCAGCGCCTCAGCACCCTCACAGGGGAGAGCTTCTGCCTAAGAGCTCATCTCAATCTCCCCTCTGGCAGGTTAAAGCCATTCCCCCTTGTCCTGTCCCTACAGGCCCTTGTCCAAAGCCCCTCTCCAGCTTTCCTGGAGCCCCTTTAGGCACTGGAGCTGCTCCAAGGTCTCCCTGGATCCTTCTCCTCTGCAGGCTGAGCCCCACCAGCCTGACAAGCCCAACTCTGAACCTGGCTTTAGAGCTTTAACATTAAAAACTATCAGTAGCTTGGACGATCCTTCCAGCCCAAACCATTCCATGATTCTAGGACCCGAGCCACAGACAAAAAGGGTGCCCGGGAGGACCCCAACTCAGTCTGGGGGTTTGAGAAAGGTCCAAGCTCCATGCCAGGCGCCCCAAGTGCAGATGGACAAGCCCTGGCTGAAGCTGGAACCGGCCTTTCCCTAAATCCCCCGTTTTCCCAAGGTTCCTCTTGGTTTTCCCGTTGCCCCCACCCCCAAGCATTCCTTTCGGTAATTACTGCACCAGGTTTTAGGTTTCCGCTTGAAGCCATTAGCGGAGCTGGAATCAGGACAGGCACTTTAACTGTCCTCTCCGTGCACCATTAGCAAGGAAAAACATTTAAACAACTGACATCAGACTGCATTTCCATTCAAAATTCAATATCCAGGACCCTCCAAATTCAGGCCATCGGTGCAGGACGAGGCTGATTCTGCTTAAAGAGGCATCTGAGTCGAGCTTTTTGCTTGGGTTTTTCTTTAAGTGCAAGATGCTTTTGCCTGTAGCAGCATTTATAAGGGGGGAGAAAGAAAGGGTTTGTGCGGAGTCTTGAATGTCTCGAAAGACAAGACTTAACAGGAAACAGTGAGGAAAGCCTGAGGCAAGCACTTAGCTCATACAGGCATCACAACACTTCTTCCACAACTCACACAGCCATTTCAAGATAAAATTCCCTGTCAAAAAACAGACAGATTAATTCAAAGGTAACAGGGGAAGAAGGGGGGGAATATTAAGAACAAGTGATTTATGGCAAAAATACCTGAAGTCATGTGTTTCTCCACATATTTCAACATCAAATGCTTCCCAACGCACTTTAATTGGAAATAGCTCTTTTTTTCTCCCCTCCTGAACACTTAATTTAGGGGAGCAGAGTAACGAAATGAGTTGAGATATTTCCACGGCTGAGTTTCTGTTGCAGGCTCTGGCAGCTGCTAATGGTTTCAGACTGCCACAAAGAGTTCAATACAGGCACATGCTCTTGGAGAAAGAAAAAAAGCCAGCAGAAACAAGCTCATTTCACAGCACAGTGGAGCCCACTTAAACAACTCACTGCTCAGTGCAGCACATTTATAAACACACAAGCTCTGTGGAGCACAGGCTCAAATACATTTGCAGATGAAGGTGCAAACTGCAGGAGCTGCTTTAAAGCTGAGACCCCGGCTCTTGAATGGCTTTATAGTGTGCAAAAAGTTATGTCATGCATCAAAGGACTATGTGGGGTATTGTCTAGCAGGGGAAAATGGTCAAAATCGAGACTCATTCCTCTTGTAACTGAAATAAATGAGGGGGGAAAATAATGAACGTCACAGGGATGGAATGAGATCACCGAGTTTACTCAGCCCAGGCAGTAAGGACGTGAAGTAAAGTATTTTTAACAGGGTTTTCCATTTCTGGGCTAACAGAGACATTAATAAGTTCTTCCAGGAAAATGATGATCTCATGTGCACAAGGGGAAAAAATAACCCAATTAAAAGGCAATACGAAGCACAAACATACCTGTGCTTGCAGCTACTGGAGGTGAAAAGCACCTTGGTTGCAGGTTGGTAGCAGGGTAAGCAGTTAAGCAAGGTAAGGGGGGGGCAATTACACACAATGCTACTACCCAGTGTAGGAAATCTGTGCTGGAGTAAATCATTTTAAGAGCCAGGTAGTTATTGGGACAGTCTTACCCTGGGTTAAATCTCATGTACGCTCCTTTCCCTCTACTCAACTACTTGAAGCTAAACCAGTTTAAATAGATCTGCAGTGAGGATTTGCAGCAGCATAACAAGATAAACCAAAACTCAGTATTTAGTGCTCAAGTTTCCCTGCAGAAGAGGCTTCAGAAGGAAGAAACAAGCTCATGTGTGGGCAGAACTTGATGTGATGGAGTCGAAACAGCTACTTGGGTGAAATATACTGTAATTCATTTGGGACTGGACTTCATTTGGGAAAAGCAGTTTAGATTTCATATAAACACAGCCAACATGGCTACAGGATGTTCTTCCCCATGGAGTGCTCTGCAGCATGTGTACATTGAACAGTACCTTCCACAACATCCCTCTTGTAGTCACTGTCGTTGTCGCTGTCTGTAGGGCGATAGTAGATATAAAACCCTTGGATGGGTGTGTTGTTGTTGCTCGACGTTATGTACTGAAAGAGAGTTTATGGAGACTGGGTTAGAGAAGAGAAACAGAAGCACACAATAGTTTGGAAGGGACCTTAAAGCTCACCCAGTTCCACCCCCCTGCCACAGGCAGGAACCCCTTCCACTAGAGCAGGTTGCTCCAAGCCCCTGTGTCCAACCTGGCCTTGAACACTGCCAGGGATGGGGCAGCCACAGCTTCTCTGGGCACCCTGTGCCAGCGCCTCAGCACCCTCACAGGGAAGAGCTTCTGCCTAAGAGCTCATCTCAGTCTCCCCTCTGGCAGGTTAAAGCCATTCCCCTTGGCCTGTCCCTGCAGGCCCTTGTCCAAAACCCCTCTCCAGCTTTCCTGGTCTCCCCTTCAGGAGTCTTCTCTTCTCCAGGCTGAACCAGCCCACTACAGCAGAGGGCCAGGATCCCCTCCCAAGCTGCTGCTCACGCTCTGGGAGTGCAGCCCAGCACACAGGGCTTTCTGGGCTCAGGTGCACACTGAAGCTGGGTCATGGGGAGCTGCTTTTCACCCAACACCCCCAGGTCCCTCTCCTCAGGGTTGCTCTCAATGAACTGGATAACTCAATGGGCAATATCCCTCTGCAGCTCCTTGCCCCCACTTATGACCCTTTAGAGCCAGCCTGTTGGTTGATCACTGCCCGTTGTGCCGTCTCCCAGCTTCCCCCCTCGCCTTCCTCTTCCAGCTCCCCAGGGATGCTGCAGGCACCTCCGGTTACACCAGATGTGAGCCCAAGTGCAGCTCCAGTGAGAGCCTCCAGCCGCCTCAGTCCACCTGCTTTGGCACAGACATACCAAGAGGCACCAGTGGGCTTAACTCTGTCCAAAGCCCTGCTGATGCCAGAGTTGTGCACAAGTTGGCTTCGTTTCCCGCTGTTCCTGCTGCTTTTGTCAATCCAGGCTGTGGTGGAAACTGGAGTTGAGCTGAAAGCCTGCACCCTATAGAGGTTTCATGTGAGAGAAGCGTTTGCCTTTCCCTTCTTACCTCGTCTTCTGTAAACAAGTACTTTAAAGTCCTTATTGAAACCCACAGAAATCCTTTGCTCTTGTTTTGAAATCTAACCCCCAGTATACTTTGGAGGATTTAATGTGTCGAGTTCCCAGTGTTAGTTTGCTCTGCTCGCTCAGCCTGAAGAGATGTTAAGGATAATAAACTTCAAATAACCTCTCGTTCCTCAGGAGGCTGCAGAGCTCGAAGTGAAATATTCTCAAGCTGAATTGGAGAGTGACCTTCACTCTTGCTGAAGTAAAAACAGTCTTAACTTTTCCATTCCCATTAATCACGCAGATTTGCAGGCCCTTCATGGTCAAACCCTAATGGAGGGTTTGGACAGGGGTGTGGGAGGAAAGTGTCAGCCCCAGTTCAGCCTCTTGTCCCCTCCGTTTTCAGCTGATCCAAGGAGCTGGGTGGCAGAGCACCCTCCGGCAGCCGCCTGCCATTGGGCTCAGCTTATCTGTGCTGTGGATATTCCTCTTTCCTGTTGTAGCATCTGCACAAACCTCCCCCTGCACAACCCTACTCAAAACCCCACATATTTCAAGGTGATAAGATACTCGGAGATGACAGCTCAACAGGACTTGATTATTTCCTATGATGCCAGGCTGAGAGAGCTGGGCTGGGTTAGCCTGGAAAAGAGAAGGCTCCTGAAGGGGAGACCTTAGAGCAGCTCCAGTGCCTAAAGGGGCTCCAGGAAAGCCGGAGAGGGACTTGGGACAAGGGCCTGTAGGAACAGGCCAAGGGGAATGGCTTGAACCTGCCAGAGGGGAGACTGAGATGAGCTCTTAGGCAGAAGCTCTTCCCTGTGAGGGTGCTGAGGTGCTGGCACAGGGTGCCCAGAGAAGCTGTGGCTGCCCCATCCCTGGCAGTGTTCAAGGCCAGGTTGGACACAGGGGCTTGGAGCAAGCTGCTCTAGTGGAAGGTGTCCCTGCCTGTGGCAGGGGCTGGAGCTGCATGAGCTTTAATGTCCCTTCCAACACAAACCAAATCTTAAGATCCACAGCAGTAAAAACTGGCCTACAACTGTGAGAACAGGAGGCAGTGATACCTACCGTCCACTTCAACATGATCTGAGTGTCACTGATGGCTTCAGTGTAAGCAATGTGAGGTCCTGTGATGGGCCGGTTGGAAAAGCGGCTGGTAAACCCGGCTACTTGGTAGGGGCGGGATGCTGCGCTGCGTGGGCTCTCCCCATAGTTGTTCACTGCAATCACACGGAACCTGTACATCTCTCCTTTTAAGGGAAAAAGTGGAAGAAAGATGATGTAGTAGCAAAACAAGCACTAGAAAGAGGCTTCAAGGAGAGACTAAACAGATTAGGAAGTCTTTCTGTACAACGGCCAGTTAGAAAAGAACATTGGACTTGTTGCCACAGACTAATGTGGTCATCAGAAAGATAAACAGCCTCTAAAAGCAATCAGGGAAAGGCACTCAAGAAAAATCCAAAGGCTTTTTAGATGATGATGTATCCATAAGTCTTAAACTGAAAACTGGTGGGCATCAAGCAGAGGCTTCAAAGGATACCCATCATCATCATCTATTCCCTCTATTCCTGCATCCTCTCCCTGGGCTTTCAGGGCTGGACACCAGAAGTCAGGACAGATGTTTTTCCATTAGTGCATTTCTCTCTGCGTTCTGAGTATTTACTAGACTGACAATTAAGTTAAAAATAGCAAAAATACACAACCCTCTTCCCCACATGAACAAGTATTAAATTATATTGGTGGGGTTTTTCCACTTGAAAAGCCAGAAATCAACTTGAATTCCTGCAATGAGCTCCTAATTCCACATTAAAAACCCCAGCTAACTACCAGAAACAGGATAATCAGAGCAGAAGTTAAAAGGAAACAACCAAACAGTTGCAGCCACCCGAACAAACACAACAACAACATCAGCTGAGGTGAAGGAAGGATCATTTGCAAGACCTGGCTCCAAGTTCCGAACTTCCACAGAGAGCTTGGAAGGAGAAATGTTGTCAGCTGCCACGAGCCAGTCGCTGCTCCGGCCCAGGCGCTTGTACTCCACCTTGAAGGCAGTGATGGGGGAGCCCCCGTTTGCTCGTGGGATCCACGTCACATAGACGGATGACTCTGATGCTGTGGAGATCGTGGGTCTGTCAGGAGCTTCGGGAACTGAAATGAGAAACTCAGTTACCAGAGGATTGGAGTCACCTCTACCTTCATTTTCTGCAGCCGCCATTTAAGCTCATTGCTAATGGTTAAGGTATAACAAATAATAATATATAATACATATAAATCCTCCTGTAGCAACTACTTCCCTTACTCTTTCTGGAAGGGACGGTTGAAGAGCAGGAAACATGCACCAGCTTATCCACATAATCATCAAAAATGAGATGGTTAGAACTAGACATCTTTAAGGTCCCTCCCAACCCAAACCAGTCTATGGTGTTGCACTTGCATAACCCATCTCTACATGAAGTGGAAACATAAGGCTAAGTGAAGAGGAAAACCATGGTTATCTCTATCAGAACTCCCCCAGGCCCCAATATGGCTTCAACCCACCCGCACTAGGGCGAGCTGTATGGAGGGGAAATGAGAAGGGAAAGCAAAGAAAGCATGCTACGAGCCATATACTTACTGAACTCACTTGAAGTTACAGACAGCAGTGAAACAGAAGGGAGAGAGAGGTGGTGTTAGTACATCTGTTTACAGCCACTCTGATGACCAATGAGAGCCATAAGGCTTTACTAAAACAGCTTGTATTCATCACTAGGGAGCTGGTCACTGATGAGAGGAGGAAGGGAGCAAGGAACAGCAAGCAGAGCTTTGGGAACAGGCTGAGCATTGGCAGCCAGGCACATGAAAGGTGCCCTCTTCTGTGGCTCCACTGCTATTCAGCACTGTCCCAAGCATGTGATGCTCAGCTCCTTGAACCTCTCCATTCACCTTTGGGTTTACCCTTAATTTTAGATACCAAGTCACCTTGGAGATCTCAGCTCCCGAGTAAATCTGCCTCAATCAGCTCAGTGAGTTCAAAGGCTGCGGTGTCAGAAAAAGGACTATAAACATGCTGTTTTTACTGGAA
Source organism: Pezoporus wallicus (assembly GCF_028554395.1). Lineage (NCBI taxonomy): Eukaryota > Metazoa > Chordata > Aves > Psittaciformes > Psittacidae > Pezoporus > Pezoporus wallicus. Next base: position 1,043,612 of record NW_026641918.1, on the reverse strand, counting down.
ACCAGGCTAAAGATCACAAGCAGTTCTATCTTCCTGCCATCAGAAACAAGCCCATCCCTGGGAAGCTCCAGAAAAACATTCAGAGCAGATGTAATCCACTTTGAGAACTTAAAAGCCTGACACAGCCATTCTCTTTCCCCTTCTCCTCTTTCTTTCACAGTGGAAGAGGAAACCAGGGTATTTAGCAAAAAGCAGTGTCAGTGAGCAGCAAGAACATGGGTTATCCATGAAACTCTTGGTTTTTGAGAGCCACACAGATGGGTAACAGCATCCTTGGAAATATTGTATGCTTTCTAGATAAGGGCATGCATTTGCTGAACTCACAGCTTCAAATACCCCACCACAGACACTTCTTGGTGACTTCATGGTGCTGTGGAAACCTGAGGTATCAAGTACTTAGAATGCTGCCTGGAATCAGGCAACTTTTACTTAGTCCCATTTTACTCTGGAGACACACAGACCACCACAAAACCTAGCAGGTATGTGACCTCTCTCCTAGAGGACCAGACAGGAAACATACCACTAATAAAGGAGGCTCATGGAATAAACAGGAGCTAGAAGAGGACATGCAAGCACCTAGAGCTGTAATAAACACAACTTCTAGCACACAGATTACAAACCATCCATTCACTTACCCCCACTGTGTCGAGAGAGGTCTGGCAGGATGACACCAAAAGTATTTGTGCCCTCATGAACAACGGGGTGTTTGGGAATGCCCACGGGAGGGGATGGAGCCTGCGTGTTTTTTGAGGACGATGTTCTTTCTAAGAAAGATTTGATACAGAGTGTGTCAGCTCAGGCACTGGATCAAAAAACGCTGCTCACTGCCTCTCACAATATGCTCATTCCATGAGACCACTCACAGGACTAAAGCCCTGGATTCAAATCACAAGCTAAACAGTCAAGGGAGCAAAAGGAGACTTCCCCTGTTAGCCCAGGGCTTCTTGTGCTCTGGGTAAGTGACTGCTCATCTGCACTCATCTGACAGCACATCACCACTTTGTAGTGATGCCAGCAGCTCCTGCCCAGGCTTCAAAGCCCACTCTCATCACCACCAGCAGGTGGTGAAACCAGGCAGGCTGAGAGTTGGGATTATTCAGTTTGGGGAATAGAAGGATGGGTTTAGAGCAACCTGCTCTAGTGGAAGGTGTCTCTGCCCATGGCAGGGGATTGGAACTGCAGGAGCTTTAAGGTCCCTTCCAACACAAACCATTCCATGATTCCAACACTGCAAACTGAAATCCACATCTAGAGAAAGAGGCTCAATAAAATATAATGGAAGCTGCGTTTGGCCACAGCTTTGCTGAGGACACTGGGCAGATGGACTTTTGTCCTGCAGCAGTATCATGAATTCCCTAAGACATAACATTCTTAATAAAAATGTGAAGTTATCCTGTTCTTGTAAACTGGTATCCAATAATATAGTTTGCATGCTTCAGAGCACAGCCACCAGCATCCACGCTAGAAAGGAAAAAGGCTGCTTTGATTAGAAAGGCTCTTCAGCTTGTTGCTGTCTTCACTCAACTATCAAACCAGCTGGGTCCTGCTCTGCAGAGAGATTTCACTGAAGTGCCTGCAGAGCAAACCAGAAGAGGTTTGCTGCTCAGTGAAAACTGGATGCTGCCCAGTGTGTCTTTTGTGATACTCTGATTAAAGCAGAACGACGGCTGGCTGCTCCCTGACTGAGCTCCTTGAAGCAAGAGGTGGAGAAATCTGAATAAGCATCCCCAAAATAATATTATCAAGCTTTTAGCAGCTTCTACTTACCAACAGCACTGGTCATGTTGTAAGTTTGCCATACAGCTATATTAGCTGTCTTTTAGCAATTAAATCATAGAACACTGCCCATGGCTTAGCAGACAACACACAGTTGATGTGATTGGAATGAATGGCTCCTGGGAGGCCCAGGACCCAGGGACGCGGTGCTGCACCCACCTTTGCTGGTGCGGAAGGTCAGCATGGCAGGCTGGCCCTCACCCGCCGCGCTCCTCGCCACCATCAGCACCTCGTAGAGGCTGGAGGGCTCCAGCTCCGTGAGCCGCAGCTCGTTCTCGCTGCCCGGGACCCGCACCGTGTGCCAGCTCCCCACCACGCCAGCGCTGTCATCCAGCTGCATGGGGCAGGGAGAGAAAGCTCAGCATCAGCCGGGAGGGGCGCGGATCCCAATGGAACGCTCAGATCCCTCAAAGCTTTCACACACCCAGAGCCCCTTGGCAAAACCGCTCAGGTTTTCCTCTACTGAGTTTGCCTCCAAGTGTTTCTTGCCACGAATCTGCACTTTCGCAACCACTTCCCTCATGCGCCTTCACTGAACTCCATTGATTTTCCCTCTCCACACATACTCACGCACTTGTTTTGAGGGAAAAAATGATCATTTTCACTCATGGCTAAAAACCAGCAAGAGACCAAGTGATGTTTAAAGACTCCAAGAGCCTTCAGCTGTGTGTGTGACATCCAAGGGCTGGACCCAGCACTCTAATGAGAAGGAGATGTTCCCTGAACTATCCCAGCTTTTCCTGCTCCGAGGCATTTATTGGCTAAAATGGGCAATGAAAAGTGTGTCTCTGTTAGTTTTGGAGGCTGGAAAAGAGGAAGCCACCAGGGAGACCAAGAATTGGGTTCTATTAACGCACGTTTCCCTTTTCTTTTCAGTAAAACCCCACTTTTTCATTTACCAGCAAAATCACCAGCTCCACTGAAGAAAGACGAGAGATTCAGGGTAGTATCTTAATGCTTGACCTTTGCAAGAGAACATTACCCCAAATCCCAATGGAAAAGGCAAAGATTCTACCAAAAATAAACTCCTAAACAATGTAAGACCTTAATAAAACATCGAAGGCAGATCTGAACGCTGGGGATTATCAAAGGTTATGGCAGAGGGCTTTGTTCAAGCATTTTCTTCTGAAGCAACAACTCTTAAGGCTTTTATTCCCTTATTTTTGATATGTAAAAGAGGGAAATCCATAAAATAATTTGATGGCACAAAGAAAACACCACCCTAAAAAGCCCACAGCAAACTCCCTACTGAGCAACGCATGAGTGAGCACATTTAGTGTGGAAAGGATCGGTATGAGTGAAGGGTAAGCATCAAAAAGGTCAAAGAAGCATTCTAAGCTTTCAATGCTCACGCACACCAAGCACCTCTGAATGAGAAATTGTAGCAACACCCTTTGGCACTGGGGTTTCAGGAACTAACAGGTCAAAAACCTAAGCGTTCCCTCCAGGCTAAGACAAGATCAGGATGTGGAGGATTAAACAGCTTATGAAAAATAAACCAAGCAGCTTTGCCATGCAGGGAGCTGTTTGCCTGGGAGAAGGGGCACAGGCATTGCTTGCTACTGATGTTACTGTCAATACAAGGACATGGGGGGTACCTGCTTCTGAAGTTTTAGCTCACTTTCAGGTATGGTAAGTTCTAACAGAGTTCAGGAGGTAGAACTGCAAACTGTGACATGTCAGACTAACAGCTTCCCTTCCCACCTCAGCCTTCCTTGAAAGATTCAAGCTTGCTCCCTCACACAAATGCATTTTGAATCTCGCCCCACAGCCCCATTCCCCATAGACCATAATTACACATAAAGGGACAGAAACCCAGGGCTCTGCTGTACAAACCTCACTTACAACTGTTAGAACAGTGTCCCTGTGACTTCAGTCACGCCAACAGGAGCTGCCTGTGTGGCCACCTATGTGCTTCAACCATACCCCGCGTCTCTGACACTGTTAACCCCAACACTGCAGCAACAACCGGCTCTCGAGCACCCTACACCCAGGAGGACAGCACAGCAGGGAGGTGTTACCTTGCGGTACTTGACAAAGTAGGCATTGATGGGCAGGCCCCCGTCGCGTCCCGCACGCCACACCAAGGTGTAGGTGTCCGGCTTCGGTGTCTGCGGGGGGCTGAGGATGATGGGGGCCTCGGGGGCAGCGGCCCCACTCCAGCCTTTATCGGTGGCAGCTGCATCCAAAGGGAGTTTGGTTGGAGGCGAGCTCGGGAATGCTGCTGCTGCACCAAGGTCACCATCGCGCTGGGCAATGTCCACAGGAGATGGTCCTTCTGCTTCCGTGGCAGTTTCTGAAGGGGCTGCAAAGGGAGGAGCCCAGTTACATCTTCATGATGCTGTATGTTCACCCCACAGCGAGGGGACACTAAATCATTTCACACTTAAACAGGGGGGATTTAGGTTGGATCTTAGGCAGAAGCTCTTCCCTGTGAGGGTGCTGAGGCGCTGGCACAGGGTGCCCAGAGAAGCTGTGGCTGCCCCATCCCTGGCAGTGTTCAAGGCCAGGTTGGACACAGGGACTTGGAGCAAGCTGCTCTAGTGGAAGGTGTCCCTGCCCATGGCAGGGGTTGGAACTGGATGAGCTTTAAGGTCCCTTCCACCCAAACCAGTGTTGATTCTATGATTCCACATGTGTCATTTCCAAACAAGCACTGCTGCAAAGAGCCACTCCAGGAGGTGCCTGCGCAGCCCTGACCCCGCCAGGCTGTGTTTTCAGGGCAGAACAGTGGTTTTTAAGTTTACTTTTTGGTTTGGGTTTGGTTTTCAGAGGAGCAGAGAGACAAATCCTGAAACACAACGTCTGCAGGCCCGGCTTGACTCCCATCTCTGAGCAATGAGGGGCAATGCATGTTAAGAGCCAAGAAATAATAAATATACACCTAAACTCGTGACACAAACAGAGCAATTTTAATGCCTGCAGTTGTACAAGGAACTCTTCATGGCCCGAGCTGGCGTGCACACAAGAGGACATTCTCCTGCCTCCGTTTCTGAGGTTTCAGCTGTAATTTCCATCAGCTTTGAAAGCTGCACGACTCGCCTGCTTCGTTTGGGACTAAACTCAGTTTACAGGCAGATCTAACCTGGAATTTAATACCATGGCATTCCTAGAAATCCTGCTCCTGCTTCCTCCATCCTATTTACTTTCCCTGGTATGAAAAACTAATTACATATATAATATGATGAGTTTGTGAGTCCAAAAGCACTGTTGCGCCGACACACGGGTTGTCAGCATTCCAGGCAGGAAAGGGGTGGCAGGTTGGACATCTGAGATTATCCAGGACGAGTAAATGTCAGTGTTTAAAGCAGAAGGGGCTGGGAAGCGGTGCAGCTCTGGGCCTGCCAGATGTTCTTCTCCCTTCCCGGCCTTTCAGATTTGTGTAGGTTTATGTTACGTGCCGGGGTCTGGATGGGGAAGGGAATGAAGGGAACTTGGTTTACAAAACAAACAGATTCCTTGGTAATGTAAAGCCTCAGCGGCAGCGTTTGCCTGCCTGACTCGGATTCCTCCCAGCCTCCATTAAAATACCAGCAGCAAGTGTGGCTGCTATTTTTGGCCACTTTTGAAGAAAGCTGGGGAGGAAAGTTCTCTTTTCAAATTGAAGCCATGCTCACAGGGAGCATTCCTTGTTTGCTCCTTCCCATTTATCCAGCAACGCCACCAAAGGCAGAGCCAGGAAAGAGGGAACAACGGCAAGGAGGACATCCCTAAAGCCAGACGGAGTTTGCTTAAGACATCAGACACCCTCAGAACCAGCTCCCAGGGAAAGGGTATCCACGACTGTCAGTGAAGCAGTGGGAAAGGGTGTTAATATTGGAACCAAATGCCGGAGCCGGTCGCGGAGGCAGAAGGGCTGTGGTGGACCCGGAGGGTTTGAGGGTGGGCGCAGTGTGGTTTGACACCCGCCAGCGTGGGGGAAACGGGCTCTTGAGCGTGGAGAATGAGTTGTGGTTTCAGCTGGTGACAGGAGACCTGCAGTCAGGGCTGTGTTTATTGCAGCCAGGGGGGAGTCGTCAGCAACCGGGAAGGAGGCTGTCGCTTTGCTTTGGAAAACAAGCCCTGGGTAACAATTGCCATGGAGCAACACGGATGCTGAGTTCTGGCATAATTGCTACCCACAGAAGCCAGCACATGAGGCTCCTCTTGATGCTTTGTCATTACACAACTTTTTTTGGCCTTTAGTGGCTTTTTGTGCCGTCCCTTTCCCCCTTGCCACTGGGACTCTTCCTTCTCGGCCCCGCTGTGGAACATGAGCGGCACCATGCTGGCTCAGGCCAAAGGCACCCGAAGTACTGCCTCCAGCAGGAACCAGAGGACTGAATGTCCCAAATTTAGGTGTTAAAAAAATGTATTCATGGCTTTCCACAATGCCCCAGACTGGTTTGGGTTGAAGGGACCTTAAAGCTCTTCCAGTTCCAACCCATAGGCAGGGACCCCTTCCACTAGAGCAGGTTGCTCCAAGCCCCTGTGTCCAACCTGGCCTTGAGCACTGCCAGGGATGGGGCAGCCACAGCTTCTCTGGGCACCCTGTGCCAGCGCCTCAGCACCCTCACAGGGAAGAGCTTCTGCCTAAGAGCTCATCTCAATCTCCCCTCTGGCAGGTTAAAACCCTCACGTCACTCTTGTCTTCTCTGTAACATGCAGTATTTCATAGCTCACTATCATGTCCTTCCCTCATTTTGAGCCCTCACCCTTCCAGGCTCTCCTCCCACAGAAACTACTCCCAGCCCTATAACCCCATCTGCCACATTCTACAGCCCCTCTGCCTGTTCTTCTACACACTTCTCGACACTGGGTGCAAACACACCAGCAGCTTTTAACCCACTGTCATGTCCCAGGTTCACATTGTCTTTCATCTACATTGCGCAAACAGATCACATTCCCAGGAGCTGCTTCCTGGCTTCTCCGGACGCAGCTATGGCCATGGATGCAGCCACTCCAGCTGTCTAAAAAAGACTTAAAATAAGGGCTGTGGGTAGAGGATCCTTAGGCTATCATTTTGCATTTTGGTGGTTTCTCACTATGATGGCAGCTGAAGTTGCCCTGCCCGCTTTGAGGAGTGTGCAGTGAATCATGTTGTGGAATAGATCCAGCAGGAAAGGGGGGAAAAAAAGACATCTTTTCAGCCAAAGAAACTCTCTGACTCTGTGCTTGCAGCAGGGAATGGGCTGTGAGGCTGAGCTGCTCCAGTTGATCCTACCACTAAAAACTGCACTGCTTAAGTCACTCAGGTGCTTCGGAAGTGTTTCCTGGCACCAGTTCTTCATTAAACCTCTCAATGTCTGAGAAGCTGTGGCTACCCCATCCCTGGCAGTGTTCAAGGCTAGGTTGGACACAGGGGCTTGGAGCAAGCTGCTCTAGTGGAAGGTGTCCCTGCCCATGGCAGGGGGTTGGAGCTGCATGAGCTTTACCCCAGAAATACCCACATCTCTTAAAACCCAACTGAAAGCATTTTCTGTGTAAGATCTGCTGTTAACAGTGGTCAGGAACAATTCAATACAGGATCGGGCAGGGGAAGGGGAATAAAGGAGAATAAATCTTGAAGCACAAATGCTTAGTGCGAGTTCTCAAAGGCTGCAAGTGCTCCTACCTGGCTGGACATGGAGCCTGCCGGTGGACTGTGCAAATCCAACCCCATTGTCTGCTACACACTGGTACAAGCCAGAGTCCTCCTGGGTGACACCACGGATCCGCAGGCTGCTTCCCATGGGCAGATGTCGTGGAGAGGGATGGATGGGAGCTGCATTGTGGAACCAGGTGAGGGTTGGAGCAGGGCTTCCATCAACATCACACCAGAAGTGCACAGTGGCTCCAGCAGCCACCGTTTCCTCTTGCAGTCCCTTGGAGATGAAGGCAGGTTCTAGAAAGGGAAATAAACCACCACATAAACCATCACATGTTGATCTTAGCCTAAGTCCTGACAAAAGAGTCCTGCCTTTGTACAAAGCACATAAAAAGGCCAAGCAAGCCCCATGTGCTTCTAGCCGTACCCAGCCTAAAGCTGGTTTTCCCCACATACTTGCTTCCTTTAATGGTCTCTCCCTTCTGTCCCAACCAGTCCCATGTTTGGCTTAATACTGCAAATAAACCACCTGTATTTTCAAAGCAATTCTTTCATGACATCCCCCTAACAAAAGGTTTTTTGCGTGTCACCAACCTGCTTGCTGAGTTTATACACTTCAAAATGAGTATTTACAGTCATGGATGCAAAACCCTCAAACAACAGGAAAACTTGCTACAAAGGAGAAGGGAGATCACAAATGACTTGCAGCCAAATGGATTTCTTTCCTTTTCGGTTTTGTCCTCATCCAAACCTACCACCTTGCCAGCTTCTTGCTTACACACCAGGTCAAAAGAGAAACAGCTGATCTCTGGCACGTTATGGACACTGAATCCCATCTACACTTGGCACTCTGCAGGAAAATAAATCAAGCAGCAGAGTTTGTTATCCCTCACTGTTAAGTATTTCAGACTGTGAATGATTCCAAGAGATAAACAGTTATGGATCTTAGCTTGGGAGACATGGTGAGATCTGGTCATTGTGAACCTATCTTTACTCTTTATTTTGATGTGCTTAGGTTGACAAAGAACTTTGGGCTGTTTGCAACCAGGTGCCAAAGTCAGCAAAGAGACAAAGAAAACGTCCACTGCCTGGACACAGATTGTACTTTAGTTCTTACCAAGTATAGTAAGCGAGTAGTTCATGTATTTCACTGCTCCAAATTCATTTCCCACCACGCAGGAGTAATTTCCAGAGTCAGATGCCTCCAGCCTGTCTGTCACCAGATGTGAGTGCAGCAGCTTCCACCTGCCTTTACCCAGCACATCCTGGCCCTCTTTAACCCAGCGGATGGAGGCTGGAGGGAATCCACTGACGACACATTCCAGAGTCAGAGCGCTGTGCTGGGGCACTGCCAGGCTCTGGGGTGCCAGGGGGTGAAGTACATGGAAGCCACCTGAGGAAGAGCCTGGAACAAAGGAGATGAGGCTTAGCACCCACTCTCCATCCCGTTCTCCAGTATGCCACATTTTTCCCATGTGGCTGCTTATCCTTGTGGCTCAGCATGATGCCGTAATGCTCTCTTCCAAAGTCTTGCTCCAAAATCAATTTGGTAACTGAAGCAGTAGCAACATCCCCTTTACAAGGGCTAAGTGCTCCTTGGGATTGGAAAAGCAGTCATGCTGCTACCTCACAGTAGGGGGAAGTAAGAATTGAACATGGGAATAGCACAGCACAGGTTTTACATGAAATGGTGGCTGAGACCAGTGGGTATTTAGGCTGATAGGTCCCCATAAAAAACCTCAGGGATGGGATTTACCCAGTTGGAGATGTATCAATCCTGAAAGCTGAACTGAATACTCACGGGTGACTACGAGTTTACGTCCAGTGAGTTCTGTTCTGAGCTCATGAGTCACTGGGTTGTACACTGCACATTTATAGGATCCTTTGTCTTCTAAAGATACGTTCAGAATCTGCAGGTTTCCAGATGGAAGGATAAGGTAGTTGTCTAAACAAGTGGGGAGGGGGAAAAGAAGATCACATTTAAATTAGTGCCTAAAAACCCTTTTATTTATTTTTTAAATGACTTGTCAGACACATCAATCTATTCTAAATGCAGGATCACACAGAAATCAAGGCATGATTCTCTTCCCACAAAGCATCTCACCTCTGGATTTCTCCAGCCATTTCCCTCGCACTTGAAAGCGAACCTGGGCTTTAGGGTGGCTTTCTGGGAGCTTGCACCCGATGAAAGCTGTGCCTCCTTCCTCTGCCACCACAACGGGCTTCACCGACCCATCAAAATCACCTAAACCTAGGAGGGAATTGGTAGAAGGTTGTGAGCAGCCACGGCTTGGGAAGGGGAAGGGCAGCGAGCTGGGGTTCGTGTGTAAAATACAGCTGGTTTCAAGCTGGTCATCAATGGTGGAGCCAATGATCCCACACTGAGAGGGGCAGTGGACACTTTGGAAGGGAGAGCCACCCTGACAGAAGACCTGGATAAGCTGGAAGAGAAGGCTGAGAAGGACATGATGGAATTCAACAAGGACAAGTGGAAGGTCGTCCTCCTGGGTAAACCCAATCCAGGAGTGCAGCAGGGGCTGGAAACAGGCTTCCTTACTACAGACAGGGCCAGCTCTTGCATGGGAATAGTGAGAGGAAAAGATAGTTCCTGAGGTCCCTCAACTGCTCCAGGGAAAGCAAGCAGGGATATTGGAAAGCTTGCAGTGCTACTCCTGGGCTCCAAAAGCACAGTTTAAGAGGAGGAAGCATGTAAGAAGCATGGAAGTGTCTTTCTGTGATTATAATTAACACAACCCTGAGCCCAGCAAGAAGCCTCAGCACTTAACAGCACCTTCTCATTTGCTGCTCACATCTCTAAAGGAGGAGAACAGCATGAAAGCTGCTCTTCCATTCCCTTCAGGTTCAAAGCATCTTCCAGGTTGTGAAGTTATTCTATGTTAGCCACCCTTACAGCTCTCTCGAGAGGGTCTTGCTATGGGTCAGCACTTTACCAAAACACTCACTTCTCTCACTTATGAGAAATCTTCCTCCCCAGGGGATTCTGGACATGCTCCATAGATGAGGTACCCCCACAGAGGAATCACTCAAATCCTGCTCGACAAAGGCCTGATTCAGCAGCCCCGTGATCCCAAGCAGACAGATCATGCTCAGGGAGGAGCATTACATTCCCATTCTCAGCACCACATCCTCTTTTCCACATGGAGAACTGTGCCCTTCCTCTTCTGAAGTCCTTTAAGATCAACTAATTTACAGATCAAGCACCAAAGACTGGTTAGAAGAAGGGGTGGAACTGAGGGAAGTTGTCCCTAGCAGGACACAAGGCTGTCCCCACCTAGGGACGTCCAGAGAATTTTGACCAAATAAAATGCTACAAGGGAACAGGAAAACTTGCAGCTCCCACTTGTTTCCCAAGCAACAATTCCCACTCATCTCTCCCAACCTCTCACACACTGCATGGGAGCTCAGCTGCTCTTTCAAGGTGCTTTTGGGAGCCTTGTACTTCATTTGGAAGCTTCCATTGGAAACTCAAACCATACAAACCAGCTGAGGTCTGTATAATCAGCAAGGAGTGAGGAATGCAAAGGAAAATGAACTTACTGGCCATGGATACCGTGGCAGGCCGGCTCACAACAGCACCCACGCTGCTGTTGGCAATGCACTGATAAAGACCAGACGTTGCCAGGCTGAGGGAGATGATTGTCAAAGATCCTGACTGGATTTCCACTTCTCCCCCCTCCCTGTCCAGAGGCTCCCCATTGAAGAGCCAAGAAAGGAGAGCCGAGGAGGGCTCGGCAGAGCAGTGGAGTTGGACGTGGGCACCGGACTTCTGGACAGTGGATGAGGGCTCGGAAATGAAACGTGGAGTTAAATCTACATGGGAACAAAATATACATAGAAAAATCCAGTTAGCGAAGAGCATTTTGCATGGACATAACATTAGTGATGTGTTGACTGGTAGGAAAGACCATGATGTGTATTACAGCAATGCTAGGGAACAGTCTACAATCCCATGGGATTTATATGGAGTGACACAGCACCTATCACCTGAAGCGATGCGCAGGGACATGCAGCTGGAGCTGATCGGTCCCATGTGGAGCAGGCCTGGATGTGACTCATCTGATCCCAGGAATGGCAGCAGCCTGCCAGGTATTTCTGCAGCCCCGTCTCCCAGTCTGCAGAACCAATTAAAAATAGCAGGATGCAAAAAAAAAAAAGCTGGATGAACAGCAAAGACTCTTGTTAATTCCAGATACATGGACTTCATCAGGAGGACAATGATGAATTGGGCAGCATTATCTTTACAGAGTAAAGACGAAGAGAAACAGGAAAAAGCTGCTAATAAATAAAAGGTTCGGCCCCACAAAACTTGGTCCTAAGAATCCATTCATTTGCCAGAAGAAAATTCCTGCTTGTTGGAGGAAATTTTTTCCCTCTCCTGGCCAATGAAACACTGGGAATCATTTCCATTTGTTTTCTATGGAATTCTCAGCTACAGATTTTGTACAAAGGGAGCAAAGGGGATTAACACCAGTAACTCCTATTTGGGTAGAAATACAGGAGGAAAAGGATTCCTGGTTTGTAAAGGAGCTGTGGAATTTCAGATAGTGCAGGTCAAGAGGATATTAACTGACATCCAAGGAAGAAACAGTCCTCTCCTAGGTGGGGCCCTCAGCTCATGCTTTTCTTCTCAAGTCAGTCCACCCCAGCTCTGGTTATGAGTTTCAGATGAGAAACAGCATTTTTAACGGAGCCATAAACTATCTGCAAAGCCATGAAGTAAAACTGGAAATGGAAGTGTGGCTTCACTTAACAGAAAAGATGAAATCCACGCAAATGGCATCCAAGCCATTCACGGGGCTCCAGATGTCCATTTTTAGCTTGTAATTAGAAAACTGGTTTTCCTCTCAGTTCAATTTGAATTTCCAGGGATGAGGAAGGCAGTGACCTTTGCAGTGTGCAACTGCTATGAAACTGCAGCGTTACCTTCACCTCCGGCCTTGTCCTTGCTTGTGACAGCAAGGCTTTGTGGTCGGTGTCAAAGCTGGTAGCAGTGACCCTGCAGCTGGAATTTATCTGCCCCGACTGCTCGAAAACTCAAATTTATCCCATTTGCTCCTAACGATTGGCTATGAAGTGCTAAAAGTAGTAAAAGCTTCTTTTTTGTGTGGTTAGGTTAAGACAAGCTGACTACACAGAGCAGATGTGTCAATTAAAACCATTCCTCTTCTTTTTTTAACCCACGAGCTGTTCCAACTGCAGCCACGCATCAGCGTTCCTGTTTCAAAGATCTCATTCCCCCTTTCCCCCTGCACGTTTCCAGCCTCTCCCAGCCCCATGGGACCACGAGATGTGCTGTACGCAGCAGAATCGGTGTTCAGCTAAGTCCATAGAGATCCCAAAGAACAAACCTACGTAACTGGGAGTCTCCCACACTTGTTTGGAGCCAAGTTTTCAAAAGCAAGCTCATACATTGAGCCTAAGACTGTGTTTAAGTGCTTAAACTTCTTTGGTTGCCCAAAGACACTGTGACTGCCCCATCCTTGGTAGTGCTCAAGGCCAGGCTGGATGGGGCTTGGAGCAACCTGCTCTAGTGGAAGGTGTCCCTGCATGAGCTTTAAGGTCCCTTCCAACCCATTCTATGCTTCTTAAAAGCAGATTATCAATAACACACATTGAAGCTGGCCACGTTGAATCACACTCCAAGTTGTTGCTCATTCAAAAGTATAGGCTCAACCTCCAAAACCCCCAAGCTGGGGTGAGGAGACCTTACCTGAGCTCGCTGCAGGGATGATGCCCATGGCAGTGATGAAGAGCAGTGCCAGGAAGAGCCCAGGATCCGGATGCATAGCGCCAGATTACAGGAGTTGAAAGCAGGAAGCTCCAGATTAAGACGAGGCACCGAAACAGCTACAAAACAAACAGATGTCTACTGTAAGTTGCAGGAGTTGAGTCTTTTAACTTTCTTACAACAAAGTGTTTGGGGTTTCAAAAAAAAGCCCAACCAGGAAACAGCCAATATTCTTTGCAATATAGAAACCATCTGTAAAAATGAGCCAGGAGTTGAACTTCATGAGGTTTCCAAGTGCTATTCTTAATATAAAGGGGTTTCTCTACAGCTGGGTATGAGGCATCCACTCCAAGCATAGTGCCTTGATAAATTAACACTACTTTCCATGCAGAGGAGCTGAAGCCCAAAGTAAACAGCTTATCTATTGCAGATAATATTGTTTGCAAACAATACCCATGGGGTCATCTATCACCAGTCTGGTTAGCAAGGGCTTATGAATTGACTCCTAATGGCTCTAAACCTGCTTTCTGAGACAGGTCACCTGCCTGCTGCTTCCAGGGTGCCTGACAGTCACACTGTGGCCAACAAGAGCCACAAAGATCACCAGTTGTAGAATCACAGAATGATTAGGGTTGGAAAGGCCCGGATCATCCAGTTCCGACCCCTGCCACCCACAGTTACACCCCCAAGCAGTAATGCTGGGCATCTCCATGGCTGCCCGGACAAGAGGACAGTCTTTCCCTTGGTCATATCACACCCTGAACATAAGATCTCACTTTCATCATTAAAAAGGACAAACTAGATCATGAAACCCAAGAAGCTGTGGCTGCCCCATTCCTGGCCAGGTTGAACAGGGCTTGGAGCAACCTGCTCTAGTGGAAGGTGTCCCTGACTATGGGCAGGGGGTTGGGACTGGATGAGCTTTATGGTCCCTTCCAACCCAAACCATTCAATGAGTTTGATTCAATGATTCTATGAGTCCTGAAAATACAAAGTAAATCCTGAAACCAGCCCCCTAACTTGCGCAGGGTGAGTCTCAAAGCGTGTCTCTGACACTCAGAGTCTCCATCAAACGCTCTCTCCTCCAAGAAAAACAATTAATCTGGGGCTGTTGTTCGCTGAGATTTTCTATTTCCTTGCGCAATGCAGTGATGGATAAGATTTGGGTCCATTTAGCACAGTTACTTCATTTATCATTCCAACCACGCAATTCCACTGCTGATAACACTCAACATGTATTTTAAACATCTCATCTATCAGACACGCACATAAACACGGATCCAACACACACACAAGACCTATGGAGCTCACTGGCAGCGTGCAGAAACAAGTGCAACAACACACATGCTTGAGAGAAACAATTCCTGGTTTATGAGAATGGCAGAGCCATTTGTTTCCCAAGAAGCTGGATCCAGAGGATACCAACTGCAAAGTTATTCCTAAGGTTTATTTAAAAATCACAGTATTCTATCATCAGGACATCACTGTAAAATATGCAATATAAACATTGGGAAAAGACTCCAGTAAGAATCAAGGAATGAAGGAATGGTTTGGGTTGGAAGGGACTTTAAAGCTCATCCAGTTCCAACCCCTGCCACAGGTAGGGACACCTTCCACTAGAGCAGCTTGCTGCAAGCCCCTGTGTCCAACCTGGCCTTGAACAGGGATGGGGCAGCCACAGCTTCTCTTGGCACCCTGTGCCAGCGCCTCAGCACCCTCACAGGGAAGAGCTTCTGCCTAAGAGCTCATCCCCATCACTCCAGCTTTCAGAGAGCTATTTGCTCACTGCTGCTCCTCCCTGCTCACAATGACAGCTCAAGGAGGCTGCAAGAGCCACTGCCGAGCTGTCTTGTGGTCAGAGGCAGATGGCAGAAGGGCTCAGCTGTGCAGAACAGGCTTTGGTTTATTTGAGTTCTCGCTCGGTTCAAGGCCAGCGGAGCCGCTCCACCGGCGAGCGCGGGGGACAGAGTAAACACCAGGAGAAGTTGTTAACATCAAACACTTTGCTCAAGAGGGGTGGGGGCAATGTTGCTTTTTGCCAAATCTTCCCTCCACTATTTATTTATGAAAAGCAATGAAACGTATATTCGAGGTCAACTTTAACCCCGGCACATGGAGCTACCGGGTTCCTTTGCAGCTGTCTTTTAAACAAGGCCAGCTCATTATCTTTAACTAAACTTTATCTTTGGAGATCTCCTTTATCCAGTCTCTGATTTCCCTCTGTTTATCTTTCTCTTTACATGTTCCTGGCTGCCAGTGTCAACAGCTACTCCTCTTTTGACCTACCAGCTTGGCTTTTGCTGGCTTGTGGGGCGGGAAGATCAGCTGGAGAGCAGTGAGCACACAAAGCAAGCCACAGAGAGCAAAGTTCTTTGACTGGAGGGAAAGGAAGGGAAGATATTCCCCTGGATTGGAGTCACATTGTTCAGTGACACCACTCAGGCTGCCAAAGAAAGTTCCTCCAACCCCCTTCTGAAGGGACCACAGAATCACTGTATCATCACTGGTAGATACAGGAACACAGGGGGTAGATGAGACCCAACACGCGACACAAGCCAAAAGCATTTGATGCTCTCTTCTTCTTCTGCAGATGGTGTCATTATAAACCCCTTGGTAGGTACAAGAGCTCATGGTTTTGGGGTCCTCAGAAACCCAGTGGAGAAACTTTGCTTCTTAAATAGTATGTTAACACACTTCCAAGGGTTAAAAGGCCTCAAGGATGGAAAATCAGGACTTTCCCCTTGGCCATCATTTCAATAACCCCATGGGAGGGGATTAGAACTATATGAGCTTTAAGGTCCCTTCCAACCCAAGCAAGTCTGAGATTCTATGAAATTCCCATCTTGATACCAAGCCCTAGTCACTGGGGACCTACTAGGAATGGAAAGAGGAGCATTTTGATTCGTTGTGGCTCTATGAAGTCTCAACCTCCAAGATGAGCTCACCCAGGAAGAACTCTGCCCACTCTTCCTCTCTTGAGAGGGTTGATCTCTATCACTGGTGGGTCAAACAGGCAAAGCTGTTTTGAAGCATCACTGAGGAGAGGGGCTATTTCTGAGCCTTTTAAAATAAACCAGTAGTACCAGGAGTTACTCATATACATATGAATAATATTCAAGGTTGAACAGAGATTGACACAGGCTTTGGGGATTGAGGAAAGAGTCTCCAGACCACAGTGACACAGGCAAGGCAGAGGCCGTATTTCTCCTACTTCCACCAGGACATCTTCATCTAAAGTCACCTTCCATTAATTTCACCCAGCATTTGGCCTCACTGTCAGCTCTAAAGCCACTTGTTGCTCATGGATCAAGGGAAATGAGGAAGATAACTGACTTGTGCCCAGAGAAGGAGTCATCCCAACCGTTCCAATGGATGTCCACCCCTTGGAAGCACTCCAGAAACATGTACCTGGTACTTCTGGAGATCATTGGGAAGATGGCGTACTTCTGAAGATCACACAATTCTTGTTTTGCACCTCATTTGTCACAGGCCCTTTTTAAAAGGGACCCAAATAGCCATGAGGACATGGCCATCAGGTCACAATTTCAGCCCTGCAACCTTTGGGATGCCATCCCAAATAAACCACAGCACTAACTCCACATGGAGGGGAAGGGTATGGTTTAGTTAGTCCCTGCCCTGCTTATTTACCAGACCATGAACTTCTCATCTCCACCCTTGAGGGTAGAGTCACTACTAAAAAGAACATTATCTCATACCCTGGGTTTTGGTTGGTTTTCCTCCTTTTCCTGGTACTTTCCATTCCCTCTGCTTTAGCTCCATGAATCATCCTCCTGCCATCTCAGACCAGCAGCAGGACAACGTGAGAGCAACCACCAGAGCTATTCAACCACTCCCCACCACAACCTAACCCCTGCTCCATCGCTCCCCTCCAGACCCCATCTGCCCTCCAGCAAGCTGCAGCTAAAGGAGGGAAAGGTTTCAAATGCACCAGGTCCTATAAATGCTGGAGCAAGTGGAGGAGGAAGAGGAAGGAAATGGCCTGCTTGGGAACAGAGGGAGTTATTCAGGTTCCCCACTCCACCTCCAGGAGCTGACAGCCTTCTCCAAGAAGCCCTAGGAAAGAGGGGGAGTGCTGTGGCTTCATGGGTAGCACTGCTCACCGGCTGCAGCTCTCACTTGGAGTAAAACCACCCTGGACACTGAAGGTATCAGTTTCCCTCAAGGGCAGCAACTCGGAATCAACGAATCCAACCTCACTTTATAACCCTGTATGTGATTTAACACCAAAGCACAACAAGTTGGGTTGTTTACTACAGAATCCCCAAGAAAATCTCATTTTAACTTGCTCTCCAAGAGCGTTTCTGTCAGGACAACAAAAATCCCTGATTTTCAAACCCAGAGCAAACCCCCCCCCCCCCCCCCCCCCCCCCCCAAATTAACTAACCCCCTCAGTGGGAGCAAGCAGAGTTAGATCATTAAATCTCACACCGAGACACCTTCAGAAAAAAAAAGGTATTGAAGCCTGTGGCATTCCAAGAGAAAGCAATCAGACATTCCTGCAGCTCGGCTCCTCAGTGATCTCCGAAGCCTTTGATCACTGACTGTCTTCATGCTGTCCTCCTGGGGTCTGGCAAAATGAGTGTAACAGCTGGCATATAGACTTCATTAGCTTGCTGTGCTGACAGCCTCCCAGGGTTATTCCTGGCTTTTCTGGGAGCTGGGAAAGCCCTGAAGCCATCCTAAGCAATGAAAACCAAACAGAACCACACCGAACTTGTACCTACGGCTCCTCAAGATGTGCTGAAATACACCAAGGATGGAGTTTGAGTGCCAGCAGCAGGTCTGAGATGGCAAAAGGCAACGGGGCTGCCGAAGCCTCATTTTTATGAATGCCTAATGACCACTCAATCATTAACATCAAGCTTTAAGAAGCAAATGCAGCACCTACAGTGTTCATTACCCTCCCCCTCCCCTCTTTTCAGGGGCTCAATCGAGCCAGTCAAGCGTGCAAACCGATCCTGTCGCCAGCAAAAGCATTTCCTTTCACTGTGGTCAGCCAAAAGCAGGGGAAGAAAATGGAAGTGACTTGGAGTTATGGCACCAAAAAGGCCAGACAAGCAAGGAAATAATCAACTCCACATGAGCCACTTCTAGCCCATCACAATGAAAAGGGCCTACGACTAACCCCAGGAAAGGTCAGCGGGACTATGGGGGTCAGAAGCTGGAAAAGGCAATAGCGAGCAGCTGCCAGCTGCAATAAGAATCAATGTGTTCCTAATTACGCTGCCAAGAGAGGGCTGGAGCACGAGAAAAGCCCGGCTGCAACCACAGCTTGGGCAAAGGAAAGGGGAAAAGCATTCAAGTGCTCCTGGTTTACTCTTCTTGAGCTCTGGGACTGCAGTCGCTGTGTTACTAAATGACAGGAAGCCAGCGATGGAGATAAGGAGTTTTGGGCTTGTTGCCTTTTCTTTCTATTAAACACCATCATGAGGCACTTGGATTGGAGTTATGGCATCACAAAAGGCAGGGTTGTGTGAGTGCAAGTAATAAAGTTATGTACTTCAAAGGGATTTTGTGGATGCTTTTAGAGAACAGGCCTAGCAGTCCTGCAAGACGTATTTTCTCCATCCTAAAATAATCCAAAAGGGAAAAACCCCACAAAACCCAGTGTGCTGACAGTGACCCTATAAACCAAGTGTGAAAGACATAAACAGGTCAGGGTGCAGTGAAACCTTCTCAAAGGCATCCACAGAAACACCCCAAATGTAGTTGTTAAATGCCTTTCCAAGAAAAGGCACCTTTGATGTTATGTTCCTATTTATTTATTGCATTTCAAATGAAAGGACACTCTCTAGATCCTTATCCTAACAAGTGGAAGGACAGAAATCAGCTGCTCAACTGGGATTTCATTAACACCTCCAAGCCCCTGCCAGTCCCTCGCCTGTCCCCCAAATCCCTCAGTGCCAAGTCAGCATCCAAGGGTTTCCTATGGATATTCCCACTTGATTCAATGGGTATTTTTACCCTTTTTAGGTAACATGCATTTTTAGAAGCAGCCTTGCACGAGCATCCATGAAGCTTCATGCTTCCTCCATCCCATGAATAAGTGATGAATCCCAAGAGTGATTTTGGGAGGCTAAACCACCTTATTGACAGCACAGTGGTTTGGAATGGCACGGTATTGCTGCCAAAATACAGACTATTCAGTTGGGATGGCAGATGGCAGGAAAACCAAAGGAGACAGTGACCAAGCTCCTCCAAGGATGGGGGACCTTAAGTCCTGATGCCTTTTGTGAAAATATCACACATCTTTTTCCAAACCTATGAAGCATCCTAAATAACATCAGTATTTACTCCAACTCCCTCACAGGTAAGGGCCAGCCTCACAGGAGTAAGGTGACACAAGACAACGTTAAGGAACCAAGGGGAAAAAGAGAATACTGGCCTAAAGACATGAGCAGAAGTTGGCCTGCCTCAGGATGGAGCAGCAGATCTGGTGCTGAGCCGGTCCCTGGATCTTTCTCTCTTGCTGTCAGGCCTGGAAAACCTCATGGCTGGTATCAGCTGTTGGCCTCTGATCAAAGTTTAGCTTTCCATTAATCCTTTGAGTTATAAGTGAAGCTGACAGGGAACTCTTTTTTCAGGAGACAGTTAAGATTACTCAGATACTTCATTTGCACTCCAATATTTCACAAATACCTTGACTTTAAAACCTCGGTCCTGGCGTACATATGGTCTTGATAGAGGAGCGTATGCTTTGGCAAAGAAAACTGGATTTGTGAGCTGAGGGAAGGGAATTTAACAGTTTGTGCACTGTGCCGCTGCAGCACACAGCTGAAAACATTCCCAAGTCCCAGAGACCTGGGCTTTCCATCCTGCTCTACCAGAGACAGGCATCAGGGAGAAAATAAATCATCCCAGAAGCCACTTTCTCACCCACAAACAGGCAGCACAATTAGGTTAATTTTATTATTAACTTGGGGAAAAAAAAGCTGAGACAGTCCCCCTGCTGCCAGGCTAATGAAGAGGGTTTGCTTTCTGACTCCTCTAGCCTCGGGGGAAGAACAAGAACAGAGCATTAGCCTAAGACACACTTCTGCTGGGCTGCAATTATGCTTAAATACCAAAATGAGGGCTTTTAGACCCCAAGGGAGCTGAAGGTATCATTAGTCCATCAGTTCCATCACAGCAACTACAGACCAAATACAGCAGAAATCACCAGCCTGGGCTCTTCCAGCCCCCTCCAGCCCTCACCCCCTCCTGCAAGGCACTACTTTACCTTAATATTCCCATTCTTGTCCTCATCTTGAGCTCAACACGCACACCAGTGACAGCTCTGCTCACCTTCAACCGCGTCTCCAAGGGTCCAAACACCCCCTTTCAGCTCCTTCCTGCAGGGCTGGCTGATCCTCAGCGCGAGGCCGTTGGGTTCTGCTTTCCAACCGAGTGATTCCTACCAAGAACTGAGGTTTCACAACCAGTTTAAGGCAATTTAAAGACAGGCTGCTGCCGACGAGGGCAGCAACACCTTCCTTCAGGACCTGGCTTGCATCCTCCTATCTGCACCAAGGATCCTGCAGCCACCGAGTGAGTCAGATCTGCTGGCAGATCCCACTGGAAGCACAGCCAAGGAAAAATGAGGTTGAGTTTTCACCTGGATGAGGGAGCAGCGCAGCCTCAGAGAAGGGTGAGGAATGGACACCCATGCAAAGGAACATTGCACCCTAACAGCACGAGGCATCAGGTCAACCTATGGAGCATCACCCCAGTGCTGTGAATAAACCCTGGACTGCAAGAGCAAGGGCAGAAATGAGTTAAAACCAGGCAAAGCCCAGCCCCAGGTGAGACGTGCTCCAGTCTCCAGTGAGAGGGGGACACGCTGTGCTCACTAACCACGCTGCAGGTGCACAGGCCATGGCAAGCTTCAGTAATGCCTCAGGGGTGTCTTTTCCCCTCCAAAAAGTTTGCATTCTGCACGTCAAGGATGATCTCCCGTGATTATAACCTGTGACTGCAACCCTCCTATGGGTCCTACAGCCTGAATCGAGCACGAGTATAGGAAGGACCATTAGGAAGGATGTGGAGGTGTGGGACTGGGTCCAGAGGAGGCCACGGAGATGCTGCAAGGGCTGGAGCAGCCCTGCTCTGGAGTCAGTCTAACATGCCTGCTAGGTTTTGAGGTGAGAGACAGTTGCTGACAAGAACAGAAAGCATGGCTGGGCTCTGCGAGAGGACAGCAAGCTCATTCCCAAGGTGATTCCAGATGAACACTAACACCTTGTCCCTTGGGAGCCTGCAGCAAGCAACATCCCTAAAAAATGTAGGGAAATGGGTTCTTTGAGCTGCCTCCCCCCCTGAGTCCAACTCAGTCTGTTGCAACTTGCAGGATCCATGCTGACTGCAATCCCTTAAAGGGAAGCACAACTATTAAACCCACACCTGCAGCCAGAATTTATAGCAACCTCATCTACTGCTGTCTTACATCATGGGCAATTAGGAGCCTGTGAACTCATGGCTGCAGGATATGGGAGGCGCGCTGGAACCAGAGAGCAGAGCCTGTGTGTTACAGCACAGTTGTTAGTCACCCTTTGGAATTCTCCATGCCTGTGGAAGGCTGAAACCCGCACAAAACCGAGCAACAGCTCCATTTTGACTCTGGTTCCTAAATAGAAGTGCTGTCCTCCACTTGGGATTGCTGCTTCCCATTCCCTTTACAGCAGCCCGTGAGCTGCGACACACAATGCCAACACACGCTGCTGCTGAACCCGGTCTCCAGGGCAGACCTCAAGGAAAGGAATCCTGACACAGAGGGGAATATTCCTCCAGGAAAACCTCCTCCTTAGCCTCAGGCCCAGATAAAGCTGCCTCAACACAGCTTTTATCAACAAATAACGTGTTGGTCGGGCCAGGTTTGCTCCAGCAAACCAACCGGGCTCCCATGCGAGGGGAGGGGAGCTTGGGCTGGGTTTGCTCAGTGGTGGTGCACAGCCAAGCCCCATCCCACCTCCTTCCTCATGAGAGCAGAGCACGGATCCAGGGGAAGGAGGCAGCAGTGATGATGGAGCTGTCACCTCAAGGTCTGGGATCTCCAGCTCTGCCTGCTGCACGGACCCCAGCCCAGAGTGGATGGGCTGTACCAGGACCGGCGATGTCAAACAGCAGGAGTTTGTGAGTCAGAGCCCTAAATCTCCTGCTGGGAATGGGGGGAATGGCAGCTGCTACCAGCAGAACCAGTTCAAACACGAGTGACTGATAGGAAAGCAGTCAAGTTTCATTACGGGCACCGGAGAGACTTTTCCACCAGGATAACCTGCCCGCAACCTGCTCTCACTCGCACAGACACATCCCGCTCTGCTGAACAGGATCGCTGTTCCAATGGCCAACAGCAGACTGGTGATCCCAGGAAACCCCTTCCCAAAGGGAACAGGGACACCACTGCTGTGGCTTCAGGCTGCAGAGAGAAGCTTCGAGACTCCTTACAGCACAACAGCTCCCCTGCAAGACGTTAATGCCGAGCTCAGCAACACGCAGGGGCCCTGCAGAGATAACCGGGATTGATTCCATCCCACGTTAGCATCCATCAGATAGGAAGAAAAACAAGATGAAGCAGCACCACAGCATTAGTCTTCATTTAAACTTGGCAAAGAAAGCACATGTTTCTTTTCTTTGCTGGCTTCTCTTTGTGTTTTTTAAAGCAATCCCAGACTTAGCCAGAGAAAGGTGCCTGGACTTTTTAATATCAGGGGATCAGAAGGGACAACACTTGTCTGCTTGCCAGGCCCCAGATAAGTCGGGAATGCTGGGGCTGAGCAGGCCAGCATCTGCCTCCCACAACATACACACTTCCAAGGGGAAAATAAACAGCTTCACACCTTTGGCTCGGAGAAGGACCTCAGCTTCTCTGAAGTCCTCAACCTGCAGCCTCTCCACTTGAGGAAGAGGGGTCAGGAGGGTGAAGGTTACTTGCAGTTCCCTTATTCCAGCCTAAAGGACAAAGCTGGAAACTTTCAGGCTCCCATCACACTGGGTAGGGGGATTAGGATCTTCACTAGAGCCCATTGGATCTGGTGTTGCCAGTGTGTTTTACCATAACCGGTAAGAGCTGGCTTGGATATATGTGTCCATAACACGTCTGGATACATATCAGCAATGGCAAATGCACTGACTTGAAAACCAGACCCATTTTTAAGCCCTCGATTTAATGCTACACCCCATCTGGGATCTGCTCTGACAATGATTCACAGGGCTTAAGAGACTCAAGCCACACAAACTGCACTAACTTGAGGCTCCACGACCCGGCTCAGACTCCTCCCTGGTTGATCCCGACTCACACAGCAACCTGCACCCGTGAAAACACCTCAGTCTGGGCAGCTGGATTAAAATGCTCTCATTAAACTTGATATTTCAACATATTTCAGGGAGTTTTGATAACAACTTTTTTGATTACATCCGTTGCCAGCTTCCTTCTACACCCTGACAAAGATTTAAAGTGTACATTCCTATTTCATTCTGCAACCAAGATTAGTGGCAGGAACAGAAAACATCTCCTGTTCCAAACCCCCTCAGGGTTTTCCTCCTTAGCTTGTGTTTTATTAGAGAAGACTCAGCTCCCCATCAAGCTCTGATACACTGTCACTGCAGAGTATTTAGGCAACACCAAAAGGCACCTTCTGAAAGGGCTCTTGAGAAACAAAGATACTTCCTGAAGCTATTGTGGACGTGAAACAGCTCCTCAGAAGTCACAGCCCTCAGCAAGCTTTATGAAAATCCAAACCTACGCTGGAGTGTAGCCGTAATCCGGGAACGGCTGTGAACTCTTACCGTGGGGAATGGGGGAACAAAGGAAAACCACATGCTATTGTTGAGTTTGACTCCACAGTACACTTCATCTACATGGAGCTGGAACATTACGCAGCAAAACTCTTCAGCTACTAGAAGTCACACACAGGCAGTACCAGTAAAACCCATTCCTAAAGAGGGAAACGCCATTAGGAATGCCCTATCATTGCCCCACACTGCATGGGAATTCTCCAGCACAGCTGAAAGCTGTCCCTCACACTTCCAAATCCCATCCCAAGAGCATCGGATCAGTGTGAGGACACCAGTTCTCACAAAACCAGGAAATCCAAAGCTGATTGGCTTCAGCAACTTGACCTTGAGCTATCAGCTTTTCCCAGTGAGGCTGCAACAGGATCAGGGTCCTAAGCAGAGGGAAGAGCCACCCAGGCAGCCAACGCCATCGCAGCTCACAGCCTCCTTGAGCCTGTCAACAGGACCTACCCTCAATGGGTTCCAAGATGCTAAAGCTACGCAAAATGCTTAAGAGCTGCCAAAGAGTTATTCCAGCATATCCATAGGGATGATAACAGATTTAGCTCCGTGAATTCCATTGCTAAAGTTGTGCAACTCCCTCCCCAGCCTCGCATCCTGTTGGATGTGCACTGTCGAGGACTACGCATGTGTTGGTGGGGAAGATCTTTGCTGTGTGGCTCCAGAACAGCTCCAACCAGCTCAAAAGGTTGTGGATCCATCCATAGAACAGTTTGGGTTGGAAGGGACCCTAAAGCTCAGCCAGCTCCAAACCCTGCCACAGGCAGGGACACCTTCCACTAGAGCAGCTTACTCCAAGCCCCTGTGTCCAACCTGGCCTTGAGCACTGCCAGGGATGGGTACTGGATAGGCAAATGGGCAGATCTGCTCCAACACAAGTGAAACATCTCCCTAAACATCCTGTTTCTACTCCTGAGCTGCCCACTGCCATCTCCTTGTCCCAAACAACTTCACTCCCACATCTTCCATTTCCAAGCTTCCACAGACATTTTCCCTGGACACAGAGCATGCTGCCTTGTGTTTGGGGACAGTCATCACCACTAAAGACCAGAGCAGTGCAATCTCACCCCCTCGGCAGTGCCAACACTTCTATAGCTAGGGTAAGGAGTACGTGCAGACAGTGATGTCATGGCCATGTGGCCGATGTCATGTCCAGAGCCCATAAGCACGTTCTCTCCAAGCCAAACCTCCCCCTGTTTTTGGGGGGGCTGCGGTTCATCTGCTCATCCTGGGAGCAGAGCCGCTGGCACAGCCCCATCCCCATCCCTGATGTGGTGCGGGGAGCTGGCGCGGATGCGGGCTGAATGAAATGGTGAAGACAGACGCTTTCAGGAGAGGCATCCACGTATTAAACAAATCATTCGCTTGGAGCCCCGGCTCCTACTTGCTCTTGGTTATATTATTCACTCAAGAGTGGATTAATCCATCACTGCAAAGGAATCTCCTGATCTCAGAGATAAAGGCAGCAAGTCGTGCACTGACTCTATGGATCCTCCTGGAAATTGCCGGCCTCTCTCATACCCTTATTTGGGCCGATCTATCAGCAATCCACAAACAAGGGGCAAAAAAAAAGGAAATTAAAAACTGGAAAAATACCCCGAGTGCAGTGATTTGGCTTGGGAACACTGAGACTGGATCAACCTGGAAACAAGCGGGGGATGTCAGCCGGGAAGAAGCATCCTTGGTTTGCTTCAGAGGGGGCCACGTTACCCATCCTCTGCTCTTCCAGGCAGGAGAGGAAAAGACACTGGGGGTTCCGCCATGTAAAAACAACAGAATTTCTCTTAAGCTTCTTTAGAGTGAGGCCTTATAGCGAGATAAATGGTTTGTTTTACTCGGGGAGGACCAGGAAAGGAGCCCGCAGTACATTCCCTTGCTAGAGCAGACACAAGGTCTCTACACAGCCCACAGCAAACACCCCCGAAACACACACCAGTGGTGCCCAGCCCCTTTCCCAACAAGGGGCTGCTCGTGGCACAACCCTTTCCCCACTTGCTTGTGTCCTTTGGTGTTCTACAGTTCACTACAAGGAATACCGTGCAGTTAATACAGGCTCTGCATGACTGCGAGGTAGGAAATAGTAAACCCGGCTCTGAATTAAACAAATAAGGCTCAACCACTCGGTTCATTATCAGATACAATGGTTGAAAGTCTGCGGGGAGAACTGAACAGCAAAAGGCAGGGTATAAATCAAAGGCAGGATCAGGCAGACAGGTGAGGCCGAGGGCGCGGTTTCACCTTACAGCAAAGCCACGCCACAGAGTGATGGGCTCCTTCCCCCAGCTCCAAAAGTATTCCAAACCCAGCCGGCCCATCCGTCAGGGGATTATTTCTACACACACCCCCCCTGCAGTGCTTGAGTGAGCTGCACTGGTTGCATCGGGCATTTTGGGGATGAAGGGGGCCCAGCCAGCCCCCCAACTCCCCAAGGCAAGTGGCTCTTGGCTCAGCAGCAGCATCCAGAGCACTGGTTTAGGAGACAGCAAAGCCAATTTAAGAGCTGGCTGCTGCCCAAAGGGGCCGGCCCCACATCCCCCCCGCACCCCTCCAGCCCCCCGAGGCCTCCCCACTCATCAGGGTGGAAGATTTAGCAGCTCTGGGACTGCAGGGCAAGATCCAGCCCAGAGTGTGGGGCTCGCTGGATTCCCACAGCGGGGAAGAGGCAGGAATGTACCTGCCACCTCCTGCAGCAGCGAGTCCTGCAGCGGAGATGTAACGTGAAACTGTGCCCAAGGAGCTGTGGAGGGGGGAAAGAAGGGGAAACTTCGAGTCCCACCTGGCTGGAAGAGCTCCGAGACATCTCCTAGGCATGGGAAATGGGAGAACAACCCACCTTGTGTGATTATTTTCCCTCCTGTTGAAAGACAGACAGCATTTCTCGCATTGAGCAGGGCCTTAATGGGAAAGGCAGGTGGTCTGGATGCACAGGGCTCAGTCCTGAGTAGGGCTGAACAAGCAGTTTAGCCTACAGTGATAACTGTCACTGGAGAATCCTCATCCACACCGGAGAGGGAGAAGCAAGAAGTGGAAAACTACAACGCACTCAGCCCTGGAAGCTGTACTGAGCCATCTACCAAGGCGCTGACTGGGTGAATACTCAACTGCAAAGAAGGTATATACATACACATAGACGAAATGATCCAGTCTCAGAGTTCCTGAGATGGAGTAGCTAAAGGAACACAGCAAAGAGGTTTATGCTGTATTTGCCAAGGACAAACATTGTCCCGGAGCTAATGACGTGGGGAAAAGGGACACACAACACCAGGGCTCACCACCAGGACAGTGGTGAAGCTGGTAGGAAGGGGAATATGCTTGGGGAACAGGCCTAGCAGCAGCTCATCTGCTAACAAACTGCGTAAAGCCAGCAAAAAACATGGACAGAGAACACAGTCCCAGCTTTAGGAATCCAGATTGCGAGACAAGCTGGAAATCCTCGTTTGCAGGGGAAGTTTGACCAATTCCATTTGATACAACATTTAAAGCCTTTAACAAGACTTTAAGCTACATAAGCCAGTGTTTTGGATCAGTCTCACCCCCATTCCAGGCAGGAATCAGCTCAGAAGCTTCCCAGCCCACTGAAACACTGAGGAAAACCAGAAAACAGAAGGAAAAGCCACTGCAGACGTGGAAAGCAACGTGACTCAGCTGAGGGAGCCACAGAGCGTAAGCAAGGCAGCACAGAAACCCTGACTCTACACACAGAGGTCAAGTTTACAGTATCAGTTAATTCATACAAATGAGGCACTGCCTAACAGAAGGTGTTCAGCAGGTTTCCCAGCAGCCCGGTAGAGCGATTCCATATAAGACATTACCTGGAATACCACATCTCAACAGGTCTGTGGGTCTCAGGGCTTCTGGTACCAAACCAAAGGTTTCCGAGCCTCACTGGTGCCACGTTCACTACCAGATTCACTACCTTTGCATGGGGTTTTACATTCACTAATAGTTTTAACCCGTTTCCTCTTATCCCATCCCTTGTTCCTTGGGAGCAGAGCCCAGCCCCTCCTGGCTCCATCCTCCTCTCAGGCAGTTGTAGGGAGTGATCAGGTCCCCCCTGAGCCCTCTCTTCTCCAGACTGAACCCCCCAGGTCCCTCAACCGTTCCCCATCACACTTGTGCTCCAGGGCCTGCACCAGCTCCATTGCCTTCTCTGGCCCCACTTCCAGCACCTCAATGTCTGTCCTGTAGTTAGGGGCCCAGAACTGAGCTCAGGATTCGAGGTGCAGCCTCACCAGAGCCCAGTGCAGGAGGGAAGATGTGGAGTAGAAGGTTTTTCCACGTGAGAAGGAGCAGCAGAAAGTGATGCTCAGCTACACCCTGCAATCCACATTTGCATCAAGCACCACTTTAGAAAACAGCTTCATCCCCCAAATCATTTCACCAGCCCATGCTTCCCTGTCCATCTTTTTGGCACTAGGTCTTATCTGAAGCAACCACCACATTAACTGTGTGTTCTTGGTCTGACCACGGCAAAACTGAACTGCTGGGGGATGGCTGAGGAGGATTTACGAGATGCTGAGCTCCAGCACGGCCGCACAAGCGAGTCGATGGTGCTGCTTCACAATTTCCACATCTGCAGAAGCAGCCTTTAAACCGAGCCAGTGTATTTTTAAGCCCTGACAGTTAAAATCCTCCAGTGACATCACCTGAAGTCAGAGCACAGCTGCCTTATTCCTCTGGCACGCCAGCCAGCCAAAGTAAGCACAAGCGTCGGTTTATGGGCTTGCGGCACACCTTGAGATAATGAAATTGATGGTGGGATCTGCCCCCCCACCCGGCCTCTCCTTATGTGTGGTTTTTCTTCCTCCTCGCTTTTGGGGTAAGAAACCCAAAGTTTAGCACCAGCGGAGCCCAGCCAGGCTGCCCAGCAGAGGGAGTGCACAGGGGACCTGGCCCAAACACCAAAAAGGACCGGCAGGCAGAGAACCAAGAGCACCAGGCAGAGCTGGTGTCCCACCAAGTGCTTGCAAAAGGAGGGAAAAATCACCAAAATTCCTTAAGGGATGGCAAAAATATCCCCTCGAGCTGTTTTCCACGGGGTACCGGGGCTCCTGTGCACTTCACCTTGCTGGGACACGGCTGTTTACAAGTGCTTGGGGCAGCTTAAGGGTGTAAATCGCATTAATCCAAGTGACAAAGCTGCTGAGCTCCTCCTTGGGTGAATTACTAATCCCTCGCCACTCGAGCTGCTCCCATCTTAACTCAGAGGAAGTAAAAACCCTACCTTTTAGCACAGAGCTGGCAGGTAACCCAGTGGATCCCATCTTGGTATTTCTATCTGCGAGCCCAGCGTTCAATAACCAAACAGTTTTGAGCAACAGAGATGGGTTTCTAAGGCTGCTTCACAAATCTATGGAATTTTCTGGGATGCAGAGCCAGTCGGAAGCTTGCCTCTTGGTTTGGAGAGGGGATTACAGGGGGAAAACATGTTTATTCCCTTTTACCAGAGCAGCACTCCATTACCAAGCCCTCCCCATAGGATGGGCTTGTAACTGCTTTACAAGTAGGGCTTGGTTTTGAGGCGTTTGAATCGTGCTCACCGCCTGGTTCAGTTTGAGGGAACAAAAGCACACTGGTTGTAACATCAAGTTTAACAGCACAGCGCTGAGAAATCATGTTCCCTGCTCCCCGAGCCGGGAATTTTTGGGATAGAGCGACGCAAAGGAGCAGCCGTTGCCCTCGGCAACCGCTCGTACAAAAGCACTTTTTCCTCTTCAAGAAGTACGGGCGGGCAGTACATCCCATAAATCGCAACTGTCAAAACACCAGGGTGGTGGGAGATGAGCAGAAAAGCCAAGGGGCTCCATGCAGCTTGGATTTAAGCACTGGCACAAGCGGATTTACCTGCTTTGGTCAAAGAAAACCGGGCTAGGAGCGGCAAACCCCCCCCCAGAGAATAAGAGTTTATGTGCAGCCGGTAACCCCAGTGCCCAGCGGCTGTGGAGTGACAACCCGGGTGTTTGGGTTAGTAAATTGTATTTCTGGGGCATGTGTGAAAGATACAACTCACTGAGTAAACACCCCTTCAGAGCTGACAGCTTTACAGCCGCAGGCTTGGCGCGGCTACTCCTGCCCCGAAACCTCGCTGTGCAGAGAGGCAGCAAATCATGTGGGGAAAAGCAGTAAAACATACTAAATAATTAAACATAAGCAGCTACATAAAGCCATCCCATTTACCAGTCCTTTAAAAAGTTACGAGGCAGGGGCAAAATAAACATCACCCCTTGAGCTGTGTGGCACCTTTCGGCTTAAAAACACCAACACTGAAAACAGGCAACAGGCGACTGGAAAGTTCTTTCATTATAAAGTCGGTGACTGTGTAATTATTGCTGGTTTTCTGGCAGAGAGACAACGCAAGCAAAAGCCATTTCAAGTCTGGGAATCGGATGGCTTTAAGGATGGAGGTGATTAATAGGAATAAAGTGGTAATAATAGAGATAAGGTGTCACCGCGCTGTGCGGCCGCAGTCCTCGGGCATCACACAACCTCAGCTTTAGGGGCTGACTTTCAACTGCTCAAATCACTGCAAAAGTGACTTTACGGATTAAAAACAAGCGCTGGGATTATGGATTTTAAAACGGGCAAGAAGCGAGACCAGCCCCGCGTCCATCCCCTGCTGCGACCACTTCAGAACAGCGTTTTAATGGCAAATACAGCCCTCAGCAACTTTCACTGCGAAATAAGACCGTAAATCAGCAACAGGCTGAGGCAGAGCGGCGAAATTGCGCTCTGAGGGTGATTTTAACCCAGCTCACCAAAGCGCTCTCTACACATCAGCTCGCTTTGAGCCTTTCCTCCGCTCAACCCCACAGAGCGAGCACACACACAATAAAATAAGAATAATAACCTCAGATGGTTTGAATAAACCCCGCGCCTAAGCCCCGGCTTCAAACGCAGCCAAATAAACCCCTTCGGCTCCCCGGGCAAGGGACACACGGGGTAGAGACCCCCTCAGGTGCCGGTTCTACCGCTCCATCCCGCCCGGGGCAGCCGGCTCCGGGGCTGAAAGGAGCCGCCGGTCCCCCCGCAGCGTTCCCACCGAGCCCCCTTACGGCGCCCGCCGGGCGGGAAGCAGTCGCGTTACCTCCGTGCGGCCGCCGCGCCCCCTCCCCGATGCGGGTCTCGGTGCCGGTCCCGCTCGGCGGCGGCTCCCCAGGACATTCCAGGCTGAAGCAGGCGACCCGGCGGACGGAAACCTCCATCCAGCGCCGCCCGGCCGCGCCGCTTATCTCTATCCCACCCACCCCCCCCCGCCCCGCTCCCGCCGGCACCCCGCGCCGCAGCGGGCGGTGGTAGCGGCCGCGCCTCGTCCACGCCTCTCCCTTCGCAGCTCCGCCTCCGCGGAACGTACCAAGGGCTGGCGGAGGGGAGCACCGGGGACGGCACCGTGGAAGCGGCGGCGGAGGCAGGGGAAAGGGAGCGCGGCCAGGCTCGGCATCACCGCGGGGCTGGAGGGGAACGGGCGGGCTCCGCACCGCAAGGGACGGCGCTTGCACCCACCCGGCAACGTACCCCTGTAATGAGTACCCGTGTAATGAGTACCCGTGTACCCATGTAAACGTGTACCTGTGCGTCCGTGCAACACGTGCCCGTGTAATGTGTACC
Organism: Pezoporus wallicus; assembly: GCF_028554395.1. Taxonomy (NCBI): domain Eukaryota; kingdom Metazoa; phylum Chordata; class Aves; order Psittaciformes; family Psittacidae; genus Pezoporus; species Pezoporus wallicus. The sequence continues at coordinate 1,012,125 of NW_026641918.1, read as the reverse complement.
CGTGCACTCATGCACATGTGTAACTGTGCACTCTTTCACCCGTGCACACATGCAGGCGTGCAACCCTGTACTCATGTAGCCATGCATACCGTGAAACCATGTACCCGTGCAGCCGTGCAACTGCGTACCCGTGTGCACGTGTAACTGACAGCGATGTACCCATGCATCCATGCACACTCGCAGACATGCATCCATGCACCCGTGTACCCCTTGTGACTGTGTACCCATGCATCCACGTACCTGTGCACTCTTTCACACATGCACGTGTGCAGCTGTGCACCCTTGCAACCGTGTTGCATGCAACCGTGTACCCATGTATCTGTGCATGCAGTGGGGCACACGCTCCCGAGCACCACGCATCATGCTCCGTGCGCTCCTCACACACCCGTGCAAAGGTGCAAAGGTCGCCTGTTGTAAACCCTGTTCGCTCCCACCGAGGGGCTCCCGGCCCTCCTGCAGCTGGTTGTGCAGTTGGGAGTGACTGGAAACGTTCCCCTCTGTCACCTCAACGCCAGCAAAACCAGGCTGGGAACCACCAAACCCTGGGTTCGTGGAGGCTTGGCTTGAATCCAGCCACAACCGCAGTGAGATCCTGGTAAGCGCCCGGGAAGCTCCTGTCATTTGCAGCGTAATTTAATATTAACAGCTTGCATTAGACCTGATCCTCGGGATTACACCCAGAGAACCGGGCCTCCTCCTGCGCCCAATCCCATGGCCTTTTCCAAAACACACCCAAAATGCCTCTTCTTTTGGTGGGAATACTCTAAACTTTGGTATCATTGCACTCAGTGGATGGGGGCTGAGCTGCAAAGGGGTTTATCCTGAGGAAGGTTTTGCATGGAAAGGCTTTAGACAGCAAGAAGCATGTCCTCTGTGTTTAAAATTAAAGGGAAATCAGCTTTTTGATATAAAAAGATAACTTGGAACAAAGTTTCTTGGTTTTGGGGCAAACCTGCGAGACCAACCCTGTGTTTGCCAGCCCTAATTTTATCCCTCAGGAGTTTCCTGCAGGATGTCATCATTTCCACAAGTAAAAAGGGGGAAAAAACACAAATAGGAAAGGAAGAGTAGAAAAATCCTCAGAAGATTAAAAATCCCATAATCCAAAGAAAACACCCCAAAACTAAACAGATGACTTCAATCATGGGACTGGTGGGAGCTACCAGAAGAGCTGAGGACCTGAGGATTGCCCTCAATGAGATGCCAGGCCTCGAATTTTGGGATCAAAACAATCCAAACCAGGGTTCAAACACAATCCTTCCCTGTGTGATGCTGCCTACAACATTCCGGGTGTTTTTTTCCCTTCCTCAGGCCCTATTTGCATGAGAATCCCCTCTTGGGGAGGGGAATTGCTGCTTAATTAGAGAACAGCAATCCCTTTAATTAGCATGTCTGCTATTTTGCATAGATTCAAATGAGATGCTCATTAGGGAGCAGGCGCCCGGACAAGGGATGCTCTTTACCCGTGCACTAACCCCATTAACCTCCGCCAAGCAAAACCACCACGTGGGATTTTTGGGATAGCGCCGGGCTTCCTGCCGGGAGGAATCCTGTCTGCTCCCAAAGGGCAGGCATGGAACATGCTCATTTCAAGCTGCTCGCTTCAGTGTGCTCAATGACAGGCCTTGTCGCATCCATCTCCTACATTTTGGCACAGTGATGGAGGGATTTCCTCCTTGTGAGGTTTTCTTCCTTCCAAGGTTTTTCCTCCTTCCAGGATTTGCCTCTTTCCAGGTTTTTCCTCCTTCAAGGAATTTTTTTCTTTCCAGGTTTTCTTCCTTCACAGTTTTCCTCCTTCAAGCTTTTTCCTCCATCAACATTTCCCTCCTGGATTTGGAAGGAGAAATAGGAGGGCAAACATCATTTCTATTTCCTCCTTCCTTCCTTCCTTCCTTCCTTCCCAAACACCTCCCCAGACACCTCCAGGCCGGTGCATCTCCGCAGCAAACAAAGCCATCATTCTCCGTGTGGGAACACCAGAATTCCAGCATCCCTTTTGTTTTCCCACCCGGCCGCAGTGAGGGTGATTTTTATATATATATATATATTTATTTTTTTTAATTATTATTATATTTATTACTATTATTATTATTATATTTATTACTATTATTATTTTATTTTATTTTATTTATTTCTTTATTATTATTGTATTATATTTATTATTATTTATTATTATATTTATATATATTTTATTCATTTCTCCTTCCCTGTAATCCCATCGTTCTGTCACGGTTCCCCTGGAAGCGGGGCTGCTCCAAACAAAGCCCCCGGAGCATCCCGGGCTCCCAGAGGGGGTTTTGCAGCTGCGCCTCGGAGCGTGACCGATCGGGAATGAGCCTTCGCAGCGCGTCTAATGCTGCTTGGACAGGGAGCCTTTCATCCACTCGTGGGAGCGAGGCCCCAGCCGCTCCTGGCTCTCCGGCCCTCGGCATTCCCAACACCGCAGGAGCCGTCCGGCACTGTCCTTGGGGATGAGCGAGGTGGGGACCCCGGCCCTGTCCTCCTCCACTGTGGGGTGGCTGAGGATGGGAGATGTTCTCCATCACTATGTCACCCCATGCTGGGCTCTGGTGGGATCCCTGTTCTCATCCCATTGCTCTGTACCAAGAAGGTACCTTTCCCCAGTTTCCACCTCCCCATGTCCAGCAATTATGTTGCCCTGGATCCTCTCATCCCACCTCCAGGTGATTTTTCATCACAATCCCCATCACTCTATCCCCAGCAGGTATATTGTCCTTGTCTCCATCATCCCAACCCAATACCCATCACAGAGCAGGAACAGATGGGGAGAAGGTGACAAATGGTGTGGGTGCAGAGGCTGGAGGGGTGAGAGGCTGGAGACTTGGACATCACCTGAGAAGATGAAGGTGAAGAGAACGTGAAGAGATGGAAGGAGACAAGATAAGAAGATGATGAAAAGAGAGAAGATGAAGAGAGAAAAGATGAGACAATGGAGGAGAGGAAGAGAAGGAGGGGGAAGACAAGGAGAAGGAGAAAGAGGACAAGAAAAAGAACAAGGAGTAGAGGAGGAGGAGAAGAAGGAGAGGGAGAAGCAGAGGGGGAGGAGAGGAGTGGGAGGAGAGGAGGAGGAGAAGGAGAGCTGGCTCCAGAGAAGACACATCTCTGGTGAGCTTTGCCAAGCCACCACTTCAGTCCTTGGATGGGTTTTTGTCACTTTATTTCCCCCTGGTGAAAAGTGGCTTTTTGACCCAAACACTCGTTTTCAGAGCAAAGGGTTCATTTGGCCAAGAGCCTTTTTCTTCCCATTCAGAAGCCAAATCCCAGGGCTGGGGGAAGGGGCATTTCTGCAGACCTCTGTTTTCCTTTACAAATAAGCTGTTTTGGCTTTTTGACATCTGGAATACCTCTGAGGGCAGCTCTGGGAGTGAATCATTCCCAAAATCCCCTGTCCTGCTCCGTGCCTGGTCCTGCCCGGCTTTATCACCCCTCCCTGCAGCAAAAACCCAGCGACGACCACAACAAAACCAGAACCAGTAGAAAACACTCCTTATTCCTTCAGTTTTTTACATTTTTGCCGGATTTTCCTCTGTTTTTGGTCATTTATACCCCTGGACCCTCATCTGAGCCTCGCTGTAGGTTGTCTCCAACCCTGTCTCCTTAGATGGACCTCGGGCTGATGTTGCAGGTAGCTTGTCTTCAGTCATGTCTCCTGGATGGATGGACTGCAGGGTGATGCTGTACATAGCTTGTCCCTGTGGGTCATGTCTCCAGTCTCTTAATCTGAATGAATCTCTGATGGGTGTTGCACATGCTTGTATCTATTCCTATTCCAAGCCTTATCTCCAGGGTGGACATGAGATTGACCACCGTAGGTAGCTTCAGCCTGCTGTTTCCAGCCCCATCTCCTTGTGTGGACCTCAGATCAACGCTACACGCTGCTTGTCTCCAGTCCTGTCTATAGCCCTGTCTTCTGGATTGACCCTCAACCTGTATTTCAGGTTGTCTCCAACCCTGCTTCCAGCCTTGTCTCCTGGTTGCACCTCAGACCTGTTCCCAGCCCCATCTCCTGCCCAGTGTCTTGGCTAGACCTCAAGCCCACGTTGTAGGTTCCATGTCGCCATCTTTATCTCCCTGAAGGACCTCAGGCCAATGCTGAAGGCACCTTGTCTCCATCCCTAGCTCCCTAATGGACCTCAGGCTGATGCTGCAGGTACCTTCTCTACATCCTTACATCCCCAATAGACTTCAGACCAATGTTGTAGGTACCTTTTCTTCAACTCTACCTCTCTGAAGGATCTCAGACTGATGTTGCAGATACCTTCTCTCCATCCCCATCCTTCTGGAGGACTTCAGTCCACTGCTACAGCCCATCATCACCTTCTCTGAGCTCCCCAACCCCAACCCACCACATCACCTTGCCAACAGTGCCCATCCCAACCCTGGCTGTACCTGGAGCACAGTGGACGCTCTTCAAGAGGCCAAGACCTCAAGGTGGAGGGAGAACCGGAGCCAGGCAGAGTGGATGGAACGCCTTCAAAATTGACACCATATGGTTGCTCCTTATCCCTGGGCCCAGTAAATGGGTCTTTCATGCTGGGCCGGTTGCCATAGGAGCAAACACGCAGGAAATATTCCAGATAACTGGAATAGTGGTGAAAACATGTGTTTTGGATAAAACCTGGCAGAAAATCGCCCCGTTTAACCCCTCCAGGGCAGTTCAACCCCTTTCCCTGCCTCGGTGTGTGCAAAGGGTGGGGAAACTGAGGCACGGCAGCTCCACGTCCCCTCTATGGGAATTGCTGCAGTGAAGCACAATCACTGGCAGGTCCTGGGCATCGTCTCTCCTCCTCCCTGGATCCCTTATCAAGATGGATGGCTCCAAGGCCAAGCACATTTCACTTTGGTTTGCCAAGGAATTTGCTTTGCTTTGCCTTTTCTTCCCCCTCCCTTGTCTTTTCCCTTTCTTTCTCCAGCCTCAGCCGAACCTTTTCCTTATCACATCTGGCGAGCAGCGGCCCCAGCCTCCCCTGGCTGCCCTCCAAGCACTGAACGCAGACACCGGCCAAGCTGCTGCGGCGCAGCCAGGTTCCCCCAGCAAATGATGGGATCTCGTGCTCTGCAGGGATGTGGAGCTGCTGGAGTGAGTCCAGAGGAGGATACGGAGATGCTGTGAGGGCTGGAGCAGCTCTGCCCTGGAGCCAGCCTGAGAGAGCGCTCGGGGGGATCCTGAGCAGAACTTGTTCATGGGAAGGATTCATAGAATCATCACAGATTGGTTTGTGTTTAAGGGACCTTAAAGCTCATCCAGCTCCAACCCCTGCCACGGGCAGGGACCCCTTCCACTAGAACAGCTTGCTCCAAGCCCCTGTGTCCAACCTGGCCTTGAACACTGCCAGGGATGGGGCAGCCACAGCTTCTCTGGGCACCCTGTGCCAGCGCCTCAGCACCCTCACAGGGAAGAGCTTCTGCCTAAGAGCTCATCTCAATCTCCCCTCTGGCAGGTTAAAGCCATTTCCCTTGGCCTGTCCCTACATCCCTTCTCCCAAGCCCCTCTCCAGGTTTCCTGCAGCCCCTTTAGGCACTGGAGCTGCTCTCAGGTCTCCCCTTCAGGAGCCTTCTCTTCTCCAGGCTGCCCCAGCCCAGCTCTCTCAGCCTGGCTCCAGAGCAGAGCTGCTCCAGCCCTCGCAGCATCTCCGTGGCCTCCTCTGGACTTGCCCAACTGTGGGGTGTGGATAGGACCCAAATGAGGGGATCAGGGAAGAAAAACAAGGATGAAGCCCATGGTACCAGAGTAATAACTGGTGAGAAGTAGCCCAGGTCACCTGGGATTTCTGGTAATTCTTCTGATACTGTCAACGTAAATATGCTGATTGGAGGAATATGCAAGTGCAGAGGAGAAACCCCCTACCCCAGGCAGACCATCTTCTCACTGCCTCCCTCACAGTGGCTATCAGAACCCATCCAGAGGCTTCCTTATAACCTCCAATTTTCCTGTGCTATCTTGTTCCACCTTTATTTCAGTGGGGTGCACATCCACAACAAGGTGCAGCATCCCTGCTTCCCACAGCATCCCTACTACACATAGCATCCCTGGGCCCTGCTACCTTCTGCATCTCTGCTACCCACAGCAGCCCTGGTACCTGCTGCATCCCTGCTTCCCACTGCAGCCCTGGTACTCACTGCATCCCTGGTACCCATCCCACCCCTGCCCACAGCTGCAGCCCCCACTTCAGTCCCAAACTCATTTTCCCTTTTCAGCTGCTGTGTTGTTATTCCTTTTCCCTGCTTTTCCATTTCTAATAACCTCTCAGTGCATCTCTCCTCCCCCTAAGCTCTATTATGGGTTTGTGAGGTTTAAGCAAAATAAACATGGCCAAACCAGAACCCTCCGCGTGCACTAAAAGGCTGGAAAAGCTGGAACAGCTTCACTGGGAAGCTGAGGGCTTGCACCCAGGCACCAAAACCCCCCTGAGCTGCTCATCCCTCCAAGCAGAGCACGACAGACAAAATCCATTTAGCTTTCCCCTCCTTTTAGATCTATTTTCCATGGTCCTTGCACCCCAGTCCCTTTGCCCAAGGGGGAGTGTTGTGTTGGTGGATGCTGAGCCTGGTGAGACGATGCTAAATCAGGAGGGAATGATAAAACCTTCCAGGACGATGCGAATAATCACATTTTCCTGCCGTAACCCCTCATTTTCCTCCTTTCTGCATCCCCCAAATCCCATCAGTGGCCAAAAGCTGCTCAAAACCAACTTAAAGGTTCCATTCCCTGCTCCCAGGGGGTGCTTTTTCCCCTTCATGGGTTCATTTCACTCCTCTCCCGCTCTGATTCTTAGTTTGCTCCATCCCTGGGGGTTGCAAAGCAGAAGGTATTCATTTTCTGGGGGGTGCTGTGGGGCTTTTCTTAGGGCATTTGGAGGGTTTTGGGGGTCTGCTCTCACTGTCGGGAGCCACGTTTTCTCCCCACCCTGCCCAAGAATGTTTCTGCTGATATTAAACCCGACCCGGAGGCATTTGGAAGGAGCTGACTTCCTCGCCAAAAAAATGACCTCAGCCTCCCTGCTTTGGAGCCTTTTCTGTACCTTTTTAAAGCATTTTTCTCCCTCTCGTGCCTGCCAGGCGAGAGGCACCGATGGGGCCCCTCAGCCCAGCCCCAGCATCACTCCCAGCCTGCATCCACCCCCATTTTGGGGGCTATTTGGAGGCTTTAAGCTGGAAATCCCAGTCTTAACTTGCAGTTCCCCCTGCAAGCCCCATCCCTGCTGTAAACAGGAGGATCCAGGGGTTAAACTTGCTGCTAAACCCCATCTTGCACCATCCTCTAGGCACTCAGTGACCTGCAAAACGCATGTCCCCTGTGAAAGAAGAGGGAAAATACAGGCAAAACTAAAAGCTGTGATGTTCTCTTAAGGGTGTTTTGCAGGAGTTCCCTTACAGACTCCTCTGCATTTTTGCTGTTATTAATGTGGCTGCATTCCCGAGGCTGCTGCGATGGATTTTGCAAGAGCTAAAACATCTCCCGAGTTAAAAACCCAGCCCCTCCCACACCTCCACAATGAGAAACACTGAGGAGAAAGGAGGGAGATGCTGATTTAGAAAGGGAAATGCTGGATTTGGGTGTTTTCAGATGGAATAGCTCTGGCTTCTGGGTTTCTTTCCTTAATATTCACTCTCCTGGAGATGCTGAGCTGATGGAGGCGGTTCAGAGGATAGAAATATTCCTGCAAGAAGCCAACCTGTTGGGTTGCCAGTTCCCAAAGGACTGATGGTAGTGGGAAAATTCCAAATTTGCCCCTAAAAAACAGATGGGGAAGTGTTTCTGCCATTTTTCTCTGCTTAAGGTAATTTATCACCATCCCAGAGCCCCACCCTGCATCCCACATCTGCACCCTGCATCTCCACCTTGCTCCAGCACCCCACTTCTTGCCTCCCGGAGCTGCATCCTGCTTTCGCATCCCACATCTGCATCCTGAACCTGCATCCCATGATTGCCCCCGGACCTGCATCCCACAGCCCACATCTACAACTTGCATCCTGCATCCCAAATCCCCATCTGCACCCTGAGCCCTGCATTTTGAAACCTCCATCTTGTACCATGCATCCCACTTCTTGCATCCTGCATCCCAATTCTTGCATTCCAAATCCTGCATCCGTGTCCCATGTCCTGCACTCTTCATCCCACATCCTGAACTCCAAACTTCATCTGCATACTGCAGCCCTATTCCACCTCCTGCATCTGCATCCACAGCCCCATCCTGCTGCCAGGACCCTGTTGGTCCAACTCACCTCACTGGGGACCCTCCACAAGCTCAGCCCAGAGCCCTTGCTGGGCCAGGAACCCTCTAGATGCATCCTGCCTGTGCCTCATCCCCACCATGCCATCCAGGCATGTCTTTGGAGCAGGTGTGACATGGGAGAGCGGCATTCCCAAACTGACCTGTGCAGAGGGGAGCATGGAGGTTTCCCCATCTCCGTTCCCCTCACTGGATCACTGCCCCGACACATCTGGCAGGCAGATGTGGCCCTGCGGCTGGGCTCTGCCTCACAGATGGGGGATGAGTGGAGAAATCGTTGCATGGGATTGGAAAGCTGTAATTTTTCCTTGGAAATCTGCAATTTTTCCTTGGAAATCTGCATTTCCCAACTCATTGCATGCACTTCCCATCTCTGGGGGGAGCAGCAACATCGCTGCAGATGGCTGGGCCTGTGCCATAATGCCCTGGGGCTGAACATTCCTCATTCTCATCTGCACCCTAAATCCTGCTTCTGCATCCCTTGTCCTGCATTTCCCACCCCACGTCCTATATCCCACATGCATCTGTATCCTAAATCCTTCATCCTCATCCTAAATCCCAAATCCCACTTCTGCATCCTGTGTCCTATACCTGGCATCCATCTACATCTTAAAACCCATTTCCCACATCACCTGTCTTTTAGCCCACTGCTGCATCCTGAATTCTGCCTCTGTATCCCATGTCATGTATCTGTATCCCAAGTCATCCCTTTCATCCCGTGCCCCATGTCCTGAATCCCATACTTACACTCAAAATCCTGCTTCTGCAGCCCCTCTCCTGTGCCCTGCATCTACTCCTGAAATCCTTCATTTACATACTAAATCCTATGTCCCATATCTTCATCCTGAATCCTTCATCCTGTGGCCTGTACCTACATCCTAAATCCTCCATCCCCATCTGTACCTCAAATCCTCCATCCCACATCCTCAATCTACCTCTTAAATCCTCTATCCTGCATCTGCATCCCAAGTTCTCTGTCCCATATCCTGCATCTACATCCTGAACTCTGCATCCCACATCCTCCACCTATATTCTAAATCCTCCATCCCACATCTGCATCCTAAGATCTGTCCCACATCCTGCATCTATATCCTAAATCCTCTATTCCACCTCTGCATCCCAAATCCTGTGTCCCACACCTACATCCTTAGTTCTCCATCCTGCATCTACATTCTAAATCCTACAACCCCATCTAGATCCTGAATCCTGCATCTACATCCTAAATCCCACATCCCCATCTAGATCCTGAATCCTCCATCCCATGTCTTTCACCCACATTCTAAATCCTCCATCCCACCTCCACACCTTGAATCCTTCACCCTGCATCCCCCCATCTCCTCCCCAACTCCGCATCCCAAATCCCACTCCAGGATGCCATGAGGAGGCTGCGGGACAGGAAAATACCCGGCACCCTTTGGAACACTATGAATTTGTGGTGAGCCCAGGGGAGAAGCTGTTCCCGACTACACTGCTGTTGGTTTAGGGAATTTCGCACGCTCCAGTGCCTCCCTGAGGCACAAAGGCGCTTCCAGGCCCCATTTTACCCAGGTCCATTCCATTACCTTTTACCCCCTAAAATTCCCCCTTCAGCCCTGACAAGTGGAAAATAATCCCCCCTCCGGAGCTAACCCCCCCCCAAACCCATCACGCTCATCATTCCCAAGGGATCACCGAGCCTGGTTAATGCACGAGAGCAACGTGTGGCCTTTTCCAAAGCATCCCAAGGGAAAGCATACCCTGCGATCCCCCCAAAATAACCTATTTGCAGCAGGAAATAGGTGAAAATCAAGTGATCTGCTGTTAAAAGGGAGCTTTCCCCCTTGAAATGAGTCCCACTCCCGCAACGAGTTGTGTCCAGCCTCGCACCCCTTCAAAAGCTTCCATTCCCAAGGCATTCCCAAAGATTTTACATTACTTTTTCCCTCCTTAGAAATATAAATTCCTGGGGGAATGAACCAGAAAACCCTGTATTCAGCCTAATCATCCCCCCCGGCCGCAATCTGGGATCCCTGGGATAATTAAAAGGGCTTAATCCCAGTTGAAAAGCAAACAAGGTCGGAGGCGGCGTCTTCCTGCTTCCCCCTTGCCCGCTGCTGGGGTCCCGCTCCCCAGCTGCAATATAAATATGCAATTAAAAAATCACCACTAATTGCTTGGAAGCCCAAGGTGGGGGGGGAGACCACTGAGTAAAAAAAAAAAAAAGCTGGGAAAAGGATATTAAAACCACTAAAAAAAAAAAAAAAAACAAAAAGGGAAAAAACAAGTCAAAAAGAGTGTTTTCTACCCCAAAAATGAAACGCTGATGCAGCTTTGGGGTGGAATCGTGGGGATGTCTCAGGGTTTGCACCCTAGGGTGGGATTTGGGGGGGATGCTCTTTGTCCTGGGGGGGGGGAAGAAGTTAATCCCCATCATTCCTCTCGCTCCAGTGCTAACAGCCCCTGGCAGCTCCTAGCTCGTTAGTCCTTCCCAAAACCAATTAGAGAGGTTGGGAAATGAGGGCAGCTGCTGCCCTCAGACAGGGCAGGAAGGTGGGGGGGCAGCCCCTAAACCTTGTTGAGGGATGAAAGGGGCTGGTTTAGGGTCTGCCCAGCTCAACGGAGCTCACAGAGTGGGCTGAGCAATGCTGCTCCATCACTAGGTTCCAGAGTAAATGAGCCCCATGCTTATTGAGAATCAGCCCCCCCCAGTTTAAAGAATGCTGTATTACATCCAAAATACCTCTTAAAATATGGAATAAGATGAGTTAATATGGAATAATTAGTTAATATGGAATAACTGGGTTAATGAGGCTAAATGTTGCCCCTTTTGGGGGTTAAAATCAGGGGGGTAGTACTGTGGAATTAATCCCTAATTGCCTATTGCTTGATTCGATGCTTTTTCTAATTACTGGAGCACCCCAAGCTCCCCACTTTGCAGCACCCCCTCCTCAGTCCCTCACAGCACCCTCCAGTGGCCGTGTCAGGATGGGACCCACTGACCCATTGCAGCCTCCCCCCCTTGCAGCAAGTGGCATCGCTTCATGTCTCCCCAAGGGCTCCAGGGAACCTTTAAAGCCTGAAGTGCGCAGTCGGTCGGGTGCTCCCACAGGAGGAAGAGGAAGAAGATGCCTCGGGCTCTACGGGCCCCAAACCCATGGGCAAGGTCAGAAATCCCACCAGGCTGCAGTAATCCTGAGGATAAACCCTGGAAAGCTGCACCCCCTGATGGCAAAGGCTGCGAGATGCATCGCTCAGGATGCTAACCAGCGCCCCTAACGTTACGAACCCTGCGAAGCTGCATCCCAGCACCGTAAAGCTGCTTTCTAATGGCATAAACACTGCGCAGTTGCACCTGTATCGCATATACATAATGCAAAGTTGCATCCCAAATGTAATAAATACGGCAAAGTTGGGCTCCGAGGTTACAAACTGGATGAAAATTTGCATGCCCAATACTACATAATTACCCCTTGATATAGTAAATGCTACAAAGCAGCACCCTAAACACTGCAAAACTGCACCCTACTACTAAAAATACTCTAAGGGTAGGCCCAAACTATTGCAAAGCTGCATCCTCCTGCTGAAAATACTGCAAAGGTGCACCCTAAATGCTGCAAACTGGCATCATGAACATGGCAGAGCTCAGTATACTGCGAAGCTGCCCCCCCACCCCATGCCTTCAAGGGGTCGAGAATACCAAGGAGCTGGCTGTAGACCATGATGTGCTCAGGGCAGGTTCATTTGTGGAGGACCACATTTGCAGCACCGCTCTGGAACTCTCCATTAACAGATACATACACACAGAAATAAGCTGGATGTTACTCCTTTGAAGACAAGCTGCTTGCATGGCTTCCCCCTTCACCAGCCACAACCATCCCGCAGGCAAGAAAAGATGGAATGGGTGTCCTGCCTGATTTTATACCAGGTGATGGTTTTCCCCTCCCCTTTCCTTGGGTATTTTAGGAGGGTGGTGGGGGTTAGGCACAGTTAGTAATTAGAAAGCTCATTAAGTTCTTGGGTGCTGCTGGGGTTAAGTCTCTCCTGCTTCTTTTAGTGGCCTGGAGCTCTCTGAGCTTTTTGGTTTCAATTTTTGCATCTTCAGTAGCTGAGATTTCTCCAGAGGAGGTTTTTATGCAGCACCCACATCAGTAAGTATCTTTTGATGAAGCTTCTTTATTTCAAGTTTGCACTTTAACATTGTTTGGGTAAGGAGGGTGAGAGGGGCTGGAGGTGTGTGATTTAGGAGCTGATTGCTGGGAGGCCCCAGAGCACTGCCACAAAGGCACAAACAGATGGGTTTTTAGGTGGCAAAGTCAGGCTGGATGGCAATGGTGGTGCAGTGGTTCTGGAGCTCATCCTGTGTAGGTGATATCCAGAACAAGCATTCTGTCCTAGCAGCTTGGCTATGGGAGTAGGGGCTGGGCATTTATGAGCTGTGCTCCAGAACAACCAAGTATTTTGAGTAGAGGGGCAATATGAGACTGTGTTTTAGGTGACAAACAAGAGTGGATTGCTGTGTTGGTGGCATGTGTGGGTGATGCCCAGCACCACCTTTCTCTCCTGGTGCTTTGGATGTGGGAGTAGGGACTGGATGTTTGAACTCTATGCATCATGATCAGGGACACCTGAGAGCCCTCCATGGAAGGGTATTAAGCAGATGGAGTTTTAGGTGGCAAAGTGAGGGTGGATTGCCATGTTGGTGCTACCCATTATGGAAAACTCCATGCGTAGGTGCCACAAGGATTCAAAAGTAGTCCAATGATCTTCAGTAACCAGTTGGCAAAAGAGCTGGAATGGTGGAAAGCAAAGTGATACAGCACTTAAACCTGGGCATCTGCTTCTACAACACATGGATGACATCTCGACTGCAACTGGAGAGAGCCTGAGCTGTTTTGAGCTAACAATAGACCTTTTAAACTCTCTTGGACGAGCCGGGTACAAAGGTCTAGAACTAAGGCTCAGATAGCAAAGCAAACTGTGATCTGTCGGGGCTTTGAGATTTCGAAGGGACGACGACAACTGGGAGCAAACCGTGGAGAGGCAGTCTGCGGTATTCCCGATCCTAGGGAGGCTCGTGAATGGAGAGCGTTTCTGGGAATGGCCGCCTGGTGTCGTCACTGGATAACGAATTACGGTCTCATAGCAAAGCCGCTATAGGAAGCCCAAAAAGTACGGTTTGTGTGGGCCCTGGAACACCAAAAGGCCTCTCTGGACTTAAAACAAGGTTTAATGACTGCACCAGCATCGGGACTTCCTGACCTAACCTAAGACTTTCAGTTATTTTGTCATGAAAGAAAACATCTTGCACTCGGGTGCTGACTCAGAGCAATACCAGTGTATGTACCACACGTGGTAATGACTGCCTTGGAACAGATAGGGGGTCACTGGTTATCCCCCAGCACAGTGATGAAATACCAAGTGATTCTGACAGAACAAGATGATGCCATTTGGAAAACAAATAAGTAACACTGCAGTCATCTTGAACTCTGTGTGGAAAGAAGTGCAATTAGAACATGACTGTTTGGGGACCATTGAATAACCCTTAAACTGACTGTGGGAACTCATTTGTTCATATGGCTTAAATAACCCTTTGTTTGCTGGTTGGGGGATTCCCAGCACTGCAGCTGAGCTCACTGATAGTCCATCCAGCCAAAAGAGATGGACAAGATCTGAGCTGAGCCCACAGCTGTTTTTCACTCCTACGGTATGGACAGAGCTCCCAGCAAACCTCAGGTCTCTTGGATCTTCCCAAATCAGATGAGAGAGATCGCCAGGATGAGGGGAAATGTCTCATGTGGTCTCAGTGCCTCAGCTGTCTGGCACAGACTCACAGCCCAGACACCAAAGCAAGGGCAAAATATGGCAAGAAGGAAGAATGGGGAACAAAATCCATATGGGAAATTCGTTGTTTGAAAGATCACATCCTATAAAGGAAGAGCTCATGCAGTCAGGATTGGGCTGCTGCAAAATAGCACAGAGGGGGGAACAGGGCTTCCACATCCCTTCTTGCAACCTTATGCCTTCCTTCCAGACCAATGTGCCTAATTTCCGTCCCTGCTGACCAGAATGACCTCCCGATCCAGCCGGATCTGGGATAGCAAGGGATTTCCAAGATCTGGGGTTCCCAAGAGCAGGTTTGGCCTCAGTATAAATGCTGTTTTCCCAAGCTGCCACAAGGTGACAGCATTTCAAGTGCTGGAGCCGGGCTCGAAGGGGGCTCCGCTGAGGGAGGACCTGCAGCCTGGCTTGAGCCCCTGCCTCTGCTCCAGCAGCCCTGCGCAGGCTGCAATGGAGCCCCTCTACCTTCTCCATGGGTTACGTTTAGCAGGAAAAGATGGGAGAGGTGGATGAAAACATCTTGGGAATCATCCACCTCCTGCAGACAACAGCTGGTTCCTCAGCTTTGGGGCTGCACTGTGGTGATGAACCCACCGCTGCCCTGTTGCGAGTCACATCCTGGTGTTCATTGATGCAAGGAAGGGCACTATGTGTCCGTGGGGACCACAGTGCTTCTCTGGCTGGGCTGAGGGATGCCTCTTTCCATGCTCAAAGGAAACATCATCCTTTTCCGGGGCTGTGCAAATGTTGGTCCTCTTCACCAGCATCTGCAGGCACGCTGCAGGAGGAGATTCCCCTCTCACTTCCCCAGGCTGAGACAGAAACAGATGAGGCAGTTCTCCATTTCCTTGTACCCCTCATCGCTACTGCCAGGGCACGTTCCCCAGGCCAGCCCTGGGGAGCTCACAGCTCTCATTCGGTTCGGTTTGTGCCCCATTGAACTGACCACACTCCACCTTGTGCCTGCTGTCGGGTCCCAGTGCCAGTAGAACTACTCTGTGGATGCAGTCCTCCTTCAGGAGGCGCACGGAGCTACTTTAATGTCCCTTAAATCTTAGCTGATGGTGCCACTGAGAAGGAGCACTTGATGGGGCTTTTCCAGCTCAGTTGAGCTCTTGTGGAAAGACGTACAAGAAATATAGCTTCCCTATTGTGCTGATAACCTTCTGACCTGCTGTTAGCTTGCTAGCAGTCCCCTGCAAGCCTTTGGTAATTTCTCTAATCCTCAGTACATCCCCATCCCCAGATAGGCACTAACATCGTCCATCCCTTCTGCACAGAGATGAAGCACCTGAGAGATGGGACACAGCAACCTGCAATGACAGCTGCAGCCCTCTCCGGTTACTTCTGTATCGCCTTAAAAGCACCATCTAGAGCAGGCGATGAGCTGCAAGGCATCCCCTTAGCATCCCTCAAAAGCTGTCTCTAAAATAAGCCCTGATTCACAGCCCTCCTTCTCCAACCACTCCCCTGGAGATGGGGAGATGGGACAATTGACACATTAGTTCTCTAGACACTTATTTCTGTTCCTTCTCACTCGTTACATGGATCTCCTTTCCCAAGCAGAAAATAATTGAAGTTGATGGGTAATCTGGTACAAGCACAAATCCTCCTTTGGTTTGAGGTAAGACAGAGCAGGCAGCTGGTTTGGAGCTTGATTATTAAGACTGCAACGAGGACAATTTTGCTTGGGAAGATGAGCATCAAATGCCTCACCTCGCTGCAGCAGCTCTGTACGGATGTCAGCGGAGCAACCTCAACTTTCACAACCCTCAGCCCAGGCCAAGGACTTCTTGTACCTTGAAATAGCTTTTACGCTTTGCAGTCTCCCGGCACGCTGGTGTTGGATAAATTTCCTGTTTCACTTCTGGAGCAGGGAGCCGCGGCTTTATCAGGGAATGTTTAGGGAGGCAGACGCAGCTTCCAGACAGCGCTCTCTCCATGAGAGAGAGAGCTGTGAAAACGGTGCTGTAATTGCTTTCCTGCTCGCCACGGGCCGGCGGTTCAAAACCACAGCTGGAGAGCTGACAGTGGGAGCTCTCTTGCGACAGAGGATGCTCATAAATGGAGCTCGGCCAGAACGTGTGCACGGCTTGTTTCCCCACACACGTCTCAGATGGGCTTCCCTGCTCAAAAGTGGGAAAACAAATGGTTTACCTTATGCCCCCGAATTCAGTTCTGTTAAAGAAGAGATTATCTCTTTGCTTTGAATAACTTTAAAAAGCACAGATTTGTTGTTTCCTAATAACATTTCCATTCTACGGCTGAGGCGAGTCTGTGAAATCTTTTCACTTAGAAAGCACTTTATCATTACCTTTCCTCAGGGAGAACTTCCAGCCAGAGCTTTATGTGTGACTTACTACGTGGCACTTAAAGCATGCTGGAGAGGCGCTTTCCCCAGGTCACGAAGAGCCCTACCAAAGCCAAACCTCGGACCTAACCCCGGTGGATATTCATCTCCTTCTGTACTGTACCACGCCTCAAAACTAGGCTTCCTGGCACTGGGAAACACTGGAGGTTGCCCAGTGTAAATGGGGTCACGGCACACTCCAGCCACATGGTGTCACCGGGCGCTAGAAGACCAGCTGTAAAGATGCCAAAACATCTGTGTTGCCTGGCAAAAGATGTGATGGAGACATTCCTGCTCCTTTCTTTGCTGCTATGTCACTAACATAACACAGAAGAGCCTAAAAACTAAACATGCCATTGCCAGATGTTTAGAACATCTGTTCAGACCAATAAAGCAAAACCAACAACAAATAACTGGAGAAAAAAAGAGAGAGGAGGCATATTGGGAAAGTCTGCGGGTTGCAGCTTTCCTTTTGACATGGCCTGTTGGGACTTGCCATGAAAACCTCAGGGCATGTTGACCATGCAGGCGTGAGCAACATCCCTGCTCCGGAGGCAATGCACTTGCATCCTCAGGACACCAAGACATGAGATGGAAGGGACCTTAAAGCTCATCCAGTTCCAACCCCTGCCAGAGACTGGGACACCTTCCACTAGAGCAGCTTGCTCCAAGCCCTGGTGTCCAACCCGGACTTGAACACAGCCAGGGATGGGGCAGCCACAGCTTCTCTGGGTTTTCCAGTGTCTCACCACCCTCACAGAGAGACCTTGCTCAAGATCATCCATGTGGGAACAGAAACATGGGTCTCCCCATCAAGTCAAGCCTTGATTCCTTGCTCGGATGATCTTTGCTTGGTGGTCTGAGCATAAGCTGTGGGATATGCTTGCATCTCCAGAAGGCAGAAAATGCTGCTGCATGAACAACCTGAAAAGGATAAATGCCTATTTTTGGGCAGCAGGAGGACGTGTCTCTGCAGAAAGAGAAGCTCATTGGGTTACCCCAGTGCCCCTCTGAGCTGGTGCAATCCTGCATGGGGACATCCTGATCTGGTTTCCTCCTCTGGTTAACCTCAGCTGTACTGAAGTGGGGCCAGTTCTCAGCTTGCACCTGATGGCCCAGCCCACCTTCTGCACTGCTTTTGTGTCATTGATTTAAGCTCAAACACCAAATCCTCCAGGAGTAAACCCATGCAAACCCACCCATCTTCTTCTTTGTAAGAAAATGGCAAGCTCAAGGATATTAGACCTCAATGTCACCCATGCCTTCAAGTGTTCCCAGCAGCCCTCGCTACCCCATGGGCCTGATTCTGCTTACTGTTCTCAGGGCATGTGGTTGCTTCAAGAAAGAGTAGAAAGATTGTGGCTGGCTCTGGATCATCCTGTGTGATGCTTGTACCATGGCTGAGCTTTCACATCTGCTCATCCCTGCAGTGTACCATGATGCTGGAGGCAGACACTGGGACAGTTTGTCTTACTTGGCCTGAGCCTTGCTGCAGCTGGGAGTTGAACCCAATCATAGAATGGTTTGGGTTGGAAAGGACCTGAAGATCATCCAATTCCAACCCCCTGCCATGCAACCCTGCTCGAAGCACTGCACCTACTGTGTCTCACCAAGAGCATGACACCCATCCCACTCCTGGCTGGGGACAGGGGTCTCTGGGACCAAAGCCAGGGCACAGCATGCCATGAGAGGGCACTTTTACCTCCCAGGCACCGCTGCGGTAGGTTTTACATATGTAAATATATGCATGTGTGTATATATATAAAGTCTGTAGTCAGGAGAAATGAATCACTTGGCAGCGATGGAGCTCTGGTTTGGTGACAGGCGCTGGCTTGCAGGCAGCTCTCCCAGCAAGACCGGGAACCATGCAAAGGAAAACACCTCTTCTGTCAGAGATTGAAGCTGGTGGGTCTTGGGTAGTGTGTCCCAGCAGCCAGGAGCCAGCAAGCTGCAGCAGTGACCTCAGTAGGCAATAGAAAGGCAATAGCAGTGCTGCTTCCAAGTTAAATAAAGACACATATTCCACTTGGAGCCTTTCAACCACGCATTCTGCAGCCTGCCTACACTCGTTCTTCTGCAGTCATGTAAAAGAGGCCCAGGCAGAAATGCAGAGGTTTCTCTATACCAGCAGACCTGATTTACTTGCCACTCTGCCCAGGTTCGAGCTCTACCCTCTGCATCATTTAATTCCCCTGGAGCTAAGGGGTTAAGTGAAATCAATAAGGAAATAAAAGCTCTAAAGCTGAGGGACCAGAAACTGGCTACTTTGCACAGGTAACGTTTCATTCTCCAGGTGGTGCTGTCCTGTCTCTGCCCAGCATGGGAAGCTTCAGCATCCTTCTTGTCTGCCAATGTCGCTCGCAGCTGGATGAAGGGGACAAACCCAGGTTAGCTCCCAAACAAGGAGGAGGCAGGAAAGGCTCTGATGTTATGCTTTCTGCTCAGTGGCCAGCGCTAATCGGCACCAGCCCAGCCCTGGACTAATCTGTTGAAAAGGACACACAGGGAGGAATGTGATGAGCTAGGGGATGAGGAACACACGCCAGCAGGGAACCAGGCTTTATTAGCTTCACTGTCCACAGAACAGAGGAAGAGATAAAACTTTGCAGTCACCATGCAATGGTTGAAACATCCTTGTCCAGCATGATCCTTGCACCCTCTGCTGAAGCATGCTAAGAGCCAGACTGCTGCTGTGATGGGTGCTCTTTGATCCAGGGCTGGGATGGGAAATGGGAGACAGCCTGTATCCTCCCGGGTTGATGAGGAGCTCCCACCAGAGCTCTTCAGACAAGTGGAAATGCCCGATGGTTTTGCATCTCAAAAGATGTTGAGGTGATGAACAGGGATGGGGAAACTGAGGCACGGAGTCATTTGCTAAGCTAAATGTGCTGATTCCCAGGAAAGTCTGCACTGTGCAGGGGGGAACCAGCCAAGGAAAGCTGGCTCTGAGGACAAAGAGTCTTCTTCCAGGTAGTTTAGGTCTTGCTGCAGACAGTGGCAGCCATGCTGTTCCTCCTGGAGGGATCACACTTACCAGAATAGGCCAGTGAAAAATGGCTTCTGGCTTAAATGAAGCGATCTTATCTTTGGCCTCTTTTCCTCCCCCTAAGGGGAAAATGAATGACCGTAGCTGCCTGCCTTAGCTTCTATTTCCCTGGGTGGTTACGGGTGGATGGGCCCTATGAATCAAAGTGTCACAGCAGGAGCCAGGAAATGGGCAGGGATGGAGAACAGGAGCTGAAACCACTCTACCACGGAGGGTCCAGGAGAGGGAAAGCCCCAAAAGACCTTACCTGACATCAGCCAGGGACTGGTGTGTGTGTGTATTTAGCAGCTGAGATTTCCACCTCATGCTTTCTGAGGCTGTTTTTTGATGGCTTTGCCATAAAAGCTGGGGTTTCGCAGCTACCATCTGCTTTCATTGCCCTTCTACTTCAGTGGCAATGCACAAACACAAGCAAGATGAAGGACTTTGCTGAGGGAGGTCAGGGGCAGTGGTGTGGGGAGGTGAGACGATGTGATGGAGCAGAGAATCCGCCCAGATTGAGACTGCTTTTCCTTCTGCAAAGAAACTCATCTGATAGTTCAGACAGTGGGACCTGCACAGATCCTGTGGGAAAGGACTGGTAAAGGGAGGTTGGAGCTGGTTTGCTCCATCTTTTCCCAGCAAAAGGCCATGCTTGACACAAGCCAGCTTTCTGCCCCTCATATCCCTTGCTATCTTCAGTATTACACAGCCCTTGTTGCCATAGCATCTGAGCATAGTTATCTCTGCAATGACTTTGTGTAATGGAGCCATGCTATTATCTCTACTTTGCAGATGGGGAACCCAAATACAGGACCAAATGAAGGGCAGATATGCAAAGAAGACTCTTCAAACTGCATGTGACAAAGCACATTAATACTTCATTCTCATCGCCACTGGAGAGTTTGGTAAGTCCCACTAAGACCCATCTATCCGTACAGCACTTGACTTGCTGCAAGCTCCAGAGCCTCTCTGATCCCTGGAAGTGAGTCAAGTTTCCCAAATGAGGTATGCCTGGTCCATGGATAAAGAAGGCAACAATGGCCACTCTGGTTTTTGTTACACCTCACAGTTTCTCCCTGTTTCTGGTTGTTTCCAAAATGCTTGCTCCCAAAGACAGTTCTTGAGAGATGCCCGTTGTGAAAATGTGGGAGCCTCCTGCCCATGCACATCAAAGCTGCCTGAATCTTAAGTGTGCACAGAGAGGAGGATTAACCCTTCAGATGTCCCTGCTGCATCCCAGCTTCTCAAGGAGCGCATCCCAAGGATTCCAAACTTACCACAAATGGGGGGCTCAGAATCTTGCACCCGGTGGAATCGGCAGGGGGTTTTATTGACTTCAGCACCATCAGGGCATCAATTCATACATTTACATAGCACTTTCCATGCAGGGATCACTAACTCTCTTTATCATTCCCTTCAGACCTGGGCTGCCTCAGGCTCTGAGTCACTATCTGATCCATTATCTGGTAGTCGGGATATCTTGGTACCTCCAAGATCAAAAGGCACTTTCGTGCATGGTTCAGAGAGGATTGTTCTGGGGCTGCTCGATGTGCTTGCTTGGAATGATTTCCATGTATGCAGGAGAGGGGAGAGAGAGATTTCCTACCGTTCCACTGTTCCCGTTTGAGCACTGGGTATAAGCATGTTTGCACTGGGATTCTTTGCAAGTTTAGTGATTAAGTCACATGAGGAAGCTCAGTAGAACTTCTCACATATGGACACATCCATGGCTTGAGCAACTTCCCACTGGGTGTCACTCGGGCAAAACTTGGCCTCGGAGTGCCTGGAGGGAGATGGTCATCCAAGGGCTCGGCTGCGGAAACGCCACCTCCCCACTGGGAATGGTCTGATGTTTAGGAACAGGGCAGGATAACAGGAGCACAGGGTTTACAAGTGCCTGTTGCACAGGGACCTTCCCTGAACTTCCTTCATCAATCTCCATCAATCCTCCCTTTGGTATGACCTGATTTGGTCTCTAAAACAGCTCCCTTCCTCTTTTTCCTCCCCTCTCTCACTGCCCCCATAATGCACACATGCACATTTCCTTTTCCTAAAGCAAACAACTTTCAGATTTAAAAGTGAATTCTCACTGCAGGCTGGAAAAAGACAATGTGGCCTCGCTCCTTATCTCCTGCTATCTGCTGCTGCTTGTACTCACAACAAGCTGTGAGCCTAGATTGGGTTTACAGTAGATTTCAAGTGTTTATGAGCCACAGGAGGCAGAGAGAGGAGGGGAAATCTGGTCGGGGAGATAAGTCCAGGAAATAGGCCCGGTAACTGGAGCAGAGTCAACAAGTTGAGCCGGACACCTCTGGAGACCCAAGGATGTGTGACTCAGTGTCACGACTTCAGTTCCCGCAGCAAACAGGAATGCTGTGAGGGGATTCGCTTCTAATTGTTCATCCACGCCTGGGATGGCAAAGGGGGAAACATCTTGATCTCTTTATAGACTTGGAATGTTTTCCAATGACGAGCCCAAATTTTAGCTCCTCAATTTATAGGCGGGCTCCTAAAATAACCCGCTTGGTTTTCAAGGGTTGCAGAGCATATGCTGGCTTCAGCAGCAGCTCGCGGGTCAGTCTATCGCACGACAAGGGTTTATAATGTGTTGTGTAAATCTAGAAGCTCTCTGGGGCCCAGAGCATCATCTGGTCTTTGTTCATATGCCACCTAGAGCAATGTGGCTTAGTACCAACAGGACGAGGTAGTAGCTGTTCACATGGTCACTAGGATATTTTTATAATCACCTTTTATCCCCATGTGGACAAGGTTTTTGATAGTAACTGGAACAATGTGTAGGCCTCATCTGTAATGTATTTCAAAGACAAAAATATCTGGGCCAGTTCTATCAGGGAACAGTAATTCACATTGTTCTAGACAGCTCGACAACCTGTCTCTGAGAATGGCTATGGGTGAAAAAGTAGGGTTGTACACTCTTCCTCTGAAAGCCCAACTGGGTGAAGTCTCCATGCTCTGAGAGCTGTTTCTAAACAGGAGAATTTTTGCAAACCATGTCCTTTTACCTTAAAACCTGTAACTTATGACGTGCCTTTCGTATCTTAGTTACTGAGCAGAAAGAGAGCCTTGGGGAGACCGCAATGACATTGATTTCCAGCAGCCATCACCTGAAGAAGCCTGGACTACCACCTATTTTGTATGGATTCAGCTAACTGAGTTAACAGTGTTCTCAGTTGGTTGGTTGTTGTTCTATTTTCTCATCCATTGGTACAGCCTTTCGTTTAGATGCAGCTATTCTGCAGTTTACTTGCTCCATCATCCTTCTTTCCTTGCATAGGGAACATTTCTGTCTTCTTGTCCCAGGCAATTTCTTTGGCCCATAAACCACTGGTCAAAGCTTATTGAACTCAGTACTTTGTGTTGCCTCTGTTCTGGAAGGGATGTCCTGGAGGCCCTGACAGCAAACAGAGATATGACCTGACATGGAGCCATTTCATGATACAGCAAATGCTCCCAGCAAGCACTTGATAATATTAACCAGAGAGAGATTTCCCAAATCATCGCTCCTTTCCATATGGGAATAGTTATTCTCGCATAAAGCACCTTTAGACCGAAAAGGCTGCAGCCTTGCTTGGGAGGAGCGGGCACTTTAATTTGACTGGTATACTCCAAGCTGTCTGATGATAGTGCGTAGACAAGGCCCGAAGTATAGGAGCTCTTCAAGGGAAAGCCTTTAGTGCAAAGGGCTGTAAAACACCATTTTACAGTGTTGTTCTAAATTTCCTTTTGATTTTATGGTTCATCTAATTCGAAGAGAAACCTTCTCTGCAGAGAAGTGGAATGGGAAACACGCTTCCATGTCAAAACACTTGGAATCGCATCAAGCTCCTGTTTAAGCCATTTATTTTTCTTTAATTCACCTCGGGGTTGGGGTTTTTTCCTATCCTTTCCATGCATTCAGCTGTTTATGTTGCCTTTTGGTGCAGCCAACTTCCTTCTCGCTCTGTTCCCTCCTGCTCACCTCCTTCACCATCCCCAGTGGCTGAAACGAAGATCTTTTCAAGAAACCAACCTTTGGAACACAAAAAAATCCCCGTTAAAAAAAGGCATCACCGAGGCCACATCTACAGTAAGTCCCAGGAGAGTGGAGGCTCCCTGCAAAGGCTGCCGGGGAGCTCTCGGGAGGGTAGGAGCTTGCTTGCATGGCATAAAGGATTTGCAGTGATTTCTGTCCCATTTCTGCCCCTAAAGATGCTCTTGTGTGGCCTAAAGTCTTGCAACCCTAGCCCTAAACTTTCCTTCCTGCCCTTCTGCCTGTTCAGACTGTATTTGGGTCAGGAAATGTCTTTCATTATAACATTTAGATTCTGCCTAAGCTAACTCACAGGAGGATACCTCCAAAGCCTCGTAAGAAAACTAACACATGAACTGAGGGTCAAACGAGCCCAGCTCCAAACCAGAGCTGGCTTAAGGGGAAAGTTACACGGCATCCTATGGGCTGTAAACAGTTTCCTCAGATGTTTACAGACAACGGGGAGTGGAAATGCCAGTGTTTTGTAAATGATCAGGTCTTTAAAACCAACGGCAACCCCCCCCCCACTTTCTCCAACTTCACAATAAACACCAGTCAAAACAAACAGTCCCGACAGCAACGCATCCTCACATCCCGACGCTTCAGCGCAACAGAAAGATGCTTGTTCCCATTAAGGAGAATTTATAATTCCTGGGGCATCCATGACCCTTCCTTCTTCAAGAATAATATTGAAACTAACTATTGATGTCAATTCCTTTCCTCCTATGCCCTCATTTTATCCCTGCAACAAAAGCTCTTCGTGTGTTGTGATAATGATTTTATCAATAATTTATGATTATTTTAATAAATTAATCACATTCGTCATTAACATTGGAGTAGGGTGAAACAGATTCGATTTCAAAGGTGGTTTTCACGGTAGAGAGTGATTTAGCAAAGCTGAAATGGGTTTTTCTCCCAAAAATATTTATAGTGTTTTGCTGATTTTCCATGGAATTTATCAAGGTGTTTTTAGTTACATTGACTGGTGAAAATGAAACAGCCTGTATGCACTGAACTGGGTCTTTCTGGTTTCTCTGACTAAGATGATCAATTTACCTGGAAGAAAACATGATGGCAATTTCTTTTCCTGCTAAAATCCCAAATTTGCCCTTTTTATCGCTTGGAAATGGAAATAAATTCTAAAAATAGGAATTTCCTATAGAATTCATGTTTTCATTGCAGCGAGATGGTACTGTTATAACTAATGGTAATCCATCTGACTGCCCCTCAGAGTTCCAGCCATGCACAAGTACCTCTTGTATTAGAGGTTGCTTGAAGACAGCGCAGGGAAAAACAAGAACTGCAGCCACCGAGGGGCTCTTAATCTCATCCCCAGGCTCCCCAGCAGTACACCAGATGCAAAGTCAGATGAACAACTCTCCGTGGTCTTTGTTCCACCCTTTCTTTCTTGAGGGGGGGTATTTATGAAGCTATCTTCCCTTCCATCTCTTGGACCTATCTGCAAGGTACGTTTATACCATCGAAAGCAAGTTCAAAGGCACAGCCCCTGCTTTGGGAACAGAAAGAGGGAAGGTGTGTTGTGCTCCTTCATGTCCATGAGACGTGCCTCTAGGTCACAAACGGACCTTCAAGGTTTCTCCTCCTTAAACACACACATTCTCCTGTTGCGGTGGCTGATGCAGGGGCAGAATCATCACCCCAGGCTTCGGCTTCTCTTCTGACCATGGCCCCAGGCTACAAAGTGCCTTTGGGTTTTGAACCAAGAGCATGAGAGGAGCAGAAGGAGGAGAAGCTGTTGTCACTATTTTCCCATAGCACCTGGAAATTATGATGGCCACTTCAAAATCACCACATTTTCCTGCTAGGAAAGAGGAACTGAAGTGTGTGCGTGGTTACATGTGAAGCACTGGAACTCCTTTGGACTTCCCAGTGCTTTCCCCTTATTTCTAATTAACATGTTGAGGAATTTTAAAACGTAATAAACATTAGTTCTAAACAAGCAGAAAGTAAAGCTCGGTTATTTCGGGTTTGATGTAAACATTTATAGCGCAGCTCCATCCTTAAACAGTTAATCTTATAGCGACCTATTAAAATAAAATGAATTGTGTTATAATTCATCCTAAAGCAACCTCAGGGTTAGTGTATCAGGTAACTCCTGCTTTTGCAGTCCTCATGACGTTTTTAATCAAATTCAGCTGTAATTGCTGGAGCATACACATGCCTCTTTTAATACTCTGCCTACATTTGGGACTCATATGAGTCTGTTTTCTCTTAACGTATCTAATAAATAGAAAACATGAAAAGAGCATATTTTGCAGGACTCGGAGCTTTTCCACCATTGCCTTTGTTCTAGGAATTGTCTGACAGGCTTATGAGAATCGAGCACTTGTCAGGTTCCCCCCCCCTCCCGCCCCTTGGATAAAGTTCTTTGTGGGTTTTCAGTCACTGTTTGTGTTGCTAGCACCCTGTTAAAGGGGGGCATAGGCACAAGGCAGGAGCAGCTGCCCCAGGAGCCAGGTGGAGCGTGTGAGAGGGAGAGATTTCATAGGCAGCTTTAAAAAATCACTGCCAGTGATGGATGTTGAGACGTTGCTTACATCTAAGTCACCTACGGGTTGTTGATGGAGACGTGAAATGTCATGTCTGCATCGGAGGTATTTGTGTAAACACAACTTCTGTAACTCAGTGTGTGTGTTGGGGGGGGTGGTGGTGGTTGACTTTAATTTTTCTTGGTGTCTCCAACGCTGCATCTGTTTCCAATTTGCCAGCAATTTTCTTCTGGCTAGTAAAGCTCCCAAGATGACTGCAACTGGCCACATGGGTTTCTCTGCCCCACCGTGGGGGTTGATTACAAGGGGTAGTAGTAAATCCAGCTCGGGATTCAGGGCGAGCTTTTCCCGTGAACTTATAAGTGCTTTTACATCCCGACTCTTTTGTTAACGCCGACCTTTAAAGTTTATTTCATCGCAGCTTATTACGTGCGTGTGCTCAGTGGTCCCCGGCTGAGACTGTGGGTACGTTTGCATCTCTCCCACGGGGGAGAGATGCAAACGCCTGTGAGATGCCCCTCAACGAAACTAGGAGAAGAAGGGGTTTGTTAACACAATAGCGAGCCCTCGGGGTTCCTCTTCAGCTACGTGGTTCGTGCAATTCACACGTGGAAACGTGAGAAAAGAATGAAAAATGACTTTGAAACGTGATCTGATTCGGTCAGTGGCCAGCCGGGCTCTGAGTGCGCACAGAGGGTTGCTCGCTTCCCCACAGGATAACGAGATTAAGGCTTGAAAACGGCGTTTTTAACCCCGGTGCACGCGAGTTCTTAAAAGCACGCTTAAAAGTGACAACGCCGATGAGTACTTCTCCCGATTCCCTTTCTCTCCTGGGCACCTCCTGCCGCTTTGACTTTTCCTCCCGTCGGAAGTGAGCTTCTCCCTAAAATCCTCTTTACCTTGCCTCGGAAACTGTTTCTCTTACCACAAACAACAATTATAATAATAATGAAGAATCCCAAGAATGTCTATATTAAAAAAGCGGCTCTGGCGAGGTCCCTGGTCATTGGGTACAGGTCTGTTTTCCTTGGAAATTGGGAGGAATGCTAAACGCCTCGTCTACCAGAGAGTAAATTGTGTGCGGAGCTCTAGGCACGGCTCCCAAGTTGCCCTTTCACCCCTTCACTTTATATGTTCCTCTTATTAAGGAGAAAAATGTTTCAATATGTTGGAATCTGGGGCAAAGCCGGGAAGGAGGGAAAGAGAATAGAGAGTGGAAGGACATTTTCCAAATAGTTTTGGTAACCCTTGTGAGGGTTACGTTTAGAATTGATGTTGTACTGAAATCCCTGGAAGTTTCTTCCCCAGGTTAGTGCAAAATAGCATCTGCGAACCCTTCCGAGGTGACAAGATGTACCAGAAACGTGACCCGGGGGGGGATCCCTCTGTACTGAAGATGCTCTTCTTCTCCTTCCCTAAACGCGTTACTATTTAAGAGGGTATTATTAAATGGCTAAAAGGGGTCTGGAGAGAGAAATGCTGGATTCTGGATCCAGCAGAGGGAATAGTTTCGGGGGGATTTCATCTCACTTTCCCAGCCCCGTTCCTCTGCAGTGTTCTCAGTTCAGCTTCAGGGGGAAATGGGTTAACTGCTTTCAAGGTAGGAGTCGGGGAAAAAAAAACAACCTCAAAGTAAGAAACGATGATTTAAAAACGGATATTTGAAACTTCCTTACTTTAAAAGGGGATTTAAAGTAGCACTTGAGCTCCACTCAGCGTCTCTTTTCAGCTTCACTCCTCAGCAGCATTTCTTTTTAAGAAAGTTGTGAATTTGGGAGTTTTATCCTTTTTTCCCCTTGGTTGTTTAAAGTCGTGAGTAACGCCCGGTGGGCTCATTGGGCGAGGATGTGATACAGCCATGATTGATGAGAGGGAGCAGCTGAAATATTGATAAGGGGGAAAACGGAAATCAAATGAAAAGTGGAGGGCATAGAAGAGAGGGAAAGGAAAGCACGTCCTGGAGCTGCGAGCGTTACAGAAGCTCCCTGAGGAAATGCCTGGTTGATGCAGCCTGTCTGGATGGGCTGGGAATTCTGACTTCAGCGCTGCTTTGGATCTACCAAGTTTAATCTTCTGCTCTTTGCAAAGCTGCAGCGGCAGGGTAGTAATCCAGACCTGGTGGGGAGTTTTATTCCTAGTCTCAACCTGGATCTTTACAAACTGGTCTGCCACTGGTTGAGGGGAAAGGGTATAAAAGGTGAGTCATTTAAATAATAGTAATAAGAATAAGCGAAAGGCGGATCTTAAAAGTAGTTTAAGAGGCCCTTTTATATTGCGACTGATGCTGGCAGGGCGATACGATTGGCGGCTAATCCACAGCAGACTCCTTCAGACGGGCTCCAAATATGCAGATGTATTTATTTATATGAATTAGGGAGGTAAGCGGATGGGGGGGGGCGCTGATCAGGGGTGCAGAGGGGAGCGGGGGAACCCAATACGTGAATCCTTGACCCTCTAAAATTTACTGGCTAAGCAAAATTACCCCGTCCCCCTCCACCCCCTGTTGCAAGTTCAGAAGCAAAAAGAAACTGGAATGTGTTAGGAGGGAGGACGACAGAAGAAAGAATTGTACTTATCAGAAACACATTGTCGATTTTATAATCGGTTGCCCTTTTGTGCCAGCTGGCTGCGTAATAAATGCTTTAAAAATCAATAAAAGGGGGTTTACGTGCAGATAGCTTTGCTTTTCCAGAGTTGTTGGGCTGGGGGGATGTTTTTTGCTTTCTTTCTCTTCTTCCTATGTTTTGAATCAGATGTTTGGCTGCAAAGCAGGGGCGCAGCTCTGGGGGCACTGACGTGTCCGCTATTGCCGGGGTGGCAGCTCCAGGAATTAGGATTTCTTCATTAATCGAACGAAGGTTGCTCCGGGATTCCCCAGCAGTGGCTGGGTTGTATTAGATGCTGAGAAACTAGGTGCAGAGTTAGAATCACTGCCACACGTACTGACCACTTGTGCCCAACTCAGCAGGCGCATTTCTAATTGTGTAGTGTAATTGTCTTATAGTAAATTCTGATGAAGCCTCTTTTTCCATCCCACCCGGAGGACCAGCAGAACAGCAGCACTTAGGAGCTCCCTGCTAAGGGGTTGTGTGTGTGTATATATGGAGGGGTGTGTAGTGTGGTCGTTCTTCTTAACGATGCACTAATTAAAGTAAGTTAATTGCTTTGTGGTGCTTTCCAATGGGACTAAGGATCCTGAGGGCAACGTGTAGGGAAAAAGAACCCCTCGTCGCTTATTTTAGTGACTGCAGATCTATTTTTCCCACACACCATTCTGTTTTCCACGATCGTTGTTAATCTCGGCATCTCTGTAGTGATGACTCGGGGAGGGGGGGAAGAGAGGCAAAAAAAAAAACCCTGTTCATCAGGAGATCATCAAGTCTTAGAAGTACAGAAAAACAGATGTATTGCCTTGATGGGAGCCTGAGATAAAGCACCGCGATGTTTGACTGAGCATCCGAAATAGAGGGGCTGAGAGTGACAACCCTGGGGAGGGGGGTATTGCTGTTTGGAATGAAACTTCCGTTCGCTATTCTTAAAACTTTGTATTTACTTATAGTTTAATTATTATTGGTGAGAAAGGTTCTTTAAATCAATAGAGGCCGGCAGGTTAATGGCTCGGAATGGTTTCAATGAGTCAGGAAAGGCAACTGCCCTTCATTTAGCCAAGTGAAACCCTTGGCTACAAGTCAATAGGGTTAACTAGGCTCGACATGAAAACATGAGTATTTCAGCTGGCTTTTAATTGTTGGCTAAGAAATTCAGTTAATCAAATGTCAAACGTTTCCACCTGCTCTGGTGAAGAAGGCTCTTTTTCCCGGGTGGGGGAATCCAAAAGCAAAACCGGACTGCTGTTAAAGCAGAGAAATAAAACCTCACTTCATCAACTCCTGTCTGCTGCTCGACTTGTAGTTACTGTGGTGGACGTTTTTCAGCGTCCTTTCAAAGGTACATTTAAATGCTTGATCACTTCTTTTTAAGTTTTATTCCTAATGTTACTTTTATAGCAATGCTTTGTTTCATTACTTGTATATAACTTTTTATTCTTTTTTTAATTTCAGGTCAATTTTAGGACCCTTAAATCTCTCTATTAAACAAGTAAGGATGTTTCAGACTGTACCAGACACTTCGTCTTACGTCAAGGTAAGACATGACAGCATCTTTAAACAGGTAATGTCAAAAATTCCAATCTTCCCGAGTTTACAGTGATTTGTATTACTTGAAAATCCTGACTTAGCAGGGGAAAAGAATCTCTCTCTGCCTTTGGTGGGAGAGGGGTTGGAGTCTCCAGTATCACAGTTATCAGTCTATGTGGGGTTGAGTCAAAAGTTGTATCATCAGGGACCAATGCTGTGTTGAAGTGGCTTTGTCTTTTATAATGCATTGATGCTTGGTTCGATCGGTTATAGTATAAATCCTGTTATAGTGAGGGTGTTTTGCATTGCATTGCATTACAGTGGTGGTTTGTTGCTCTGAAACCAATATCAGAGTGGCGCTGCGCTACTAGTGTTATATCCTAGTGGTTTGTTACATTGGCTTCCAATTTCTCAGATACCATTTAGTCTTGAACCAGAGCTAAATTTCATTTAATAGCCTTCTACTTCTCTGCTGCGCCAGCGACTGAATCCAACATGCAAGATGATATGTCTCTTTTGAGAGGTCCATTTCAGGATGGATTTAGAGGGGGAAAATATTTAATGATTCAAACCAAAACATCTCTTTCAGTTACTGCAGATTGTTGCACCAGGCAATGCTATGTAATACTGAGATTTCTTTGACAGTGTGACTTACGGTTTCCTTGAGTAATGCTTCCATACAATTTAGTAGGCAAACTGACTTTGGTTGGGTTTACTGATACTGACTGGTGCCAGACCTTACACTCTAGACAGTTGTTTGCATATCCTTTTTTTTTTTTTTTTGCAGTAAAAAACAAAAGGGTTCTTAGAATGTATTTTGAGGGGCCACTTCTGCCTCTTTCTTTTCATCAGATTGAAACAAGCCTTGGCACAGCCTGGTCCCTTTATAACTCAGTCGAGTACTATATTATATTTGACATCATATAGGGTTTTTTCCACAACAGTTCCCAAGAATGTAAATAAACCAAGCCTGAGACATCTGTGTTACACGTTTAAGGCAAACCCTGCATGCAACAGCACTTAGGGAAAATCTAAAACACAAGCCTCTTCTCTCCCTGAAGAAGGCTGAAGAAACACAGAAGGGTGTTAACTAGAGCTGGGTGGATAATTTGTATGAATAATTCATTACAGGAATTTAGCCTCTTTTTCTGTCCCTCTTGTTAGTCAACGTTCCATGCACCAATTGTGATTTTCATGTACTCACACCTTATTGGAAGTGATTTATTGATTGATTTCTGTGTGTGTGGCTCATTCTGCGGGCAGTTTTGTATTGGAAATGCCAGCTCGGTGGGATGATTCCCAGGTGATGTGTCATTACTTGATTTCCCTGATTGGGTGAACTCGTAGAGCTCTCTGGATTTGGTTTAGAGACACCATCCAAACAGGAATGGTCAAGGTTTCACATGCAGTTGATGTCCCCCAGCATCAGAACTATAGCTCAGGGAATGCTGGTGATTTAATTTTGCTTATTAAATTCGTATAGCTTTGGAGCAAACTCTAGAAGAATAGAAACTCTGTGGAAAGCAAATGAAATTCAAGTCTCATGAAAGCAAACTCACTCAAAGTTCAAGTGAAGAAACATGTTACACAGTCTGTGCCCAGCTTTAGCATTAATGTCTCTTTGGAGTTCCTGTATGTGGGAAATGATCTGAGATGTGTTCTGTTTACAATGAAGAGATGAAGGCCCTTTGACATCCTATATTATGGTATCATTGCCTTTTGTTGCGAGGCTAGATCCAGCCTCAGCTCCAGTTAGTAGCAAAATTCCTTTTGAATTAAGTGGAACCAAGATCCAGGCCTAAATAATTAAACATTCCAGCAGGATTGAGTGAGTCTGTCCATAACTGTGTCAGGATAGCCTTCTCATTAAGTACAATCCTGCAGGCAAAGTGCTTGGACAAAGTTCTCTTCATATAAGAATGTGTTTTATCCACCAGGAAGAACTCCTTCAGGCTATATTTATATCCAGTGTTTCAGGGGTGGAGGGATACATGAGCTGTGTCATTTGAAGCTCTCTGCCTTTTATTACAACCCTTCACCATCAGCTGCCCTTGTCTGGGGGGGGAAGTACCTTGTCTTTGGTGTTTTGTCTGTAAAGCTTCATTCACACCAGTGTCACTGTGCTTAGAAAACTCCACAGCATTTTGACAGCAGTCTCTTAAGTCTGATTCAAAGTCTTCTGGAGACAAAGGAAATCTCTATTGACTCCTAAAAGTTTTGAGTTGGGCAGCTCAGTGCCAGTGGGGCAAAAGGGTACCTGGGCAGCTCATTCAGACCAGTGAGGCTGTGCATCAAAGTAAGAATGTGGTTAAATTTGGGAGAACTAGAACCTTAAATGCACGGGTTAGGTCAACCTCTGGCCCCTCTGAGTTTGGTGATGGTTTCCATTGACTTAAAACGCATCCAGGGGCAAGTGGGAGATTCTGAGGGTGATTGGCTTATTTGCAGAAGTGGTGGGATTGACTAATGATCTAGTTAGGAAATGTGGGTACGGATCCAAGCCTGATAGCCTGGTGCTCCTGAGCAAGATACTTCAACTCTCTGTTCCTCTGTTTCTCCATCTTTAAAGCATGGATGGAAGTGCTGTATAAGAACAACGCTCTGTTCACATGCAGAAAGCACCTGCCTTCTCTTTCCTGCTTCCCCACGCTGAGCTTTGTGGACTTCCCAAAGAAGTCTGGAAAGCAGGAGGTAGAGTTCCAATTGCTCTCTCTTCCCAAGTCTTTATTATTATTATTATTTCCATGTCATTCCTTCTCCAGCAAAATTTACTTGCTTGTCCTGTGGGAGGAGAAGTGTTTTATTTATTGCTTCCGTGGGCTCTCGGCTGATGATGTGTACACTACCCCCTTTGCAGCAGAAAAAGCAGTATTGGGATCAATGTCTTGTATAAATCCTCTCAAACAAACGCACTACATATGTAAAATTTATGTTTATCCTGTGCCTTCTACAGAGAAGGCCTCTGTATGTTGTAATCAGGAGGGGGTTGCTGGCAGGGTGCTCCCCAGCAGCTCCCAGGAGGAGCAAACTCACTATTGCAGCTCTGCGGTACAAAATAGCCTATGGCCACCTCCAGGCCACCCTGGTTTTCTTGCCATGGCTCAAAATGCAGAAGAGAGGGGAGGGACTTGGTGGCTGGAGGAGGAAGAGGAGGATTTCAGTTTTAGTATGGTTTGTTTGATCAAGGGTGACTTATGTTGAGTCATACTGGGCAAGTTCAGCTTCTTGTGTTGTAACCTTGATTTACATCACAACCACATAGGACGTGTGGATCCGTATCTAGCACACTGTATAAGGTCATGACAGGAGCACTCTGTCTTCTCTCCATACACACTTCTCCTGTTGACCTGAATATGATGGAGAGGTAGAAATCATAAATGTAGAAGAAGGCATTTTGATTCACACTGGTTTGTTCTATGTGACTGATGAAGTATCTCTATTACTCAGACCACTATGGACCTGCTGGTCTGCAAGTACTTATTAATTCACAGTCTATCAGAGGGTGCTAATCTCATCTAAACACTCGTATTTGACTGTACAGAATGAGACATGTAATATAATTGGGAAATTAAATTCTAAAAGACAGCGCTGGAATCCTGTCTGGAGGGATATGGAAAGAATTAGGGCTGTAAGCAAAGCAACATGACCTCCGAATACTGACTTTTTAATTATTACCATTGCCACAAGCTCCTCCGGGCCGCAGACGTCTCTGCTCCCTTCTGCACTGCCAGTTTGTGGTTTAATCTGTGTGTAAAGGCGGTGCAAAAGTAATTTTTTTTAGTGGGGAGGTGTTATTGACCCGCGCTTTTCTTATGCCCTTCGGCAGCATCCTAACACTTATCTGCTCTCTATGCGAGGAAGGGAGGGATAGAAAAGTCACTGCTTCTGCTTTCGGTTCCCCGGTTGGACCCACAACAGAGCCTGAAGCTCTGCGAAGCGTCCCGGGACCGGTGGGTCCCCTGCCGTGGGAGCCGGGAGCACCCACAAATCATCTTCATGAGGGGCTGCAGCCCAGAGCTCTGAAAGGGCACAGGGATGGGCTTTGCTCCGGGAAGGAACCTCGGTGCAAGTGCGGGTCTGCTCGCTTTAGAAATGGATTTCATGCAGCCCTAACGTTTGTGGTAGTGTATAAAGAGGCATATTCATGGAGGCAAAATAGCCTGGGTGGCTGGAAACAATATTTGGGTTGTTCTTGCTTTCACCCTGCCTGGAAAGTTTACAGAAGCCCTAAAGAGGGTGTGTGTGTGTATCTTTTAGGAACAAAACAGGGAGATTTTTCCTGGAGCAGGCAATAGGAAAGCTGCAGACAAACACGGACACGATATCTGTCCAGCAGCAGCAAGAGGCTGCTCGGAGACAGCTTACAAGGACAGAACATCCCGTTTAATATCACTGGCTTTTGCAACAGAGACCTGGTAGTGGAGGTGGTGCCTGGGGAATCTCCCCAGGGGAAGTCGCTGCATGGGGCCGGCTCATCCCGCAGGTGCTCAGGGATGCGTGGATTCCGGGAATGCCGCTGGGCCAGGAACCTCCAAAGCGCTCTTGAGAGCAGCTTTAACCCGGCAGCAGAGGGGAAAGCAGACCCTTCAGGGTGTTTTTAACCCGCAGCTCAGGCAGTGGTGGTCCTACTGAGAGCATCCTCTAGCGCGTTACCCGTTTCTGCCTCTCTTTTAGTACTAGTACTATTACTTCTCCCCCGTTCCTGGCGTCCGGCAGAACTTTGCTTCCTCCCACCCAGACGGGAAGGACAAGACCCAGAGAAGGTGGGGAAAGCCACTAAATTGTCAGACTTCAGCGAGCCATTGATTGACACCTTGCGACAATTTGGGCTCAGCTCTTGCTGGCACCTATCTGTATTTTATACAGGAAAAAATCCCTTCCCATTTCCCATTGTCCTGTGAATCCTGGACTTCCTCCCCGTGCTGAAGCCCAGGGAAAAGCTGGCGTTGTTTCTTCCCTGCTTTACCTTCAAGACACGGTTTGAATTTGGGTAGAGAACGTGGAAGAAACGCCGTTTATCCCCTGAAAATGCAGTCTGGAGCTTTGTAAAAGAAACCAGGCTTTCGGGCACAAGAGGCAAGGTCGTTACAGTGATTCGAGCAACCACCCCCCTCCCTAGCTCCGCGACCTTCGAATGGCTCCGTTCTCCCACAGTTGATAGAAAAACACCCCCCACCAACATGCTGGGTCCAGGGAATTTTGTATCCCGGCCTTTCCTGTGTTTGGAAAGAGAGGAGGTGTGGAGGGAAAGGGGAGCAGAAAAGGAATTAAAAAGAAAGTGATGCTAAAGGGGGGAGAGGGCGAGGGGATGATGTTTTAAATCTTTCCTGCAAATCTCCAAGTATCTGAAGTCTGAGGAACAAATTCAAAGCAGGCACGGCCGCCTGAAGAGAAGTTAGGGAGAAATATTCCGTTCCATTCAAGCGCATCAAGGGTCTAGCTGGAGTCTTGTTTGGCTAAGGTCAGACGAGCCTGGGTTCTCCAATAAAAATAAATCTCAAATTAATTATGGCCTCAAGCGAGGGGCCAGACGTTTGGAGCTTGTGCGCTGCAGTCTGTTTGCTCGGCCTGCGGGATGCTGGGGGGGGGATGTGCCTTAGTTTTCCAGTAATTGCTGGAGCGGGGAGGAAAGGGACATGGAGCCCAAATAAAAGCGGCCAGCACACTGCTCACCCTACCGCTCGCCTAATTGCGATGCAGCTTCAAAGCTACTGCATCTTCTCCACCCCACTCTTAAGACGTTATGTTTTACTTAGGATCGATTAGCAGGGAATAACTTCCCGGCTTCAAGTTCCCAAACGGGGCTGCTCTTGTAGACCCAGAGGTGGGATAGACCCGATCCTGCAGCTGTGGGGCTGGAAAACTCAACCGATTTCCTTTTGTCACTGGGAAGAAGAGGTTTGCCCAACGAGTTTAGTTGAGAATCGGCATTTGTTTCTCGGGATCAAATCCCAGGGCTGGAGTTTGGGCTTTTTTTCTTGGAAGAATGTGGGTTTCGAAAACAAACAAACCACGTCGCGCTTTTCATTCTGCAACGGAGCCGGTGCCAGGGGAAACTCAGCCCCGGAAAACTTAAACGTTTGCTGAAGCTGGTGGAGATTTTTCCCTCCAGTGAAGTCTGGAGCAGAACAGACCCCGGCCTAAAAAGGGCAAAGAATGAGGGTAAATATGGTCAATAGTTTTATATAGGATAGAATTTATAGGGTTATAGTATACACACGCACTATACCTGCCTAGCAGGAGGTGCGTAACTACGTAGATAGAGTTAAAGAAAAAGGTACTTTCTAGGGACAAAATCAAGGCGCGGGGCTGGATCTGGGGTTCCTCCGCCTCGGTTCAAAGCGGCAGTCCCTGGGCGCTAACGAGAGCTCAGGTGATGCTCTTCAGGTGATAGAGAGGGAAAAAAGCCGGCTCCCTTTCCCAGCCTCCGAAATGAGGATTTCTAACGTGACAACCACGGCCTGGGAAGGTTTTCATTACCTTTATTCCTATAGAATAACTACACGGTTTTAATTACGAAGCGATGACCGCTAATCCCGTGTGAATTACAGGCAGAACATCCCTGTTTGAGGTTGTGTAGTCCCGCTAAATACTGGCACTGAACTGCGCTAAAGGGTTAACTGCTTTGATGCTGGACGTGAAACAGTCACTGGCCATATCCCCCCTACCCCCGCGGTGTGTCCTTATTGATTTCAATCGGATCACGCCAAAAACGTCGGTTTCGGCTTCTCCGTGCGAGGCTGCAGCCGGTGTAACTGCAAGGACGAAGAGAGGAGGTGGGGACATGCCAAGCGCTTGAGCTCAAGATCGAACTGATTAAAAACGTGGCTGGTGAATCTCGTCTCATTCATAAGCGGAGTGAAAAAAGAAATAATGAAAATAGCGGAGGAGTAACTGATTTCTACCAGCTTGTCCCAATGGAAGCATTTGAAATCTTCCGTGGTTGCCAAGATCAAATGATTTTCCAGATGTCTGGTGGTAACCACATTAAAGAGATCGTAATTCCGGCGCTGTATATACATAATGCATCCAAAACCCCAGCATCGGGTTAAAACCTGAGCACGACGAGCAGCATCGTGCCCGGCGGTGGCTTCGCTTCCCTTGCCCATCACCGCTGCCTCCCTCTCAAAACAGTTAAACCCAAAGGCTGAGCAATCACCTGGGATGATTCAGAGCTTGGCACACGAGGGTTATGAATATTCCAGCTTTCCCAAGCAGTTTGAGATAACTTTAAGGGTGTTATTTTAGGGTTTAGGTGAAGCAAAGGTTCTATCGTTGCGTTATTGGGGGGGGGGGGAATAGATTGTTTCGCTTGTCTATTAGTATGTTTAAAAATCTGGCTCGTTACCTTAGCTCTTGGACTTGTCGCGGGTCTTATTTTAGACCAAACACTGGAGGTAAAGCGCGGCGCAGCCCTGACGGACCCGCTCTAACCGGTGACCTCAAAAGGGTCACCCCTCAGGCATCCCAAATAAGCCCCTGGGTTCGCGGTGCCCGCCTGGCACTAAAATCCAGGGTTGGGTTCCCCGCATGTCTGTAGGCGGGATAGGGATGTGGGTGTGTGTTTGACATCCTGGAGAGCACAGGGCATCCCTGCCCGGGGCACGGGCTCCTTCCAGGGTATGTTTTTTTCCCCTTCCTCTCGCGGTTAAGCTCCTCAGCCTGTCCTCTCCCTCACCCGTTTTTTTGGGAGGGGGCTGGTAGTGTTGTCTAAAGAGGAAACCATTCGGGTTTTGAAAGGATGCGTTTCACTCTTCCCTTTAACCTCTCGCTTTTCTGGCTGCCGCAGCCTGCCATGCGGTAACGCTGGAGGGGGGAGTATTTGGGGGCGGGGGGGGGTGGTGGTGGTGGCAGAGAGCAGGGAAAAAGACAGAGTAATGAGGGAAGCAAAGGGTTAACCGTGATTTCTTTTAATTGAACTCCAGTTCTTGTGGCCCTAGGCAAGGGGGGACCTGACCCCGCTAGCAGCATCCAGATGTGCTGCTCTCCGGGGAGACCCCGGGATTGTAAAGCAGACAAGAGGCGGGGGGGACGGGCTGTCCCCTCCGCTCCCCCCGCTTCACCTCCCGCCTGCAGACGGCCTCAATCGCTGGCAAGCAGCGAGCCAAAACCTCCAGGTCTGGTCACGTTCAGTCCCGTGTCTGCATCTGAACTCCCAAATTGTAGCTGAATTGATGAGGCTAATTTCAGGGGAGGGGGGAGGGAGGGGAGGGAGGGGCAAGGGGGGACCCACAGCTCTCTCCTGCCAGCCTCCGTCTTGGAGAAATAAAGTATTAATATAAGGCATCTCTGCCGCAGCCGGGTAGGAACACTAGTGGCATTATTGCATTTCCCTTTTGGAAGGGGCGGGTGAGAATAACTTTGGATAGCACTCTGACACCCACCCTCCCCCTCCCCTCCCCGTGGTTGGACTAAAGACGGGGGGGGAATCAAAAAGACTGGACACAACTGGCACTGGACAAGGTAATCCATACCCCCCCCCCCCCAAAGAGATCCGATGTGCGGGAGCATCCTCCTTTCTTGGATTCACCCTCCCTTGTTTTCATCCCCCCCCTCTCTTTGCTCTTCTCCTGCGGCTGCAGCAGTTTGCAGAAGTGGGGATGAAGGAGTGTTGCATGATGTGTTCCGCTGCTGGTTTTGCAAGGGGGGGTGGGGGGGGTGAGCCGGTGGTGTCCCTTTCCCTCGGGTCCTTTGGACGGGTTCAGTTTTTCCCGGAAAAAAAAGGGAGGGAAAAGCGTTTATTTTCAGCTGACCGCTCCCGTTTGAATGAAATAGAGAGAATTGGACGTCAGGGGCAAGCCGGGTCTAAAATGAGATTTAAAGGTTGGGGTTTTGTAGTGCCCGTTTTGCCAAGGTGTCCGGGAACGGCCAGCTCAGCTGCTCTGACAATTATTGTCAATTTGGTTCATTTTTGGCTTATAAAGTGTTTTGGTTTGGTTTGGTTTTCCCTGAGTGGGGTTTTAACAGCTTAGTGGGAAACTGGGACTGGGAGAGAATGGTGGAGAAAGTGCTCCTAGTAAATGCAGTGAAATGGATGGGCATCCTCTGCTTCGGAGCCCCGTATCCCAGGGATGCTGGGAAGGAAAGGAAGGGCTGAAAGTGGGGAAGAACCTCCGCAGCCCCGTTTCCAGCCTGTGTTTAATGGCACTCTCGCACTGGAGAGGGACCGGACCCTCGCCTCACTCTCCTTGATGGGAGGCGAGAAGCAGAGGGGCAGAAGTTGCGTTCTAAACGTGTTTTAATCCCCACGCTCTATATTTCCCCCCCATCTGCCTGCCGCCACCGACTTGTATTTACGGTTTTCTCCCTTTCCTTTTTGCCTGTGACTGGAAAACGCATTAATGAAAAAATCTGTGGGAAGAGACGGAAATTCAGTGAGTCAGGCTTAAAGCTGCTCCAGCCAAGAGAAGACAAAATAATATCGCAAAAGCTCTGTTAAACTAAACTGTGGGATGACACACGGCGCTGGGGTGCGAGGCAAGGGCTTGGACAAACAAGAGCTGCCAGAGGTAGCTATTGTTCTGCCCCTTCTTATCTAAATGGAGCAAATATCCTGTATGTAAAATATATGTCTTTTTTCATCGAGAAGGCAGGACCAGCGGAGAGACGAAAGTTTCCTCCTCGAGTGACTTCACTTCCCAAAATTAGCAGAAAAAAACGGTTCATCCGGTTAACTGTCTCTTTTTCGCTCTGCTCTGCTGCAACAACCAAAGTTAAAAAAAGAGAGAGACGGGGAGGGAGGGAGGGAGAGGAGGAGAGGGGAGAGACGCAGACCCGCTGCAAGGGCAGGGAGGAAAGCGAAGGGACAGAGAAGGATCACACAAACTTCAGGAGGCTTCGGTTGCAGGCTAAACCGGGTCAATGTGTGGAATATTGCTGGTCCCGGCTGGAAGTTATTCTAGATGGACGGCACTATTAAGGTAAAGGGGGCAAGAGGGGCTTGGGGGCGCTGGGAAAGGCAGCGAGGGTTGGGGTCTGGCTCCGTCCGTCCGCTCTCATCCTCCTCCCGCTCCGCCGCAGCGCATCGGGGCTCTCCCCTTCGCCTCCCCGGTGCTCGAGGGGCTCCGCAGCCGGCAGGGAGCCGTCGGGGCGGCCCCGGGGCCCCGCCTGGCGCGGCGGGCTGCGGCGGAAAGGCACTGACAGCTCCTGCCCTGGGGCTGCGGGGGGGGGGGGAAGCAACGAGCTGGCCCCAGATGTGTGCCCCCGGCTCGGGTTTCCTTGCCCGGCCCTGCTCGGAATGCGCCGCTGGTTCTGGGGGTCGCCCGTGGGCTTCCTCCGGGAGCTTTCTGGGGGGAGAAAGCGAGGGCCGGGGGTGGTTTGGGGTGAAACATCCCCCTGGCTAGCTTGGGGCCAGACAGGGGGAAGGGGAAGCCAAGAGTGTGGCAAAAACCCACGAACATAACCAGCCTCTGGTGGCCTTGAGCAACCGAGGACGCTGCTGGGACTTGGAGAGCGGTTCCCCCTTTTCTCCCCCCATCCAACCGGCCGGTCCTTCAGCCTCTGCGAAGATAAACCAAGCCTTTCCCAAGCCCCTGGAGGTGGCCGGCGGTGTTACTCAAAGCCCAGGCAGCAGGGGGCTGGCTTTCTTGCCCTGGAGGGAGGGGGGACCCTTGTGCACTTCTTACGGGCTCTTCTTGAGCGAGCGCTGCCGTACAGGAGCAGCTTGAACAGAAGAGCCTTGAAGGGAGAGACGCTGTGGGTGTGTTTGGGTTGGAGGATTTCGAAAGATGCCTATTGCCTGGGTGGGGTGTTGAGCTCTTCTTAAAACCAGTCTATTTTTTGCTGTTTTGGTCTTTCTTTTTCATGTTGTTTTTTGCTGACCTGGTGAGAAAGAAGCTGCAAACTGACAGGAACTGAAACTTTCTCCCTTAGGTTGCAGCTTGTGACAAGTGCACTGCTTGGAAGGGTCTCAAAAGAAGGGGGAGGGAAGGAGGTGGGCAGGAAGAGAGAATGAAGAGAGGGAAACAAGAGGGAATGAAAAGGTGGATGTCAGAAAGGAGGAGAGAAAGCGGGAGTGTTGAAAGCATAGACTTCGGGAGGTACAGCAGGAGTAAGACATGTTTCCCCCGCCACCTCCTTAGATCTGTACCAAAAGGAACCTGGGCCTCATTCACGATACATTCAGAGCACCACAACCTTCTTTGATTTGTGGAGCCCGAAATACTGTGCAGTGAAAGTGCAGAAATCTCCCATCTGTACGTGTGCCGCGGTGCACACATGGACTTGCTTTGCTGCACAGGCCATGGGCCCCCCACACCACCCTCGGAAAGGTGCTGAAGTATTGCCACGACCCATGTAGCTCACGGTGCCTACTGGGTGCTCCTTCTCTCCCCATGCTGCAAAGTATTATTGCTTCCTTCTCAGCCCCTCTGGTTTGGAGATGAGGAACTGCGACACTCTGCAGCCAGGCCTATAGTCACGTTGGGGAGGCTGTGGTGAAAGGAGGAACTCGGCCACATCCCAGGTCACTTCTAGTCCAGAAATACTTTGGTTCTTTAAACTAAGAGAGATGGGGTCCAGATACATCAGTCTCCTTCTGGGTGCTGAGCAATTCCAGCATCGTCAGCAAGCTGCCGCAGGTCCCCATGTCCTATCATTTTCTGTATCATTTTCACTTAGATCAAAGTTCCTCAGGATTATCTAATATTTCTCATCATAGAATCACAAACAATTTGGGTTGGAAGGGACCCTAAAGCTCAAACAGGGACACCTTCCACTAGAGCAGCTTGCTCCAAGCCCCTGTGTCCAGCCTGGGCTTGAACACTGCCAGGAATGGGGCAGCCACAGCTTCTCTGGATGTTCCAGTGCCTCACCATCCTTATATCTGACCCACACATAGCCAGATTTGCTGCAGTCCACCAGTGAAAGGAAGGGGCTAGGCTACCTTGCCTTGCTTGTCTCAGGTGAAGGGCAACGGGAGAGGATGTGGCTTGAGATGCTTCAATGTTTTGAATATGCTGATCTCCTGCCATAACCCATCATTCAGGGGAGATTTTCTAAACTCTAAGATGCAGGAAAGCAAGGTTGTACTGTAGCCAGAGGAAAGCAATTGAAAAGCAATTGTCCCTTTAAGTCTGCTCTGCCATAGGTGGTAGGCATTGATTTGTCTCAAAGCTGTGTGTTTATGTTGGGAAATAGGGCAGAAAGATGCATGTAAGTGACTAGAAAAGACCCAGCAAAAGCTCTGTCATTACTAGAGCAAGAACACAGTGAGGGACCAAATAAAATCTACCAGAGTGGTTAAGAAGGGCTTCCCTCTGTAAATTCAGCAATGTACCCCTCTGTGTAGAACATAAATGCTGTGTAGCACAGAAGAGACATGGGAGAGGGTTTTGCCTTCCAGATGGTTGTCTTCTTGAGCAATTTAAACAGTACAAGGGATTGTTTTCTCAAGTGTACCAGAACTATTCCACAGACTAATTGTTTTAATTGAGCCAAAGACATTTAATTGCACACTTGGCAGATGCAGGAGTCTGAATTCAGTCTACTATGGAAATCTCTCCTTTCGCCTTGCAATCTCCAGTATTCAGTTTGTACTTTCCTCTTTTTTAGGCCATTCAGAAAGAGTCTTAACAACTGCTTTTGCCTACATGGAATAATTTAACTGCAAACCTGCCCAGCTGCAGTGTAACTTAGTAGTAAAAGGGAACATCCGCTGCAGGGTTGATGTGTGTCCTAAGGGCTCACACTTGCATGGTCCTGGAGGAACAGAGCTTGGTCGGTGAATAGATGTGGACATGTTTTGTGCACATCGTGTGCAAGTGTGAATTGAAGTCTTTTGCAGAGCTTTTTAACCCATAGCTCAGGGAATTCCATGGGTTTAAACATATGTAATGGGATCAGCCTGGACTCTAGGTCATTGTTCCCCATCATGCACTGACTTGCATCCCATATGATATTGCTGAGCCAATGCACCAGGTCTAGAACATGTTTTTCTTTCTCCACAAAGAGTTATTTACCCTGAGAGGAGTTAGAGCACTTACTGAGGAGGGGGAGGCAGGTTTTGCTGTGCTCTTCAAACTACCTGTTCAATATGAACCTAGCTGATGCTATGATTCTAATATCTGGCACAGGAGGTGGACTGATTGGTTTGAAAAGTGACCTCTAGAGCAGTGCTCTAAGGTCTTTTATGGCAATAGAAGTGCAGCAAATCTATATCTTTATTAGTTTATTTCCATCTTCAGTTCATATTCTGCAAGCAACGCTTGCAAAAGATGATTGGGAGTCAGTGAAACTCATGACAGCTTGTGTTTGCATGGATTTGAAATCACTGGTAACATCTTTATTGCACGCCTCCAAATCACATCTTCTTTGGGTTAACATCCTGCTCTGGCTTAATTTATATTGTGTTTGCAGGGTTTGTTTTTTATTGCCCTAAATTGAATAAAAAATGGGTACATCTAATCTCAGCAAGATGCCCATGCACGGACTTCCTCACCATAACAAATGGTGTGGTTTTAAACTGTTTAATTGTTTCAGTTCCACTTTACATGTGGACAATAATTAAAGCAAATATACTTGCCAAAGCCTGTCTGTTAATTAAAAAGCCACATTTTGTGTAACTGC
The DNA here is from genome assembly GCF_028554395.1 of Pezoporus wallicus. Taxonomy (NCBI): domain Eukaryota; kingdom Metazoa; phylum Chordata; class Aves; order Psittaciformes; family Psittacidae; genus Pezoporus; species Pezoporus wallicus. The sequence continues at coordinate 968,433 of NW_026641918.1, read as the reverse complement.
TGCTTTCATTCTGTGCAAACATGTTTGTCTTTATGTTCTGGACATAAGAGAGAGACCATCTGAAGGGCATTCAATGAACATTTTGCATTACTCAAGGAGATGACAACCATGCTTGTCTCCTTCCATGAGAAGACAACTTGTGTGTTGGTGTTGCTATAGCAAAGGGTGGGGTAGGGTTCTCTTGCAATCACTGTTTCTTGTCAGTTGTGAACTGTGGGCGTTCGCCTCTGGGCCTGAAACTTGGCCATCAAGATCTTGATCTAAGAACACGCTTCCTTTCTGAGCAAGTTGAAGTCTCTGTTTTGCCATTTTTAAACTGCCCTGCCTTTGGCCCTGTAGAGGTGGCCTTTCCTGGCACAAAAGCATTGACCTCGAGGGCAAGATTCTTCATCTCTAGAATGAAAAACCCCTACCTATAAACTAAGTTTGCAGAGACCTTTGCTGACTGGAGATTTTCCCTGTTGCTGTCCCTCAACAGCCATTTTGAACAGAACCATCTGAACCATCCAAGGGATAAATGACAATATTCCCTCATACCCTAGTCCCTAGTCAGATGGCATTTGTATTGCATTACAGCTTTCTAATGGACAACAGCAAAACCCCATTGGAAATGTTTGTAACTGGGATATTTTTATAAAGCTACATCATTTTCCCTGTGAAATCTGTATGACCACATGTGCCTTTTGCCTTAGTATGAACTTACAATCATGTGCTGCGTGCTGTCGACTTAAGGTGTTTGTACTAACTCCTATTTGCAAGTAAACCACTGGGAGAGTCTCTTCAGAGCCTGAGTAGCTCTGCTGCTCTGTGATGGAATTATTCCTGCTAAGGGAAGACAGGTTTATCTGAAGCAAACCTACAACAGAACAGCACAACTGCTTAGCTTTTAGGCACTTGGGGTTTCACTCAGAGCCTTTACAGAGGTGCTGAGAGTCTTGTATATAGTTTCTCCCCACCACTGTGGATTTTACCCTAACAGGATGTGGTCACTTTAAGTAGTAGCGTGCATGTCTTGAGGATTTCATGCTTTTATTTTAGTTATTTATCTAAATTTTGTGATCCTCCTTTGTCACTGCTTGGAGCATTTCTTCTAAGGAGAGTTTTGTTGGAGTTCTGGTATGCAAGGGTGGTATTCACTGGGGTATTATGGGAAAGGGACAGAAAGCGAGAGAAGCAAAGGGGAAGGTTGCACCTCGAGGTGAGGTCTTAGATGACAGGCTGATAAGGTGAGATATGCTGGGGGAAGGGCATTTATAGCAGTTTTTGCAGGAAGCAGACTTTATTTTCTTCAGGTCTCTCTGTTCTTAGAGAAGGCTTTCCTCCTCATTTCAGTTCACATCTCAGAGCACCAGGCTTAGAATGAGGTATGAAAGCAGATTATGAACGTACAACCTCCCAGCACCGAGCATCTTCCATGCTTTTACTCCCAGTAAAACATCTGCAAGCGAAGTTCTTCTGCAGCACCTCATAAGCTGCATTGGACAAACAAAACTTTCTCATTCTGCTTGCGTTTACTTGAACACTTAAAGACCCCATGTCCCATCTCAGTGCAAGCAAAATTAAAGGAGCCAAGGGAGCCTTAACTTCAGATGTTCAGATATCTGTGGCTTTGCTGCACACCTCATGTTGCAGAAGCACGGCTTGAGTACTAGAGCGTGCGTGAATGTGGGCATGGCTTGCCTAGAAAAAACAGGTCTAACGCATTAAGTTTAGCTTTACAACTTGGTTTGAAGCCAATTTCCCCCCCAGATATAAAATTCTCTTTAAATCTTTTGTTCTGAATCAAACAAGAGATCTGTTTCCAGTGTCTGTGCCTCTGTTGTGCTCTCACGCATGTGTGAACGTGAGCGCACAATGCACGTGATGTGAAAAGAGCTGCCTGTGGTGTACCTCTTGTACAAAGCCATGTCCCACTGCTATGGGTGATGCCTAAGAACTCTTTCTGAGTGAACAAATGTCTTTGTGCAAGGCTGCGAGTGCATATTTATAGCTGCATTTGAAAACACAGACTAAAATATCACCACACAAATGTGGTTTTCTGCCTCCTTCTGCAAACAGCCTGCCCAAACCTTTGCTAACTTGTGCACTGCATCGTCACGGACTCGGGGACACTCGGGGTGCTGAAAAAGTAACTTGTCACCAACCTGAATGGTCCAGACAGCAGCGTATGGTGCAGGACAATGTATAATCTACTGAGCTCCAAATATCAAAGCCTTCAAGATGTTAATGCATCTACTGCTTATTTTCTTTCTTCCTCTCGTTACCGAGGCCACATAATTACTGATGCGTATCTACACAGCGAGTAACGCTGGTCTAGAAACCTGTCTCTTGTAGTAAAGCCACAAATGTTACCTCCCTTCTCCCCCACCTCCGCTACCAAAAGCTTTTCCTTTAGCTGTAAGACTGAGACCTAAACAAAAGGGTTGTACTTTACTGCATGTTACTGTTGAAGACATCCAAGTATGCCCTGAGAAACTGTTTCTCCAGTGACAAATAGCACCAAAGGCAAAACTTGGCAATGATGACAAGGGACCAGTGGTATCTGACACCAGAGACACTCTAATTCTGGTTTCCTTCAATGTTTGAAGCCAAGCCCCCAGAATAGGTATGTAAGTGCATATGTGTCTAACTAAGCAAGCAGCTTGGTTTGTAACGATATTGGCAGTCTGTAATTCTCATTAGCTTTTAAAGGTAACTGTTCCCCCTGCCATCCAGGCTGCTTTCTAGGTGCTTACCAAAGTATTTTGCTTCTATAAACATGTTGATTAGGATTTGCAAGGCTGGCTAAGGAGCACTGAGTATACAGTTCTCACTGGAAATAGATGGGAGCAGTAAGGCAAAATCCCATGGGCAGCTTGCGAGATCTCAGCCTTTGCTTCTCTTCAGTGTTGGTATGATGCTGTGAAGAAAGTGAGCCTGGCTCTTCGTGTGCATCAAGAATTCTTTCTTTTCCTGATTCTGTTCTAAAAGACAGTCAGAAGCACAGCTCGGGAGAGGCTCCTGAAATAAATGCCATGGCTACAGCTAAGTTAGTGGTTTATTTGCATAAATCTTGTCCCTGTTCTTCCAGCATAGACTAATCCAGAGCTCAACCGACCACAGGGTTGGAAAGGAGTAAGAAAGTAATTATAACACCCCAACCCCAGCCTGACAAAGCTGCACGCCAGGAACTGGACTTTAGCATGATGGGCCATGCTTGTCAGTCACACAGAGGGAGTGGAAATAACATAACGGGCAGGAGAGCCTTTAATTAGTCATCTGCCTATTTCTCACTCAGCAAAACCTGCCCTTCTGTGTTTGATCTGAGGAAGGAGACAAATCAGCAAGAATACAGGTTTTTGGGTTGGTTGATGAGTGAAAACCAGAAACTGGAGTAAGGAACAGTAGGGTCAGGGGAAGGTGTGGTGAGTTCGGGAAACCGACTTCTGCCCGATGAGAGAATTCTGATTTGAACGTTTTTTATAGCAGCTTTCTTTAAAAAAACATAAAATAAGATAAGGAAAAGATTAGGAGAGGTTAAAATACCCCCTTTTTTAACAGCTAAAAGCAGAATTTGGCTCTCTGGTTTCTTCTGAATAGCTCCTCTTGTTGTTCCAAGCTTGATTGACTTATAACTGCATCTGAACCAACCTCACATCAGTTCCTTTTTATCAGCCAAAGTGAGACTTCCTGTGCTCCACAGTCTGGCTTCCTGATGTGTTTCCTTTTTCCTTTTAACAGAACAAAGGAAACTGTAACTCCTCCGCTGCTCCTGTTCCAAATCTCCTTGGGACTTCATATAATGTTAGCATCGAACATTTGCCTTTCATTTCTCTTCTGCCTGGTGTCTGAGTCAGGCTGCCTGGAGTGTTAGTGCCCTCTTCGTATCTACTTGAGTTTTGCATTGCCAGCTGTGGAGAGGCAAAAGCTGCGCTGCTGTTGAAATGAATTGACAGCCACCATGCCCTGGTCTAGTAAAGCAAAGCACAAAGGAAAAAGTTTGGCCAAAAGCACTGCATGTTTTGTAATGTTCTGTTAAGGCAAATAATCAGGTGTTGAGATCTCATTGATTTGCATGGGCTTGTCTTTGTGAACTTATTTGGTATTTGAACATGGGGCTAGAGCTTTGTGCTGAAATATGTAGGCTACTGGCACAAGTTTGCTCCCCAGGATGGTTACAGATACACAGTATGGATGGCATTGCTCTTGTGCATATCGGGACTGTCAGCCCTGTGTGCTTTAACAGGAATTATTCTCTTCAATCACCCCACTGAATGGCTGTCACTCTCTTCTTACAGCTATTTTTCCTTTAGCTGCTATAGGGCTGCAGTTCTGTTTCAGTCATAAAATCATAGAATCCCAGACTGGTTTGGTTTGGAAGGGACCTTAAAGCTCCTCCAGTTCCAGCCTCCTGCCACTGGCAGGGACCCCTTCCACTAGAGTAGGCAGATGCCTATAAAAGTGCTTCTGAACGTAACTAAAAGCGACAACAGACGTATGGAGCTATCTGTTAGTACAAACTGCCAACTGGGGCCTGGTTCTGAGAAACATACATTGAATACCTGCAAATTCCTCCTGAAATCAGTGCAATTCCTTCGCGCTTTGACTTCACCCGTTTATCCAAAACACCAGCGCTCAGCAGGCTTAGAAAGAAGGGGGAGATTTGCAAGTTCAGCCTGTCCAGAATAGGCAGCTTATATGAAGGTTCATTTATCCAAACCATCAGCATTCAGGAATGGCAGAATATGGAATATGATACCAGAGTATAGACTTGCCCTCTTTTCTGTTTATGCCTTAATGTATATATGTGGTGTGTATACATGAAAGGGTGGCCAGAGACAGGCAGTGGTTAAACAGCCTGAAGCAGGAAAGGATTACTGCGCCACATCAGTTAGCAAGAAGGCAGCTTCCAGGGAGCCATCCTCACCCCAGCCTAAGGGAGCAGCAGGAGTGATGGGACTTAAAGCAGTGAAAAGAATTAACATCATTGCCCTCCTACAGAATAGCCTTTCTGCAGGTTTCAGTGCACTGATTTGGGGTTTTCTTGTGTAATAACAAAATCCTACACCTTTATATTGAAAAATGTCACTTTGAATCAAATAACTTTAGATTAACTGAGGAAAGGTATCAGAAAATTATATCCCTTCTGTAAAATCCAGGGGAAGATCAAGGAAGTTTCACCTTTTCTGCTGTGTTCTGTTTATGGAACAATTTCTATACAGCACAGTTCGATTTCTATAAGAACTCCATTGATTTATTCCCTATTTGTCCATGAGAGCCGTGTTGCAGATCAGCTTTTAGGACTGACTCCTGATTAGAATCAGAAGTCATGAGTCATGATTAATTCCTTGTATTATGGGAGTTGTCCCCAGAGGCTCACACCAAGATGAAGCATGGCACGTAGATGGACTAAGAGCCCACAACCTAAGCAGGCAAATTCAAACAAACCAAGTAGGAGCTGAAATGCAGGAAGCAACTGGTCACTCAGGAAGTCACCATCAGAGACTCAGAGTCCTGGTGGCCATTCACAAGTTGTTGGCAATAGAATTACCCAGGGATTTGGAGGAGGGGGTGGACCTTAAATGTGGTTTTACCTCTGATACACAGAAAGATCACTAGAGCCAGAAACTGACACACTTAATGCTCAAAAGCCACATTGTAGTGATCTCACAGCATAGAAATTGATCCCAAAGGGCTAAAAGTTGTTTTGAGTAGGCACCACAGCTGTTCTGGGTGGCTTTGAGGTGTTCTGGGCGTTTAGAGTACAGTCCGGGTGACCCGTGGTCCTTCAGAGAGGCTTTGCTCCAGCAAGGACAAGATGATGACACTCCTAACCTGAACTTGCTCCCAAAATTCACGTGACAAGCTGGTAACATCCTTCCTTAATTACATCCACTGTACACATGCAGATCTTTCCCCAGCACAAATATTTATGTTTTGGTGTTATTTCTAAGAGCCATAAGCAAATACATCTGACTTCATTAGAACCAGCCAGGCTTTAAAGTAAGCATGCACTGAAGGGATTTGTTAGGTCAGAACTCTGAGTATCAGCCTGCAAATATAACCCAAACAGCCTGTAACAGCTCCACTGTGACAAGAGAAAGAACGATACGATGTTAAGTGAGGGACCGATGCACAGAGCAGTGTGTCTTATCGGGATCTGGGGTGCTTTTAATTGCACAGATTCCTCCTGAATCCCATTCTCTACTGTGCATGCAAATATCGTGTGTGCTGTGTTTTATCCAAGCGATGGTGAATTCCCCAGTGACACTGAGATTGTACTTGAAATCTGAGACGTCTCTAGTAAGCTGAAGGGAAACTGTGACCATCACAATGGCATGTGGCCCAAACTCCAGCTCCTCGCACCCTGCTGCGGATCCAGCGGCTGGGCTGAATCTCACAGTACCTTGGTTTTGTGCCACTGTCTGCCTCCTGCCTTGCATAAAGTGGAGCACAGACAGGTCTAGACTGAAATGAGTTACTCCTTATCCATGCAGTGATTTTACAGAAGATCTGGAACAGGGCTTTGCCTTGGTACCTTCTAATCCTTTTCTTCTGCAAAGCAGCGCTGTCCTCCCCACCACAATGATTCTGGGTCATCTGGGTTTTGAGTAGTGTTATACAGAAGGCTGTGTGAAACGCTTTCCCAGTGTGCATCACCACATGACTCTCTTTTGGTAGGAAAAAGGGTACCTCCACTTTTAACCCTGAGCCTCAGCAAGCTCCTGCCTGGGACACGCAGTTTCTGCATGTCAGTATTTAGGATGTCACCACTCCACTGGTTTCCAAATCCCAGCTGCACAGCTACAGGGATCTTTTGCCTTCACAGCACTTCCAAAGCAGTGGGCAAAGGTTTTAACAAATGGAGAGTTCCTCCCCTTTGGAAAGGGAAAGCTACACAGTGAGTTCAAGCTTCCTGCAAATCCTCTGGATTTGCACCACTGCATCTGGGTGTATCTCACAGAATATGGGGTAGTCATTAATGAATGGGATAAGCTTGCAGTTAGTTCCTTGCTGTTTGTTTTTCTATCCTTATATGTCATCTCTACTTCAGGAAGGGTGTAATTATGGTTGATGGTTAGTGTTGTGAATTATCTGTGCTACAGTGGTACCCAGAGACCAGTGTGGTCTCTGTTGTGCTAAGCAGTGTATATAATGAGAGTCTTCTTCAAAATTCCTTAGGAGTGAAGAAAAGTTAAGGCACTTAATTTGAACTCCAGAGTGGAAGCAGTCCTTGAGCTCTGCTCTCTGCTGTCAGACGTGACCATGCTCTACCATTCCTTTCCCAAAAGCTTCCAGGTAAAGGATGGATGGATTTCCTTTCCACCACCAATGCTCCCCATTGAAAAGGGCTTCTGTAACTTCATGCTGAGGTTTAAACAGTTTCCTCTGGTTTTGGACTGACCTTTGCTTGTGACTGATTCATACATTTCTCACACCAGCACTAGTAGCTTAAACAGCACTTTCCCTTCCCTGATGTTATGCCCCCAGTGTGTTCACAGCCCACTGCTGAACCTCTCTGCCTTTGTTTTGCTGGGATAACTTAAAATCTGTGTCATAAACCCCCTTCTCCCACTTATTCCTCAGCCCTCAGCTGCACCTGCTCCCGGTTGCATTCGTCTTTCCACAGCGTGAGTCACTGGAGTGGCACACGCTGTTCCTGGGGCTTGGCATTGACACACACTGGAAGATCCCTCCCTGATGCAATTCTGGGATTGCGATGCCAGAAAACTCCGTGAGCAGTTAATTCACTCCAGTCTTTGTCCTCAGCGGAGCCCAGCCTCCCTCAGCCCGTTAGGTTCCTGTGTGAGTTCAGGCATTTCACTTCAGCTCTCAGTTTCTCATCTGCAGAAGTAAGCAAGTGCTTCCTTCCCTCTCTGCCTTGTTTGGTCGATCTGGAGTAGATGCTTTTATAAGGTGGGAGTTGGATTCACGAGCAGCAGCTACAGTGATCTCAGTGCAGGCACTCCTGCGATGTAATGAGCAGAAAGAAACCCAGTGGTTCTTCCCATAATGTCCTTTATTAACACTCAACAACCTCCGACCATGTTCCTGAGATATGGGTACCGTTATCCACCTTTTGGGTCACGTACTTCTTTGTAATGGGGGTTTGTAGCATTGCAGCTGTGACGAGCAGCTACGTTTTCCCTGAGACCCAAGACCATTCCGAGCTGTCTGGAAGGAGTAAGAAGGGTGTGAAGTCCCAGTTGGTTTTCCAGGTTTCTGCAGCAAGTGCCCTGGCCTGCCTGGTGAAGGAGCCCAGTCGAGTACATGCATGTGCTTGTGAAGCTGCTCCATTGATTCATACGTAGAGCATGCAGCTAAAGCTTCAGCTAGGTTTAAACACCAGATGGTTTCTTACATCAGCCAAACTTTTATGTGCATTAAAAGATTGCAGCCAGCACATAGTCAGGACCCCACTCTCTCTGGCCATTTCTTCCATTGATTTCTTGCCCTTTCACAATGTTGCAGCTCTAAGGTTGGTAGTTTCAAAACCAGACTTCCAAAAGGAAAAAGGAATTAATAATTAAGATAACCCTAAAGGAATCTCCATGCTAGGAAGGTGCGTGCTCCTTTCAGAGCCTCTTTTATGACACAAGAACCACCCTCCAGTTCCCTCACATTTACATCACTGCTTCAAGATGTGTCTTTCCAAGCACTCCTCTACCTCACACACAAGTTCTTGTAGGTGCTCTTCTCTACCTCTGTGAACTTAGATCTCTAATAGCAAGTACAAGTGTGTGTGTGGGATTTTTTATAAGACATTAGAAGGCCTGCCATAGTTTTAAGTCATCAAAGTCCAAAAACTGTAAGGAATTAAACAGTGTGAAATGGACTGTACCTGAGTGTCAGGTGTATCTGCAAATGAGCTTTGCCTATGAGGCAGGATGGTACAGATGGTGGCAGTGTTTATTGATACAAGGCTCTCAGTGAATGTGCAATATACTAAGTAAGCAAAGAGCTTTTGAGTGTCATCAGCTCCAGTGGATGGCAGGAGCATAGCGCTTCTACTTGGTATAATTTGCGGGTTAAACTAGTGGAGTTAAGCAAACAGCTGGAAAATGGATCTGTCTCAGGCAATGCTGATTTGCATATATGTAAACTGCATCTTTTACACCTTTGCTGTCCCACTGACTCTATCAGAACTGACCTGAACTCAGTCAGTTTGGCTTAAACCTACTTGTTTAAGTGACTATTGCTGTTGATTTCTGTAACACTGCACACATCAAAAGCTTCAAAAGTGATTTTGTGGGACAAAACCTCTAGTTTTTCATCTGAATCTCTGTTACTAAACCCAGTACTGCAGTGAGATGGATTTGTGCAGCTACAGACCTGATATGTGCATGATATTTGGTCTGGAGCTGATATGGCATGAAGCAGGATGGCCAGCTCCCACACCCAGGAACTGTGTCCAAGTTGTGCACTTGGTTATTCACTCTTTGTTATGACTAACTTAATGGGTTATGGAGATAAGAGAAACATGTTCAGAAACCTGAAATTATCTATGATAAAGTTTTCTTAGCATCTAAGATCATAATCAGTCATCTATTATTTAGCAGAAAAATGAAGAGGAAAGATCTCCGGTCTGGTATCTGCTCAGCAGATAGCAATCACACTCACATGGCTTCAGAAAAGCTAGACCTTTCTGAAGAGTGCTGTTCAGTCATTAAAGCAAGCCCCCCTCTGCAAGAGGAGTCTCCTTGGCTTTATTCCTCTTTCTTACCCTGAAACCCTGAGCAAATCCTTAGAGGTTTCTGTGCCTTGCTTGTCCTAATTGTAAACTACAAATGGGTAATGCTCTTTGGAGGGAAGGCTGAAAACCAACAGATCTTCACAGAGATTGTAGGCTCTGGATAAAAATGCTGTAGGTGCCTCAAATGTCAATAGAAAATCCTCGCTGAAATGAAGTTCAAAGCAGCTGGATGTAAAAGATGGTGTTTTTTTTTTTGCAGCTAGGAAAGGAAAGACACTATTTATAGGACATAAGATATTCTAGTCACTTATGAAACACAGAAAGAAACCAGGTTCTGCCCTGAAGCCCATATAACCTAAACCAATCCCATCAACAGATGACACATGATACACATATCAAGCTGGAACATCCACAGGCTAGGTGGTAGCTGCACCACACACACCTTTCTAGAAGCCTGTGGAAGAGCAGTGGCTGTCACCAGCTCAGGACTACACACTCAGAGGGACGCTTCCTTCTTTCCAGCCCTGATAGTCAAAGATGCAAAAGCCACATGAGCCATGGGCTGCTTTTCCTGAGCAGAAGGGTGTATAACGTGCATGTGAAGCACAACAAAGCTGGTTGAAAGCGTGTGCTGAGCAGCAGTGGGGCAGAGGAGTGCTGTGCCGAGGGGGCTCTCCCCCGTGCTGCTCACCAACCAACTCGCTGTCATTGTTTGACTTTGGCCTGCTGAGACAGGTGCTAATCAGCTTCCAGATCACACTTGGGTACGTGGCAGGCGACTTGTCATTAGGGGCTGCAATAACAAGAAGCAGCTCTTGTCTCTCAATGCTCTATAGAACTGGGAACCTCTTCTGCACGCACCTGACGGTGGCTGTGAGCAGGGGCGCAGCGCCTGGCTTGCTAAGGACAAGTGCTTCCCAGTGAGGGGGGTTTGCATTTTGTCTTGTTTGACAGTCATTTAGCAAGTGCCATTTGGTGCAAGCTGATCCTTAAAAAACAAAGGGTGTGTGTATGTGTGTGTGAATGCAGCTAACATGAGTTTTGCCTTTTGAGCAAGCTCAGAGCCTGCCCCCGCTTCTTCATGGAACTCTTGAGTGCGGTTGGGCACGGGGGTGTTGGAGGAGTGGAAACCCTGACCTCAGATGTTTCATTGAGAGAGGCTGGTTCTTTCCTCATCCTCATGAAAAAAGATGCAAAAGGTAAAGAAGAAAATGCACAAGGCAACCTGAGTCATAGAAAGCCTGGTTTCCTGATAGTTATTCATTGCCATTCACAGTCACCTCCTGCAGTTTTAGATAAGAGAATTATCTTGCAGGTTAGATGAGCAATGGAGATCTGAGGTGAGGAATGAGGCATGTGGCTTGAGTAACACAAGAACCAAGTGAGATGCCCCTGCAGAAAGTAAGAGGGAAGCTTGGGCACCCACCCAAAGGCTGAGAGGGCAGCCCTGGTATTAGGCTTAAAAGCATTTCCTCTTTGCCAGAGAAGAAGTAAGAAATCTGAGGAGGGATTCAGCTGAGGAGAGTTATCAGGCAGGTGAAAACAGCAAACAAGGCCAGCACAGTTGTGAGCTGCCTCTGCGTTCATACTCTCGTGTCACCAAGCTGGGCTCATAATAAACACTCTGTATGATACAAGCACACGTGGCAGAAGGCACTTGGTTCTGGATACCACATGCCAGAGAGGCTTTGAGAAATAAGAGTAAAGAGAAGCACGAGACAGGACAGTGTGGGGCTAATCATCTTCTATGGAAGGACTGAAGTAGAAATGCTTGATGGCATGGCAGTGCTGTTGCCAGCTTTTGTGGTATCTGATTTTCATCTGGAAAGCCTGACTTGCGTTCTAATTCCATAGGAATATCAGCATTTAGTTAATGAAAGTGAGTTTCTTCAGACTGCAGGGAAGAGATTGAGATGAGATGTGAGGAAGAAGTTCTTTCCAGTGGGGGTGCTGAGGCACTGGCACAGGGTGCCCAGAGAAGCTGTGGCTGCCCCATCCCTGGCAGTGCTCAAGGCCAGGTTGGACACAGGGGCTTGGAGCAAGCTGCTCCAGTGGAAGGTGTCCCTGACTGTGGCAGGGGTTGGAGCTGGATGAGCTTTAAGGTCCCTTCCAACCCAAACCAGTCTGGGATTCTGTGATTCTGTGATGCACTGTGCTGGGTCCTGTGGGCAGCCCTGCCTAAAGGTTTAAGATACAAGCCAGTGAGGGGAGGGCATGGGAGTGATTTGACAGGTAGGTGATGTAGGTGATGCCAAGGAAGTGCTGTGTGAGCTCCTCAGTTTAAAATTAAACCTGGCAAAACCCCAGGCAAGAAAAAGGAAAGGCCTTTTTGGGAGCTGAGGTCAGAGAAGTCATTTTGCCCCCCTTTCCCCACCCATTCCAATTCTATTATTCCTCTATTACACACATGAGAAAAGAAGGAGGGTTTTGAATCATGTTTATTAATTCAGAGTGACAATAGGACACCTGGACTAGCACCTGTCAGAATAGGATGCAAATTAGCCCAGGAAAGCTAGTCTTGATCAGTGCAGCCCTAATGAAGCACTAATAGAAGTGATAATGCTTTGAGGGGTATTCAGAGGAGCAAGAACTGCTCGAATATCGGCTCAATTGCATTAATGCAGCACTGCTCACATTCACAGGGACTTCCTGATGCTTTTCTGCTGCTCTTTGGTTTTTAAACAGCCAAACGTGGGACTTATTATAATATTTGCAAACAATGGGGTCGTGGAGATGCTGTGATTTACTGCAGAGATAGAGAGGGGGGTGATGTTTGAAAGCTTAAATTAAAGCAGGATTTGCTCCTGTTCTCTCAAAGGAGAGGTTAACATTTTGCCAATAACTATCACAGGCTGTAAATGGCCTAAGTGTCATCTGATGGATTTTTCTGATTGCTTTTAATCGAGGTCTTTAGGCATCATGGGGTGTAAGCAAAGAAAGGAGCTGAACATTCACGAGCCTTTCATGAGTGGAACACACCTTAGATGTGACTAGGGTAAGAAAGAAACTGCCCTGACAATGAAGTAACAACAGGTTCTGTGCTTCCTGATTTACACTTTTTTATCATCATTATTTTCAATGTTCCTCATTCTGTATCTCAGGGAGATAAACTGCTCTGCATACATGGATATAGGCTTGCATAGGTTTTGAGAGTAGGTGGAGGCTTTTTCACCCTGCAGAGATAGTAAGTTGCTGTGTTATCTATTTCATCTCCCATATGTGGTGGGGTTTTTTAGCCCTATCAAACTTCAGACCAAATTTAGACAATGGGACTGCATTAGAAAAACTCACTTTACTATGTTCAGATCAGAAGAAAGACAGCAAAGCTGAGGCTGGGATATGTAGGTGATCTTCCCATGAAAATGATTCCTTTTTGCTGAGTGCCTTCTCAGGAGAAAGGGATAAATGGAAGGGAGCTCATTGCCCTACCTGAAAACAAAAGACAAAGACATGGAAATGATTTTCCAAACAAAGAGAATCCTGGGATTGGGCTAACCTGAAGATTGAGATAAAAGGGTTTTAGTGTCCTCAGTTTCTTTGTGAATAGGACCCCAAATGCACCAAAGGGTATTTGTGTGTAAGTGTACAAACTCAGCGGTTACCAGGGCTCCTGTTTGCGCTGAGGTGTGGCCCTTTGGGTCAGCTGCAGAGGAGTTCTCGCACACAGTGAACCTTTAAAAGCAAAGACAGGTTTGGGGGGGCTGACACCAGGACTGGGAGCCATACAGGTTTAGCAGAGAGCGTATTGGGTGAAGTGCCTGCAAACCTCCAGCTGACACAAGCTGTATCCTCTCCCACGAAAAGCTTCATAATAATCTGTGCAGAACATCACTTTGGGATAAACACAATAATGCTATAAATACCCCAGGCCATTTCCTGTTGTTCTTACTGCAGCTTGCACAGGGTTTGTGTCTGGGTGAGGGTGTGACTGTAACCCACATAGTAACACATACGTTAACCTTCTTCTCTGCTTCTCGCTGACTGCATTATGGGATGGAGTGAAAACATGGGCTTTTTCTAACGAAAAGCATCCTTTGTCAGTTAACCTGTGGTTTGTTCTACTGAACACATTCATCATTAAGCAATATTCTTTATGTAAAGCATTTAGGGCAGCAAAAGGATTAGCTCTTGTGCTAGTGAAGCGATGAGCTGACTGCATATAGCGAGCCATGGTCACATACACCTCTCACTCTCATCCTTAAGGGAAATTAAACACACCTTAGAACATGAATTGAGAGCAACACGAATGCAACCGTCTCGCTGAATGTTTAGGGTATTGCTTGGTATTTACTGAATTGTATATTTTAAGTGGGTTTGTTGTTTTACTGAAAGCAAGAGCAAAAGTTACCCTTGCACCTGCTTGCAAATTACATAAACACAATGCGAGGAAAGCAAACAAATTGCAGAGGGAGGCCCCTGACTCCTAATGAATGAATCCAGTTTTTAGAGGACCAGACTGGAAGTGCCTGGGACGACATCAACTTTTAACCCAGCACTTTCATTCAAACCAGTATTATTTTGGTTTGAAACAGCAATGTGCTGTTTGCTCCACAGAGCAAACTGAAACCCCGGATTATGAATAGCTGCCGAATGGCTTAGACTTTTTGTCTAAGTTAAACCAGAAATTTAGGGCCATATATAAAGAAGAACTTGGGTACCTCCAAAGAAGATACTGCACTGCTTACATCTTTAAGAGTTCCCCCCTAAAGTGAAACCCAAACTCAGATTGACATTACTCCAAGTCCCTAAGCTTGGATCTGCTTTTGAAGTATGTGGTCACTTTTAACTAGGTAGTAAATCCCATCTCCCTTCAACAACAGCAATTATCATTTCTTCCTTCAGTTTATAGAGACAATAGTTAAATAAGATGATTTTGCCAAGAGAGAGATGGACAAACTGAAGAGAAACTGCCCCAGCTGTGAAAAGAACCAGGACCCATCACTCATCTGCTTGTTGCTGTCCCTGAGCGAAGAAAGAACTGCTCAGAAGCAGCATCTTTTTTAAAGGAGATCATTGTAAACTAATTTCCCTGTGATTGTGGCCAAATGAGGCAGAGTGGGTGTGTGCAATGGATATGTTTCATGTGAAAGGCAAGGAAGGAAATGGTAATAGCAGGCAAGTATGGGAGGGAAAGGCCTGATGAATGAAAGAGGCAGAATGCTCCACTCCTGCTTATTGAGGTTTTACCTCCATGAAGTTTAATATTAAGCAAGTTGAGGCAGAGAGTGGCATTTGCAAAAGCTTTAAATGAAGGGCAAAATGTATTTTGCTCATCTGATTCGTATTTGCCTCTGAAGATGCCCCTAAATGAAACACCTTACTTACGTGTCACACGGTGGCTCAGCACTTAAAGCAGTGAGAATCCATACCGTTGGGCTCTCAGCCTGACTTTACTGCACTTGTGCTGTTTGACCTTCAGAGAGTGATGTCTCTGTGTCTTGCCTGATCGCATGTTAAAGAAAAGCTTTTCACAGGTGAGAAAAGTGGTGTGAAATCTACCCCTAAACATGACCTTTAGTATGGAGATATAGCAAGGCAATATTTTGACATGTTTAACAACACCCACTTCACATTTTTCTTTGATGGTACTGAAAGAATTGCTTCCCTGGTGACTAATCCTGTGGTCTGCTGGCATTCCTAAAGATGTTACATGTACTGTGACGTGAGGAAGTATCAGAGGAGAGTAGAGCATCTATAGCTTCATTAGTAAAGCATATCTTGCCATGGCTGTTGCCCAGAGAAGCTGTGGCTGCCCCATCCCTGGCAGTGTTCAAGGCCAGGTTGGATGGGGCTTGGAGCAAGCTGCTCTAGTGGAAGGTGTCCCTGCCTGTGGCAGGGGTTGGAACCGGATGAGCTAATAAATCTGATGCAAGTTTATCAAAGCCCTGTTCACTGAAAAGGCTGATTTTGGCAGTTTTCTGAAAGCCTTTCCTGGTGCTTTCTCAAGTTTTCCAAGCTTTGTTTTGAAACTACTCTTTATTTAGAAGCATAGGCCAATCACAATATTTTAAAGCAAACCGAAAAGGTTAAAACTGCAATGAAACACTCAGAATAGCTGAGACAAAATATTTCACTTAACTTCAGGTGGGCTTCTCCGAATCATCGTTTTGTCTCTCTGTCCAACATCAGGATTGGAAAATTTCCCCCAGCCTCCCTCATTTCCTCAGGCTATAACAGCAGTATCTCACACATTCCAGGTTTGTCCATCTCTTACCCTGTCTTGACTCCTGCTTTTGCCCCTCATTTTACATGGAGAACTTTGACCTGAACAATTTTGCCGCCTGGATGGTAAATGATCCCACAGCTCCCAAACATCACTCCAGTACTGAAACCACAGAACCATCTTTTCTGTGCTTCCTGCACGCTTCCTCACTTGAGAGCTGGGGAAATGAAGTATGTTGGTGTGTGAACATTATTAGTGTCTTTCTATTGTGAAAGCACTAAGACAGCAGAGATACAGACCATGACTAAAAATGGACAAGCGTGGCAAGGTGCTGGGCTCAGGAAGGAGAAAACTGAAATCCCAACAGTCCATTCCCCTGTGACATTTACAGAATATTCCTTGCACTGCCCTATCCACCTGGATCTGTGTGCAGGTATGGCGTGAAACTCTGAGTTAGGGCAAAAAGCACTGTTAGTGCTGGTTTGGGTCTATGCCAAGGTGTGTCCCGATTCGGTTTCTTTTTTTAAGCCCTCAATTTCACTAACAAATCAGAAATGGGGCTTTGAAGGGTGGTTGGTTGCTTGGTTTTGGTGTTTTGTTCTTCCTTCAGTGCTCTCATTTTCTTTAGAAAGAGCTGAGCAGAGGCAGGAGCAGAACCATACCTGTCTCTGAGCCAGCAGAAGGCAGTGGTAAAACTCATGCCCATTGAATTGACACCAAATCCCTTGGGCCGGGGATAACTCCTTCAATGAAGTGGCTTGAAAACTTCCAGCCAGGCTGACACCTATTTGCTTTGACTCCTCCTAAGAGTTTTAATAGCTCGTGTAGGTTCTCACTTGTGCACAGAGCCCGCCGTTGCCTCTCTGTAGGGTGGCTGTCTGGTTAGCACAGTCAGAATTAAGAGGCAGGCTATTTTATTAGCCGGTAAAGCTGATTGATTTATTAGAGCAGAAATCTCTTGCTAGCTCCAACACAGGTTATTCTCCAAATGCAAACTCTATTTCATTTCACACACACCAAATAGCCCAAGTGCCTGTGCTATGAATAGGCCCCTTTGTTACCCTGCGAATCGACAAGACAGACTGTTTAGTTCATGTCTGTACATTAGCGAAGGAGGACGGGGTCTGTGAGACAGATGTGGCCTTTAATTGCATGGAAATATTAGAAGATCGTTAAGCCATTTTTGACAGGGTTTTCCTCTGACTAAGGGAGCAGAGCCTTGTTTCGGGGAAGGAGCAAGGAGCAGCCCTGTCTTGCCGGCCCCACAAACAGGACCTTGTCCTACTCCCTCACCCCAGTGCTAAACAAAACCAGAGGAGATTTAGTCAGAAGCCCCACTTCCCTGCCAGAGCTGCAGAACTACATCTCAGAAAGAGCTTGCTTTAAATTGCATCTGATAAAAGGCTTTTCAACACAGCTCAGGGGACTTGCCCTGGTAGAGATAAGAGCAGCCGTATCAGCTCTGCTAAGAACATGGAGATGTGCTGAGGGGCCTGCTTCTTATTTACATTAGTATGATTTGAGGGTAAAAAACTCTTCAGCAAAAGGAAAACTTACTGCAGTTATTGCAGCAAGCATTGGAAGCAGTCCTCCATAGGAAAGTGACCTTCTGGGGGGGCCTGGGGTTCTGGTCTTAGTTTAGCTACATGCTACAAAATGACTTTAAGCAGAGTGTTCGGTTGCTTTGTGTTGGTTCCCATGCTGTGAAATTAGTGTAAGAAACTCATACCTGTCTGCATGGCACCTCTGAGATACTGGCTTGGTCTATTAGACACTTGGGTATGAAGGTAGGAGCCTGACAGCTCTGTATGGCACAGTTATCAAGTCAGAGCTAATGATCTTCATTCAAAAACCAAACCAAACCATCACTTCAGTTGCTGCAAGTGGGAACTTGCTCAGGGATAGCGTGGATCATGTCGAGATCGGAGCAAAGGTCCTAGAGATGACAGAATCCTGACACTCACCCCAAACTGGCCCTTGGATGTACATGTTTGTAGCATCACCTTGAGCAGAGGAGAAGTCTGGGATGCAGAGCTAAGTGACTTACCTGAAGCTCTAGCACTGAATTGCTCTGCCTGCTTCCCCTGCACCACAACATTTCAAACTCCCTGCCATGAACTCGATCCTTGCTCTACTTTGCCAGGACCAAGCCATTAGATCTCACAGGTGTGGATAAGTATCCCTGGGTGCAGACTTCTTAAGGTGGCAGTAGCAAGAGACCTCATTTATCTAAGCCAAGCCCAAAGCCCTTCTCAGAACCATGCTGATAAAGCCAACAGGCTTTCAGTTAATGGTTACTGATAAGAGATTTGGTAAGTTTTTTGCTCAGCCTCCCAGGAGAACAGGTTTTGTTTTGTCTAGCCCTAGGATATTACTTGTTACTTCTATGACCTCCTTCTTCTGATGACAATGGAGCACTCCACAAAATCTGAGCTCTTTTGGAGTCAGGCATCATACGTATAGGGAAACTGAGGAAAGGGGATATTAACACAACTATGTGTTTTCTCTCACCTCTTCTTGCGGTGGAGTTAGCCAGGAGGCTGAGTGAGTCTGGTAGATGTGACAGCAGTGATGGAGTTAGATGTATATATTTATCATAGAATCATAGAATGGTTTGGGTTGGAAGGCACCTTAGAGTTCCAGCTCCTAAAATGTAGCCTGTACGTTTGTCTTCAGCAATGGCTTTGCTGAAGTTTTGGCATCAGAAGATATTTAACTATTGCAGTGTTGGTAGGATACCCTTTTCTCTGTTATGCTCCAATCACTAGGAAGAGTAGCACCTTGTCGACTCCTTTTTGTGTTGTAGTGTTAACTTTGGGTTCCAGCCCAGGTGCCAGGATGGGATTTGGACTTTCTGTCCAGGAGGTAATGGTGATGGCTCTCCCTGAATCCTTCCAGGACCTTTCTCTTGCGCTGATATTAAAACATCAGTGTTTCTTTGTAAAGAAATCAAATGCCCCTGGGAACTTCCACTGGTGTAAACCAGCTTTTCCTGTTCAAATATCTCGATGGAGATTGACAAAGAAAATATCTCAGTGTAATCCTGCGGAGCTGTTTTCCTTGGAATGCTGCGAGCAGGCTTGTTCACAAAATCTCTGCTTTTCCTATAGGCGTATGCAGAAACAATCTCGTCACTGGAGCCACAGGGGCTGGGCTCGGTGCACAAGAAAAACACAGATCTGTGCCATCCCAGCGGGGTGGCAGCCCTCAGTTCCACTGCCAAGTGGAGGAGACCAGTTGGGAACTGGATAAGGAGCCAGCAGAGGCTGGGTATTCTGCAGGAGGCATCAATGCATGGCTTTATTAAGCGCTCAGCTGGGCATGGATGGCATCAGCTGGCAAAGAAAATGGAAAACCTGGTCTGAGCGCTGTTTCTAACTGCTCCTCTCTTGGCTGGTCTCTCTCATGAGGTTTAAATCAAATATTTCAGAGCGATTCAAGGGGCTGTGGCTCCCAGCTTCTGCTAAATGTGAGTGTGATTTGTGTAACTTCAGGCTCTTCTGAAAACCTCAAGGTCAGGACTTGTCCATTGCAGTAAATGCCACTTTTTTCTGGTTAAGGGGTAGCTAACAGTTTCACAGGGCTCTATCAAGTGCCTGCATATGCTTCTTGCGGTAGAAATAGGTTCTTATGTGTCCTGAACCACCTCCCCCATTTCCTCTTATCTCTGTACTCTGTGTGATGCACGCTTGACAGCATGCCTAAGTAACCAGCTCTGGGCTGGAGCACTGAATTTATGCGCCGAGCATCATGAGCACTGAGACCCTGAACACAGATTTCATCCAAACGTAGCTCAGGGACCGAGGCCAAACCCAGAACTCAAATAGACTTGAGCCCTAACACTTGAGATCTCAAGCCACATCTGGTTAAGGATTCAGCTGCAGGACTGCCTTGGAATTGTATTTGCCCTTTCTGATATAGTGTCCAGACCTTGCAATATGCACTGTAGATGTCAGTGATGGATTATGCCTTTTATTTCCTTTTGGCTGAACCTTTCCACTGCTGAGCGTTCCCTAGGTAAGAGGCTTTGAGAATTGCTCTGGGCTCCTACCCCTGTTTCAGGGGAGAAGCACATACTGCGCGCTCTCCTGGAGACTCTGCTTTGATTCTTTCATGCTGTTGTTTTTCCTTAGTCTGGAATAAGTCATCTTGGGCTGAAAGTGCATGTTTTGTTCTCTGCGGATGGAAACATAACAGCACCCGATGAATGTTTCCTGATGGGCTTCCTGCGATTGTGAAGGGAATGGTGTCAGGGAACAAAACAGGATACGAGTGCGGTGTTTGTGAATGTAACTGGGACAATGGTATCAAAGTGAAATAAAAAATAATGAATGGGCATTGCTGCAGCTGTGACTCAGAGCTTGGAGGAACCTGAAATATTTGTGTCTCTCTAAGCTGCCACCTCCCAGGTCTGGAATTCCTGGGAGAACACGGTTTTTACAGTGCTTTGCCAGTAGGAACCCTACCTGAAAAGACAGGATTTTGTGCTTGTACCTGTTCCTTTATACTGTTGAGACTCTGCTTTACATCCTTTTCCAGGGCAGCCTGTGAAAGAGGAGGCACATGGATGTGGCATACCCACCGCAGTGCTTTCGGGTTTCTCATTTGACTGTTTTCCTTCCCAGGGTGAATTATCTGTAGTGAAAAGATTTGATTGCTTTTTGCATGCAGAAAACAAACCCAGCAGGATGATTTTATAGAATCAGTTTCTGGTACGAATAAAAGTACCTCCAAAAAGCGAGAAACGGTGGCACTGTCTCAACAGGCAAATGCAGCTTGAAGGGAGCTCAAGCCTCCTGAAACAATGTGCTTGGTCAGCCTGCAAACTCCTGATACCTGCCACTGAAAAGCAGCCTCTGGTGCTGCATCAAGGAGAGTGGGTGCTCCAGGACAAAGCTGAGGTCAGCACAGGGTTTCTGCCTAGCAGTAGGCTGCATTTATTCCTCGGGATAGCTTGGGTTTGTCAGGGAGCCAGGCCCTGAAACCATCTTGCAGTTTTCCTCCATGTGTCTTCAGCGGCAAAGACCATAAAAACGCTATAATAATATTTACTGGAGTGTGTATGTTCACAGTTACATAGTTACATCCATGTGTCTCTGTTTACAAACGCAGCTGCTCAGTGCAAGCCCGTTATTGTACAAGGGTGAGGAAAGCAAAGAATTAAAAGGAAGGTGAAGTAGATCCAGGTGGATTTGACAGCCCAGCTATGGGAAGCAGTCACACATGTAGCGGCAAGTTATTCCTAGTGAGCACGGGCAGCTCTGGAGCAGCAAAGCTGTGGGCAGAGATCGGTGGTGATATAGAGCATAGGGGAATGGATTCAAGCTGAAAGAGGGGAGATTTAGATTGGACATTAGGCAGATATTCTTCCCTGTGAGGGCGGTGAGACGCTGGAACACCCAGAGAAGCTGCGGCTGCCCCGTCCCTGCACTGTCTGGGTTTCTATGATTCTATGGTATAAGCAGAGTAAACTGGCTGAGGAGAGTGTTAATACATGGCAAAGGCTCATTGATTTTCTGGAGACATGATACAGCTTGGAAAGGATTTTGAGAGCTCACGTTGACCTCCCGCCTCAGCAGAGTTCTGTTGATTAATTCATGGAGGTGAATCCTTTTGTAGTGAAATTATCGGCCAAAAAATGAAACCTGGCTCAAGCCACGCCAATGGCAAAGCTTTACAGCACTTTGAGCAGGCTGAACGTTTACCTGCAAGGTTCAGTACTCATCCTAATTCATCTCACATGTTTTGGGTGGCAGAACTAGGGAGGAATTCACCCAAAACTTCTGGGAACAGAAGCCAGAAGCTGTGATTTGCCCCTCCTCTGCTAATGGGCACACACCTCATGTGTTGCTCCCAGTGTGTATCAGTACCAGCAGGGCATGAAGCACCAGAGAAGTTCAGAGTGCTTAGGAAAACCCCTCTCTATAGGTGCAGGGGTGTGGGTAACCCATCTGGGGACTGGCAGGGATGTTGCATGCTCCAAAGAACAGCTGCTGTTCTCTCTAAAGGAGAGCTGCAGCACGCCTACAGGATTTAGGAACTTGCATGATGGAGCTGTGAACATCTATCACACACATCCAGTCTCTCCAGCCTCAGGTTTCATCATATTAACAGGTGGAAAAGCCACAGCAATAATTTGGGCAGGTTCTTTTTGTTGGGTTTGTTTTTTTCACTTCCTCTCCTGGTCCTGTGCTAAGAGTGCACAGGGGCATCTCCTGGAGACTTCCCATGGGGCTGTTGCCCTTAAGCCTCCTTATGATCAGCCCTAAGGCAGCAGCTTGCTGGGGAGGAGTACTGTGACCTGGTTATTCCCATTTGGTACTGAGCCTGTTGGAAACAAACCAAAACAGGCTCTGAGCTGATTTATGTCAAGTCTAGACTGAGAAAAAAAGCCATTGGTCCAGATCCTAGAAACGCGTGCTTGAAGTCAAGTGATTTTCTGAAACGTGAAGTAGCTGAGCATGATTTAATAGTTTTCCTTTTTTGAATCGGGTTTGGGGGATCCTGAGAACAAAATAACGCAGCATTCATTTTAGCAGCTTTCTTTTATTCATTTGACATGAAATTTCATGGAAATGGGGAATGCAAACATAAAAAAGGATGTATTTCCTCATGAGAAATTTTGCAAAAACCTTTCTTAGCTGTCTGATTTCAGTGTGGTTTTGCTCTTTAGGCCTATCTTATTCCTGCTTTGTTTCCTCTTAACATGAGTTGCTAAATTGTGGTTTCCCATTTGTCTGAATTGTGAAGACATGATGCTGTATGCTAAGACTGCCATATTTTGCTTCGGTGCACTAGTCTGGGTGGAAACTGAAAGAAAGGCACCTAAGGAAAGCTGGTGTTGCAGTTTGTGCATTTAGTTGACCTGCTTTGTAGTTCTGAGCAAGTCCTCAGCACAGAGTAAGAGCAAAATTACTGCAGTGTAGGATGTCATCACAAGGATTAAATGAAACCCCTCCTTTATGCACAAAGAAAGCCTCAAATCTGCAGAAGCTTTGACACAGTCTTAAAAGTACACTGCCCTCTTGATCTTTACTCTTGCTGCAGCAGGGAAAGCAAGACTCTATCTCCCCCATCCCTCCTCCTCCTCAGGGCAGGGACAGCTCTGCAGCAGGATTACCAGCATTCGGGTTGCCACAACCCGGATACCATCGGCTCAGCTGGAAAATGCTGTCAACAGAAATGTGGTTGGTCATTGTGCAATGCTGCAGAGCTGACAGAAGAGGTACAGAGTGATGCAGTTTGGCAGCGATGGCTCTCAGCCTGCTGTTTTCACTATAGGGTTATGATGGATCTCTGGTGCTAGCTGCAGCCCACAAAACCTCCACTGGAGAAACAGGCCTTAAATTGATTGTGAAGGGCATGAGATTGGATTGTGGTTGTTGGCAATAAAATGCCTATGATTATAATTTTCTAGGGGGAGTTATGTGGAGTCCCTGTACCAGTCACATAATATCCTGCAAGGAAGGTGGAGCAGCATGAGCAAACCTCAAGGAAAGTGTGCTGAAAAAGCTGCAGATTCCTTTTTGGTCTGGTTAGGTGCATTGTAAAGACTGGATAGATTAAAGTGCGGTATTGCATCAAGCCTTGCTTTGAATTATCCAAATGATTCCTGTTTGTGTTCCAGTAACAGCACTGGACGAGGCTCTGTGCCCCACAGTGCATGCATGGGGCAGGACAACAGAGGACTGAAGGGAGAAAAGCTGTGAATGCCCCATCCCTGGCAGTGTTCAAGGTTGGACAGGGCTTGGAGCAACCTGCTCTAGTGGAAGGTGTAAGGAAGGTGTAAGGTCTCTTCAATCCAGACTGGGATGTGATTTGATGAAAATGAGGCACAGACAGGGGAATGCATCGCTAAAGGTTATGCCAAAGATCAGGAGCAGGGCTGGCAATAACACTGCCTTCCTGCCTCCTAGTTCAGTGCCCAGTCCCTCTGAATTTGCTGCTCTGAGATCAACACAGACTCAGCTCCCTTTTACATTTTATATTTGACTCATTTTCTTGTAAGTCTGATGTTATCTCTTTTCTGCCTGTATGAGATTTTGGCAGCAGAAGTGCTGACTTGTAAAACTGCAGTGCCAAAGTCATTTCTATTCAAGGAATAGATCCTCTGTGCTAACCTCAAGCTATGTGCAAGACTGGCTGCTGCTGGCACCTCCGATTTTGGTGTTTCCCATTGTACTCATGGGCTCTTCTGATGGTGGGTCTGTGTCAGTAACATAGTCTTTACGAAACTATTTCAGGAGTGATTTTGTCACAGGACTAGGGAAGGAAAAAGTCACCGCTCTGGAGGTGGGAGTTATCTTTCCATGCATGAAATGAGGGTTCAAGGTATTCAGCATTTTCTTCTAAGTAAGACTTTGTGGAGGAGGATGAACCTTTGATCTTTTGTGATGCCTTTTAAATGTGGTTATGGCCAGAAAAGTGAATGTAAAGAGCTCAAAGTCGATATTCAGTGAAAAGGCATTGCGTGCACCTGGGAAAAGCTGTTGCTGCAGATGCTGGGTTATACCTGGAATGAAAGCACTGACTACTCTCACCTCACCAGCTCTTGTTTTCATGACTCTTCTCCTACTGCTCAATCCAAGGGGCTTCTAGGGAGCTTTCCTTGCTAGGGAACTTTGGATAAGGTTAAAAGATTGAGCTTTTAGGGGCTTTATCCAAGGCAAACCTCTAGAGGTTAGTGAGGACATTAGGATATACTGGGGCTAGGTCTATTATTAGCACAGTCATTAGCGAAACAAAGACTGTGTTAGGGACTGTGAAGGGGAAGGACATCCAGGTAAACCATGTTTCACAGGTTCGCATTGAACAGTTGCCCCTGGTTTTTACCTAGGGGCTGTTTCTCTGATCCATTCTGTTCATATGTGGGCTCAAACGTCCTACTCAGTTCATTAACTAAGTGAAAACTTACACTAAAGCTTGCATGCCATCTCCATCCCACAGTTAGGAAGCAGGATAACTTGCTTGAAGCTTTAGTGGGCGGTCAATCCTCCCCACCATGCGACTAGCAGGACAGACTGGCTTTCTTGCAGCACTCAGGGATGCAATCAAAGTGTACCTCACCTTGCTGTGGCACTGAGACCTGGCACCTGGGGCTAGATGGCTCCTGTAAAAGAAGTTAAAACTGCAAATTCAACCTTTTACAACTATAAACTGTTATTAATAATGGCCGTATCGCATGGCCAAGGGATCCAGAGGTGTGTGCCAGCTCTTTGAGAGCTGTTTGTGTCACGGCAATGGGAGCCTTTCATTTGTGGTGGCTCAGCATGGCTGCCCTGCGGAGCCTGGGGCTGTGCTTCACAGCGCCTTGAACTTGCCTATTGCCGTGCTGCAAGCTGCCATAGACGGGACTTGCCACATTTATGCCAGGAATGTGATTAAAAACTGGAAAAACTGAAGCTAGCCTATTCCCAGAGGCAATATAATGTAACATATATGCCAGAATAATACACACAAGACCCCTGTCTCAGACTCAAGTCTGGCCAGCTCAAGGACACAGCCCAGGAGGCAGCAGCACAGGGGGAACCCTGGCGAGCTGTGGCCTGTCTGGTTAGGTTATGTTAGCACCTTTAACACCTCCACGTGTTTTCCCAGTTGCCCGTCACCAAAGACTACACAGCTCTTGCATCCAGGGGATAGATTCCAGGGAATAGACATTTGCCCTCTGGTATTCAGTTTAACTGTTGATCTCTTCCTCAGCTAGAGCTAAAGCCAGCCACTTCCTGAGCAGACTAGTCCCTCAAAGCTGAGGCTAGCCAAGCAGATAGTGAGTGCAAGGGAGGTTGTACACAGTCCCTGTCTGGGTCTGCAGGGCCAGGCAAGCCCTGTCCTCCTCCAGAGAGGTAGTCCTCATTGCTGGGACCTTATCTGAGTGGTCCCCATACCCCAACCCTGCCAGCTAAAGGCTACATGTTGCTTGCCACCCCTTTGTTTTTCTCTTGAGCCCTACATGTACACACCGCAGAGAAGCTGATTGCAGCAGGGACTGGCATTGTGCCACCCAACTTCCCTTGTATGCAATCAGCAGTGCTTGTTTGTTATTTGGATGCAGGACCCCGCTGTAAGCAGGTGTTACAAGCCACTATCTCAGCCTGATCTGCTCTGTGTGCCTTCAGCTCCCCCAGAACCTCCAGTCTGTAGCTTTTGTGGCTGTAACTCACTCAGGGGTTTAATTCAAGCCATTCCTGGTTCAGTAACTGCTTGAGAGTGCCCTGATGGCAGCCATCACGTTTGAATTGCTTCTTCTGAGTGCCACAGGTTGCAGTCTGCACACAAGAAGCAAAATGCTCCCTGCCTGGCAATGAGATTGCCATGATCCCCAATAGCACCAGCTGCTGCTATAGGCAGGGCATTGCAGGTCTGGCTTTCAAGGAAGATCCTTACCTGAGGAGGCAGACTTCTCCATCAGATACGCTGTATATGAGAGAAAAGTGTGTACTTGCTTGTGTATTTGAAGATAGTTATACTTGGATGCAGACCTAATCGTTGATCCTAGACCAGGGTTGTTCCTTAGGGTGGGTCGTTTTGGTTTTGGGGGAGGGATATGGCTTTAGCCAGCAAAAGTGTTTTCCCAGGTGGTGTTTCCCTAAAAACCCCATCTTTGTGTGTATTTTTAGACTGGAAATCTCCAAACCCAAACATATAAATACTTTATCTCATGACTTGGCAGTGGCATGGTTTCCTTGCCTCTGACCAGAAAGACGCATAGCTGAGACTGGGTCTAGAGTCGTAACTCAGTCCAGCACCGTGGGTATTTGGGGTTCACCTACCGCCTACTGCCATAGTGTGGGGAACCCCACCTTTTTTGTACTGAGAGGAAGCGGGATGTACAGAAGATGTGTCATTTAGGAACCCCTGCCTGACATCCTGGCTTCAGTCAGCCAGAGAAGCAGCGAGGCTTACCTCTTACGGAAAGGCAGAGCCATCACCAGAAGATCTTGTGCTCTTGTTCCTTTCTACACAGGCCAAATTTGTAGCCTGGAGATAATCTCAGCCTCTTTAAGGAGTTTCTGACACGAGGCTGTGATCATACAGGCTCACACCACATGGAAATTCTTCTTCCAGCACCTTCTACTGCTTTGCTCACTCTCATTATAGCAGAAGAAGCTGCTGGAGAGGTTGAACATGGTCTGCACTCCTTGTAACCCACCACATCAGGCAGTAGGGTAGAAGCTCTCCTTTTTGTTGTGTAAAGGCTGTGTCCATCTCTGCTCATCAGTGTGAGAGGTTTTACAGCAAACTTCAGCAGGATGGGCACAGATGTCATAGGGCTCCTCCGAATTCAACATTAGTCAGGCCACTTACATTCGAGGCTTATTTGGTTTGGTTACGTGATCTGAGATCAGGGCTGGAAAAGTGCTGATGTTTCTGAATGCCGAGCACTGACCTGACTCTTTCGAAGTGGGTTAATTTCAAGCTGAGAGGGATTCTCATGTTTACCCAGTAGAGACTCCAGCTATTGACATTTTCTGTGATGATATCATGAGCCGGGTAATATCTGATTCGCACTTAGATTCTCGTGTAATCGGAGGATTCCAGCAGCTGCACTGTTCTAAGCTGTAAGATTTTCTGTTTCCCTCGCTGGTTATGAAAGAATTTGCAATCATTTATTGTTTCTAAAAGCTCGTGATTTGGGCCGTGTCTTGTGAGCTTTGAGCACTGAGGGTTTAGCAGCACACCAGCTTTCAAAGCAAAGACAGGGTCTGGATGCTCCCGGGTAACCTACCACCTCACCCACATCAGTGTTAAGGGTCTTTTGAATGTTCAGTCTGCAGAAGAGGTGAGTCTGTTGCTTCCTTTGTTTTGGAGGTCTGCTCCATTAACTCACATTAAAATCGTGTGTGCTTTTAGTTTGGGAGGTTCCTCGTTCAGTTTCTGGCTTGCCAGCCATAATGGCAGCTGTGTTATGTGCGGTTAACTCAGCTCCATAAAGAACATGCAGACCTTGTCAGATGCACTTTGAATAAGGCAGGCCTGTGCCAAAGCCTTTATGAGCCTGGCATGCTCCATTTACAAAACCCAAGCACATCAACACGAGGAAATTGATAGTCAAAACTTTTTGTTAACATTTGGAATTTCTGCAGGGGGAAAAAAGCAAAACCAGAAAGGAGAACAATTTCCTGTTTTTAAGCATTTCTAGAAATGCGCAGTTTGGTAACTCACCAGTCCTACACTTCCCACAAAACAAACAAAAAGTGTCAAGTAATGCATTCTTTGCCCCACCACTAACACCCATATCTGACCTGTGCTGACTGCTTCTCCTTCACTAGTAACCTCAAAACATAAACACCACACAGAACCCTCTGAAAGCAGACGTATAGACCTTCAAGTGACACTCCAGAACGGTTCCATGATGCACATATCTCTGGTTGGTTTTGGACCAGCAAGTGTGGGCAGGTGGGCAGGTAACTATGAAGCTGCTTACAACAAGCAATGAGAATGGTGCACCACCAAGCAGCCACCTTTCCTCTTTGCAGAAGTTAACTCCTGCCCCTCCCAGAGCAGCACTGCAGCTCTCAAAGCAGCCCACTGGTTTTGCATAGGGGTTAATGGACCCCAAAGGATCTGATTCAATGCGTAATCCTGGCAGATGGCAATTTCAGACAGCGCTGGGCAGCTGTGGGGCCCTTGCAGGTGCTCACCAGCTCAAAGAGAGACTAAGAGTGGAGTTACTGGTTTAGTCATGGCTCTGAGCACTCGGTTCTTCTTTCTCCTCAGGAGGCTCTGTCGGTGGTGAGCGACGACCAGTCCCTCTTTGACTCCACGTACGGCGCTGCCACTCACCTCCCCAAGGCAGACATGACAGCCTCAGGGAACCCTGACTATGGCCAGCCGCACAAAATCAACCCTCTGCCTCCCCAGCAGGAGTGGATTAATCAGCCCGTCCGGGTCAATGTAAAAAGGGAATATGACCACATGAATGGATCGAGGTAAGGAGCTTTCCGCATCTGCTCACCCTTACGTAAAAGCAAAGCTGGTATCGTCCATTCGTGCTCTTGTCCTGCACATCAACGCTCCACTCTTTGTGTAGGACCGTATCCCTGGGAATGTCACTAATGGCCTGCAGATCTTGCTCTTGCAGTTCTGCATCATGCAGCCCTGCCAGTTTCCATGAACGCTGCACAGACTGGGACAGGACAGAGTTCATGCTGCAGACACTGCTGTAAATCACACATTTCATCACTTAGTTCAGCATCCCACAAATGTGCCATGGTTCAAGGAGCTCCTGAGGATGGAGTCATGCGGTAATAGATGGTGTTTATAGCAGTGCTCCAGAGTGAAGCTAGTGGAAGGGCACTCCTTATTGCATCTCCAACTAGATTTGTGCTCCACCAGGGCAGAAGCAGCCATGGGAAACTGGAGAGCTATGTGGTGGAGAAGGGGAAAAAGTGGAGACTGAGGTCCTTCATGGCAGCCTATGAGGTGTAACAAAACAAAAGGCACATACCCATGGCGTTGATGTGAATATGTGTGGCCACTGGTGAAACAGAGCTCAGGAGTAGATTTGAGCATCAAGGGGATGCCAGTTATGATGTATCATCTACAGGCAAAGATGTAGGTCTGCCCCCCATCATTTGTACTGAGTGCTGAGGGAGATGGATCATTTTGCTGTTCAACGATAAATTTGAAGACTTGATAACATTTTATTGTCACAGCTCAGATTCTCTCTTCTAAGGACATTTTTACAAGTCCAAAGCCTTGGAAATGAATGTCACCTTCTTGGACAAAATTCTAGGTGCAGAAATTTCTTTTTTAGCATTAGCTTTGGAGTTCCTTTTACTTTTAAATTTGATTTTAACTTCAAAGTCACCTTTGTACCTCTAACGTTTGTACAAGGACAGTTGAACAATTGAGGGCTTTTCTGAGTAAGGGTTAGCTTAGGGCTTCTGCAACAGCCTATTTTCCTGGTTTCTGAGAAGCCAGCAAAGTGCAGAGTTTGAAACAGAAAGCAGCCTTGCACTTTCAGGGTTCTATAGCGAGATGCTGGTGTTAAAGACTTCAAATAGCAGCATGTTTTTCTTCCTAGTAAGTATACAGTAGATGCTGATTTTACTATCCGATAAAGATCTTTGTGACAGTTGGTCTTTGGTGGTGATCATTTGCAGTCTGAATTTGATCTTGCCCTGGTTGTACCTTAGGATTACTTCATAAGAACTACATGGATTGTTGCACTAGTGTTTCCTAGCTTAGAATTGGGGCTGAAACATGGGAAAATCAGTTCTTTCCAGAAAAACACCATCCCTGGATAACACAGTCTTTTTGTTGTGATCTTTGTGTTATGATTTCCTCATCTGCTCAGAAAGAAAGGGCAATAATACCACTTTGACCAACTGCCCCATTAACAACTGGAAGCGCTCTGATGCCCTTGGAGAAAGGCCCTTCAGAAGTGCATTTAGAAAGAAAAGGAAGTTTTCAGAAAGGAAATCCTTCTTCCTGGGCTTGCTCAAGACTGCAAGATTCTTAGGCAGAAACCAAGTGTCCTCAGTCTCTCTAAAAGAGGGGTAACAACTTCTCAACCTGTTAGAAAAGGAGAAAAGACTGTTTTGAATGTCAGAACCAAGCACCAAAATAGCTTCCATTCTTGCCTTTGACACCATTTTAGCACAAGAGCTCCAATCCCCCCAAGAAATGAGAATGTTCATCTGACTTATCCATCCTCTCCTCTTCATGGCTAAAACTTTGCCCTTTCCCTGCATGTCCATCACAGTTCATTGTTAGGGATTGGACCACTCTGGTTGCTTGTCCCTCCGCCCATCAGCTGCCTGGCAAAACCATCTGAGAGGCAAACACCAACCTCAATACAAACGAACTCAAAGTGCAGAGTGAATAACAAAACCTCTTCCCCCTCCCTCTTTCTGTGCCTCTCCTTCTCTCTCTTGTTTTTCAAGCACGCTCTCTTAGCGGGTTCCAGCTGCCTCATTAGAGGGAGCAGCCTTTATTCTACGTTTCACCTGTATTTGAAGCATTTTCTGCTTGTTGAAAGAGTGGTTTATGTACTCTAGGGAGTGATAAAGCTGTAGGAAACCTGGCAGTGAAGGAAGCAAGGGACAGTGTCCAGATTCTCTTAGCAGCCAGAAGCAGGTCTGACTGCCAGGAGGTAATAGTGTGATGAGTTGGTTTGGTCCTCAGAACAGTGGGAGAAGGAGTCTTCGAAGAACCTCTCCAAGCCTGTTTTGCAGGCTAAACAACATGGAAACCCTCACCAACTTTCTACCCCATGTCAGGTGTTCCTGGTTTTCTCCCAAATTGGAATGAATATCCCAGATAACTGCATACTGGCTGTGTACAGGGGATGTTCAGGCAGTGGCAGGGGTCTGTGTTTTAGGGCAGAAGATGAGACTTGTGTATTATTACAAGATTCAGCAGTAGATGCAGTGTGTGGCCTCAAAATCTGCTGTTGCCTTTAGAGACAGCTGCTTGCTCAGAACAAAACCCAATGCTGCTTTTGTGTTTCAGAGTGATCCAAACACAAGGCAGTTAAAATCCAACATGGAAAACTTAGAGTCCTCATGCTTCTTTCACCCCCTTAGGCTTTGGGAAAGGGAAATGGTTTTGCATTCATAGCAGACTAAAAGTAGAAGTCCAGCTTTTCCATGGGTTTACTCCAAGATATTCGGCTACCATCCATCTCTCTGTGCATCCATTTGGGAACTGGAAGCATGGTGTGCAATCCTTATTCTTTGCTGGGTTATTTTATAGCATATTCAGGGAAAGATCTGTCTCCTGCATTGTGCAGTTCCCAACAGACTAGGCCTGGATTTCTCTTGGGCCCTCTAGATGCTTTTGTGATAGAAACACAATAATTCCTGTTTTTTAAAACAAAACAATCTTTCCCATTTTAAATTCCAGTGAATATTTAGAAAAACCCTGATTAAAGTTTGCACACGCTTTGGAGACATTCTCTTGCTTCAGCACATTCAAATAAATCTCAGGTTCAAGGATGTCAGAACTATTTTTATGCCCCAATAACGTGCTCAAAACAGAACAAAGGGACCATCTACGATGTCTAGAATAAAAATCCCCTTTAAGCAGCGTGTGAGCCCTCTAGTGGGATCCGCTGGGTTCTCCCAGTCCCCAGCCGCCTGTTTGCATTTACCTGCATGCGATAACCATGATTCCTTTAGATGTGACTGAGCCTCTGGGCTTTCCTCGTGCAGCTTGACTTGACCTGTGTGTCTTTTCCCATCCTTGTCACAGCTGTCCCTTCCTTCTGCAGACTTGGTGTTTTTCAGAGTGAACCTCCCCATGAGAGTGGGATGAGAGGCAGGTTAAAGCGTGCCTAAATGCAAGTTTCGAGGAGCTGTGGTTCTGCCCTGGTAGCTCTGTTCCGTGCCCTGTAAGAGGGCACTGCAGGCAGAATCACAGTATGTCTGTTCCTTCCTTCACCGAACAAACCCCCAACATTAAAATGGAATTTCAAGGGTAAAGGTTAAAGCAGAGGTGACCAAATGGGGACTTAGACCAGCAAGTGGGAGCTTTAAGATAAATATAAGATGGAAAGGCAGGAGGGATGAAAGGATAGGAAGAAAGAGATAGAGAGCAGCAGGAGAAATAGCCCACTGATGGCAGCTTAGTCTGGTTCAGAAATCACTGTAATCCCTTCTTCTGCTCTTTTGAATGAAAGCTAAAGGTGATTCCTAGACAGAGGCCCTGCCTAGGATAGTTAAGTGTTTTCTTTCCAGGTATCTGGAAGAAGGCTGCAGCTTTACACAGGATTTATTAGTCAGTGCCAGGCTAGCTGCTTGTCCATTTTGGCCAGCCTAGCATAAACTTTTGCAAAACACCAAGCTCTTGACATCCCTAGAGACTGCTACTGGAACTGCTGGTACGGAGTCTTTGGAAGGACAGTAGGAATGAGTCCTGCTTCATATTCCTTGGACTCTGTCACTGCCACAGTGAATGTATTCAAGAGATCTTGTGAAAGCAGCTTATATACATTTATCTTAGTAGCTCTGCAATGTTTTCTGCTCTGAGCAGGTCCAGCATGTGCAGCCACTTGAAAACCTGAAGTCCCTGTGAAAAGTCCAGGATTAATCTGGTACCTGGAGCACATTTAATGTCCTGTATGCTTAACAGAGTGGCTTCTCTTGCCACAGTGTTACATCAGGGTTTGCTAAGGGCCCCTCAGTCCCTAAAACTTCATTTCAGATCTGACTCTGATACTTGTTTGTCTGATTTTGGCTGCTGAGACATACAGGGCAAGGCAGAGGACTGGCAGGGTCCTAACTGCCAAGCCAAGAGTCTGCAGGGTGAAAAACCATCACAAAACCACTGAGGAGATATCTTACAGTGTTGGTGTTATTTCTGTGACTCTTCTCTATCAGTCACATGCAGAGAGAGCAGAGACAACCAAGATCCCTGCGGGCTTTGCATATTGTGTCATTTCATGCCACTGGAAACCATGATAGGCGGGTAAGCTTTTCAGAAGATGTCATTGTCTGAGGGTCCGGACATATCCTATAGTTTGGTATGATCATTATATCATAGAATCATGGAATGGTTTGGGTTGGAAGGGATCTTAAGCTCAACCTGGCCTTGAACACTGCCAGGGATGGGGCAGCCACAGCTTCTCTGGGCACCCTGTGCCAGCGCCTCAGCACCCTCACAGGGAAGAGCTTCTGCCTAAGAGCTCATCTCAGTCTCCCCTCTGGCAGGTTAAAGCCATTCCCCTTGGCCTGTCCCTACAGGCCCTTGTCCCAAGCCCCTCTCCAGGTTTCCTGCAGCCCCTTCAGGCACTGGAGCTGCTCTCAGGTCTCCCCTTCAGGAGCCTTCTCTTCTCCAGGCTCACCCAGCCCAGCTCTCTCAGCCTGGCTCCAGAGCAGAGCTGCTCCAGCCCTCGCAGCATCTCCATGGCCTCCTCTGGACTTGCTCCAACAGGTCTCAGAGCTGAATGCAGGACTGCAGGGTGGAGGGGGGTAAATATTGCAGATTTCAACTGTGGGGGTTATTTTCCAGGGGAATGTAATTATAGAGCAGGGTGGTGAGAGCAACTCCCCCAAAAGAGGGACAGCAGGTCATTGCCAAGTGCTTACTGTTGTGTCTGAAGGAGGGACCACTTCATCCCAAAGGTAGGTGGGAATCCATATGCAGGGCTGTGTGTGTGTGCTGAGGCCTGCCCACACCATTTAACGTCACAGCTGGTCTCCAGGCAGGCCAGGCGAGGAGGTTGGTCACCTCCTGGGCACACTGAGCACTAAGCCCAGCAGGCTGACACCTCAAAGCATGGATGCTCGTGCCGTTTCACCAAGTCTTCTCAGGACAGGCTGTACCTCAGGAAAGAATAAGAACCTTTGTGCTGCTCCAGGGCTTTTTCTCTGCCAGTACAGGCAGCATTTAACACCTGACACAAAGTATTTGAGCAGGGAGTTAGAAATGATCACATTCCCTGTGAAAACCCCGGTGTCCCTGCAGTTGCTCAGACTCTCCTCTGGCTGCCACGGGGACATTAAAACTTCAGCAGTTTGCCTCTCTGAAGGCGGATTTTGGTTCCCTGCCTGGAAAAACAGTAGGCGAAATAGTAAAACCTTAAATTCGAACATGTGTAAGTTATACATCTTATTTCCATTTTCAAGCAACATTCCCTCAGTAAGACATGAGGAAAAAATTACCATCTGCCTCAGAATATCTCGGTGGAGCATTTATCTCCCAGCCATGATAACTGAATCTCAGTAATTTCTCCCTCTCACCCCCCCCCAGTTCAGATTAAGAAACAAATTTGTTTAGTGTCCAAACGTGGAGGCTTTGCCAGCTGAACTCAGAGGGTGGGATCTGGTGCGCTGTCGTAGTTCTTACCCTTCAGCAAATGCTTTCCTCCCAAGCCACTTTGCTGCTGCCAGAGAAGAAGGGTGGCTGTGCCATTAAAGAGGTGGACTAAACTGCACTGGATCTGGGCTCTGGGCTCACTTAGCCTCAGCCTTGCACGCTAATGCACCCTTGCAATAACGCTGCTCTTCCCTGGTACCTTCTTAACACGCTGTGTGCATGTGGCAGGCTGTAGACTGGTCTTTCAAGTGACCCTAGAGCTAAAAGCCTGACTTAGTACTGCAGCTGGAGAAAAACAAAATCTGTGCTCCCTATCTGTGGTTCGGAGGCTCATAATTCTCCCAGAGCAGGACAGAGAAAGCCTCCTGCTTGCCAAGGGGCTGTGTGTAGTCCAGCTCTTAGCACAGTGCCACCTGAGTTGTTAAATGTTCCCTCCTCATCACTCCATCACCTCAGAAGTAAAACTGGGGCCAGAGCCTTTTTTGTACACTGTTTCTGTGGTCTGAAGTCCCTGACTCATGCCTAAGGCACCTAAGCTGTGTGGATTTCCTATCCAAGTAGCAGACAAGCCTGGGACTGTTTCAGTGCTCAGAACAGACAAGATGCAGCCCTGTATAAGTGTGACTCTTGAGTTACCATGCTAATATGGTTGTATTCTCCTGTGACTACCCTGTCATTTTGGTGTGGGTGTTTTGTGTTCTTTGTTAACCAAAGGAAGGGAAGGGGTATCTTTATTTATGGTTAGCTCTGCACATGGGTTGTGAAGTGGGCAGTACAGCCTTTCTGTCACTTGATAGACTCCACAGAAAGAAGGTGTGCGGGGCTGTTTTTAACACAATGCAAAAGCATTAAGGTCCAACAAGGGCTCCTAGGAGCATCAGGCTATACCTAAACGGTTGCTAAAATGAAGCTGAGTGATAAAGGATAGAGAGGGAGTGAGGAATGTAACTGATAGACCTGCCATTTCCATAACCCAAACCTCCTTCTGTTATGATGAAAGGGGCATAATAATGATGAGTCATCTGTTTCCTTTCACATTTCAGGGAGTCCCCCGTAGACTGTAGTGTGAACAAATGCAGCAAGCTCGTCGGAGGAGGGACAGAGTCCAGCCCCATGAGTTACAGCACCTACATGGACGAGAAGAATGGGCCTCCTCCCAACATGACCACCAACGAGAGGAGAGTCATTGTCCCAGCAGGTACCACCAGCATCAAAGTCTTTGTGTCATATTTCCTTGCGATGACTTCAATATCCAGCTGAAGAGATAAGGCTTGTTTATCCACTCTCTGAGGAAGGCTCTTTCTTACAAACCATGTAAAAAAGTAAGGAAGTTTCTGGCTAGTGGGAATCACAGAATCCCAGCCTGGTTTGGTTTGGAAGGGACCTTTAAGCTCATCCAGTCCCAGCCCCCTGCCACAGGCAGGGACACCTCACACTAGAGCAGCTTGCTCCAAGCCCCATCCAACCTGGCCTTCAACAGTGCCAGGGACTGGGAATTTCCTGTGTCCCAGTATATGCTCTGCATAAGAAATGGATGATTACTGCTGCTTCTTCTTCCATTTTTTTTTTTCTGGACTGAAGTGTTGTTTTGGTGTGTGGAACCAAATCCAACTCCCGTCATGTGTTAGAGGAGAATCTGCTTCCCGGGACATGTGTAGTGTGATCAAAGAGGCAAGAATAAGCATGAAGTAGACTCAAATTCTAACTCCCATGGTGCTCTGCAGGATCCAGATGCACTTTCGTGTCACATTGATTCAAAAGGAGCTATTTTGTTTTCTTTTCTTGTTAGAAGTAGAAAACCAGAAAAAACGTATTTAGCAGGAACTGCATTATCCTTCCAAAACGTGTTCCACAGAAACATTCCTGCGCAGCGCTCTGTATGTAATATCCACATCTGCTCTCTTCAATTGGCAGGATGCATTTGATACATTTGGATAGTCGAGGATGAGAGCTGCTGTGGCAGACAACTGGTGGAACTGGAACTAGAGGAAGTCTTTGCCCTGCAAAGGTTATAAACACCATAGATAGATTCAGGCTAACCCAGGAACTTGCCAGCAAGGGAGATGCTATGAGCCAAGCTCTACCGGAACATCCACTGCTTTCAAGGGGTGCAGCTTTTCTCAGCCAGTGTTGTGAGGGTTTCACCAAGGATTGTAGCTGATTCAAACAGATGTTGGCAGAAAGAAATGTACTCGTGGAATTTAGCTCCGTTTTCTGATCGTGGCTTGACCATGAACAGATGACAATTCCCAAGCATTTGGTTGCCATTTAGGATGAAAAGGAAAAGCTTGAACTGAATGTAGTGAAGAGAAGGCAATAAAAGATTGACAGCAAATCTCAAAGTAGCATTTAAGTTGTTGTTAGGATCTGCCTAGAGGGACTGGCTAACCAAGCTGGTGACATATGAGATGTGTTCTCAGCATTTACATTGCCTAGAAAGGTGTTAGCTGATGCCAACTAGTCATTATGTTATTAAAGACATTCAAGAGGGAACTTATATCCTGCTCTTCAGCATGCTATTTATGCATATTTGAAAAGACCAAGGGTGGGATAAAGTTTAGCACAGTTGTTGAAACAGGAGAAATTCCTTTTAGTGCCCTCAGTGGAAGGGAGGGTTTAAAATCTTTTTCCTTGAAGGAAAGCAAAAAAAGGACCTTTTCTCCCCCCATGAGCATCTACAAATCAAAACCTTCAGATACTTGTGAAATAGCAGTGACTTACCAGACTTTGGAAGACAATAACGAGCATGATCCCAGATCTCTGGCTGCAGGATATGAGGCCAAATTCATTCAAGAAAGGCATTGGGAAATTTTAATATAATCCAGAGCAAAGATTTATAGCGCATTAGGGTGAAGATAGGCAAGAATAATGTCACATTAGGCTTGCAATAGTAATAATAATGAACTCTAAGCCATGTTTCAAGAAGGCAGCTTTTCAGAGACCATTCAGTGCCTTTTGCAGTGATAAATAGGCTGAACAAATAGCTGAAGCTCAAAAGCGTTTGTTTAAAGAGAGACCACAGATTCATTTTGCCATCCAAAACTTGGTTGGTTTTTTTTTCTTTTCGAAACTGAAGACAAATAACTCTTTCAATTACAAAAATAAAAAAAGAATCCTCCCTTGAATACTTGCATTGTAAAATTTGCAGCCTTGTGCCAGTGCTTCGAAAGCAGAATTCAAATTAGCTATTGCCAAAACATGAAGGAAATCCATCTTTCTTTCCCAAAGCAAAGGTGTGGGGTTATAACTGCCACGGTTAGAAGGCAGCATTAAGCAGGCCAGGTTTGCCAGAAGTTCACTGAGGAAAAGTCAGGGTTCTAATTTCAATATTCCTTAGTCTTGCTTCTCCATTTCAGGCTGTTATGCCAGAACTCAGGTGCCCAGGAATGCACCAGGTATAGCCACTACTTGACCTTTTGTGTCTAGGGATCCCTGCAGCCCAAACACATGCACTCTACAGCCCTGAGCGAAGGAACTGTTTTATACGCTATAAAATGTGTGGCAGAGGCATTTCTTGTCCCTCCCCAGAGCACAGCCTCCCAGCTACGTGTTTCTGCTCTGTTTTCGCAACTGCCTTGGGACCTGAGGTGTTGGAGGTTTATGTGAGAGGAATGTGTCAGCTATGATGGACAGATACATCTCCAAAGTTGAAGCGTGGCTTTGCAATCTTCTCCAGTTGCAGTAGAACATGAATTGGCAGCTTAGGTTTTGAGATGGGGAGCAGCAGCACAGGAAACGTCTGAAAGTGCAGATACGCTCTGAAAATGACTCTGTAAAAGGATATCGTGGCACAAATTCTTGCTGGGACTTTCTGATTCGATGCTCTTTGCAAAACGCAAAGGGTGAGTTCTTTTTTTAACCACTGATGCAGCAAACCATCACCATGGGGTCTGAAACTCCAGCCGGGTTCAATCTCTCTTGTACGTCACCGCCAGTAATAAAGATTCCACAGCTGGAGCTTTGCTGACAGTTGATAATGATGCATGAGGCAGTATAAAATCCACATTGCCCTCCAATAGGTTTTCCAGGGCTAGCGGAGGTAGGACTCTATTCTTGTCAACGGGGTGAACATTTGTGACTCAGAGATACATGGCAAGCTGTTCTGTTTAAGCAATAATATTCTTCCTTTTTCAGAGTCCCTTTGCTGACCATAAATACCACCATCCTCAGACTTTAAAATGCCATCTGTCGGGACTTTGTAATGTGCTTGTGAAGGATGGTGTGACTTAACACAGCACTGATGTCATTCTATAGCATTGCAGAACCAACACGGTGACATACCCTTTCACAGGGATGAGTCTGCTTTTGGAAGCTTTATTCCAGAGTGAGAAAAGCCACAGTGAAATGTCACTTATGTTGTTCCCAAGCTTAGGCATAAGACTCAGGCAGGTGGAAGTCAATCAAAAGAACTTGCCCAGAGGGTCA
Organism: Pezoporus wallicus; assembly: GCF_028554395.1. Lineage (NCBI taxonomy): Eukaryota > Metazoa > Chordata > Aves > Psittaciformes > Psittacidae > Pezoporus > Pezoporus wallicus. Next base: position 929,407 of record NW_026641918.1, on the reverse strand, counting down.
ATGTGATTAGCCTGTGTGCCTTGAGTCTTGTTATAGCACAGTACTTGTTCATCTTGGCAAAATGCATTGGAATCTGTAAATTAAATACATTTGGTTGTGGAAACAACGGTTAATGCCTTGACTGGGCTACAGTGAGTGCTAAGGCTTGCATATAGCATTACTACCCTTTGTACTTTCCTGCCAGATCCCACCCTATGGACCCAGGACCACGTGCGCCAGTGGCTGGAATGGGCTATAAAGGAATACGGATTAATGGAGATTGACACCACCATCTTCCAGAATATGGACGGCAAGGAGCTCTGCAAAATGAACAAGGACGACTTCCTCCGAACCACCTCCCTCTACAACACAGAAGTTCTGTTGTCTCACCTCAGTTACCTCAGGGAAAGTAAGTACTGCCTTGACATAGCCCAGCCCTAGCACGACACGCTGAGAAGCTGAGTAATAAACTCCTAGAGGTCTTCCTGCAGGATAAATCGCAGGAAGAGCGAGGAAGAAAGAGCAGAGAAAGGCAAGCAGAGAGAGCAAACAAGGAAAGGAGGAATAAAAAGTGGGTTGGAAAGTTAATTTTAACTTAGATGGAGTTACTGGTGCTATCAAGGAGGTGAAGAACTGAGCAGGACTCTTGAGAAGATTAGATGGCCTTACAGGCAATAAACCATCTGTAGCTGTATGATAAAAATACATAGATTTGCTCTGGAGATTAAACCAAATATTAACTGATGGGTCAGGGGCAAATTTTCCCATAGCTTTGCATTTTGAAGGCTGTACACATTCCCCTAGGGCTCCTGGTAAACATTGCTTCAAAATAGGACCCACAACTGGCTGGAGCTGGGGATTTTCTGTGTTCCTGGAGGCCCAAATCTATGGAAAAGAGGAAAAAAGACAGGAGTGATTCCCTAAATGTAAGCGTGCTGAAGCAGACGTTGTGCAAACAGCCTAGTACTCAAAGAACAAGTTCTGCTGAACCTCCTTGTTGCTACTCTCTGCCCCATGCTAGAGTATGCTGTATTAAGCCCCTATGAAAGAAGCTGTGAGCTGTCTTCACTTCATCTACAAAATGGAGGTAAAAGCATTTCCTTTCTTCATTAAGGTGTGCTAGGGTGTTATGATGAGGCCAGAGAATTAGAGCTAAATTCCTCATCCTCCAACATTTTTTGAAGTGAAGCAGCTTTTGTAGGAGTATAATTACTTGAGGACTGAAAAATCAGGAGAAACAGCCATAAAGGAAGGTAGGAGGGCAGGGAGGGAAAGGAAAAAGTCTATTTTCTCCACTGAGCAATCAAATTGTGATGTAAAAGCAGCTGAAGATGTCTCCATCTGGCCAGTGCAATAAAGCAGCGAGGCAGCATTTATGTAGGGTGTTTCTTCAAAGCTCTTCAGCACTGCCTCTGCTAAAATCAGTGGGAGTTTTGCAGATGACAGTGGGACAGGAGTTAGATCACAGATGGGTGCCTCTGGAAGCCCCACCTTTATTTTTCTGGAGGAGTCGAGCCAAGGAAATGATTCACAACAAATAACCCAATTGTTGGATGTGAACAGTTTCTGTCCCTTGCAACTTCACCAAGAAATCGTTTCCCCTCCAAAATGATTTGCCCATTTCATCCTGTTTCATCAGCAAAGGGCTCACAGAACACTTTGAGATGATTGCAGATACAACCTTTTAACTAGGGTTTGCATACAGAATTACACACTTCTATGGGAAATGGCAAGGTAGTTCTTAAAGCCAGCGCTGCTTTGGCCAAACCTGCTGACTTGGGCTGGGCAAATCAGATGCTTTGTAACCGGAAAAGTTGTTCAATTCCCACAAGATAAATACTCAAGTGAGACACTCGAATTGTCTTATTGATAAGACTTGAGAATTGATAGAAAGATATGAAGGAGGAGTTGTATGGGTTTTGAATCAAAGAACCAGGCTGAGCTTGAAAAGGTTGGCAGAAGAGTTGAATTCTTCTGCTGCTTTAGCTCCAGACAGCATCTCCAGAGATAATCTCAGGTGTTGGATACACCTTGCTTGAGGTGTTCAAAGAGAGTGTCAGGAATGAAATTCTTAATCTCATAGCATAACAAGCCTGAAGACCTCGATTCGTTTGCCACCTTTACCATTTGCTGCTATCTATTTGTTCAGGAGCAAATTCTTGATTGATCCTACCTACCTTTCGATACCCCAAGTGCCTAAGTTAGTAGTCTGGTTACACTGAGCTCTCTTTTCTTTTATAGGAAAGAAGCAACAGGGCACACAGAAATTCAGGATGTTAGTCCCCTCATTCACACATTGCCTTTACATGCCTGAAATTAGGAGGAAGAAACCTTTGCCTCAGTTCCTCTGTGCTTACTTTCTGTAGAACGGAGCTAGTGATCCTGCCTTCTTGTTGGTCCAATCTGTGGGACAGGGATTGCGTCTCGTGCTTCTCAAGACCCATCACCATGGAGCCCTAATGCAGTCACAACATGTAAGCACTGCTGCAATGCATGTTGAATAATCATCAGAAAAATATAGTGTTCTGCCAGGGCAATGCCTACAAACAATCACTTCTATGCTATGAAGCTAGTGCAAAACCCGAGCAGCTTTGCTGGTCTCGGACAGATCAGTTATTCCAGTTTTACATGGATGCATATGAAAGGAGAATTCAATCCTGGACCATCCCCAGCTTTTATGTTTATAAATTTCTCCCCTCTCAGCCCCTTGGGCTGCTGTAAGACGTCATGCGAGCGCTGTCGCTATTAAAGCAAGCTCCTGTCTGAGTGGAGGTCGGGCAGCCTCTGAAGAGCATTCCTTTCCATGCAGCTGTTCCCAGCGCTGCCTTAATGACAGTCTGGTTTCTGGATTGCTGGTTAACTCCCTCATGGAGTAACGCCTCCGAAAGGAGCTTATTGTTTTTCCAGACTGATTTCCAGCGGATGTTTAGTGCCGAGCCTCTGAGCTCAGTGCCACGGGGAGATGGGCTTTTTGTTTCATGAGTTTTCCCCTTTTGGAAGGTTGGTTGTTTCTGAGACATCCAGCTCTGCTCCTGCTTAGGGTGGAGAGCACATCACAGCAGCAAAACCCAGGAGAACTTTGGGGATCTATAGGCTGGACTCCTTCTTGAGTCTCTCTCTTGAAAGGTGTTCATCCTCAGAGGATGTTAAGATGGAGATGTGATGACTAGTGAATCCTCAGCTTTGGTGCTGGTGTTCCAAGTAACAAACCTGCTCTGAACTTTCCAAGCCTGTTGGCTAGCCAGGCAAGGAGAGACCCCCTGAAAATCAGCTTCCTCAGAATGTTTTCAACATTTCACACTCCTGATCAGGGTGAAATCATTCTTAAAACTGCCCGTGAAGTACATTATTTAGGCACATCTGAGCCCAGATTGAAAAACTACACCAGTAACATACACAAGAGCACAACAAAAGCTCAATCTTAGGTTTGGCGATAGAAGGCTTAGGTGAGCTGTTTAATACTGTCAGTACTAAACCAAACTCATAACACCTTTAGTCTTCAGGCACAACTTAGGTCTGGATCAGAATCATGCAGTTGTTTCCTGTTTCTGTGACCTATGGAAGCAGTCAGGGATATAGATGTCTCTGTTGTGTAGATTTCAGGCTTGCACAACCCAGTTCTGCAGCATGCTCTATCCTTTGGAGGCTCTCAAAAGACTCCCCATTGGTTTTTCTTAAGGGAATTTACTGTCCACCCTCCTAAACCATTATCTTTGAGTGCTTCTTCCAGTTTCTTCTCCAAAACTGTGAAGCCATGCCTTGGCTTTTCCTTCTCATCCATCCCCCTGCATCTTCGTTCTCCAGACTGACTGACTGCTGTGCTGGTATCTTTTTCAAACACAGACTGCCTGGTGAATCCTCTCCAGCCAGCCAGCGGGCAGTGGGAAGGGAGATCTGAATGTTTTCATGCTATGTTTGGGATGAACATCAAAAGAAGCCTGAACTGTCACCTCCTGTCCTTTTCCTTTCTAGTGATGGGGGGGGGGGTTGCTTGTGTGTGGTGTGTACAAATGAAAAGAGCCTGAAGGGGAAAGAATGAGACTGTGGCGAGAAGCAGAAGCAGAAAACTGCTTTGTGGTTTCGAGCCATATATTAATGCCAAACAAAACTAAACTGCTAAATGCAGCAGACCCTGATTCTACTAGAAGATGTGGAGGGAAAGCCACATGGCTTTCAGAAGGTGAGGCTAAAAAAAGACCTCCAGATTAAATAGACTTTGAGATGTTCCTGCATCTTGGGAGGATGAGCTGCCTTGTGCAAAGGAAGGCTTTGTGGGGGAACAAACTTTTCAGCTCCATTTTTCAGCCCTTTCCCATCTTCCCCTTTTATTAATGCAAAGGAAAGAAAAGAAGAAAGGAAATGGTGGGGGGGGGGGGGGGCACCATTGGGTGTAATATGTTTGATATTAATTATAGGAGAATAGCCCTGTGCTTTATTAATAATGCTGATTTAATCTGAGGTGGCACTGACCCAGTGAGGGGCAGGGGGAAGAAGAACCAACCAAAACTTCACCGCACCATAGTTCTGCCCAGCGAGTAAGGGAGGGAGCAGCCTGGCCTCTGTCTGTCTGTCTGTCTGTCGGCCTCTCTCTGCCTGATCTGTGTCTCTGGCTTTCTCCCTTTTCCTCCTTCATTGAAAACCCTTAATAGGAAACACATTTCCTTTTCTGTGGTGTTCCCACCAGAAACCTCAGACTGCCGGGCAAAGGTGAGAACTTTGAGCAATTAAACTGGGGGAGGCGCCGTCCCTTTCCAGTGGCCTGGGCTGCATTTTCTTAGTGTAAAGTAGCTATAGATTGATCCTACCGGCTTGTTCAGTGCTATTCATCACCCCACCCCCACCTCCTCAACCAGGCATTTGCAGCCTATTTAGTCATAGAAAACCCAGTTTCTGAATTCCCCAGCACTTCCCTGTCTGGCAGGGTCAAGCCAGGCTGGGCGCTGCGCTCAGGATCTGCTTCAAATAACCTGAAAAGGAGGAGTGGACGGGAGTTTCCCCGCAGATACTCAAGAAAGCAATGCCAAAGCCAGAAACCATCTGATGAAAACCTGAGTTAGGTGGACAAAGCCGTTTTAATCCCCCCCCATAGCAGCAAAACCCAGCCAGTCTCTAATTATTTAAGACAATCACTTTGGCTGTCTGCAGCTTTCACAGCCAAAGGTACCCTTGGGATCCCTTTGAACTCTTTACCTCCCAGTTTACCATGTTATCCATCCTGCTGTTTTGAAACATCCCCTGTCTTGCAGCATCTGGTAGCATCCATCCTCTAGTGAGTAGGCTTTGTTTTCCAACACCTTCTACCTCTGTGTACATGGTGGCTTGCACACGTCTTTGGCTTTGTTTGCATTTGGGGAAGAAGATAAATCCATAGGAACACCAGGCTGTAAGATCCAGCACCAGCAATTGGCTATTACTTCCGGCAGTGAACTGGCTAATCCTCAGCTCCCACAGGAAAGCAAGACATACTGTGAATACTACTGAGGGGCAAGTGAGGTCAGTGTTATTTGGGATCATGTGGATTAGAAGAATGTGGAGGCTGCACAGCTCAGTCACAGGATCCTAATCAGTTAGTGTTACAGTACCTGCAAAAGAGGTATTCTTAGCCCTGCCAAAGAATCTGGGGATGCTCAGGGGCAGCACAGCACTATATAGTATCTGTACTGTTTGCTCTTTGTGGCTTAGGACTGAGTACCTTAAATGGGACAGAATCTCACTGAGTAGAGGGCCATATAGGTATGAATAGCAGAAAGTGTCTGTAAAAGCACTCCTCATACCAATCCATAGCAAGAGCAGTACCCTGCTCCAGTTCACAGCACCAGTCCCCACAGAGAAGAGCCTCAGCCCTGTTAGGAACATCGCTGCCTGACACAGCAGAAAATATTCCAAAGAGCTGCAGGAAAGGTGAGCCTAGATTATGTAGGGTAAGCACATATAACTAGACAACCATGAAATGTGTATTACATGCTGGCTTCCAAGAGCTCATGGGGCCTCTTCCTCCATTTCCCAAAGTGTTTGAAGGAGAACCAAAGGAAAATGCTTAGAAAGGAACACTTTCACCATAGACAGTGCAAAACAAAGACCTTCCAATGGGTTCTTTTTTGTGCTTCTCTTGAATAGTTTTGTTCCAACTGGGGCTGGATGGAAAGACCACTCTGAACCAAGAAAGCTACTTTCAAAGTGCACAAGGCATGGGACGTGCTGGAGTATCAGTGATGGGTTTGCAGCTGTTGGCCCAAAACCAAGCATGTGACACTCTAAAAATGTTCAGATCCTGACAGTGCAATTCATGTCACTTCTCCTGCGTGTTCCTCAAACAGGAAAATTCTCTATCACAGCTAGAGAGAGAAAAGCTTCTTCCTTATCCTATTAACACAATCTGTGCCATAGTAATTTGTAGAGGCTCTGCTGTGACTGATATTGTACCTGTATAAATGTACTGCACAACCTTGCCCTTCTATAGCAGTTTTCAACGGAGGACATCAAGACACTCGGTGATGGAAGGAAATGTCTTTTGTTTTGCAAGTGGAGAAACAGTAGCACTTGTGTGACATTACAGCTCAAAGGCTTTTAAAGGAATTTCGTATCCATCATGCCTAACTGTCTGAAAAACTTGGTCTTTAGATCCTAGTGATAGCACTTCCTACCTGCCTGCACAGTTCTTTGCTGACAGAGTGCATTCAGACTGCAGTAACTCCTTTTCTTTTCATTACAGGTAGCTCACTGCTGGTCTACAATACTCCATCCCACACAGAAGCTTCCTCACGTCTTGCCACCAAAGAAGGTCAGCCTTTTTGATTATAAACGTCCTGACTTCCCATGCTCTCACAGTGGTTTTGACTGGGTTGAAACTAGGCTTTTTCCATCATCTCCTTGGCATGAAAGTGTTCTGATCTGCTATGCATGCAGAGCATGGTTAAAATAGAGTTATACACAATATGAAGCATCGTCCGTGCTGAAAATCACACCCCTGCTTGTCCTTGGCAAAAATATCATGGCATAAAACATAGTTCTGTTCTTTTCACATGTGTATTATTGAGTTGATGAGCTGATAGCATATTTTCTGTTCTTTATGTGAAGCACTTTGAAACCTCAGGTATGCAGCAAGGGCTGAGACACTATTTTTCTCTGAGTAAGCTCATAGTGGGAAGGATAAAATTTTCTCATGCTAAATCCCATTATAAAGTAAAGGCCACTCAGGTCTTCCAAAACCCATTCATAAATCTGCCAGCCAGTTCCCAGCAGCAAGGAAGACCAAAGTGTGCCTTTCTGACACTTTCATTTTGGAACATTTGGGTTTTCTTTTTCAAATAACCCCAACTTTTTACTCTATTACAAGTTCTGATCCCGTAGGTAGAGCTGAGAAACCCTGAAGTTTTAAAGTTAATTTATGTTTGTGTATCCTTCAGTCAGGTTTTTCAGGTTTTCCTCTGCAGCTACAGTCCTTGTCCTTATTTTTAATGAAAAACTGGATTCTCAGTCATGCTAAAATTATGAGAGTTGGTGTGAGGGGCATGATGCACATCCCTCACCTACATAAGACACTAAGTCACAGTTGGACTGATGAATTGCTTAAGGCCAAATAGGGTGTTAAAGACCAAGAATCAAGTCCTGTGTTCTGTAACATACTGTGTAGGACTGGGAGCCTTGAGTTTTGGTCTTCCTTTCCCTTCTGCTAACTGCGGGAACATTGGCTTCATTCACTAAACCATGTTCAGCTCCTCCATTTGAGAAGCTTCTGGGACAAGTGTGAAATCCCAAGGCTGCCATATGAGATAAGCCACCTAGAAGCAGTCTGCTCTTGTGCCAAGGCAGCTTCCTCATCTCATATATAAACATTTCTATGCTTTCCAGAGCATGGCTTCATTGATGAGCCACGAGTTTGCATTTCAAAGAATAGTGGGGAAAGGCAGAAAGTCTTTTATTGAAGTAGCTGGAGAGAGCCAGCACTTCTTTCTCATTGCACCACGCTATGTTTCATCCCCAACATCTGTCTTGGACTCTGGGCACAATATCAGCACTGGTTTTTAGAGCAGCTTCTTTTGTGCAGCATGTAACTACCCACTTGAGCTGTCTGTTCCATGGCATGCTGTTCTCTCTTCATGAGACAGGCATTAGTTGATAAAACATTGTACATTACAGAGACAAAACTGTTGAGGCTTTTCTGTGCCTGACTCCTTTGATGTTAAGAGTCATCTATTTAAAATTACTAAGAGCTAGGCTGGGTTCTATTTGAATAGAGCAGACACACATGCACGTGTTCCTCCCCAGTTCCCCCCAAAACAGATATGGACACATCCAAGACTGTGCTCTTTCTGTCTCAGGCCAGGTGGTTGCTAAAAATAAAGGGAAGAAGCTGTGATTTTTTTATTCAAGAGAAATGCTCTGTGTAAAATTGCACTCCTCTGGATTTCCTGTACCCGTTATCTCTGCAAGTTGGGCCTAGAGACACTCAGGGAGAAAGAAAAATGTTCCTCCCCCTCTATTTTTACTACCCTCAAGTGTGTTTCCTTACTGCAGCTGACAGCAGTTTGCATTTGATTTCTGTCAGCCAGGCGTTTTTAACTTTACATGGTACTTTCATCATGTGTCAATAAAGGACAAAACACACCCACGGGACAGTCAAATGAAAGTTAAGAACTTGCATAGAAATGTTGAAATTCACCTATTCCTTTTCCAGTTCTTCCTGCAATGAGAAATGTCCTCTGCATTCACTCATGGTCTAGAGAAACCATCCCACTTCAACCTCCCGCAACCTATTCGTGCTCCAAATCTTATTTGTGAGATAAGGCGACAGGATAAGAGACATGTGAACATGACAGGCTGACAGATAAGGAATTGGGGGAACAGAGTGAAGCGTCTTGCCCAACATCACAGAAGAAACTCGTGATGGACGTAAAACTGGTCTTAGAATTCCTCAGCCTTTGTCTAGTCTGTTAAGCAACAAGATTTTTCTTGCTTCTTTTTAGGGCTTTTTAATGGGCTCGGTTCAAGATGATGATATTCTTTTGGAAAAGGAATTTCAGCTTAAAAAATAATGATTTTTGGTTTTAATAAGTATTTTCTGTCTTCCTAACTTCTCAAAAGAGAAAACATTTTTCTTAACGTTAATGCATCTTGAATCTACTGTAAACATTTCTTCTCTCTATGCCTGTGAATGAAACCAGAGAAATAACCTTTTTCCATCCACCTTCCCCTGAGGATTCCAAAGCAGCGGGAGGAGGTGATGAAATAGTACAATGCATGTCAGAGATAGGGAAAAAATACTGTTTTCTTCACTCCTCCAGTAATTCTTTTTGCACGTTCTCGAAGATCACACAGCTGATGCAAATAACCTGCTTGTGCAAATTCCAGGCGTGCTCTTTGCATACGCTTCCACTAGGCTTTAGACCGCATATTCCATCCGCATACTGTAAAAAGGAACCTACGTGGCGAAAAACTGCTTTCATAGCAGAAACAGATACTGTAAACTTACACAGCTGGTGCACGAAGGATCAGATAGGTAGAAACCTCAGGGTGTTCAAAGGACTCTTGCTGCCTGAGCTTCTTTGCTTCTGAGCCTCATAAACACTCAAAAGTATGGTATTTAGCGTCATTGGTACAAATTGTCTTCAGCTGCCTCTGAGAAAGAAATTGCTCTAATGAAAATCACCAGGATTTTTTTTGGCTGGGGAACCATTTTCTGGGCAATGAAACAAGGTCGCTCTCGTTGCTGAATGGAAAGATTTGTGTCCTGCTCCCAGCGCTCCACTGCCGAGATGGTCGGTTTCATTTTCCATCACTGTTTGGAGCAATGACTGACCTACTGTAGGTACTGGAGACATGCGAGAAGAATCTGAGCCCACATGGTCTGCCCAAGTCCAGGGGGATCTTAAATTGCTCGCCTATAGAATGGTGTCATTTAAGTAGGTTTCCATAGGGAAATGGAAAGTATATTCACATACAACTACATTTAGGGGGCCAAAGTGCTGTGTCCCGCATGGCTGTGAGCATTCTGGCCTCAATCCAAGGCATTTTTAAAGTCCATGCTTACTTTTAAGTATGTTGGGGTCTGCATAACTCCTGCAGCACTGCCCTCCATATGCCAGGCTCAGCCTAAGGCTGAGAAGAGTGGTAAACCAGCACTAACCCAAAGTCTCATAAATCCAACCTAAATTCAAGTAGCACACAGGAAAAACAGATCTGCTACCATCATTTTCAAAGAGGGAGGAAATTTGTATGTGAACACATGAATATGGATGTAGGAAATGAATGCGAAGGATTTAGTCTGTGGCTATCCCCTGTTTATGTTTGCATTATAGAAGTGTTTGTGTGAACAATGAGGATGTTTGGGTATAAGGTGTGTTTGCTTGTAGGTTTTCTTTGGTTGTTGGCAGATTTAAGTAGATAAACACATCGGGGAGCTCTGAAACTTACACAGCGTGGTTTCCTGTGGGTTTGTGCTTGTGAGCCCCTGAGGAAGAGTTTCCTGATGTTGGAGCATTTACTAAGATCTCTTACACAGATTCCCTGGTACCAGGCAAAATATGAGGCCATGCAGCTGCTTTTCCTGCCATCAGGGCCACAATCTCTCTTCTCTTTTCCTTTCAGTTGGTGTAAGCTCTTTAAACCCCATCATCTTGTCAAATTCAGTGACAATTTGGAATGACAGGCTCAAGAATTTGTGGGGGCCTGGAGAAAGAGAGGGGCAAAGCGACCACAGGCACCGTGGTTGCGTAAGCATGGTTCCCATAGGGAAAGAGTCTCAAATTCCCGCATAAAACGCTTCCCTTGAAAAGGCCATTTTTCAGGTGGGAAAAATACTGACCAGCTCCAGCGAATCCTTCTTTCGAGTGTGTCAGCAAGGCCTCGTGCTCGCAGCAAAGGTTGCAAACCCTGCGGTCTCGGCGGTGGCAGAGGAAAAGCAGCCGCGGCTTTGTGCCCTCTCCACTGTCTGTACAGGCTGAAACATTCGTCAACGATATTTGTGTGCCTGGTGATGAAATAGCCCGGTTTTAGCTCCGCAGCAGAAAAAGGGGAGGCTTTTTTGGTGCTTCAACTGTGTGGCTAACCCAGGGATTTATGATTTCAGGAGAGACAGTAGCAAGCGCTCCTCTCGGATTTTTCCTTTTTCCCTTTCTTTTTTTTTTCTAATTGTTTTCCTTTGAAATTCCAGAGTTAGTGTTTTGTCTGCTTTCTCCCTGACCCTCTTCGGAGGCAGGCGTGTGTTTTTTCACCAGAAAAACTGGGAACAAAGAATCGTTGTCTTTAAGCTGTAGCAGGCAGGAAACCCAACTCACAAGGGATCACCCTGAGCCAGCGCTGTCCCAGAGTAGACTCCAGTTCTCTGAATTCAACCTGACAGCTTGTCTGGAGCACTTTCTAAGTAACCATTATCCTTCCTTTTCTCCCAGCAAAAGAGCTATTATTTTTTTGCCTAGGGTGCACTGCAAGCAATGTTATTGCACATGGAGGGGGGGGTTTGCATGTTTGCTGGGGTGCAGTCCCTCCTGTGAAAAGCTCTTGGAAGTTCTTTGCCTGGTTTACGAAGACAAGAGTAAATTTGTTTCCTGCTAGTGAGTTAAATGGGCAAACTCTGTGCAAAAAGCAACCGTGAGGTCTGCGCATGTGTCTCTTCCCTTCCCTTTTCTCTTTGCGTGTATTGCTGCATCTAGCTTTTTGCTGCAGGAATACTTCTGCAATTTGAGTGGTTTGGAGCGCCAGCACATTAACTGGATGGCTTTATCTCCCTGCATGCTGTGGGGGTGAAATATGCCCAGTGCTGTTTGTGCGCAACCTGTATGTGTTTGGGATGGATGTGTATATAGATCCATGTGTGAAGGGTGCTCAGAAACGTGCCTTTCATACTGTGCAGTTGTCTGTGTTTTTACACAGTAACATGCCAGCGTATGGCTGTTCATGCCTGCAACTTGGCATAACATGTATGTTAACTGGCAAGAGACTGCTGCTCTGGGAGGGATTCTTAGGACACATACTTCATGCACTGTGCGTTGGGACTTCTGCTGCTGCTATTAAGAAAAGCCACAACAACAACATCATTCTCATTGCTTCCTCTGGTCCTGTATAACGTGTCTTTGTCAGTGCTGCAGAGGGTGAGGCAGGCGGGGATCAGGAAGTTCCAGCTGGGGGTGTTTTTCTACCCACACTGGCACAACTGGGGGCTGCCTCCTGTGCCTCAAAGCAAACAGGGAGCGAGTCCAGATTTCAGGGGCCAGAGTTCTTGAGTCTTGAGAGGGGAGCAGAGCTCCAGGCTCTAGACTTGCAGAGCCCCTTCGTGTCACCCTGCCAGGATAAAGCTAGCAAGGGAGAGGGATCACAGATCCCAAGCCGGATCCCTGTGACCTGCCGCAGAAGGGACTTCCCTATGTGCAAGCAGAATGGAAGTCCTTTGAAAGTCCTGAATCCTGGTTCTGTGCATGCGCTAAGCTCCAGATCCTTGTGGCTTCAATCTAACGCTGAATCTAGTATTGGAATTATATTGAAAGCTTTTGATCACTCTGATCTATGTTTCTCTAAGGACAGCAATGCATAACTGGGCTCTCAGCTACTTTCAGAGATTCCCCAAGTGAAATTTGTTCTTCATGCCCATGTTCTGCCACAGGTTTCTTGGTAAAACCAGCAGTCAGTCCCTTCTCACTTGGTTTGGATTGACTTCAGGTCAAAACCCAATGTTGTTCCAAGTCTGGACTTTGTGCCAGTTACCTGTAGAGCAGTTTAATAACAATGTAGAGATGTTTGAGAATATTGTTGTTAGTTTTGAAATAATGGAATAGTCTGATCATGTAGAATGGGAGTTATATTGAAATTCTGCACTTAGCGTTTCTTCCTTTTAGTGGAGAGCCCTAGAATTACTTAATTCCACATCTGATCCCTGTGCTGGTGATTCTTTAGTGTAATGTTGTGGTCTTGAAGCAGAAATGAATGAGTTTGGTGCTTGAAGGCACTGCAAAGTTGAGAACAGTCAGAGTAATACTGGCTGTGAGCAGCATACCATGTGGCATATGTGCGAAGTAATTGTTTTAATTAGCAGAAACAGTAAGTTGAAAAGTAATTCACTGCAAAACAAATGATTCTGTGGCTGAGAGTGTGAGGCCGCAGTGTACACAGTTAGGATACAGATGTTAACTTGTACCTGGGTGTGTGCCATAGGGCTAAATGCAGGGGAAGCTGGTTGCTAACTGCCTGACCCACCTCTTTGAAGAGGCCAGAGGACTCCTCATGCTCTGCTTTCTAGTCCTGTTCCACTCTGTCAAACCTCCTACAGACAGATGACAGCATCCAGAGCCTTCACAGCTTTGTGCTAAGGAAAACTGCATCAAAGCGAACCTCTTGCTGCTGACACTGTAAGGATTTGCTCTGTATGTATGGAGCATTTAGTATGTGTACTTGGAGCCAGAGTGAGCTGGGGAAGAACCTCACGGACTCTGCAACTTTAATGTTTGCTGCCATCGTTTAAAACAATGCGTCTAATGTTTCGAGGAGGAGCTGGAGGTGTTTTTGGCTTCCTTGCCCCTCCAGAAACCCACAGTCTAGGTTTGTGCTCTCCAACTGGCTTTAAACACAACCCCACCTCTTCAATGCGATCTCCAGGAGGTTAAACGCCGTGAGTGTGAGGGCTCAGCAGCTTGGCAGACCTTGCTTACATGTTTGCTTTGCAGCAGGAGTGTTTTTTGTTCCCATGCGCCCGCACTGGGGCTCTTCCAGGGTACCAGAATAGTGCCACCACACACAACCTCGCTCCGGGAGAGAAAGCGGTGAGGTCCCATGCCCTTCTTTCTCTCTCCCCCTATAAAGTAGTTGCCGCAAAATAGACCCCAAGTGACCACTTATATTAATCACAAGTCTGGATCCCCCAGGGTACCTGGTTCTGCTTTCCCCATTTAAAGAGGCTAATTTAAATTCCAGCCACCAAGCCAGAATCCTTTCTTTCTACTGAAGCAGAAGGACTCATGGCAAAAACCAGACTGTTCTGCATGGAGAATCCCATGGATCCCATAGCCCTCTTTAGATGGGCAGCCTGTTCCTTTCCCTTACTCTGATTTGCTTCATTTAAATGTGTAAGTAGAAGTCCTGTCTGGAAATACAGCGCCTGTGCTCCCTAACCAAGTAGGATGGGGGTGTTCTGTGTTTCTGGTTTGGGCTTTTTTTCTGTCAGGAGAACTGCAGTCACCCAACCTTTGTTGTTCGTAAATCACCCCAAGATGCTGTGGTAAGGAATCCAGTGGATGATGGCTAAATGACTACAGTCATTACTGTTGGTATTAATCGTCTGAGTTGGCAAGACAGACTTGGTCTGAGGCTGCCAATGCATTTCAAAGGGAAATGGAGGCAGTGTCAGTGAGCAGCCAGACAAGTCACTGAGACTTGGGAAACTTACCTCTATTTCCTTCCTGGCTCTGTCCTCCTGACTCAGGACAAGCCACTTTCCATTCACTGGCTGTCTAATGTCCTTGGAGATATCAGCTCCAGTAGGCATAAATGGGGGGCTCTTCCTATTGCTTAGCAGCTGCCATACTAGGAAATCTAGATGCCTCCACGAGTTTGCTGCATGCGTGTTTCTCCAGACATCCTAGAATCCCAGAATGGTTTGGGTTGGAAGGGACCTTAAAACTCACCCTGTCCCTACCTGCCCTTGTGTAAACATCCTCTATAAAACTGACCTCAGAAAGATGGGGTATGAAAGCTTCTTGGGAGGTTTCAAGCGATGCTCAGCCCTGTGACAGGGCTTCTCCTGAGGGAAATGTGATGGGGATAGCATTTGCAGAGGCTGGGCTCAGTGTTTGGACGCTCCTGTGTTACATGCAGAGTTACATTTCAGGATGCTGTTCGATGTGGACATGCAGTCCCATGGCTATTGTGTTAACCCGGCGTGACACTGCCCATGGGGCTGACAGAGGAGCTAATGTTCAGAGCAGTCACTCTGCACCTTGACAGTGAGCCCCAGCAGCTCATAAAGCAGACAGTGCCTGGCTGGAAAAGAGCTGCTGCTGCCAGTGATGCCACGAATAGGATAAATATGCTAGGCTTTCCTTCCCAGCCTTGCTTATAATTAAGGGCACTATGCCAGCGCAGGCAGCATTTCAAACAAGATTCCCCTATAGCACCTATAGCATTTAGTCCATAAATGACCCAGCCCCAATGCATCCATCCTAGAACAAAAAAGGCCTGACAAATGGGGATATTACCAGCCCAGTGCCCATTGTTCTCCTTCTTATCAAGGCTGGTAGCATAAAATAGTGACTGAATCTGGTTTGACTAATAAAGCTCCTACGGAGAGAGCAGGATGAAGGGGCTGTCAGCACTTAGCGAGCAGCTCAGGAAGCACAGGGACTGTGAGCCTATTGTTCAGCTGGAATCCCCCCCTGGCTTCTCCCCTCCACCTCAAGCTCTCAGATTTATAATTTTTAAGAACTTTCTAAAGCTTATCAGGGAGGCTTTGCTCTCTAATACATCATATCTTAAACACAGATTCCCCAATGGCTTGCTCATTGGACTGCATTCAGGCTGAAAGGCCTGCTAGGCATCTGGGATCATCTTCTCTGTGCTGTGGAAATCTGCTTGGGGATTTTCAGCTTGGTTTCCAAGGGAAGTGAGTCTGTGCGGGTCTGTCCATCTGCCCCCAGCAATACTGGAGCCTGTTAGTCTGTTTAGACTAAATATGATCCAGCGGTATGGTGAACAGGAGCAAAGTAGCACTCAAGCTGTGAGATGGGGAGGGGGTGTCTGTGAAGGTGGGCTGGTGGCTCAGTGGAGCCTGCCTTATCTTCCCAATGGCAGTGCCATGCCTCCCACACTTCCACAGCTCAATGTGCAGCCGTTCTCCTCCTCCACGTCCCACAGTCTCAGTCAGGGGATCCCTGGGATTCGCTCCTTGATTTCTACCCCACATCAAGTCCTTCTGTTGTTGCATCAGACAGCTTGACAAGAAGAGGTTTGGGTAATTTAGTTCATCTCTTGAGCCTTCTCAATGCCCGCTGCTGATCCTGCTAATTTTGCCATGTTCTGAGCTTTTTGTTAGCCTTCTTTCACCACTGTGTTGTTTCTGATTTACATCAAATCACAGAGGAATCAATAGGCTTTGAAAGGGGAGTTGCACAGCAGAGGATGAGAGCTTCCAAATAGCATGGAGGGTGGAGAGGTAGGAGCCAAGGGACATTTGGGGTGAGAAAGCATAGACCAAGGTTAGAAGGGGTCCAGAGACCAATGCTATGCAGTCTGCTTTCTGGGAAAGACATTTCATCTGGGAAAGGCATGTAAAGCCTGAGAAAAGTGCATTTATGCATGTAAATAAATAACATGATATTTAACCTTCTTCCCAGGCGTGCTGTGAGTGTGAATGTTTGCAAAGCTGTGAGATCCTCAGTTGAAAGGTGCTGTGAAAGTGCAAAGCATTATTAATATCCTTTACCTTACTCATAATAGCGTATGCATGCATTCTGGGGAGTTTCTGGACATAAACCAGACAGCTGCAGAATGACATTTCTTGAAAGCATCTATGATTTATTTTCTGCTCTTTAATTCCATTTTGTATTGAGCGCACATTTGTCATAGGACTGTTGTTCCACTGGGCCTTTCAAGTCTGAAACAGGCTTGGGGACCTGATCCTTAGCTGGGATAAATTTACCCTTAACTCCACTGCAGCTATTTGCTGCTTTACACCAGAAGAGGACCTCAGCACAAAGCTTCTTAATTGAATTTCCAAGTTTTGGTGTAAAATCCAAGTGGGTTTAATGGCAGATAAGACTCACCCTGTCACTAACTGTCTGTCTGGAGTTCTATAGGATCCTTTTGAGTCACTGAGTGTCAAGTCTTAGGAATGATGCTGTTTTTGCAGGAACTTGAGTCTGTGGATAGGTTCCTTGGCTCTGCCTTTTCCATTTTGTCTTAGACATGTACAGCTTTAGAGCCTGGGCCTGGAAGCTGGGCGGGCTGCTGTGGTTCTTTCACATTGCACAGCTTTGTGTGAAAACAAAACCAAAATAGCTCAGTGCAGTTGGGCTTTGTTTTTTTGAGAGGGAAACAAAGAGCTGGAAACTCACAGTAGCTGATTGCACACATTCAATAGCTGTGCCTGTATTGCTAACTATCATGTTTAATGATGCTTAGCTAAGCCTCAGCCTAACCGTGTGCTGGGCTGCATCCACAGCAGTGTGAGCAGCAAGTGGAGCTGTTGGAGCATGTCCAGAGGAGGCCACGGAGATGCTCCAAAGGGCTGGAGCAGCTCTGCTCTGGAGCCAGGCTGAGAGAGCTGGGCTGGTTCAGCCTGGAGAAGAGAAGGCTCCTGAAGGGGAGACCTTAGAGCAGCTGGAGAACCACTCTGGATCCTCTAACACCCAAGCAGCCAAAGCAATACATGCCTGATCAGCACAACTGATTGTAATAATGTCACTTGCTGCTAAAAAACTCCTCAGGAGATGCATTTTACACGCTTTCTGTGACACTGTGAGCAAAGCAAGCTCCTCTCCTGTAACAAAGTTTCTCCATCTGGAGGAGGAGGAGGATCATCTGTCCAGATGATGGCCTATTTGTTTGCTCAAAACATGCTGATGCATCTGAATCAACCAGCCCATCGGTAGCAGTGGATTCACTTGGGTCAGTTATCTGACCCAAAAGAATCAGAGAAAATGGAAAATTTTCCATGAGTGCTGCTACTTTTTGGAAAGGATTTTTTTTTCCCCTAATATGAAACGAAGTTTTCTGCTGGAAAATTAATTGCCACCTTTCTTCTGAACAGGATCACTGTGTGAGTGACATTTCCATTAGAATTACCTAATGGTAAAGCTCTTTCCGACTGAGCTAACCAAAATGTACTTTAACATCTTCATCAGTGGCAATTTCTGAAGATTTGCCTTTCTCTCAATGCAGAACTCTTATGGCTTTTTTCCAAATATTTCCCCAAACATTGCTCTAACATCTCTGGTTGTAATACCTTGGAAGGATATCCCAGGGGAGAAATGAAAGTCAAAGACTGACTGCAAAGAGGACATGGGAAAAGCCAGTGGTTACTTCAGACGTCGTCCTTGCTCTCCTGCTTCCTGATAGAGCAGCAGCCCAAGCTCTGTGTGCACTCAGACAAAGTTGGGATTTGCACAACAAGGAAAATGCAAACAGCATCTTATTTATAACAACTGCTGAGGACCGAGCCTGGGGATAAATTCCCCAGCAGCACTCAGCTGCAAGCCCCTTGCCAGCCATGGGAGCAGGGACAGGGCTCACTCTGGAGACAACAGGGCTGGGGCTGCCCATTTTCCTCCTTCAGAGATGTCCCATCGTGGTCTTTGTCCCGGGCTGGAACTGTAGGGGTTTGTTTTTCAGGCTGATCTATTTGCAGCGGGATTTGTGGGTTCTGTAAAAAAAAAAAAACAACAATCAAAATAGAAAACTAAAAAAAAAACCAAGGAAGAAACCAAATGAGGAAAATAAAAATAAAACCAGGCAGATTCCACTAGCTCCATGTTCCCCCATTCCCCTCTCTTCCCTCCTCCTCTTTCTCTCCCTCTCTTCCCCTCCCCTCCCCTCTCCCGGCTCTGTTTTCCTTTTCATGCCAATAACTAGAAGGCTGTAATTTCAAAGCTGCAGCGGCTTTCCCAGCGCCGGGAGGAATGTTCAAGTGCCTGGGATGTTTCTGCAGGGAGCTGCACAGCCCCGCTGCGCTCTGCAGCCCGGCGAACCGGGGCACAAGGCAGTGCTCAGCCCTTCCCAGCAGCATGGGCAGAGGAGCATTAGGAGTGTCAGTCCGGAGGATGTTTTATCCTCTTTCCTTAAAATAGCTGCCTCGTTGTGCACGTCAAGTTTTTGGGTTTTAAAGTTGCCATGTATTTTCTGGAAATAGTTCATCTCAGCTTCCTTTTCTGCCCACGGTCTTCTGTCACCTGGGCACAAGAGAAAGGGCGGCTCCTTTTGGATGGGATGAGTTGCACCCCAAACTCCACTGAGTGGGGTGCAACTCCATGATCAGATGTGTCAGGCTCAGGCATCACCCAAAAAGCTCGTCCCAGACAGAAATGATACGGAAGGAGGAACAGACATTAATGTTAAAGGATTTTATAGAAATGGCTGTGATGTTCTCAACAAGATCTTTGATTTGATAAACCCAAAAGTTTTTGTGTAAAAACATTTGATTAAATCCATTGATTAATTAATTTTTAATTAGATTAATTAAAACAAGAATTTGTATTTCCAAAAAATTATTGGAAAAAGTTCCAACGTGGAAGAAGGTCAGAATTTATACATTTAAAAAATCCAAGTTTCTGTTCAAAACATGGGTGTAAACACAATGGAAGGTCAGTTGAAATAAAAGACCGAAGTCACTAAAGGGATTACATACTATTTTCCTTGCCTCGCCTGTGTATTTTCATTTTACAGTGAAATCTTTAATTTCTAGTCAAATCTCTTCATTTTGTAATGCATTTTCAGAAATATCAGCTGTTGAGATTGGAAAACTTTTCCCATCCCAGTTGCTTTTATTCCAATTCAATGTATCTTGGACTTGCCTTGTTCTCTGTTCATTCCTCCTTCTCAGTTCTAGTACACATAAGATCTTTCTCTGTTTTTACAGGCCCTCCTGTTGCGGGGACACAGAATGTGAACAAGACAACAGAACAGCAGCGGCCCCAGCCAGGTAAGTGTTGATTGCATCCTGCTGCATTTGCTAGGTAGTTGGATTTGCACTAGACCGGGGGAATACATGTGTCAAGCAGCACAGCACAGACAGCAGAGCCTGACAGGGAAGTCTCGGAATAATGAGTCACCAGCAACCAAACTGTTTCTGTTTTCCTGCGTTGTCCTTCCCCATTCAAAAGAAACATCCTTGTTTCAGCTGAGTCACGTGCAGTGCCCAGCACGAGCTGCATCTCCTTTGAAGCACCCCAACGTGCTGCACTACAGGTGGGGAAGCAGTCAGGGGCACGGAGCTGCTGATGCTGCACTGGTGGAATGTCTGCTCTTTACCTCCTCACCTCGGCCGCAAGGATGGTCGGTGGAAGTGTCTCCAAACAGAATCAACAGGGCTTCCCCTGCGTCAAAGAAAACCAAATAAGAAAAGCGAACCCTGTTGGGCAGCAAGCAGTGGTGTTTCCTGCTGGTTTCCCAAGGGGCCTTTGAAAAGCTAAATACCACCTTCTCTGCTTTGCACAGCTGCTTTCTATCCCTTCTTTTTTCTTAGGGGGTTGGTTCTTTTGGCATCGATTCAATCCACGAGCAAATGCTATAGATCCAAATCACCAAACTCAGAGAGGAGCAAAGGAGAAGTGTAGAGATTAGGGCTGAGGAGGCCCCTGAAAAAGGGAAAGAATTCATTCCTAATAAATGCATTGTGGGGTTTTCAGGAAACACTCAGCCTCGTTGGAGCCAGTGATCAAAATCGTGTTACTCCCATCTGTCTAATGCCCTGTTTGCTTCGGTAAGGGGGAGTTGGTTGAGCATTGCTTTCCCTCATTTCAGAGGGCAGCAAGCTCAACTGCTAACAAGTGAATTTGCAAATCTCATCTGCTGTTCAGCTCTTTTTATTAGGAGAAATATATTTGCTCCTGATTTGTCACTGTTCTACTATCCCACGCTTCTTTTTTCCCGTTTCATGTTTTCTAGCTGACACATAAGTGTAGGGTATGTCCAAAGAGATTACAGACTTTGAAAGCAGGCAAGTCTGAAAGCGGTGCCAGAAACACTGTGCCATTTGGGATTCCATAAATAATTAGTGGTTGTTTGCTAAAAAAGAAAGAAGGAACAACATCAGGTTCTGTTCCAGGCCCTAGGAGGAGAGACAGTAAGAGTAAAGAAAGAAAATGAACATTCGAACTGGTTTGCAGAATAAGCAACAATGAACTGTTTTTTTCTTTTGGATAAATCAGGTTTTAAAATAGCTTTTATTGGGTCTTCTTTTTTTTAGATCCCTATCAAATCCTGGGGCCCACTAGTAGCCGTCTTGCCAATCCAGGTGAGTTTGCTTTTACATTTCAGACCACCACAATCAAAAGGGTTAGCTACTGGATGAGTAGCTGTTGCTCTCTACCACCGGGGTAGCCATGAGAGACATTGACCATAGCAGCTGTGCTCTCATGAGTGCTTTTGCAAACCTTCTTACAGAAAAGTGAGGAAAGTGGTACAACATCATCTTTGTCAGGACAAAATCACCACCCGGAATGTTCTTACCCAAAACTAGCATTCTCTGAGGAGAGTTTTATGGGGGACTTCAATGCTGGTCTCTCAGATTTGCAGTGCAGGTTAGTTTTTCACTGTCTGCTATGGATTAGCTGAGTGAAAGGCACAAAACACCTCTGAAACTCACCATGTAATAACTGTCCCTAGAATGTCATCCATAGAAAACTGACTTTAGGTGGTGAGACCTGGAGTGAATGTTGCTTGTACTAAAGAAACTTGTACATGTTGAATGCTGATAAGGAAACTTCCTCATGTGGCTCTTTACTATGGGTATAACCACACCAAATAAAACCAAGAGTCACTTAGTCTGGGGGAGAAATAGTCTTATGTTACGCAGATCACCAACTGGAAAGAAAACTGTAGGTATCCAAAACAATATCCATGGAAAACAGTAAGAAACCAAAGAGTTGGAGTATACTGTGTTAACTGCTCCGTGAAGAGCTTTGCAGAGCAGTATGCTCGGGAAAAAGCCTGTTTATGAATAGCCCCAAGATTTTAAGGCCAAAGGCGACCATTATGAAATCTAATCTGACCTCAAACTCACGAACAGAACAAAGGGTTGACTAACTTGTTTGCTGGGAACAGTTTATCCATTCCTACGTAGGGCTTTCTAAAGCTTGAAGGACCAGTTCCCAGTAAAGATCGAGATAGTCCTTCTGTTTCCTGCCTTTGTCTTTGCTTTTAAGCAGGAAACACAATGTCATTTCCTTTCCTTTTTGGCTTGCTTCTCGCAGGGAGCGGGCAGATCCAACTGTGGCAGTTCCTTCTGGAGTTGCTGTCGGACAGTTCCAACGCCAGCTGTATCACGTGGGAAGGGACCAATGGGGAATTCAAGATGACGGACCCTGATGAAGTGGCGCGGCGCTGGGGAGAACGCAAAAGCAAGCCCAACATGAATTATGACAAGCTGAGCCGAGCCCTCCGATACTACTATGATAAGAACATTATGACCAAAGTGCATGGCAAAAGGTATGCTTACAAATTTGACTTTCATGGCATTGCGCAGGCTCTTCAGCCTCATCCCACTGAATCATCGATGTACAAGTATCCATCAGATCTCTCCTACATGCCGTCTTACCATGCCCATCAGCAGAAGGTGAACTTTGTACCCCCGCACCCCTCTTCTATGCCTGTCACATCATCCAGTTTCTTTGGAGCAGCCTCACCTTATTGGACCTCCCCTGCAGGAAGCATTTACCCAAACCCCAATGTCCCTCGCCATCCCAATGCCCATGTATCACCACACTTGGGCAGCTATTACTAGATGCTTTTATCTTCAAGTGGCCTTTATCAGTCTGGTTGGACCTTTTCTTTACTTCTGGGATTTTTATGGTTTTTTTTGGGGACCCTTAATGGAATATTGTGGCCTTTCTGGGGAAGAATTAAAACTGGATATTGGTTATTCCTGGACCAAACCTTTTACTTTTGTAACTTTGCCTCTTGTGTCTTGAACTGAGAGATGGATGCTTCTTTGGGCCAGTACTCTGCATTTTCTTTGGTTTTTAACGCTTATGTCCTCTGTATGAATTGACTATGAAGATTGTTTGCCATTACCTGGAGCGATTATTAGCTTTTTGATGTGAGAAGTTTTTCAGGATTCAAAGGCTTTTGACGAGACATAGATCCAAGTGTGGGTTGTAGGAAAAGATGACTACATGGGGGTTTTTCTCACTGTGGAGAGGGTAGGAGACTTGACCATTCAGTGGAGGACATTGGGCTGCAGGGGACCGCAACTGGAATCTTAGCTTTAAGGCAGATGAGGATGTTCACCCAACTGGAAATTAAATATATATATATTCGTATATATATATGTACATGTATATTTTAAGAAGTAAAGGGCATTGAAGGAACTTTTCTAGAGTGTACAACTTCATTAGACTGTGTATTAACTCCAGAAACAGCAGCAACCAGAACAAAAAGTAACCTAATGTCAAGCACAGACATTCCTTGAAAGCAAAAGTGAAGGAAAAGAAATGACAGCAGGCCCCTGAGCTCTGCCAGAGCCTTAGGGATCGCTACAAGCTACCGATTCGCGAACGCTGTGCGTTTGTCAGACCGTCATCCAAAGGGTCAACAAATCAGAAGGCAAATTACTGTATAAATTATGCAGAGTTATTTTTTTCCCTATATCTCACAGTTTTAAAAGGAAGAGTAAATAAAACGAGTTGACCTCGGTCACAAATGCAGGTTTGTTGTTTTTTTTTGTTACTGTCAGCTCAGTTGTTTGTGGGTTGGTTTTGTTTTTGTTTTAATGTAATTTGTACATCTTTTCAATCTGTACATTTGGGCTGGAGCTTTGTACTTTTTGCTAAAAAAAAAATAATAGAAAAGAAAAGAAAAATTAAGACAGGAGTAATGTATCTGTTGGGGAGAGCCTTGGTCCTGCAATTGGATCCATAATGACCCCCAGAGTAGCCAGAAACCTTCCAGATTTCCCTGGGTCTGTCTAGATGAGAGTTTGTTCTTGCGTTGGCCTGTCTGCAAATTAACTCCACTTAGTTTGCATTGAAGTTGATTGAAAGCATGTAGCAGCAACTGTTTAAGTACTTTGGATGATTTTGCACCAAAATCTTAAACTTTGGAAAGATCTTAACCACTTCTTCGATAAAATTATCCAATATTTCTCCTAACATCTTTTGGAAAACTCTCACCAGGGCTTTTCGTTTCCAGTTTAAACATTCAAAACCTCTCAGGCATCTCTAATTTTGCACATGTTAGTTCGATGATCCACAAACGGCCATAAAGAGAAGAGTAAACCACAAGCATTTGTGTTTTAGAACAGATGTCTACAGGGGGGTGAGACTTCCATGTACAACCTATTAGCTCACTTGTATTAACTGGCAAGCAATTAACAGGATCACAAATATCTAGTCTAGACATAACCTCTGGGACTCTGTGTGGGTGCAAGATTTGGTCCATGTGCATCTGATTGCAGGACGGGAGCCTCAAACCAGAACGTTATAGTCTGCTCATAACTTTAAACAGAAGCACTGATGCCATTATTTAACAGAATGGAAAAATCAGATCGAGCTAATCAGTTTAGGTCTTAGTGCTTTCGGGGTGTTTATAAGTAACATTACTGCAATAATCGCAAAATCTAAGTATGAAGAAATTACCCATTGAAATGGGGCTTTTGCTACTATATATATGCAATGTACTTTTTGGATATTAAAATATATATAATTTTGCAAGCTATCTTGGTGTTTTTTTTTAAAAAAAACTGTATTAAGTGTTACAATGAAACTGTTGTATGAGGAGGATGATGTAAAAAAAAAATGTGACAAAATAAATGGTGGTTTTCTTCTCTAAGGCATCATATTGTCCCACTCTCTCCCTCCCCTCTCATACCTGCAGATAAAGCATGATCTTTGCTTCTAAATTAAATTGAGCTAAAAAGGAAAGCAAAGCAGCTTCGTAGTGGTGGCGATCCATCCTTATCACTATGAAACAATATCAACCTCTTAGTCCAGAAAATCCATGTCTCTGGAGCTGGTGTTTGTCAGGCCAAATTCAGTTATTGAAGGGTCTAAATCCAAAACTCAGGCTCCATCTTTTGCCCATGGAGAGAGAGAGGGAGAGACACAAAGTGGTAGAGCAGCCAAAGCTCGAGGAGGTGAAGTGTCTTGCACAAGGACAGTGGCAGGCCCCCGTGATGGGGTCACAGCACTGTGTTGAGAGCCATGACTGCCCCGACAGACATCTCCATCTCTTTGCTCCTTAGAGTGCTCAAGAAGCCACTGACGCAAGGTAGATGTGCAATGCTGAATATATTACCAGCCTGCTGCTCGTGTTTCCCACCTATCCCCAAACCCCAGGGAAAGCCAGTGCTCCAAAGCATTCCTGAGATGGAGTAAGAGGCTGCACAAACAAGCACTGCCAAGGAATCTTCTGATTGTGTATAAAGGTCAAGCAAAGGCACTTCCTGTATTTTTGCAGACGCACGGTGGTCCTGAGAGATAGCTTGATCTTTCTGCCGATTTGATAAACCCTTAGAAACACATAACTGCACAAGCACACCATTTCCTTCCTCCACACACAACCTTTTGTTGCTTCGTTTCTAGTACAATAGCTTTCGCTGGCTTGATTAGCAAGCCTGGGCTCTGAAAAAGAGTGATGTGAGTATGTTCAACCACCAAAGAGCTGTTCCCTTTGTGTACTCAGACATAGTTGCTCCATTTAGTCATTAGAGTGGTTTTTTGCTTATCACTATTGTTTTTACTATAGTGCTATCCAGATTCATTCTGGCTATGCATCATCAATAGAGATATCAACTGGTTTATTTAAACATGGTGTGCCTGCCCAGTTGCCAGGAATAGGAACATCTGAAGACTGGGGTTGCACAGACAGGGTGAAAGGCAGAATCTGCAGGTTATCAGAGTGCAAAGATGTCTTTGTAGGCCAAACTTGGCCAGCAGGATCCTTGGTGAAAAGACTTGAAAACAACCAGTGATTTAAGAAGTGTCTATTCCCAACTTGCAATACCTCAAAGGAGCCCAGACTGAGGTGGAAGGTGATCAGCAGCATCCATAGCACAGGTCCTGTTTCCTTTTAATGCTTCTCTTCAGGGTACTTGGTGGTATGAGTCTTTGCTAGGATTTCTTAATATTCAGCTTTAGATAGAGTTTGCTGCACACAGCAGGCTGCATTCCCATGGAATAAAGAGATCTTGAAGCAAAGAGATCTCACACCAGTGTGCAGACAGCCTCAGACTGGTGAGGCACTTCCCAGGCACCTTTTAGCTCTTTCATAAGATCTTATTATTCCATTCCTCAGGTAAAGGACAAGTAATAACATACAGATGGGAGCAGTGCACCTGTACCCTGATAGCAGCCCGACTTTGCCATCTTTGAAGCTTTAGGGGTGATAACAGGGGCATCTCCCCTCACAACCCACATTTCTGGGACACGCTGAGAGAAAACAAACAAGGAATTTGATGGTATTAATGCTACTTCTTGCTTTTCCCAGGAGGAGCAGGCAGATGGAACTCAAATATTTCAGGCTTAAGTCAGAAAAGTTACCAAACAGATGGCTGGGATCACATGGTTGTGAGCTGTGAGTCAACAGGGATGGCAGAAAACCTTCCTTGCACTGAAGTTCAGAATTCAAACCTCACCAGGAAGCTCAGCTCTCATTGAAATCAGTGGTAATTTAGCTATTAATTTCTAGTGATTGAGTATTCACCCAGTATTTCTGTTCTCCTCCCCAGGCTCAAACAGGGAATGGGATCTAGCTTAAATATGCCAAACTAGAATGAGCTTTACATTTCACCTCCTGTAAACAGGTATTTCCTATAATCCCTGGATGCCAGAACCCATCCTCTAGCAGCTTAACTGCTTTTATATACCTAAGAGTCGTACTCAGAAGGTGAATTTCCAAACAGCTGCAGATATCCAACACGCATCTAATGCAAGGGAGAGGGATTTCCCCATGCCAGGACCTTCCCATTAGTGAAGAGGTGGAAGCATTTGTCATACTGCTGCCCAACAAGCATACTCCAGAACTAATGGGATGTCAACCACATGTAAATTCTGTTGGTGCAAATATTTGATGTGAAACTGGACTGGTCTAGTAATACCTCATGTTATTCTTACCATTCACAATGAGAGTAAATTACTATGCCTGAAGCTTTGTATTAAATATATGTTTAATTAGAGATGAACCCAGCTGCTGTTCCCCACCCCTACCACCAGCAGAAAAGAGCCATTGGTCTGTAAATTCCAGGTTAAAGGAGCCAGCTTTGCTTTGTTGCACTATCAAAATAATAGCTATTTACTTGCTGCTTTGCTGGGCAGATAGAGTATTTTTAATGACCTTTGTGAAATGAGTTTGTTTGCCTTCAGCCTGCTTCCTAACAAAGGATGTTCTCCCACATCAAACTGAGCGTTGCTGCATTTGGTGTTAATTAGAGCTGTAAGGGGACTGGGGTTTATAAATTCACTTCAAAGACCCTATTTGTATACTTTTCATGATACCTAGCATAACATCCATGTTACGATTTGCATCTGTAAAAGCAGAACTCGCTGCAAGTAAAACTCAGACTTTCCCGTTACATTAGAAAAGAACTAGGAGACAACTAAGGTCACAGAAAGAATTCCACACAACACATCATTTACCTTGTGTGTTGTGATTTGTTTCATCTAGAGAGGTAGAAATCCTTGCACGTGTAATGGGGCACTGTGCAAGCAGGTGTGATGGTGACAGTGATTGTTTACACCTAAACAGACCCTTCAATCAGTATAAACAGCTGCAGCAGATAAGCCGGAAGGTTTCTGGGGTAGGCTCTCTTAGAGGAGGGGGTTTAGGTGCACCTTGCTTAGGAGCAGGTAGAAAAGGATAGCAGTAGGTTATTTTCTATTTCAGGTTGTATTGCTGAAGGAGGAAGAATGACCCAGGGCCTCTAGAGGTTTGATGTGCAGCTATTTCAACACAAGAGCTTGCTTCTTCCTTTCCAGGAACTGCTTCAAACTTGTTATTTACTTTGGCTTTTTGTTAACTTGCTGTCTCCTGGAGCTGTAAAGTCTGATGCTGGAGCTACTTTAACTTCCCTGCTGCTGCAAAGCCCGACGTGCAAGCCAAAGGAGTCTCCTCTGCTGCAGGCTGCTCTAGTCACGTCACACCACAAGTGGGGATGAGCAGCTCTTCCAGCTCCTTGGGGAGCACAAGGTGGGTTTTCTAAGTGTCTCTGTGTGGCTGCTGGTTGTGCTCTGGCTGTTGGAAGTGGTACCTGCCACAACCTGAACCCCTCACTCTTAGGTTTTCTGTCATCCCCAAGGCCTGTAGGGCTGATGTACCATAGTGTTAAGCTGAAACAAGTGAGAGGTGGAGGTTCCTATGGAGGGTACAAAACTTTTGGGGGCGGTGTGTGTGTGTGTGCTCCAGCTGCCTGTGTGGGATCTTCACAAAGCCCTGGGCTGTGGTCCCTCCTCTCAGTGTTTTGGAGGAGCAGGGATCAGGGGGCTTTGGGGTTGTTGGCAAAGCTCCTGGCATAGGAGCACAAAGGTATGGATGTGATTTGGGCTTCTAGATACTGTCAAGGGATAAAATGGGTCTACAGCAGTGAATCCTTTGTGTGAGTGTCTGTAGGCTCGGTAATGTACCAGGAACACTTCCAAATCCAAGGGGAGCTTCAGCTGAGCAGATGCTTTTGGGCACTGTTGCAAAGCTAACACAGAGCTGGAGCTCCCAGCTTTCCTTAGGTGGCCCGTGTGGCTGCTTTGGTTAATGCTGGGGAAACTGAGGCTCAAAGCAGAGAGTGATGACTTGCTTGAAGCTACAGAACGGTTGCATATGGAGTACAGGTCTCCCCAGATCCAGCCTTGCTGTTCCTAACTCTCCCCACCTAACTGCAGACTCTGCTGAGGGTGCTTTAGATGTTTACAGCCCCCAACCCTCCACTTCCACATCACCTCTGAATTCACTGCAGCGAGTTTCAGGTCTCCCAACGCTTCTGTGAAGTGGCTAAATACATCCAGCCAGCGGAGCTCATGCCAAAAGCAAGTCACTAAATGCATTAAACTTTGTGTAATAAAACAAGGAACAGCCCCAATAAATCCTGGCTTTTTGCGCTTTCCAGACTGCCATAGCTCTCCCTGTTAACTTCGCCGCCCTACCAAGGGGTGCTGCGTGTGTGGAGCTGGAGCTGTGCAGCTCATGTGGAGGTAAGGGCTGCCATCCAGCGGCAGCAAGGCAGAAGACACTGTAGGGAATCCCCCGCATCCCCCCCCGACAGCACCCCTGCGTGGTCTCTAGCATCCTAACCCGCCTCGGGAGTGGGTTGTCCTAATAGGAGAATGCGGTGACTTTATCCCTGCAGAGCTCGCTTGGGATGCGGTCACCCGGGAGAGCAAGGGTTTTAATGCTTCCCACGCTTAAGTGTGGCTAAAACGAGTTGCAAAGTGTGATTTGTCTCATTTACAGCCTCTCGTTGCTTGTCCACATCCTGCAGCAGGGAGAATGTGATTGTGCAGCAGTGAGTTTGTTCAAGTCCCAAGTTTCCCCTGCAGATGCTTCCACCACAGGAATGTCATTGTGGCCACAGGAGACATGGTGTGTGCTCTAGCAGCCGAGTAGAGAGGCCTTTAGCCTTCCTCACAGACATTATCTGTGTGATTTAGGGCAGGTGATGGAGGTTCCCCAGGCTGCAGTGAGAAGCTGTAGGCACACACTGACCAGAGAGTTTAGGAGCCTCCTCAGCTTCCCCTGTCCCTGCTGCGGCAGGGGCTCTGCTCACATTCCTTGTGCTGTGGTTTCTCCTTGCTTGTGTGGGGAACAGGAATTGGGCCAGCACCATGCCAGCTCGAGGCGGGGGTGAATTTGGGGGGGGGGGGGGGGGGCAAAATAAAAGGGAAGGGGAAATAAAGGCTCTTCCCAGCTGAATTTGCATGAGTCTAACCACATCGGTTTGCTGCTGGGGGAGAGGAAAGAGGATGTGACGCCTCAGCTGCTCTCACTTGTCAGGTCTTTGCATGCTGCTGACTTGTTTATGGGTGAGTAGCTGAGTTTACAAGGAAGTGGGTACATGCAGAAGTTATCCTTGCAGTTGTTGCTGGGAGCTAGTTAGCAGCAGTCCACCACATTCCATCCAACGCAAGTCAGTAGGAGGAGTGGCATTTAGGGGTCTCTTTTCACCAGTTACTACCAAAGGCGGTGTGGATGCAGCTAACTAGCACATGTCAGCTTAGTAAAAGCAGTGACTTTAATTCATGGCCCTTTCTCCAGCAGTCAGCAGGATGTCTTATTCATTTGCCAGCAGGAGGGCAAATCCATTTCAAAATGATTGAAATATTATGCACAGCTTGAATGAATGTTTAAAATAAATACAGTAGAAGAAACAGTTGTTTGTGAAATGAGAAGATAAATTAAGCTTAGTGCAGACACATTAATCCCAAACCCTAGCTGCTTGGCTGACACTTCCACAGCCTTAATCTAGCAGTAAGTACATGGTCTGACTTCTTCTCCTGAAAAAGAGACAGGACTTTCTCTTCAGTCCTCTGCTTTGTATTGGGTAGGCTCTTGGGCCTCCATATTCCATGTGGAAAGGGCTAATTGCTGCTGGGACAGTATGGACAGGCTGGATGGACAGACAAGGAGAACAGAACCCTAACGCTTGAGATGTAGAAAAGGGCTTCGTTTGCCAGTATCGGGTCTGTGGCTCCCTCCAGCCACTTCTGCTCAGCAAGATTAAGTTTATTTTCATCCTCTCAACTGAACTTTCTTTTAATGGCAGCAGGGGTGACAGCCCCCAAAATAGACTTCCTATGGAGTCTGTCCTGAGTGGCACCGTGTGCCGCATGTCTCCCGATAACCCTTTCTCCCTGCCGTGGGCTTTTATCTCTGTGGTGACAAACAACCCTCTCTGGACAGAAAGAGGAAATTCCACTCATTGTTCTCCTGCTGCTGGGCTCTGACTACAGAGCTCTATCTCCTGCCTGGTGCAGGGCTGGCAGGCGTTTCCTGGAGTGACAGTCGGCAGGAGGCTGATGGGAGGGATGAGGGCTTTGTTCCGAGATTCCCAGTTAGGTACCGGTATGATCTTCCCAGCCATGGCCCTGTCAGCTTTGGATCTGACCCCCTCATATCTTCTCTGTTCATGCAATAGCCGGTTCCCCCTCTGTAATGCCAAAACATGTGTAAAAAACACAGTCACCCTTCCTCTACGGTAGGCAGCACAACAGCATTTGAGGCAGGTGCAACTGTCCTGATCGAGTGAGCAGCAGGTACTCATCCTTAGGGTGAGATCAACCATATTCTACTTGAGTTGTGGTAGCACTTAGGACTTCTAGACATGCACTTGTGCTGTAGTGACAGGACAAATGGTTAAAAAGCTGTGTCATGAAGAACTTGGGGGTTTGGGATTTTGAGGTGGCTTTCCAAAGGCAGTGCCTGAATGTGTTGTTTAGGGACCCTTTGAACTCTGGAGGTGTACACCAGCTCTCAGGCAGGCACTGGAGTAGGATTTGTTTGGTTTTTCCACTTAATACTAATATCCCAAACCAGCTTTTCTTAAAAAGAAAATGGGAATCCTTCCGGTCTCCTCACTGCACACCTGGGTTTGACCTTTTAAATGGATTTCCCATTGACTTGCTTTTCTGTACAGTGCAGGTTATCTTTCTGCTTCTATTAAGGGCATCTTGGTGTATCTTTTCTCCTGGCAGTAAGAGGTAACTTGAAATCCTTGCGTCCTGACAGTACTGCTTTCTAGGGAAATCACTCACAGGACAACTGTACAGGAAGCCTAGAAAGGAAACGTAGAGCAGCTTTGGAAGGACTGAGCAGCGTAGTAGCCTTTTGGTTCAGACAAGCCTGCGGCTCTTGAGACTTCATTTCACTTCACTGCTCCCTCCTAGATTTCTACAGATGGCCACTCGCCACTGCTTTGGTGTGCCATTCGGAGTGGAGGATGGCACAACTGCCCTTCCAAGGTACACTGATGGTTGGAAGGGCTCAAATGCTATGGTAGTTGGGACTGTAAAAGTATTTTCCAGTTGACAACGTTAGTTTGCAAGGTTGCAAGACCAGTACCCTTAAAACATGGGTCAGGATCTGTGAATTACCTTGAAGGTGTCAGCTGGTGGTTCAAGCATTCCATAGTTCCAGCCATAGTGCAGCCATTTCTAGTAACTCTCATGTGTGATGAGAACAGAACTCTGTGCTGACCTTTTCATCTGGAGGTGAAGGGTGTAACAGTGACACATGGAAGAGCGGAAAGACTGAGACTGTTGAGAGTTGGCTTTTAAAGTGCTTTAGTGACATAATTGTTCATACCATTGTTTTCTGTACAGTGTAAGTACTTTCTGTCCCATGTTACAGATGCCAAATCTGAGATACTTACTAAAGTGATTTGTTCTGAACCAACAGAAGTTGATAATACACTGGGACTGAGACCTGAAGGCTCTCTGTTCCCAGAGTTTGATTTCCATGCTCACACTATGTTCATCAGCAAAATAACTTTGTCTTGTCATCATTTGACCTGCTCAATTCTCCCCTTCTTATAAAACTGCTCGGTCCAGCAGCTTTTATAAAGGCACTTCCATTTTACCACAGCGTTGGAAGCAGATGAGCTGCATCACGTCACTGGGAAGGGTTCCCCCAAAACCTCTTCCTTTGGTCTGCCACTTGGACTCTCAGCAGAAGAACTAGTTGGAGGGGGGGGAAAAAGGCTGTGAGGAAGTGGAAGCTCACCAGGAAGTTACTGAAGCTTCTTGTTGCATTTGAAACTTTGATGTCAACAATCGTACCCCAAAATGTTCCCTGCTACTGAGCAGGACTTGTTTCCTGTAGGGATGCACATCTTGCTGTGGTGAGATGGATGGTTTGGAACTAAATGTGAAGGCACCATTGGTGGGAGGCTCCATTGCTGCGTTTTTGTTTTTACAGGACCTTTGTGCTTCAAAGGAAAAGATAATCTGTATTTGCAGTGTGGACACATCTAGAGCTGGGAATTTCCTCTCTCATTGAATTGCTTCCCTGCCAGATACGAAGCAGCATGTTCTTCACCTCCCCTTCTTTCTGGCTACAGATGTTTCCCAATTTCACAGTTATCCAGCTCCTGGGGAAGTGAAGGAAGAGTATCTGAAGTGACACAGGAATAAACTGCAAAATTCCTCGTCTCCCATAGCAGGTCTCTGCTTCTCCTTGTTTTTCACTTTCAGTTTCCATTTGGCTATTTTTCCCTGAAGGAATCTAGGGCTTTCACAGGAGAGAAGTCATAGTTTAGAGTTTTAGATGCAGCAGAATAGCCCAAGCTTCATCTTTCCTAGCTTCCCCAGCATGTACCATCCTATAATGCCCCATTTTGGTAGATGTACCAGCCTTCAAAAAAAGAAGGGATTGTTTCAAAGTGTTCAAAAGTGCTCAAATATTCCACAGCCAGAGAGTCTGCTTTCATAGAGTACTTTGGCAACCAGAAATATACATCTGCTGAGGTTTTGGCTCCTAAGTCTCATAGGTTGCTATAGCTTTGCCTTCTGTCTCCCCTTTCCATGTTCCTATTCCAACAGCTATGTCTTTAACATGTCCTAAAGTTTCTCTCCATCTTTTCAGGCTTTTTAACAGACTTGCCTGCCTCTGGGAACTTAAGTGAGTTAGGCATTCCAACATAGCAGCTTCATAAAATGTCCCATTGGTATAAAAATAGAAATTCTATGGAATACATAGTGTTCTGGTGATCACTGGTATTCTGTTACTCTTTGATTTGAAGCTTTTGAGAAGATCAATGCTGTTTTAGAGTAAAACCAAGTCTGTATTCTTTTCTGGTTTCCTAAGTTATTAATCCCCTCAAGACTGAATTCATTATGAGCGAAGATACTGTCCCATGAGTATCTGGAACTACATTTTAGTGTCACTTGTTTCACTAACTTCTGACAAGACAAACCCAGGATTGTCATAACCTTTCTTCTCTTTGGCTTTAGCTTCTTTCTCATTGTAGAGACAGAAGGCACAGTGGGGAGTCTCCACAGCCACTGTCTTGCTGAAATTCTGGAAGTCTACTCTGTATTTCCCTTCTTTGGTCTTGGACACAATGGGAGCAAAGCGGTAACCCCAGAGCACCTCCTCTGGGATGTAGGATGTCCTCACTTGACAGGTAGCGCTCGTGGCTTCAACAGTGCCATCTAAAAACACCACCAATTCAAAATCTTGCTGTAGAATGGTTTCTGCTGCCATATGGAAGAATGGGCTGTTTTTATCTATGATATGATAAATAGTTAATGGGGAAATGAAGAAGAGATTTTCGTTGCCAGCGTCAACTACAAATTCTATGTTGACCTGGTCCAAAATGATTGTTTCTCCTTCTGGGGTGATGGTGGTCTTGAGAAGCTTTCCATAGATGTGACTGCCAATCAGCAAGCTCTTCCTGAGGTTTGCCACCCGAATAAGGAGGCAGAGCTTCCCACCACGTTTGCTGATGACAGCATTCTTGCTGAAGGTGATGGTCTTAGCCCGGTTTTTAGACCTCGATATCTTGGCCAGGATGGCACCACACATAAAAGAATTGATGATCACCCCCAGGATGGACTGGAAGATGAGCAGGAAAATGGCAGTGGCACACTGCTCTGTGACACATCTGAAGCCATAACCAATGGTTACCTGGGTCTCCAAGGAGAACAGGAAAGCTGAAGTGAGGCCGTTGATATTGTCAACACAGGGGGTGTGATTTATGGCAGGGTTGAATTCTGGCAGGTCTTTGTGTATGTATGCCACGACATACCAGAGGAGACCAAACAGAAACCAGCTGCCTAAGAATGCTGAAATGAAGATAGTCATTTTGTATCTCCATCTGAGATCCAGGATAGTTGTCCATATATCAATCAAAAAGACAAACCTTGACTGTTCTACATTGCCAAACTCTATGTTACACCTTCCATCTTTAGAAACAAGCCTTGCTCTTCGCCGGCTCCGTTCTCTGATGTGGCTGGCAAAGCGTTTCCGGAGGTAGCTGAACATTCCCTCTGTTGGTAGTGTTCTGGAGAGTAAGAAACAATAAAGGTTATGGGTAATGCAGGTTTCATTTATACCTGCAGGCAAGAAGCAAAGACTGATGATATCCCAAGACACTTGTTTAGGAAAAAGCATTTGCATGTTTTCCCTCAGCTGGTGGGAAAAAGTTCCAGTAAGTAGATGAGGAAAATACCAGTTTCTTGCCTAAGGAGCATTCCAGCAAAAAGTTATCGTTTTCCCTTGCTCAGCCAACTGTTAATATTGTCCTCTGCTTAGGTGAGTAGGAGGAGAGGCACAGAGAAGCAGGTAACTGTCATGGACATACATTGGAAAACAGGTGGCTGGTTTTTGTGGTCTTGCTGCCTTTTAGAAGATGATGTGAAGACTAAAGGATGAGATTCAGAAATCCATCCTTAAAGGAAAGGGTAGCTCTGTGTCATTTTGTCCTTTATGCTTGGCCATGTTAACGAGAGACCCAGGGAATAAGAGGCAGTGATGGAGAAAATACTACAGATGTGTTCAGACTCCAATTCGGATCAACCTCCCCTGGGAAAATTCCCAGTCTTAGTGACTCAGACGTGCAGGCCTCGGGAGAGGCTGATCCACTGGCAGGTTAGAGGTTGCCTGATATGTTCATCTAGGATTCAATTTGGACACCAGATTTCTGCTTAAAAAGAACTGACATGAACAACTTGAATGGAAAGTAGTCTCACTGCAGTCTCACACATAGGATATTCTGAGTTTACTGTGTCTAAGGGTAGAGTGTCTTCAGACATGCAGAGACCTGGTTGTTTTGGGGACCTGCATCTGCTATGGATGATCTTTTCTTTAGAAGGACCTGGACTTGAGTGCATCTCAGATAGGAGGTGCTGGAGGCTTTGTGATCGTTTGCTACTGTCACTTTACAGATGCATTTGCCCTTCCCAATAGACCGTGACACAGCCTTTTATTGGGAAACAGCTCTTAGGAATGATGTTTGCAGTCAAGCTACAGCTCTTACCTAAAACCCTGCATCATATCACTGTCCCATCCAGGCTTCCTTTTTGGCTAGAAGCAAAGTGCTCAGGCTCAAACAGTTGTCAAATGCGCTGCCCTAATTTTACTTGATTTCAGGGGTAGTAATGTGCTGGAATATCTGTGGCGAGAGTAGCTTAGCTCCCTTAAGCCCTAACTTTATATCTCCAGAATGGGGATAACCCACAGGCATGTAGTGGATTAGACATACTGGTGTGAGTTATGTAGTGTGAAATGTGTCTCATTTAACTTGAGCCACTTCAGTGTTAGATAGCTGCCTGTGCCAGTTGTACAGCTGACACCTGACTGACAGTAAAGGAGGCATTTGCACTCTCTGAGGGTCCGCTGCCCTTCGTAAAGCTCCCATGGGGATGAGAGCTGCTGCTTGGCAAAGTTATTTTACTCTGTAGGCATATAAATTAATTCAGAGAAGCTGCCTGATATTGTAGCCAACTAAACTAGAAATCCTTCCATTAGACATCATTAACAGCAGCCAGAGAATACCTTTAGCTATGGCAGTCGGTAGCAAAGGGGGTGTATTAAATTATCAGTGATGAAGTCTAAGTACAAATTAATTACATTTGGCAAAGCCAGAAGTAAATTCTTTATTTGATGTCCTTGTTTGTGGCAGCAGCCTTGAGAATGACTTTGTCTCATACAGTTGCTGCTTTTCTGTACTTGGCCTGAAATCACAGTTCTCTGCTCATTAAAATGAGGATGAAAAAAAAACGAAGGTCACTCTTGTTGTAATGTAGCTGTTCACTGTTCTAAGCTTTTGCCGTTGCATTTACTGGCCGTGACTGTAGCTGGCAAAGGTTAAACTTTAAGCGCGTATCCCAGGAAGGGGGCAAAGAGGTCACTCTCTAAACAATCCTCAAGTTTTATTTTCCTGACGTGCTTTTAATATGTTCATGTTAATGCATAGTTTGAGCACCAGTTAAATAATCTCATGCAACACACTACGCAGGGAAGTTTTCCACTATTTAGCTTCTACCAGTCCTGTTGTGCAAAGCCATATGGCTCCGCAGCTGTCACAGGCATTTTGTCCTTTCCTGCAACAACATGAACACAGTCACGACCAGAATCCTGTCTGAAATGCTGGGATGCCTCACCCTGTCCATCAAACCCTGCATGGGCATACCAAGGATTGGGAGGTACAATTCAAAGATGATAATGACAGAAGAGAGCATGCTGGTCAGCATGGTTATCAGACTGGAACCTGGGAAACAGAGCTCCAACTTTTACCCTTCTTTTCCTGCCTCCTTAAATCTTAACTGCACACTTCAGAGGCTGTTTTACAAGCCTGGCTTAAGCTACCCCCAAATAGATCAAAGAAGCAGAAGAATTACACCCTACTTCAAGCAGGATGACAAAGGAATTCTCCCTTCAACCAATCTTTCTTGCTCCCACACACAACTGAAGTGTGCTGATGTGCTTCAGCAGGAGGAAAATTCTCTTCTGTCTAAGCATGCTACGAGTAGATCAGAGACTGCCCAGAGATTATATAAAGCGAGTTGTATAATACAGCGCTTAAAGTCCTTTCAGTTTAAATCGGTGAAGATAACCCAGCTACATCTTAGCTAATATTTACCAGGGTATGTTTCCTTTTGGGCCCAAATAAGCATGGTATTTATGTCTGTCTTGCATGTGAAATTCTGTGTTGCAGGAGTTCAAGCTGCTGCTGTCTGCAGGCATTGTATGTTTATAAAGCTGTACTACTCATTCTTAAATGAATGGGGCATTTGCCAATAAAGCTACTCAATGAGTAAAGGTGACATGTCAAGGTTAGCTTGGAAAACAAGGAGTTTCTGTTTCCCTGTTGCAGCCTTGTAACTCACAGTGATCACCGGAGTAAGCAGAAGCTTCTTAGATTGCTGTTCTCAAACTCCTGATCTTTCCGAACTGACCTACCAGTATATTTGATAGATGCCTATAAAGTCACTCGTTGGAGATGCATTTCTACCAGTTCCTTTCTCTGTGTTCCTGCAAGTAGGTAATGACAGTCACAACTGTTCCTGATGGCTATGTAGCAGCTGGAGTTCCTCTACTAGCTCAGAGATGTAACTGAGTGATTCTCTTTGCTTTTACTTGCTTTCAGTTGTTTTGGGTTGAAACACTGGGGAGAAATGACCAGGCTCTTGAATGGCTGGACTCAGTCTTAAAGGTCCTTTCCAACCTAAATGGTTCTATGGTTCTTTAATTGTTCTTTGGCTAAACCCTTTGTGCAGCGCTGTGTGCAGAGCACGTTAATCCAGGGAAATAGCTTTAATCTCAGCCACGTGCAGCACTTAAGGAGATCAGTGACTGAAGGAAAGGGAAGGTATTTAATGTCTGGCAGGAGCCTGCCCAGAACAAAGTTCTCCTGCTATTTCTCTGAAGTTCTCATATCCATGGCTTCACACACATTTCTTCCCTTGCAGCAATGGATGGAGGAACAAAGTTGGCAGAACTGAGACAGCAGAAATGAAAAGCAGCCCACTGAACCCAGCTTTTGTTAGAAATCCATCTTTGTTCAGGATTCAGAGGAAGTTCTAAGAAGCTTAGGGAGAAGAAAGGGGGATACAGAGCTAAAGGATTATTTTTTATTTTTTTTCAGTCCTGTTCAGGTCTTTTCAGAACTCTGATGATCTTTCTGTGTTTTTCTTTCTGTTGAACTTTCTCTGAACAAAGAATGTGAAAGATCCAACTCTTAATATCTTATAAACCCCTTTTTTATTAGAAAAGCAAACAGTAACGCTTGGTCTCATGGTGTATTATCTGCTGGGTGCTTTACTACTGAGCCCTTTGGAGAGTACAGCTCCTTTGTCCTTTACTAGCTGCAATGGCTTGCGATGGGATGACAGGTGTAGCATCCTATCTCCCTGTCTTGCTGCTTATATCAGAATCAAGGACTGTCAAAGCCCTCTCTTGAACCAGTTCTAAGTAGAGCAAAAATATAAGCTTGCCTAAAGCAGCCAGTCAGCCCTAGGGGCACGTCTAAAGAGAATCTGATTTACCCCATCCTCCGTGCCCACTTTATTCTTGATGGACACATCAGCAAAGGGACAGGTCCTGGCAAGCTGATGCAAGCAAGCTTTCTTCTTGGACTTGGCAGTGTTGTCATTATTTATTCCTGGTAGCAGATCTGAGCGCTGAATGCGGTTGAAATGCCAGTTCCATGTGGGGAATAGGATCCTGTGATCCAGCTCAACATGTTAATCTGGGAGCCTTGTCAGCTCCAGCCCAACTGACTACGATTTGCCAGCCTAAGCTCCAAATGGAATTTCGAGTGGATGCACCAAAGGATCTTAACCCTGGCCTTGCCATCTCTCCTGCTCTGCAGAATTAGTGGCAGATGCCTTTTCCCATGGCCATTTTCAGGAGGAAAGGTGAGGTGGTGCCTGCCTGCGTGTTGTGCATTAGGACATCACTTCCACTGTGAATATGGAGTCTCTTTAGAGCAGATGTCTTTCATCTCGGCTTACTGTAAGCGCACAGGTATGATCCAGCCAGCTTTCTGCGAGTACCTACTGAAGAAGTCCTCTTAAGTACCCAACCTTCCTCTTTAGATAGGGGGGAGGTTTCATCCTGCTGTCTTTTAACCCGAGTGACCCAGGATTGTCCCAGCCCACCCCAGCAGTGATATGGCAAAGATGTGCTATCCCCTCCCTTGATTCCCCCATGCCCTGACTGTTTAAGGGATGCTCTGACATGCATGGGATGTATAGACTCAATGGATCACTTCACAGTGCTGTTCATACCTTGCCACCCTTTAGCAGAGGGGTTCTGACCCTCTGCTTTAAAACTGTATCTTCTCAGTGTGCTTTGTAGAGCTTGCTGCTGGATGTATTCTGCTGCTGAGCAGCTCTAGCATTACTTGGGTGCACCTTGGAGTCCTGCTTCCAATACCAAACATCCAGGAAGGTTCTCACAAAGCATGCATGTGGTATTTGGAAAGACAGGCTGCAGTTTCCCCTCGCCATGTTGGCTTGAACTAATTCATTCATGAGAACACAGGCAAATGAATAAATGAAAGAAGAGGCACTGCAGCAGTGAACACTCAAGCAAGTCATGTTTTCTGAAAGCTTCGGAGTGTTTGAGGTCTTCAAAGGTTAACAAACTTACTTCAGGTGTATAAATGAAGGATTTACAGCAGTGA
Organism: Pezoporus wallicus; assembly: GCF_028554395.1. NCBI lineage: Eukaryota > Metazoa > Chordata > Aves > Psittaciformes > Psittacidae > Pezoporus > Pezoporus wallicus. The sequence continues at coordinate 889,683 of NW_026641918.1, read as the reverse complement.
AGGCAGTACTGTCATTGTTAACAATGAGTAACATTGCATTGGTGCTGCACAAAATGAATCCATGGCTGCATTTACTGGGGGAGATTGTCTAAAGGCTTCAGCTGACTGAGGAGTAAATGACAGGTATGGTATAAAAGAAGGCATCACTATTTGATGTTTTTGCAGTGCCAGACTAATTCTATGGCTCCCATAGCACTCTGTACAGTGACAGACAATTCTCATGCAAGCAGATGATGAGAGATGCAGTCATGCTGGGGATCTTGCCTCTGGAGAGCAGAGAACTGGGAGCTAAGCTGTCTTTACAGGCTTTCTCAACAGAGCTGTTTCTATTTTCAGACAATTGGGTCGCCCCTGGAAATATTAAGTTTTTAGCAAGAAGTGGTTTTCTGGGAGAAATTTCTCAAGTAAATGATATCTTTGGGTTTTGTTTTTTTTACTTTGGCCTCTCATTGCAGTGGAATTGTATGTGATGGGGTTGCAAAAGGAAGAAAGATCAGGGATTTAACTCTCCACCAACTTTCTAAAGGCAGGTTTTGTCTAGTTACTTTTCCTCTCTGTTGCCACAAAAAGGCATTGCACTCTAAATAACGTGTGGGAAAGCAGCCTGTGCCAAGTTCTACCTGCATGACTGAAAGCAGAAGCTGTCACCAAAGAACAGTGGTGCAGTGAGATGTGGGCTGGGGAGGTGATGCCGCATGAACAGCCTCAGTAAAAGTCATTGGGGAAAATGGGCAGAGTCATGTGAACCAATTCGGCATGTTCTCTCACTTTGCTGTTCCTTGCTGCAGTTAAGGGGTTGAATCATTAACCCACAGTTTGTTTCTACAGGTTGGCAATGTCGGGTCTCAGTCACCAGTGCGGGGTGGCAAAAGGGCTTCCTGCAGAAGCCCTGGAGGCTGAGAGGCAGCTGACACAGGCATCAGAGGCCATGACCAAAGTCAAAACCTGCGAGCTCTGACGGTTCTGACCCTGCTTCAGCATCTGAACTCCAGGTATCTCATTGGCATCACGTTGTCATGTAAAAGTGTTTGCTCATATATGCTTTTTCTTTCCAAAGTGCTGGTAAACTCAAACTGATGGTGCTTAAAGGTCACCTCTGTACCTTCCCGAAAAGGACCCAGCCCTGGGTGTGGGGGAGCTTGCTGACAGAAAACACTTAGCGCTGCTGCAACAGCTTCAGTGTGGTTGGAAAAAGGTTCTTGCTTACTCAGTGCACAAGAAAAGCATGACACTGCTCTTTCTGTACTCTGCACAGTACTAAAGGAACAAAAGCAAGAGAGCAAATGTTGCTGTAATAGAAGTCTTCCTGCAGTACTTCACAGCTCCAGGGCACAGACACAGGAGAACAATACTCAGAAAAAACCACAACAGCCTTGCTAGCCCTGCTGTGCTCAGCCCACCTCAGAGACAGGCTTTGATGTCCTGTTTGTCAGGTCTGTAATGCTCCCTCAGTGTGAGCCTGAGGAAGGTGAGGAAAAGGGAAATGAGCGCTGAGCCTGGATGTTACTGCGGTAGGAAGAGTTTTTGCTATTGTGTTTTTATGATACAGACTGTACATAGCCTGTCAGTGCTCCAGAAAGGTGCCTGGAACTCAGGGTATGAATTGCATGCTATGGTCTCATTACTCTGCTGCAGTGTTTCATCTGCTTATAGCACCGGGGTAAGCAGTGTGGTTATCTTAGTCAGAAGCTTAGGAATATTTTCATGTAATGCTAAGAACACCGTCCTATTGCAGTCCTTATCTTTAATTAGGCTGTAATTTCAGTATCACAGTCTTTTATGGCTATCAAGGTGACTTTGATTTCTAAACTGGCAAAACCCACTATGCTGTGCTGGTTTGTTGCCAATAAGCCAACCCATAGCAATGTGGGTGGGACTGGCATGGTGATCCTGATACGCCACATTCAAATCCCTGCTTTGCCAGGCTCCCATTGGGAGCCTGAGTTACCAAATGGAACCAGCCCTGAGTGTTTCTCAGACAGTAGGATTGTGAGAGGAATATATATGCTATAAATACACATTACTGCTATTTTTTCCACCCTGAAGACAGTTCTTTCAGACTTGATCCTATTGCTTTCTTATGGTAAACAAAGAACAAAGCGAGGGAGGTTTTCTCTCAAGATGAAAGTGTGTGTATGTGTGTAGTGCTCTCCTTAGGTAGTTTAGATCACTGAGCTGTGGGTAAAGAAGTTTTCCATGTCTTAGTTGCCAGAGATTAAAGGCATGTGATGTGACAGTGCCAGTTCTGTGATGTGTCTTGGCGCTTCTCATCCCCCTTCCTCTAGTAACTACCACACTCAGAAGCGAACCCAGCATGTACAGTTTATAGAGCACTTTTCTACTGTCACTTCTTTTGCTACTTGTCTGTCTGTTCACTGGTTCTGTTATTTGCATTGATTTGGCATTGGTTTGCCATCAAGTTGTACTGAAGATCATCTTAGGAACATTAAGAGCCCATCTGCTTTGTGAGCGTGTGTTAGGTTCCTCTTTGTCCTGTCTGTCATTCAGTTTTCCAGCAGATGTGTTTGAAAGGAATATCATTCCAGATTTCTCTCCATTAATAGGCATTTGGGACTTACTTGTCTTGAACTTGCTTTTTACCTTAGAAGTAGAAAGAACCACCCTGATGGCCATAATCAAAGGTGGATCATAGCTAGTAACACAGGGAATGAGAGCATCTGGGAGGGAGAATGTAACCTCATAATTCTTACTGTACATCTAAAAAGCAAAGAAACCAACGATGGAACCATAGAATTGATAGAAAGGGAAACGATTCATTGCATTCCTGAACAGATGTGTGTTTTCTTGTACCCTTTTGGGTAATACAGGCTCACAGGAGGTCCTCTGTGTATTTGCCCATCTGATGTTCTGAGCTTCTATTTAAGCACATCATCTGCTACCTGTTGATCTTCTGTGTTCCCTACCCTGCTCACTGGGCCTTCAAGTCCGTCATGTCACAGCTGCCAGGTAGACTGGCACTTGCTGCATCTTTAATCAGTTGAAGCTCAACAATAAGAGCATCAGGCACCAGTAGTTTGGAAGATTTCTTGTCATCATATACTGCTCTGCTCTGTTTCACAAGTGCTGGCAGCACTGCAAACTTGGATTGGCAGGTTTTGTCCTGTCTCTGGTTCCTGAAGCTGGATTTCTATGATGTTCAACCAAGCTGTCTAGATACATCTTGTCCCCTTACAGTCTCTCTTGGCTGCTGCATCCTGCTGTGGGTAACAGCCTTTTGGAGGCATGTATAGCATAGCCTGCAGCTCCTGCTGTGGCTTTTAAGGTCAGTTTGTGTTCCAAAGACATGGGTTGTGAAAAAGCCTGACTTCAGAGGTTTCTTCAGAGGTATTAAAGGCATTCAGTGCTGTGATGAAGCAAATGCTGTGCAGGCGAATCAGGGTCTGCTTGTGCCTAGTAGATGGGTTAAAATGTTCCTGTGATTCATTGTAACTGAATGCCATGAAAGATAAACATATTTCAGGAGCAAATCTTAAGGATCAAATCTGAGTAGGCAGTATTTGCTTAGCGTCCTACTTTCACATCTCCTGCAGGAAGCAAATGGCTTTTAGCTACCTGAGAACCTGAGTATTCCCTGAAATACTAGAATTGCCCCTTTTAAGGCTAATTTCCTGCTTTCTGCTAAGGGGCATGTAGGGGAGCGCCAGCTGCAAATCTAAAGACAGGAGCAGTCTGCTTTCCCTGGGGGCTGCAGTGTTTCAGCAGCAGAGCTTTTTCTATTCCAATCCTTCAGTTACTTTTGTGTTTCTAATTATTTCCCTAAGTGTAATTGACTTGCAAGATATTCTTGGCTTTCAGTATGCATTGAGTGAATTATTGACCCATCACATGAGTCATTGATGTGAAGAGATGTATGAACAAACTGGGTGTAAAATAGCTACTTTGCATTCTTAATAGCAAATGTAAGCCATTAATAACTTTGCTGCTTGCTGCACTCAGAGCCTGCATAGTTTTAGTTTGACATGCATATGGCTGAGTTCATCCTTGGTGTAATTTGAAATTCATTGGGCATGGACTTCATCTCCTTATGCTGCTTTAAAATCTCTCTTGTGTTAAGATGTGAGATGCTAATTCCAGAGTTGCTGGCTGACTTGAGATGTTACATTTGAAAAATCAAACCCAATTAAATCAACTTATTACTGAGGTCAGAGACCAGTGTTCAGCACATTCTATTCCTTGCTATTTTGCAGCAAAGAGTAAACGTAGTGAGTGTACTGTATCTCGGTCCATAAACAAACTAATCTGCCCTAATAAGAAGGCTTCTGGTTCCAGGACGGTCAAGGAATAAAGCATTCCCCAGGGTCCAAATATCTGAGCTTAGTTCCTGGCTTTTCACTGTTTTTTTGTGTACTGTGGGACAAATGTTCTCTCTTTGTGTCTGCTTCCCCATCTATTTGTAAGGTGGAAGTGGAAAATGGTGTTGTGGGGATAAAAGCAATGATTTCAAAAGGCTTTGAGACCTTTTGAATGTGTTGCTGTGGACTGGCAACACAGCATCAGCTTGCTATAGTTAGAACAGAGCTAAGGTTTTTAGGAGGCTATACATGAGAGATGCCTGATTGCTATCTTGGCAGAAACTTGTTTATTATCCAAGAAAAGCTTCTGTGTGCATAATATTTTAATATTCTCAGCAAGGGGTGAAGCGGGGGAATGCATAGTACGGCTCTGAGATGGACAAATATTAAGCTGATTTGCAGATACTTTTGCAAATCAAAGTCTTAATTTGAGATTTATTATGAGTTCCCACACTGTGCAAGTCTTTGTATTTAAATCACACTATCACCAAGTGCTCAGTGGCTCTTTCTGCCTCATATTGTTCAGCATTTAATGTGTTTCCTGCAGGAGGTCCCTATGTTCCAGACAAAACCAGACAGAAAAGCAAAGGGAATGTTGAACTCTTAGATACCCTTTACAAATAGCCTGCTGTCTCCTTTCTGGTGCACAGGCATCTTATACCTTTTCCATTCATTTAGGAGCTTAAGTCACGTTGGAATTTTCTATGGTGCTGATTCACTCCATCAATCTAAGGGAACTTACTGAAGTGCCCACATTAGTAGCTCAGGTGCCTCAGAGTTCTTCTCAGTTGTAAGAAACTGGCATTTCAAGTTGAATTACTTCCATCCAATTACTCCCCTCAAACTTACCAGTTTCTAGAGCTACACAAAGAGCTATAGGACCCAAGACTTCAATTTTGAGCTAAGTCTCTGCTTAAGTGCCTTATTTGAACCTGGGACTAAATTACTTGCAAAAGTGAGGCTCTTAGCTCAGATATTGATAAGCTTTTTAAAGTCTTGCATTGGTTGCTCTAGTTCATATAGAACCCAATTATGTAGCAGACTTTGTGATGTTGTTTGAGATTTCCAGACTCTTGGTAAAGTGGTATAAGCCTGGTGAAGGATTTATTCTCACCTTGCTCTATGCCTCAATATTAGAAAAGCCCAGGCAGCTCATTTGAGACACACAAGGGTTAGTGTAGAGAGGACTGGAGGAGCTGTCCTTCATCTCACCTGCCTGCCACCAGGTTGTGTGAGCAGCCTGGGTGACAAGATTAGACATAACCTCCAAATTCTAGGTGAAAGGAATTCATCTTCCCTGTTTCATCTCTTGATGCATTGGGAGACATTCACAGAGAGGGTGGCCATTTGGGTCACGGGTAGCTGCATCCTATGGGAGTGTCACTTGTATAACTGCTTGCTTTTCTCTTTGTGACAGAAATTCTAGGGCTGTTTGTTATTGTTCCACAGTTACCCTGTGCATGTTTCTCTCTACAGCACAAAAGAGAGTTGAGAGGGCTCATTAAACTATGAGCTGACTTAAATTACTTTGCATTTAGCATGGAGTACTGCAGAGAAAGCATGTTCACATGTCAAACCCCTGTGCTGTGAAATCAAGAGAGGAATAAAACCAGCTTACCTCTGTGAGCGCTCAGTACGGAGTGTGCAAACTCATCAGCCACTCACAGCCTGAATGTGGTTCGAGTGACCTATTCTGTAGAAAAGACTTGTGAAGATACTCGGGTGGGCTAACAAACCCCTCTGAATCTTAACTAGAAAGCTCCTTTCTCCAGCATGCAGGGTGAACTATAGTCCTATTTCATAGACAAGAAATGGAGCCTCAGGGTATATAGTGCTAGTATGTCCTGCGGTGTGTTATGCTGCTGAGGTAACAGACAACTGGCATAGCTACAGCTTGGAAAGTAACTATACATTCCCATGTCAAACTCCCCTCATCCTACTGTAGCCCAGATACTTAAGGATGCATCTTAGTTATTGAGTGTTAAGGTGAGCTGCTGGTAACAGTTGAAACACAAGAGTAGCTTTCAGGTGCAGGGTGCTTTGAACTCCATGGCTGGAAGCGCTTCCACTATGACCACCCCTGTTCAAGAGCCACCCAGTCCCCCCATCATACTGCTGCTTACCAGCTATAGGGATGGGTCCACAGAACTTCTGGCTGGAAATGTGAATTCCCAGAGCTGCTGTTACATTGCTCCTGAAACAGGGAAGGACAAACCACGGGTCTGGATGGAGCTAGAAACCGGCAAGAAACTCAGTGCAAAGCAACGAGGCATGAGAGCCTCTCTCCACCGTCTCTCTTGCCACCTCTCAACTGCCCGTCTCCTTCACACCCAAATACAAATCCATGCTTAAGACTTAGTGCCCTTTGCCCTCATCCTTCCCCGCTCCACACATGGCTCCCACTAAGTAGGGCTGTATTTCCAAGTCCTCACATGCTCCCCTCAGCTTCACGGTGTCCACTTTTGACCTGAGAGCACAGCTCAAGAGGCTCATGCCCTCTGCTCACCTAACTCTAGCCTAAACCTTTGTGCTGCCCTGTCTTTGCCCAGGAGCCCAAACTGTTCTGGTACACACAACAGCAAGCTATGTCTAACTAGATGCATGACTAGGTGTAGCTGGGCATTGATGTATCGGTGTTTAAACTGAGCTGTCAGTCGCTATAGTATAATATAAACAGTATAATACTGTTAAGAGAAGCTGATGACCAAAACTCTTTTGCACTAGACCTTATTAGGATGCTATAACAGAATTTAAGGAAGCAGAGGCAGTTACTAGCTAAGCACCCATGGAAAAAAGGCTGTGGTACAGGTAATAGGAGCAATCGGTACAGAAGAGGTACCTGTAAGATTCTGATCATTCAAACCATTGTTATTTTCATAATTTGATTCTATAATAGACATTTTCCCTCTCTTGTACAGAGAAGTTGCCTCATGCAGAAAATAGGTTTAAGTAAGAACTCTTATGGTGTCTGTCATCAAATGCTCTCCGAGAGCATTACTAATAATTCATTAAAGCAGCACTGTCAGCTGGAACACTTTTAATTACCATTTTCTGACAAGTCAACCCTTCAGTGGTGTGCCCTGATTTTTAAATTCATTGCTAACACATATGCAGGTCTTTCTTTTTCCCTGCTGCTGTTTGTATGGGTTGAGAGAAGTAATTGACTGAGATGAAAGAAGTGAAAAGTGCACTATGCATTTTCATGCCCAAAATGGAGTATAATTTAAGGTTGGTTCCTTATTTTAACAGCTAGCTTGAGAAACTAGGCACTGTAGTTGCTGAACATCTTAGTGTATCTGAATGCAGGGAACTTCTACACTCATGGCTGGGAGCCTGAAACACATTGAACTTAAGCTACAGCTGTGAAAACCATGAGCTTCTACTTGTGAACTGCATACATGTGTAGCCCTTAAGCAACTCTAAGCTGAAGATGGGCTGACTGGTCCTAATACAGGGTTAAAACAACAGTCCTGGCAGTTAGTACACAACAGCTAATACGCTGTAAACGTGTGTCAGCTTATCCCACCCTAGTTTGTTTGCATAGCCTTCGAGGTTCTTCCAGCCCTGTGTTGCTGTCAGGAGTACTGCTTGGCATTCCCAGAGGAGAGTAATGCCTGAACCGCCACCTTCTGCCTTCTCTATCTGAGGTGACTACAGCAGGAGCACAGATTTTCTTTGGCAATGTTTTCTTAAGCCTCGGTAGCCTGTTTTATGGGAGCAGAAACTGGAGAAGGGAACTATCAAGAGGGTTGCCCAAAGGAAGGTAAGTCAGTGAGTAAGCAGACTAGAATCCAAACATCCTGTTCCACAAGAAGGGACTCTTTAGGTCCCTTGCTGTAGTCATTAGGTGGCAATTTAGTGGAAGAAAACAGAAGGGACAATGTGTCTGGAAACACCAGGGTTTTTTCAATCAGATATTAAGAAAACAGTACAGCACTAAGCCTCTTACCTTGTGTCTTAAGCAGTAAAGTTGACTGCAGAAGGGAGGCAGGGGGAAAGCTGCCTGGCTTCGTGTCCCCTACACAATCCAATTTCCACAACTGTGTGGTCCAACAGCTTCTGTATCAATGGAAGAGAGCCCAGGGCCCTCTTTGGCTTTTATGTGTGGCTGTGTCAGCTCGGACTGGTTGCCAGCTCATCTATATGCAATGGCTCATTAACGTTGTGGCTCAGTTTATATATTGTATGTGAAAGGCAGAGGAATGGCTGCTGGATGGATAAACGCCACAGTGGAAGTGTTGAGCTGCCAGAGTAAGGGAAAGTAATGCAGTATTACCCAAAGAGGCTGACATTGGTGTCACCAACATCAGTCTCTTGTCCCATCCCACCAGTACAAGCACAGCAGAGGTGCCTTGACTACTTTTGGTTCTTTTCTTTTCATGGGCAGTGTGGTTTTGGATGCCTGTTGATACCTCCCGTATTCTGCAGAACCCTTTGGTCTTGGGATTCATTTGGTATGTGCTATATTGGTATGTGTGCCCTTGCCCAAATTCCTGCTTTGATTTTTCCTTCCCAGATTTGAGCTGGAACTCAAGGTCCCTCTGAACTATTTGCAGAGGACTGACTGCAGGAGTTAACTCATAGCTGTAAAGTTGCTGTTACTTGCTCTGCGTTGCTGTTGTCTTGGAGCTTAGAGAAATGTGCATCCCTTCTATTACCCAAACCCTTGGCAGGGTGCCTTTGCACCTGGTGTTAAGGGATTGACTGATGTAAGCCTGGAATCTTACCTATAGGCACAGAAAAATTAGGTGTCCAAGGAAGCTGGGAACAGGATTTTTATGTTGCAGATATAAGGAATTAAGCTCTGTCAGGAGCCATCCAATTGTTTTAATAGCTCTGTCATTAATAATAAATTTGATAATATTCAAGCAGCACTTTTCCTCTCTAGAGCATGTTAATCCATCTGTTACACCTCTCAACATTCTGAAGACAGGTACCTTTAGTGATACAAACACATACAAGCTTTTATAGCACCAGGAACTGATGATGGATTTGCTTGGGATACTTTTGCCAGGTGCTATTTGATATGATACACTCTGAAATAACCTGGTTATTTATATCCTGTGCCTCATACCTGCAGGAACTCTGTCCTCTCCACCTCTTGGCACTTTCTAATGGCACCGATTCATTTTCTTGCATCACACAGTGCACTGCAGATTGGTTGACATGATTTTTTTCTGAAGAAACACTTCTCCTGCAATGAAACTCAATGGGATTTTTCCCCACTAGCTTCAAAGGGCACAGTTGAGCCCTTAAAGGGATTTACTTCTGTTAAATATTACCCTCAAAACTGAGAAATGAAAAGCAAATGAGCTTTCTTCCTTTTTCCTCTAAGACACGTCAGAAGAACATTAGGAAAAAGAATAGCTTTCCACAGCTTTCAGAACCTCCCCGAGTGCATTTCAATTGCAGGTTTCGAGGTAAGAGTGTAATTAACAAATTTATTCAGTCTCAAGCCAGAAAATTCTTTCTATATTTAGCATGAGAAAGCGGAGCAGGAGGAGGGGAGTAAATGACCTAGATTTTCACAAGTGACAAATGACTCCTAGGTGCTCAGAGACCCCTTAAATGCCAGAGATTCCCCCAGCAAAGCAACTTCTCTTCGTTGTTTGTCACATGGGATGTTTCAAACCACGCAAGACACTCTCAGAAGCGTAGGCTATCATGTTTGTTAAACTGATTGGCAATGTTACCCTAGGTAAAGAAACTAAAACTGCATCCATAACCAAGCAATTAAACCCTGTTTTTAGAAGTGATCTTGGTATGCCACCAGTTCTCCTCATTCACAACATCCCCCCTTTGCCTGGAAATGTATGCTTGGAGAGCATCTCCATAAAGAAGCAATGAGGAAGAGGAGATGTGACTGAGGTAGCGTTTTCAGAATGGCTATTGCTGGGTTGGCAATCTTTTCTGGTTTTCAGTGTTCTGTTTTCAACAAGAAAGTCATTTGTCTGTAGAAAGCAAGTCCTCATTGAAAAGCCTTTTCTTTTTGTTTCCTTAATAGCAGTTTTCTGTATAAATGTTGATAATCTATTTTTTCAAAGACAAATTTAATGCCTTTATCTTTTGGAATGATTATCTATAGATGGGGGGGGGCTCCCTAAGATATATATTTTAGGTACAGTAGGGAACTGGGTACTGCAGGCAGTTGTTTATTCATTAACCTCAGTGTAACCAGGCTGGCTGCCTCCCAGTACTTACTTTGTGCTTACTGTGGGGAAGGATTCGAAATGCATTGCAGTTCCACACTGAGTCCTGGGGGAGATGATGCTGTCCTTCCCGTTAGGTCTCATTTTGTGTGAATAAAACATGAAGCATGTTCCAGGTAGTAGTGAAACAATGAGTACAGCAGCAACGGGAGGCTGAATATTCAGTCTGGCTGTACAGTTGTAATTCCTTCCTAAAACTTTCTTTGCTGTGAGCAAGCCCCTCTAAGTGGGCAAAACTTAATAGCCATGCATGCCAGCATGCAGATAAGCTTGAAGAAAGCACAAAGCTCCAAGACAGGAAGTATCTGAAATGTAAGAACAGCATAATGGATGCAGTTGATTATATCCCCCATCTCTCCCAGCACCTTCAAGTATTGCTACTAATGAATGTAAAAGGTTCCTAATCACTTCAAGCCTGCCTTATTCTTAGACAGCAGGTAGTTGAAGTCCTTGGCCTCCTCTTCTAACTGTAATGACAGAATTTAAATGCATAGGCTATTTAAATTCAAGAACAAAGCTGGCTGTAGTGCTGGCTTGGCAATACATGTGGAAATCCAGAAAGGCAGAGACTTGCTGTTTAACTCCTTGAAGTCAGAGTCAATATCTGAACAGCAACAGAGGCTTCATATTCTCTGCCCGCTTCCTTACAGAGCAGTGCAAGTGGGATTGGGAGGGGGGAATACAGTACTTGTGATTTCATAGCATGAAAGAGAAACCTGCTGCCCACCGATGAGTTGGTTTGTGTCTTTTAGACACTCACACACTTAATTTTTCTGTGGGCTTTCAGAAAGCACGGAGAGCTGGTGGCAGGAATTTAGCACCGTGTTTAAGTTGCTATGCTAGAACAGCACAGATGCAATAAGGAGATCCTGAAACTGTGTGGCCTAGAATGCCCCCCAGGCAAGCCTGTGAGGTGGAACACCTCTGCTGATGATGCCACGTGGGGAAAGTGGGTTTTATGCAACTTGGTGCATGGAGGAAATCGTGCCACCTTCTCACTGGAAGGAATAAAGCTCATTACTTGTAATTCAGCAGCTTGGCAGAGCGAGTTAGTGCCAGAGAATCCTTACTTCCCTTGAAAATGTAGGGCACGGGTGGACTGCAACAAAGGCACTTCTTTGCTGCTTAGTGGGAGTAAGCAGGGTGTTGAGCACAAGGGTGCTCAGCTGGATCACTGAGCACCTTGGAGTAGTGCGAGGCTGTGTAATCGCCCATGTAGAATACAGTGAGGGACGTTAAGTCATGAGTCACTTCCTTTTTTTCCAGTCACTGAATCCTCTTTTTAAAAAGTCAAGCTAAGCACACAGCGAAGAAAAGACTTGTATTGATAGAAAGCACCATATTGTTATATTGCCAGTTGTGTCCTTGTCACCTTGCCCCTTCTCTGCAGCACTCCAAAGCAAAACAGTCTGTGATGAAAACATGACTGTGTGATGCTACAAACCCAGTGATTGCTCTGAACAGTGACACTGACGTCTGACTTGAGGATGTTTGAAACCTTGTTTTTCTACTTGAGGCTAGGTAAAGGGAAGTGTAAAGCACTGTATGTAGGATGCCATACAGCATTCAAGGTCAGGTTGGATGGGGCTTGGCACAACCTGGTCTAGTGGAAGGATGAGCTTTAAAGTCCCTTCCAACCCAAGCCAGTCTGTGATTCTATGCAAGTGCCTAAAGTTATTAAACAACCAATGTCAGCAGTTAAGGGTTTGTTTCTAGAATTTCATTTAGCTTTGCCTAGTAGCATCAGGCTTCTGTATTAGCCACTGGCTCATCCCTCTAGTGTATACCACTTAAAGTGGTAACTAGCTGCAAATGAGTGACAATGTTTATTAGTCGGCCAGAGGAACGAGCACACGTCTGGGATAGACACTGTGCTCTAACAAGAGTGTTTTGAGCTGCAACTGATCAAATGGCATGAAGCCTTATAATGGGATTGCACTTTGTTTCATTCTCTGCTTATTTCCTCTCTCATGTCTCTCCCAATAATCTGTTGGCTCTAAAAAGGTATTTATGGAAGTTTATGTTGCTCTCAAAGGCATGAGATGTTTCTTGAGATTTCCCAAGGTGTTGTCCCTGCCTTGACCTTCGAGAGCCCCTGTGGCCATTGGGTCCAGGTTAGCTCTGAGCACAGATGTGTCCAGCCAAAGACTTCTTCTGGAGCATGTGATACCTTGCTTGCTTGAGCAAAGCAGATAGCTTGATAAGGAGCTGTATGACCAGGCATACCTTCATGGGGACTGTCTCCTGTCTGCTAGAAAGCAGGTAGAGGAACAGGAATAAACAAATGAGGGTATATTGTACTTGCAGTATGCCCTGTTACATATTGCCAACAAAATTCAGACCTGAAGAACTTTAGTTCTGGAGAACTGAATATGGCCATCCCCTGTACTGCCATTCTTTAAGGTCCCTGGCTCAAAACCTCCCAGATATTACCATGCTTCCAGTGTCCTCTGAGGCAGGACCTTCTGGATGGTGGTCGTGTCCCCCTTGGGATGTAGCTCTAAGGTTATTTTTGGGTCAACTGCCAATTGCCCACTGGAGCCTTCCCTTTCATCCAGCTTCAGAAATTCATTCCATCTGTCGTCTGTTTATCTGACAGCCCTCAGCTGCATTTTATAGACTGTTAGGTTTTGTTTGGTTTATTATCATTACTGGTTTTATGTCAGACAATGTCCCCGTTGCCTAGCAAGGTCAGTAAATAGGTGCTTTGAAAAGAAAGGGTAGAGCATAAGCTTTCTGCGAGGTAGAACACTATATTCTGCTTCACATGGAGTATTTTCTCTGCAAGTCTCCACGGACCCTATTGGCATTAATAAATGAAATTCACCCTCTCTTTTGGAATGCTGGGGAGAGAGTCATCAGCCCATTTTTCACAGACAAACACCAAGACAGAGAAAGGCAAAGCAAGGTAGAAAGCCTGGTCTGATATCCTGCCTCACTGAAGTCAGGCATTGATCTCTCATGGGAGTCATGAAGAAAGCTGAGAGCCTGTTGCTTGAAAGAATTCGAGCTCTGCTGATTCCCCTTTGCAGCTCATGTGTTGAATGGAGCCCACAGTGAAGAAGTAAGAGTAAGGAAGTGAGCAAGGTTTGTGGAGTGAGTGGTTGGTTATTTCCCAAGAGTAGGAATATGGTCCCAAAAGCAACAGAGACATAGGACAGGGTAGTGAAGAAATCAGCACATCCTGTTTACATGTGTTATGCTCTTTGTTCTGTTCTTTCATTGGGAAAAGGGTTATCCATGATTGTCTTCCAAGTTCAGTCCAAAGTCCTGGGGAGCCTTGTGAAATTTAGGCAATGCCTGTATAGGAAGAGCTGGATCCAGCAATGAAGTCTGTACTTGTGAGCAGCGGCAAGTGTGACCAAAGAGTGTGTAAGCCATGTAGGCAGTGCTAATGGGAGATAGAGCCATATGGTTCCTGCCCTCCCTCTGCTTGTCTCATGTTGTTCCCATAAGAGTTTCCATTGATTTTGTGTGTGGCTGTTGTTATAGGAAGAAGAAAATATGAAGAAGCATCCTGGGCTCCCCCCCAGAGCCACAGGTCCTACAGCTACATGCTCTCTTGCTGGAAGCACAGTTACTAGATGATCATGTGGAACCCCATGGCTTTGCTGTTGAAGGTCAGGACATTAGAAATAGGCGTGTAAAGAATGGCTGTTTTACAATGAGTGAACCCATCCAAGCGAGTCACTTGGGAGGGCAGTAACAACAGGCTGGATAGCAGAGAGCTCATAGCATGTTTGGGAATAGAAAGCAGCCTCAAGTGTCTGCTCCTGCCTGCTAGTTTTGCATGAACAATAAAACAGTGAAGTGTCTTCATGTATGTAGGCTGGAAAGAACAAAGTCACTGAGGAACAGCAATACAGTGGCTGAATCCTTCCTAGCTCAGTGTTGGACAACTTGCTCTGGCGATACAGAGCTTCCTTCAAGAAGCAGCTGGTTTTGAGCCTCTGCCTTAGTGCTGGAATAGGAAGCAGGAATGTCGACAACTCTAAGTTTGGCTGCTTGTCTCTTTGGCCTAACAGTTCCATAACAGAGTCAATGACAAGGTTACGTAACTGAAGACAGTCCTCTGTCCTTCCTCTCACAATGTGTCCATATACTGAAGTCTCTTTGTGCTGAAGTTTCCCCTTTACTGTAGGGTTTTGTCATGGAGCCATGAGGTGCTTCCTGAAGAGGAGCTTAACCTATGCCCAGGAAGGCACCTTCATTTCTTGTAGCAGGAACTTCTGTAGTGCTCCATCAGCCACACTGAGGTGAGCCTTAGCATCCTGTGGCCTATTCTGTAAATGGTTGTCCTGCGCAGTAACTTGTAAGTACTTTATAAATTCATATATAAACTCATATCTGGGTAAAGTACGTAAAATTGGCACATATTTCCATGGAAAAACTACGGGAAAATACCCGATTTCCGTAAAGCTTCTGCTTCATGATTAACCTTTTGTACCTTCTTGCAAACAGGATGCACACTTAAGTAAAGTTTCAAAGGGAAGTGCGGCTTTAGGAACGTCAGGGCAATAAAGAACCAGTGTGGCTGCCCACCACCCTCTACTGGCTTGTTCAGGGACTGCTGTAGGCAATGCTAGCTCTGCATGGGTTGCGAAAACCTCTCAAAGGGGTGAAAGAAAGATGAAGCTTTGAGCAGAAAGCACTTCCGTTTGCATTTTCACACCATACCTGCCCGAGTACCACAAAGCTCCATCTTTGTTTTCAGAGTAGGGCCAGTGTCATCGACCTAACCCAACCCTGGTCAACCTTTTCGTACATGCCAAAATGATTTTGCACAGCAAAAATCAGAGACTGAGCTTTTAGGTTTGCTTTGCTGATTTTTGAGGGGATGGGGTGGACAGAGTGGGAAGTGTAGTTCCGAGTTGAAACAACTCGGAGAGGAGCACTGTGTGTCTGTTTGCTTTGGTATTTTATCCTTCTGTCTGCCCTTACACCAGAAAGCGGTGTGACTCACAGAGTCACTGAGTTATTTCCATGGTTGTGTTGCAGGCTGTGAAAGCTTTATAATGGCCTGAGATTACACTGATTTCCATCTCAGGTTATAGCAGACAGTGGGCAGATTTGATGGCTACCAAAAAAGTAATTTCATCCATTTGGGTGAAGCATCTTTTCTGGTACACTTTTAGCCTCCAATTCCAAGTCAGTGCATCGAGTGGCAAAGGAAACCCAGGCAACTCCAGCCAGCAAGGAAAGCTTCACTCAGGCCCTGCAGGGAAGATCCACCAGGTTTGCTGCAACTTCAGTGAGCTGCTGCTGCGCACATCACAGCATGGTAGGGAGCTCAGGATGCTCAGTTTGTGCTCCAGGCTTGACTGGCTGTGTAAAGGTACAGGGTCTGGCAGGACTCAACAGCAGGCATTTGCATTGCTCATCTTTCTGGGGAATTGGGCTCCCATAGTCTGTAGCATCATCTGCCTTAGGCATGTCCCATCGCACAGCTTGAGGGAGCTGGGTCGTTGCAGCTGCAGGCTGCAAGAGGTGTGTATTTGTAGTGATGGCTGCCAAGCCTTGCTGTCACAGCAGCAGTGTTAGTCCCACAGCAAATGCTTCATCCTCGCTGGCCTATGTGAATAGAAGGGAACCTACCCCCGTTGTTGCAGAGCAGGGAATACAGGGGAGGCAGGAACAGAAAGACTCAACTCAAAGAGTTTTAGCACATATTGTCCTTAGTGCTTTAGCCAGTTGCTGCCTGCACTATTGGATTTATGCACCTGGATCAGGGACTGCTCGATAGGTCTTTAATTTCCTCTGGTTATACCCCGAACAGGGCTCCCTAGGGACTGAAAGCACATTTGCAGTGTTACTGAATGTCACCTCTGTGCAAACGGAACAGAGGAAAAAGATTCTAGTAATAACTGTGAACTGTATGGAGGGCTGGTAGGCTTTCTGGCTGCTG
The DNA here is from genome assembly GCF_028554395.1 of Pezoporus wallicus. Classification (NCBI taxonomy): domain Eukaryota; kingdom Metazoa; phylum Chordata; class Aves; order Psittaciformes; family Psittacidae; genus Pezoporus; species Pezoporus wallicus. The sequence goes on along the minus strand of NW_026641918.1, from coordinate 873,256 downwards.
ATGGGGGTTTTGGTATCATTTTCCTCTGAGTTTCAAGGTCAGTTGGCTCCATAGATACAAATATGCCAAGAACAAAACATACAGCTGTGCCAGGAGTGTGGGACATGCTGGCACTGCAAACAGCCCTGGATCATGGCCAGCAGCACCAGGCAGTGGGCGCACAGGACTGTTCCTACAAAGGCACTTTATTACACTGATACCAAGATGTATCTTTTCTCTCCATTGCCCCATTAAACATGAGTTATTCATGGTTTTTGTGGAAAAGCCTTGATTCAGCACGATTTGGAGGATGGGGGAAGCTTTTATTCATGCACTACAGAATCACATAGCAATACCTGAGTGTATAACGGGCAGATTGGGTCCCTGAATTAGTGCCTACAGTAGAAACCAGAAGCCTATTTTCTCTCCTGATTTATTGTGTACAGAGAAAGCTTTCACTGTAGCTGTTGCGAGTTCCTACAGGCCCTTTACTTTCCCTCCTAGGTATGTTTCCTTTTGTCAGTTATGTGCTTGAACTATCAACCAGTCGGGAAAAGCTGGAGTTAGCTTCATCTAGAAGCCTTTGGCAGACTTCAAATATTAATGCATTTTATAGTGTCTTTATTTTTCCCAGCTGTCAGTTATTGCTACCAAGGCAGGGAATTCCTTATAAATATTGAATGCTGCTGCAAGGTCTGGGGAGAAAAAAAAGGTGTAGAAATGGTTCTCAAGCTCTCAAACAACTGAAAAACTGCTGACAACCTTCCTAATGTTGGCAAATGCTGTGGAAATCCAAAAGCTGGAAGTTAGCAGGGTTTTCTAGTGAACAGTCATAGTTGTTGTGTTTAGCCAGTCTGTGCAGATGCCTCCTTGACATAGACACTTTGGGGAAGAATGGAAAAATTGGGTTTGTTCTTAAAGTTGTTGTAGTAAGATGGGGCTCAGAAATTGGCTTTAAAGGTTTATTGCATGTAAAAGGATAAAACTTATTGCAGTGGAGATGAACTGCTGGAATTGTGACACAGCAAGTGGTATGGCAGCAGGAATTCATGTTTGGTTCTTTATGGACCCTCCCACTACCCTTCTCACACCAAAAGGATCCTAGTGCAAGGTATAGTTTAGTCTCTTTTTAATCAGAGCTGTGAATTTCAAATGGGGTTTGAAGGTTTCTCACCTTTATATCTCTAGTTCAAATCTAGCCTGGGTTAACCACAACTGAAGCCCTAAATCCCTACTGATGTCAGTCAGATCCTAAGGGCTAACTGAAATAGAGAAGCCAGAGGTTAACTGCTGGGGTATTGCCAGCTAATCTGTCTATCATGCACGGTGCTGGCTGGCCTCTAATAGAGCCCTTCTGGCTCGAGAGCTGCTCCCTCCAGTGTCCTGAACACACTTGGGGTGTAATGAAAGGGCAGGTCTAGAGAAAGGCTGTCCAGACAGTACCCATTTGTGGCTAAATAGAGGCCTTTTGTCCCCGGGGCTGCAAGTCTGCTGCCAGGCACCCACAGAGGAGATTAAACAGTAATAAAAAGACTTCATTAGAGACAGTGGGGGTCATTTTTTCTGCAGCCAGGGTAGAGCTGAAAAGAATCCTGAAGTGAACTCAGAGCAATGACGTGTGAGACCTGCTAGAACAAACGCTGGGTTGCTTTGAATTCCTAACAGTGAGCTGCAAATAGCATTAAAGTCTGCCAGTTAAATAAGCTAGGTATGCTGATGTGCATTGCTTAAAATCTATCCTCAGGTTAGCATTTTTGCCCTGTAGATTGTGCTTTCTACACAGAACATGCTGGCAGTGGCTGGTTTGTGTTGTGCTGATCAGTGATGTTCAGTGATTCGTGGTTTCAGGTAGTGACAATCTAGGGCTTCAGGTGTGCACATCAGGCTTTGGTTGAGCTCCTGCCTGTGCCCAAAGGCAAAATATAGTCTATTACACTCTCATGCCAAGACATTTGTAGTAGATTTCTCATAGTGAAATGAAGGAGGTGCTGGCTCTACCTCTTGTCTGTCTCATATTGTTGGGAAAAAACACAAGCTGGAGTTGAGATCCTTTTCCATTGAAAGAACTGTGTTTTTAGATGAGCTTGAGAAACAGCCTGTACCTTTCTGCTTACATCCTGTCTGCACCCATTCCTCTCTGCAAAGGGAAGGCTGTACCTTTTTAGGAGGGAAGTTAATGCAACAGAATTCCCACCTGAAAGAACAGAGGCATTTGCTTTAGCAAATGAGAAGTCTTTTTGCAGCCTGGCAAGGAAACTGTGTCCCTAAATTTGCCATCCCTAGCAGTTTACTGTGACCCCTGCATTTCTTCTGTTGTTAGGGAACAGCCAGGCACTCTGGAAGCTGAAGTTGCAGTCTGTCCGTAGAAGAGATGTCACACGTGTGCGAGTTCACACACACTTGGTGCCCTTCACCTGCATTTTCTAGCCCTGCGGCTACCATGGGCCTCAGTGGGAAGTTTGGCCTCTGAGTGCACTTCATCCTTAGGTTCTGTTGCTGCACCTGCAAAATGAGACCTTCATTAGTGTTAATTGTAACAGCAGTTAACCAAGACCTGGAGGAACAGGCTTGAGGTCAATCCGGAGGATAGCAAGGGCCTGGGATGTGGAGTGGCTGCTGCACATCTGCTGGCAAGAGCCCCGTGTCCCTCTGAGAAGAGCTGCCTCTTTCCCCGGCTTAGCACTAGCTCCTCATTACCATTTAAAAGGCAACAGACTCCTCCACACACGCTTCACAGAGGCAGGGGAGTTTATTACAGCAGCTTTTCCTCCCCTTTGCCTGCCTCTGTTCCTACTTCCCAAGTCGGGTTTTGAGTGTGGGGTTTGAATAAGCCCCAAACCACAACAGGAAGGCAGACAGAGTGGGTGCCTGTCATATCCATATCCTCAGAGCTTTCAAGTAAAGCTCAGCTTCCCTTCAGCTGAGTGCACCGGGGAGAGCGTGGAGGTGGATGTGACAACCTTATAAGCTCTTTCCAGCTGTGTTTTCTTCTAGTGGGATGGCAGGATAATGGGTGACAAACGGGAAGAGACATCGCTCCTTCCAGAGCCCAAATTGCACAACAAATTAAAATGCTCCCTGAGGGCACAGTTGCTCCCTCTTCAATCAATACATGTAAAACCAAAGACAGCCTCCATGGATTTCAGTGCAAGCTACAGCTCCTGTCACTGGTGCTCAGACTGGAGACTGTAACTGTGGGTAGTAATTGTCATGGGCCAGTCTGTGCTCATCAAGGTGGGGAGGCTCATTTATATGCAGTAAAACCCCAGGAGACTGGAAGCTACTCCCCACTTGGTTCATGAAAGCTCAAACCTGCTGCATTCTATAGGAACCAGCAGTAATCCTCACTGTTTGCTTTACAAAAGCTTTTCATATACATAATATCCTCAGAGAGCTATTTAGTTCTACCAAAATGAACTTAAAGTTTGTTCTTCCACATCTTGTTGTTCTGTTAGCATATCTGGGAGCTAAGTGTTCCACAGTTGCCATAATTTCAGCCTGTAAATAGCCCTGTAGGTCCTTTGAACAATGAAGCACAGCTGGTAGAGCTTGAGAGCACCTGGAGCACACTCCTGGAGTTGGATCATTCATCCCATTCTAAGGTAAGGGTCTAATTTAGGTGCCTTCTGATGCTACCTGCATCAGAGGGGAAATAGCGTGGCTGTTTGGACTTGGACCAGTGCATCCTAAATCGCAGTGCTTATGTTGAATCCCATCCCAACCACTGAGAGAGCTTGGAAAAGCAATCTTTCTGTGTTTCCTTGTTCACATCCTAGCTAAGAGTATACCCAGACTGTGTGTACTGCCATTCTGTGTTACACCTGCCCTTCTGTAGCAAGCTTGTACCTGGAGTCCTCTAACATACTTCAAACTTGCGCAGCCATTGACAGCTTTTGAAGCACTGCAGCAAGGGCAGGTTGGTGTCACTGCCTCACTGAAGTGTAGATTCCAGCTGGAAAACTCTCTCCAGGTCTGGATTGCCTTTAATCAGTACAAATTGGAAAATGCAATGGCTGCCCCGTCCCTGGCAGTGTTCAAGGCCAGGTTGGACGGGGCTTGGAGCAAGCTGCTCTACTGGAAGGTGTCCCTGCCTGTGGCAGGGGGTTGGAACTGGATGAGCTTTAAGGTCCCTTTTAACCCTATGTGTTCTATGAAACACTATATGTAGCAATGTGCTAGTTTACAGTGTAAGAATAAGGACACAAAAGTCTACCAAACTGCACTCATATGCACCCATGTAGAAGGTACTAACTATCTGGTGATTAAATAAGTGGCTCCTCAAAAACCTTTAAGGTTGATTGAAGTAGGTACCTTCGAAGTGCCCTCTTTTGTTGCCTTTGCTGTGCTCTGTATGCTGTCACAGGTCCTGTGACAGGCAGCAATTACAGCACCCTAATGCATTTAGGACGTGTGCAATCCCAATCTCCAAACCACCATCTGGGCAGAGGTGTAATCTGCACAGCACTGTAATTGCATCATGTAGTGGCAGAGCTGTAGCAAAGAGAAGTGTCGAAATTATATGCCTGACAAATGCCATTAGGGAAGAGGGCTTTCTTCCCAGCTGGATAATATGTCGGGAATCGGGGATTTCTGCAGCCTCACAGGGCGGTGGGAGCTTGGAAAACCCACGTTCCGCTTCAAACCCTCCCTGTGCCCCACTTGTGTCCGGGTTGGTGGGGAGCCGGTGGAAGGACACGGTGCCAGCAGATGGCAGTGCCTGTTAGCAGTTTTATTTGCCTTGCATGAGGCTCAGTGCCCCCCCGTCCACCTGAGGGCTGGCAACTGGGTTCCCAGTTGAAGCGCACTGGATAAGTGCATGTGGGAGCAGGGAAGGCTTCTCCCTGCCACACAAGCTTTGCAGAGCCTCTGTTCCAGGCTGGACAGCTTTTCCCAGCACAAAAGTTCATTCTAAACCTCGTTAAAAGACACAAAATGAACGAAGAAGCAGAGCTGATGCCTTTCGGAAGGTGACACTTCCTTCATGCTGATGAAACAGCACCCAAGCACTCATCTGAGTGCCCATGTTATGGTTCTGGGGTGACTGACTCTCCTGCCATGTGAATTAATGCTTAGTGCTTTTGAAGTCTGAACACTTATTGCCCCCCCCCCCAAACCACCCAATCCAAACTGTGAATGTACTCCTCAAATAACTCTTCTATAAGGATAATTCATGCATCATTCTCCCGAAAGGTAAAATAAATACCACTGAAAAGAGTGTTTCTAGCAGTTCTGAGCATGCAGATCTGATGTGATTTCATAGGATTTAATGAACAGTTTATTGCTTTGCCTTTTGCTTTCATTGAGAATAGCTTCACTGCTGGTGTGAATTCCGTTCTCTGTGCTGTTCACAACCTAGATGGGGTATCGCTGTCCTGATGCCTGTGAAGCAGGAGCCAGACTGGCTGGTTGGATCTCACTGCCCATACTGTGGTGAAGTGGGAAATACAAGTTAAGCCAAATTACAGCTGCAAAACTGATTTTTAATGGCCTAAGTCCTTGGTCTGGTTCCAGATTCATGTCCCAGATCCAAACTCCACGTACAGAGAACGAGAGCCCTGGTGAAAAGCACCGTGTGTATAGAGATGTGTGTAGAGATTGATTCTTAACAAAGAGCAGCATGACTATTAATGGTATTTAGAGCTGTGGCTATTTCCCTTTCTTTAGTGTGCCTGTCTTTGCATTGTCCCAGCCTAGCTTCCATTAAATACAGAGTTCTATTTATTCTAGATTGAGGATGGTTATGAATCAGATCCTCTCATCTCCAGGAAGTTCCACTTGTTCAATTTGTTTCCTGATCCACACCAAGAACGCTAATAATAAGTCGCCAGACGTCCATACAGTCAAATGAAGATGTCATTCCAATGCTGACATGTTCCATTAGCAACAGGATAATTTAAAAACCCTAAAAGATGAAAGTCTTTCAAAGCAGAACATGGGAAAAGAAAAAGCTTTTAGGTTCCAGCAATGCTGACCCATCCCTGGGCAGTGCTTTGGTTGTGACAAGTTCTCCTTCCCTGATCAGCTTCTCTGTGAAAGCATTTCTGATGGGCTGTAATGTGTGGGGTCCTGGAACAGTGAACTGGGGGGAAACAACAGGGGAACAGGGCCACAAAGCCTGAAGGGAATCTGCAGTCACCAGGCAGATTTGTCTTATATTTGCAGCTGACCTGACATTTGCTTTTCAGAAGAGGGAATATTTTACCAAGCGAGGGACACAGCAGGGTATTATCGATGATTAAAAAAAGGGAGAGAAAAGAGACAAAATATACAGCGAGAGCTTTGAGAGCATTCCATGGAAGGAGCTGATCCCAGGCAAAGAGCACCCTCAGTCAGCAAACACCATTCCAGCAGCTCCATGGTTGACAGGCCAGGGAAAGGTGCCAGAGGAATCACGCTCTCCCTCCTTCTCTTCCCAAATTCCTTGCTCTAGCCTGGAAGGGTTTCCACACCTTATGTGCACATCCTCCTTAACTGTGCAGCTTCTGCATTCTCCTTATCCTCCCTCTCTTCCTGTGTTTTAGGACCTGCTTTCTGTTTGTGTGATTTTAAAAGAACCACCACCACCCCCCTTAAGAAAGCGAAAGCCCAATCCTGGGAAGGAGAACCCGGGAACCAGGGAAGGGAGAGCCGAGAAGAGACGGGAAGGCACGGGAGGAGGTAAATCACCGCTCTTGGGGAGCGGGCAAGGAGGGCACAGCCCAGGGCAGGAATACGCCTTTCCCCCGCCCCAGCCAGCCCTTTCAGTGCAAAGCAGCGCTTTAAACCCCTCCCCTCTTCGCTTTCACTCCCGGCCCCTTTCCCTTCGCTGCTCATTCAGAAGAGACGATGCTCCCCATCGCACTCGGTCCTCTCCTCTGCCCCCCCTCTTCCCCAGCCCTTTGAAAAGCTTTCCACTCGCAGGAATTTGTATGGGAGAGAGCGGGAGCAGGGAAAGGCAGCGTTTGCCAGGCAAAAGTAAGGCTGCAGCAGTTGAGGTGAGGGTTTGGAGCACCCTTCTGCTCTGACAGAGCCAGGGAAACCGGGAACACCGAGGGAGAGGGGCGTGGGCATTGAAGCCTTCAGTGCCACATAAATGCTTCCTAAACACAGGCAGTGGGACGGAGGAAGGAGGCAGCCCCGGGATCCGAAGACGACCGCAGCTCTCTGGTGATGGCATGGATCGGGCGCTGGTTTACCTACCTCTCGGTCCTGCCACCGTCCATCACCCCCCAAGTGCCAAGGCACAAGACTGATGCGGAGCTGCTCTTAGCAAGTAAGTTACCTGATTTGTGATTCTTTTTTCCAGTTCACTTCTACTCTGACTTCTCCTGCCCGGAAGGCAGCAGGACAAGCAGCAGAGGTGTTCGTTGAGCTGAACCCCAGGTTTCTGTGCCCAAACCTGCCAGGGTGTGAGCTAGAGGTGCGCTGTAGCTCAGCAGCTGCTAGGGAACTCTTTGGGAAGCTGGAGATTAGATGTTGATCTCGGGGAGGGGGGGAAGCACTGTGAGATCTGTAAAGGTGCTGTGCAGGAAAAGATACTGGAAATGATTAACTGCTCAGATACCAGATTAGTGGGGACCAGTGGAATACAATGGGCAGGGGGAGACGATCAGAAGCAGCCCTGAAATGTGTGGAGCGACTCCATAATCCTCACCTGGAGTCAAAGATTCAATTAATGTATAATTAGGATACTTACTAATCAGCTTAATGTTTAAACAGCCCTTTCATTTAATACAGTGGGAATACAGTTTGTAGCTCTGGGAGAGAGAAATGTGACTTCTTGTTTTACTGCTGTCCTTCTCACTCGTCAAAAAGGTGTCGAGTCCTCCTTTTTGTACCAGCACATGGTGGCTGGGAGTAACACGCAAACTTTTGTGTCTCATCCGGCTTTGACCTAAGAGTTTCAGGAACCGATTGAGAATTGGCAGAAACTGGTTGTGTTCCACAAAGCTTAGCATCTGACTTTGGGGATTCTGTAATCAAGCAGGTCCTTCCTCCTGCACCCTTTTAAGTAGGCAACTACACTGGATTGGTAGTAGAACAGCTTGGAGGGCAACAGAACTGGTTTCTCTCTCTAGTTCAGTCCAAGCAACCAGTATCTTCTATAATGCATGGGAAGTGTGTCTGGTAGTGTTTGTGTTGGGGGAGTTATTTCACCTTTGGGGTTCAGTTCTTTCTCCCACTGTTCCTACTCAGTTGGAGTTAAAGGATCGGGATCATTTCAGTTTCCCCATCTCTGGAAGGTTCCAGCCCAGTTATGAGAAAGGAAACAGAGTTTTGGAGTCTTGTTCCAAGACAAATCTCTGGACTCTTTTTACATGAGAATCACCCACCTTCTGTTCAGTTTGAGGCTGGGAGAGCTGCTTGGACGTTTGGGCTGAGCACTGGCACTTAGCCGGCAGTTTGGTATTAGGCAGGTCAGTTTGTCTCTCTGTGACTCATCTTTTGTCTGCACAGTCGGTTCAATAGCACGGCCTTGGGGCAGAAGGAGCCTGTATTGGGTCAACTTCATCTTTAAACTCTTTGGATGCAAGTTAGTGGAGAAGTATGAAGTGGTGTTAACATCCTTCATTCCCAGTTATTGTATTAGTGAAATATCTAATGGTGGAGAACAGGAATGCGAGTGCTCTGGGGGCAGGACCTTCTCTTAGGGTAGATGTTCTCTTTTCCCCAATGCTCAGTATGTGCTGTCTGTAAACAGCCAGTAGCTGGAGAACCGGGAGTGTCTTATCAGGCCAGAAGTGTCCCTTTGTCTTTGGTCAGTTGTGTTGGATGAAAGATAGCGGTCACATTCTCAATGATGCCATAAGGTCCCCCTAAAAATAGTCTGGGGTAAGAGGACAGAGACAGAGAGGCTGCAGAGTGCCTCAGGCAGGCTCTTCCTTGGGGCTGCAAGGATCAAACTGGCATATTTTCAGGCTTTATTTGTTGGGAAAGTTATTATATCAAAATTAGGGGAACCACCAGGAGCATGATACTGTGATTGCATCCTTTGCACACGGGCTTTCCATGCTCAGCTCCTTTAATCACTCAAGTATACGGTAATTGGCTGGAAGCCGCATGGATTATATCCTCCCATCTGCCCTTTGCATCTGAGTTGTGCTATATCAAGTAGTAGATACCTCTTACAGTGTGGAAACTCCATGTTCCCCAGTCCTTGTTCTACGAGTGATTGTTATAGCCTATACACGGGGGTCATTATGATGTTTCATAAGGCATTTTCTAGTTTTCACCTTGTTTTCTGGGGAAAAACCCCAACAACCCACCCCAGTTTCTATTCTTACTCCAGTTCAGTTTCTCCACTTTTTTCTGCATTGGTCTGAAATCAATCTATTTAATGCAACTGCAAACTTGTGCTGTGTATGGGATTTTTTTATACTTTAATCCATAGCAGTGGTGGGGAAAATCAATTTGAAACCTGTAGCTACTTGAGAGAACAGAAACATTATTTCTTGGTGTTAGAAATCATCTTGTTAGGTTATTCTTGCTGATAGATCAGCCTGTGTAGGCTTCTTGGAGTGATCTTTAGGCACAAATGAAGCAGACAAGGACTGTTCACTGCTGTTGGCTTGGTGGAAGGGGATTTACAGGCACTCATTTGGGATTTTGGAAACTCTAGGTTTAATTCCCTGCCCCACCACAAACTCCCAGCATGAGCATGGAGTGCGCAAGTGTATTTGTGACTCACTTCCCTGTCTTGAGATATGGGCAATAGAGCACTTCCTTGCTTCACAGATCTCAACAAGGAAAATGCTAGGGCATGTGATAACCTGTGTTAAACACTGAAATACTGGGATACTCCAGAAATGACAGCCACATTGCTACCTCACAACTGCCCATGAAAGGACTGGGGGATCTTAGAGCTGTGATTGTCCAGAAGGGTAGACTGGGAGGGAATTAGCAGGTAAAAGTAAAGTACAAATGTTCATGTTGTCTTTGTGTTGGAGTCCTTTGAAAGACTAAGCACCTTCTAGTTTGCTATTTCAGAGCCTAATGAATGCTAAGCAGAGAGGCACCATCATCAGCCACACGTGTACTGGGTGGGCATCTCCTCTAGCCCCCCAGAAATCCCCTTGTACAATCATACCGGTTAGTGTGTTAGAAAAGCAGTGCTGTGACTGAACGCAAACTCAAAGAGGAAATTAAAGGGAGGAATCTCCCTGCTTCAGTGCTGAGTGAGATTACACTTTGAAAAGCAATTATTTGGATGAGGAAGGTTTTGAGCCACATGTTCATTAGCCAAGTGCCAAGAGTCTTCCTTCTTGTGCAGCTTCCTTGGGTTTGAATAGCATAACTCTTCTGCATCATTTTTTCCACCAGTGGGATCTCCAAGCACTTTCCAAAGAGGCAGGCCCCATCTTATGAATATCATAAGTCAGAAAATGGAAAGATTACATGATTTGCACAAAATCTACCTGCTTTTCTTTTTCTTGCATGCCTCAAAGGGTGACCTCATGTTGCATTGTTGAGGGTTCAGTCTCAGTTGTACACAGGCAGTAAATAAAAGGATAGTGGGAGAAATATCTTTCTCAGGGAAATCAGGGCCCCTCAGTCAGTCACCACCATTTATCTTCAGAGTTTTAAAGGCCATCTATTCTTAGTATTCCTTCTTCCTCCATCTTTCTACTAGCACTCTGTTCAGCTATCAATGCCTTTATTCTCACTGGGTGCTACTGCTTTAATTTGCTCTTTTCCTCTCCCAGCTTTCCCATGTTGCTAGTGTCTGTCATTAAGAGTTTCAATCCCTCGCAGCAGTATAAAGCAAAGGAGAATATGTGCCCCAGAGGAACCTGGGGACCATAGCTGAGGCTCTGCTTTTATGTGGTGTAGGGCAACAGGCAGCAAAAGAACCGGGTCAGATTTTTCAGTAATGAGCTCTTGAATTTTACTGCTGTATTGACTGCTTGTTGGGCAGTATAGGGCTCTTTGGCTGGGAAAAGGGATGACAATTTAGCAGAATCCAGATTTGAGAGGTTTACTGAAGAACAGTTGCTCATTTATTCTCGGCATGCAAGAAAACACGAGCATCAGGTTTAAAACAAACAGAAAGAGGTACTTTTTTCACACAAACTTGATGACAAATTCATGTCTTCAAGGTCCTGCCTGCCAGTTCAGACCTCTCGGAAAGCAAATCCTGTCCCCACTGAAACGTGCATGCCCTTAAGCGAGATCAGTGCTTATTTACATTGAAAAAGCCACCATGGTCAGCAGGGGGGAAAGTTCCTTTCAAGCTTCTCTTGGAGCTATCGGAGCTCCATCAGCTCTGCAAAACAATGCCTCCTGAAGACACTTAGGTAAGCCCAACCTGACTCTTCTTCAGCACATCCAAGAGCCCTGTGTCACCACCTGCCCCACTTCTGTTGTCCGGGCAGAAGCTGAGCAACAGCAAGTCTGATAAAAAGCCTCTCTGAGAGGCTGGTAATACACTGCCTCGCATCTCCTTTTGCAGTAGCCTGTCCAAAGGGAAAGCAGCTTTGTACAAAAGTGACGTTTTTATTATCCTGGCCTCTTTTAACCAAAGATAGTAAATGCCAAAGAAACAGGAGGGTGCATGGAGCGATTAGAGGCAATTTCACCTCAGCTCTCTTTGCTGGAGGGAGCAGTGATTTACAAACTGGAGTCTGAATCTGTGGGAGACGTTCACAGAGTAATTGCTGTTATCTGGAAGCGATGTGTGTGCTCAACAGCAGTGGCAGTGTATTATCTGAGGAAGGAGTTAACCAAATCCTCGCTCCTTTTATAGTATCTTGCTATTTGGGCTAATGTTTCCCAAAGCAGTTGAAACAATAAGGGAAGGACAGCAAATTTCCTAGAAGATTCGTGTGCCTTGGATCTTACAGACCTCATATCCATACAGGTGGGGAATCAAGGCTCACAATTAGAGAGAAAATACTGGAATCATTTGGAACAGAAAGCTGGTGGTCTGCAGATGCCCAACCCTGCTCTCAAACTGCTGACCAGTGTTATTCCTCTTAAAGAATCCAATGCCAAGGTTCATCTGCTGAATTATTTCCAGAAGCCACGTGCTGAGGTGATGCTTCTCCAAGGATGGGAGAGCTGAGGGTTAAATATAAGGAGCAGTCATAATGCCACCGAGGCTGTCAGTAAAGTTCATCTACAGCAGGAATTGTTCTGCTTTACTGGACCACTTGTTAGGTGTTCCTGGAGCTTTCTGGAAAGATTTCACTTGACCTATTGTTAAAGATCAGTAGCATTAGGAAAGTGATGTTGCTGGTCCCTTGGGTGCTCTAGTCTAAGCAGGTTTCCCTGTGCTTTCATTAATGTAGACTGTTTCACCACAGTGATATTTCTAGGGATTTAACCTTTTTGATTTTTGTATTATGTTCTGCTCTTTTTAATACCATTCTAGATCCTTTTGGCCTCTTTGGTATGAATCAAATACTGGAAACCTTCCACTGTAGATTAACCTCTTGAAATTGCTGGTGCTCTCTTCCGTAGTGTCAGTGAAACTCAGCTGCAGATAAAACTTCTGTAACAAAAGTCTCTTTAAAGCAACTGTTTTGAAATTAGAAACATGCAACACTTGCCTGGCTTTGCATTTCCGCACATATATTCATCAAAAGCTTTTTTAGTCCAAATGGAGTAATTTTAGATTAGTCAAACAACGCTGACAAAGATCAAAAGTAATACTGATAAGAAGAAAGCAAAGAGGTTCATCTCTATACCTAATTCTCTCTAAATCAGTGCATAGGATGTTTCTTTCCCTATTAAAGAGGTGAGGAAAAAAGCGTGTGATTGTTCTGACACGCACTTGGCATATGCGTTTGCATGTTGTGATGCAAGATCCAGTGTGTACCCTTAGAATTACAGACTGGTTTGGGTTGGAAGGGACCTTAAAGCTCATGCAGCTCCAACCCCCTGCCACGGGCAGGGACACCTTCCACTAGAGCAGGTTGCTTCAAGCCCTGTCTAACCTGGCCTTGAACACTGCCAGGGATGGAGCAGCCACCTTGGCAGCATCGAGCAGACGCTTTGCACACAGAGACACACAGTAAGGCATAAAACAGCAGAGAGCCAGACCCATGCTCCAGGCATGCTGGATTAGCAACAGGTAGTAGAAAATGGCTGAAGATGTATCTAAATATACTATGAGCAGCTCTCAGGAGTCCTACCTTCAGAGTGAAAGAAATAGAGGTAGGGATTAATATTCTACCCAAATCCCAGATGTTGCTGAGGAAGGGAACAGCACAGTCCCGGGGTACCTATCCCACATCATGTGCAGGGGGGAAGCAAACCTGATTCCTCCTAATTTACCATCCCAGCATCATTAATCCTTATTATTTCCCCCTTCCTGTGGCTGCACTGGCTCAGCCCTGGCTCAAACTCTTCCAACATGGCACATGTGCCAGACGCAGCAGCTTTGGGACTGTGCTGTGGACAGATGGCTGGGCTCCCTGGTGAACAGAGCCAGCGGGTATGGTTCCAGCAACAGGCTTCATTGCAGTAATGATTGATGGTGACTTATACAAGGGCTAAGAGTAATTCTTTGCTGTTAACCAGACTTGGCTACAGCAGAATGGAAGTGGAAATTTGTTGCTTCATTTATTCATCCTGCCTCTGCTTCCTTCCCACCCACCCTTTGTGCTTTTTAATACCAAAAAGATGAAGCTACTTTGCTCGGTCTTAAAATTGTCTTTCCCAAGATACTCGTAATTGTATCTCTGCACCTTTTCTCATTCACAGGCACATAAGAAGATTAAAGATAGAGGTAGCAGTAATAGATTTAGTTGGGTTTTAATAGGATTTGCAAGGACAATGCAGAGAATGAGCACCATAGAAAATACTGCCACTCTCTCTTTGATACCCCAAGGCTTCTTTAGGTAAGCTTTCACAGAGATCTTTGTCTGTGCCCTGCATTCAGAATCAGGACTCTTGTTTTTCAATAGAGCATATGTGGAGTATCTAATCATCTTGGTAAACAGGATGTCACATTATAACCTGCAAAAATCATTGCAGCCATCATTTTGTGTTACTTCTTTGTGTCTTGTGGGGCAGTTTTGCATGTCAGCAGTGGGCTTTTGAATAGCTGCTTGTTACATTACTGAAAGTGTTTGTGTCTCATGTCAGATGAGTAAAGGGGTGGTTCTGATCTATCTGATTAACTGGATTCATCGCACCCTCAGACGTGGAATTCAAGATGCTAAATGAAATGCCTATTTCACTTTTGGAGCCAGAAGAATTTGGAGGAGGGGGTGGGTACTTCCAGAAGGTGATTCAGCATTCCTGAAATCTGAATTATCCATGGAGGTGTCTTTCTCTGCTGACTGTTGGGGAAGCCTTCATGCATAATTTAGACTTCAGTGAGATGTAGGTAGACAGCGGTGCTCAGCGTTTTCTGTTCATTACTAAGGTTTTTCTTGGTATGCACCCAAACCCTGAGGCATCAGAAACCTCCAGACAAGTTGCTGTATCTTCACTTTGCTCCCGGTTGTGATCTCCAGCAAACTTTGGGTGTAAAATAAATCTGAGGGCAAAGAACAACACACCCCAAAAATCCCTTTAACAAGATTTCCCCATCTCATGATTCCCAGCCTTGCCCATCGCCATGTCTTCTGAGGTTCCAGTAGTGCATTAAGCAAAGTGGCAGCGGGTTCGTGTTTGAGGAGGCTGTGTGTTATGAATCAGTATTTAACATCCAGTTTGATGCAGCATTGCCTTTCACAAGTGGCTGTTGGGAGAGAAGTGCTGAAGCCTTTCAAAGTGTTTCTGGAGGAAAGACATAGTCCTAGGAAAAAGCTTTCCTGATGTAGAGTCGGCCTCTATCCCAGCATGGGGAGAAGTCTGTCAGGGTAGCATTAAGATTTGCTATATTTGTTGTCATAATGGTTCAGACATTAAAACAAACTGGGTTTTGTCTCAGCTCTTTTCCTCCTATCTCAACCTTCATTTGTCTGTTCTCCTGCAGCACAGCCATGGCCGGAGATTCTAGGATCTTCATGAACCAGGACATGGACATCGGAGTTACATCCAGAGAGCCTAAGAAGATTCCCAAGCAGGCTCGGGATGATGTCCCCATTGCCACCGATCGAACCCGCCTCATATCAGCAGAGGGTAAGAAGCCACGTCAGCGTTACATGGAGAAAAGTGGCAAGTGCAATGTGCACCATGGCAATGTCCAAGAAACCTACCGGTACCTTAGTGACCTCTTCACTACGCTGGTGGACCTCAAGTGGCGTTTTAATCTGCTTGTGTTCACCATGGTCTATACCATCACTTGGTTGTTTTTTGGGTTCATATGGTGGCTCATCGCCTATATCCGGGGAGACCTCGACCACCTTGAAGATGAGAACTGGATCCCCTGTGTTGAAAATCTCAGTGGATTTGTTTCTGCTTTTCTGTTTTCTATTGAGACTGAGACAACAATTGGGTATGGCTATAGGGTCATAACAGAGAAGTGCCCAGAGGGCATCATACTGCTCCTGATCCAGGCTATTCTGGGCTCCATTGTCAATGCATTCATGGTGGGGTGCATGTTTGTTAAGATCAGCCAACCAAAGAAGAGGGCTGAAACCCTCATGTTTTCTAACAATGCCGTGATTTCCATGAGGGATGAGAAGCTCTGTCTCATGTTCCGTGTTGGAGACCTCCGCAACTCCCACATTGTCGAAGCTTCCATTCGAGCCAAACTGATTAAATCCAAACAGACCAAAGAAGGAGAGTTTATCCCCTTGAACCAAACGGACATCAACGTGGGATTTGACACTGGAGATGACAGATTGTTCCTGGTGTCACCTCTTATCATCTCACATGAGATCAATGAGAAAAGCCCCTTCTGGGAGATGTCCCGCACCCAACTGGAGAAGGAGGAGTTTGAAATTGTGGTCATCCTGGAAGGAATGGTGGAAGCAACAGGTAAGAACATGTCTGGTCACAGTTTTGAGGGGGGAAGGGGAAAAAATGGAGTGCATTTTGGCCCTAATATTTTAATGTCAGTGTCACCTGCACTGAGAACATGTTGGGATTTGTTCTTCTCTAGTGACCGATTTAGGTGGGATATTATGGTCTGAGATAACCAGCACTTAAAAGATGGGTCCTTTAGCTCATGTTATAGTGTTTCACTCTTTGTAAGTCCAGGATTCAGATGAAGGGATTGGCCCATGATCATTTAGAGATGATCCGCAGGGAAAAAAGTAATGGACGAAGGAATTAATGCTGCCTCCTGCGCTCTTGTTTCCTGTGATCAAAATTCATGGTGCCTTTTTCCATTTCTTCTCTGTATTAAAAATTGGCTGTAACTGTGCTATTTCAGGTATTACTGTCGTGCTGCTTTTTAATGGAGGCAATGAAGGAAGTGGCCAGGTATTACTATATCCCATAAACCAGCATGTGCCGAAACCAAATGACTTGCATATGATGCGGGACATGCATTTTCAAAAGCAGCTCAAAGAGGAAAAATAGAAACTATTTTTGTGACTCTTGCAATCAAGCAGCTTAAAACAATGCTGTGTAATGGGTAGATTTGGAGATCTAGTCAGTTGATTCCCAGTTTCCTCCTATTGGTGTATTTGTGGCAGGCAATGAAAGAAGTCTGTGTCTGTATGTAATAAATCTACACCTAGCTTTCCAAGGTGTAGAAAAGCAAATGCGTACCTTGAGCTGAGAGAGTGGATGGCTACAACAGCCTCCAGGCTCCTCGCCACGGGTGGGATGCAGTGAATCTCTGAGGGGTCTGCGCAGGGGTGAAGATGCTTTTACTCTGGACGTGGCCCCATGGGGTCATTTTACCACTTGCAGCTAATTCATTTATGCTGGCCTTTGAGGAAGAGCCAGATTCTGGCCCTTGGTTACTATTAATGCTCTTCCCTTCTTGAGATTTGTCCTTGTTAGTCTCCTAACAGCCAGATGCAAGTGGAAATATTCTCTTCAATTCTTGCACCTCAGCCCTTTGCTCTTAAAGACTTTGCTCTGGAGAGCTAATTCAGTTTCCCAGTATCTCCTTTCAGTCATTAGGTGAACAGCAGTAGCTGACTTTTCCAAACAGAGCTAATGGGAGGTTATGTGTGGGTCGCACTGTACCCAGGTTGGAGTACTGTGTTGCAGAAGTGGAATTCATTTGGCATTACTAGGCAAATATTCTTTCCGAGCAGAGTATTGCAGAGCTGTGGCAAAAGAAGGGGTGGGTGGAAAAAGACTATCAAAGGCAAAGATTTGCAGTGGAAGCTTATTTTGTAGCCTAAACGTTTACTAGATACTAGAACCTCCTAATCTGAGCATGGAATGCAGTTCCTTGTTTGTGCAAAGCCTCTTTCCTCATCACACAGTGACACTATCAAATGCTGTTTGAACAGCTACTGCATTGCCTTCCTCTTCTGAAAGCTCAGCTTCTGCTCGATCTGTGTGAGAGGAAGTCATTATCAATAACAACCTCAAAATTAAAAGCATGGCATAGGAATAATACTGCTTTACAAATGGGCTCCTCTCCCAGAGGGATTGTACAGGCCAGTGCGTAATGATATTAAGAAGCAGACATCTGTGAAAATGAATTATTCTCATCTCGGAAAACAGGCTGTGAAATTCCAAAACTGGGGCTAGAAAAGCCAGTTTGCCTTGAACTTAGTGCAGTCTGGACCTCAGATGATGCTGTTGTTCGATTCAGACCCCGAGATGAGGGTTTTCTGCATGACACACAGTAACTGGCGAGGGGGGTGATTCTTTGCAGCAGTGTTTGTGCTTCCCTGCTTTGTCCTCACACTTTGTAATATTGATCAAGCAGTTTGGGGGACATTAATCCCTACCTCCATACCTTCAAATTTGCTCCAATCAAGTTCTTTGAGTTCTTTCCTTCCTGTTGTATTGTTCAAGTCCCATTTGCTCTCAGGAATGGTATCATTTACTTGCAGCATGACTTCTATGAAATCATGACACCGTTATAGCCTGGTCAGGTTCAGGGCAGTGTAAAAATGCATGAGACCATTTGTTCCCTTAGTAACCCCTATGAAAAAGGAGGACCCAGCATCCCAGTGCTGGGGAAAATACAGTTCTGTTTATTCATAAGGTATTTTGAAAGCACATCAGAAAGGCAATTGGCAACGTTCAAATGACTGAAGAATATAACTTTACCCAATAGCTTTAACCAACCATGCACATATTAAATGTGTGATGTGTTGTCTCCTCTCCAACCACCACCTCTTCTTACTGACATTGAAGCTTAATTCTGGTCCAGTAGAAGGCAACAATGGTAAACAGCTTCAAATGAAAAGCATGGAATAACTTGACACTTGAAGCCGTTGGAGATCGTTTACAAAATGAAACATTGTGGTTTGAAACAACGCTTTTAAGTTGAATTTCCAAAACACTTCCAGTTGTTTGTTTTGTGTCTTAAACCCATGGGTTTGTTTTCAAGCTGACTTGGATTTTAATAGAAACACATGAGAAACACCCTGTTTGCAAAGAAGAGAATACATATTCTGTTACTGCAGTGGGAGCTCTCTAGAGGCCCCCTAACTAACCCACACAGCAGCATAAAGCCACTGACATAGGGCTTTCCAGCCAGTATTTAAGTGTGGTTGAGGCACTGTGACTCCACAAGAGGTTAAAATATGCCAAAGGGAGACTTTTTCTGGGCTGATCTGTTGTGATCATTGCTGACCACTGTAAAGGCAAAATCAATACAGATGACAAGTGCTCTGACTTCCAGGGCTGCTTCATGGGCAATTTGGAAAGCAGCAGCATCACTCACAGCGCTGCCTTAATGAATTGGTCACAGAAATTACTTTAGGGAATTAGTTCTCTTTTGCCTTATCTGAAAGGGACGCTTGTCAAGATCAGCTTGTGATGTGACCTGCAATAAAAAGGAAGAAAGCAAAGGTGGAAAATGTGCTTGCGAAGGGAATGTGGTTTTGTTTGCACTGTCTTTCTGCTTCCCACAGTGACAGAATAGGTCTTGGCTGTTGCTGACCAGACCTCTTTCCCTTACCCTCCTGGTCATAAACCAGGGCTGCTGGATCACAGAAGAGCAGTGGAGATTCCTGATTTATCAGTCTCTCTCCTACAGACCTCGCTGCTGCATCTGCGGTGTCCAGCATTGCTATTGTCTGGGCACAGAGACACCAGTGCTTGTTACTCTTGGTTCTCACTGGTTTTCATTAACCTCTTTTCCTCAGCACCATTAAATAAGCCATAAGAGACACTTCAGGTGCCCAATTAGTCCAGTCACTAAATGGTATTTTAATAAACTCTTAGGAAAGGAGAGGCGTATATATTTCTGGCTTAGAATCTGTGTGATAAAAAGTGGTTTAATGATTAGAAGTCATTTATCTTGTGCTGCCCCTGTGAGACCGTAGGGAAACAGCGGCTTTTTTGCACCTCAATTTATCCGTCTTTACAGAGGACATAGTAAAATTTCCTGGCTGTAAATATAGGAGCAAAAGAAGTAGCATAAGATATCCTGAAATCAATCATCATTTTTGTGAGAGAACAAAGGAGGGGTGAAATGATGAACCAGACTTTTCAGGCATTCATCATCTGGTTTGGGTTGTCTGCTTGGTTTGTTTTGCATTTTGCATATAAATAAGTTTTCTTTTCTGCAAGAAGGACCTCACAGAACTGTTACGGAAACTGCTTATGCAATTATAGGGAAGAGAGGGATGTTTTGAGTCATTCTTTTCATGAGCTGAATCATCCTCCAGAGGTAGATGTTGGCAGGGTAGTCACAATAAATACCTTTGTGAGGTGCCTGAAGGTGTGAGCTTGGTGCTCTGTCTGTCCCTAGTAGAGACATGGCAACATAATCCAAGGTACTTAAATCATAAGGCCCTTTTTTTTTTCTTCTCCATCTCCAGTGCCTGGGAGCTTTCACATGCCTGGAGAGCATTCAGATAAATTAAAATCCTATTACTTTCCTCTTGCATAAAAATCAAAGTGAATCAAGCCCAGACTTGTCCCCCTCAGAAGGAGACAAGGACAAATAATTGGAGGACCGTGCTCCTACCTTCTAATATTCCTTTTCAAGTTGGAGGAATACGGACTTCGTGGAGGTTACAGTGTTCTTTGGTCGAATTAACACATTTTAGAACCACCCAAATGTTGATGCTAATCTAAAGTCATGATATTGCTTAAGTGGAGCGATAGAACATTACATTTTTATAACTACTCCTTGCCATCCTGACTTAGATCAGCCTGTCACTGTACCTCTGAGTCCATCCCTTCTTTCTCTGTACCCTTGTAGTGTAGGTGGAGTATGTATTATGCAGCGTTAGTGCACCCAGCGCAAGGGGAAAAGTCACCCCGCGCGCAGCAGTGGATGAAAACAAGGACAGCGAAGTGAAATCACTCCCAGCAATATCTGTGTCTGAGCTGCACAGAGCCCAGCAAATCTGGCAAGCACACAGTCAGCGTCCACATGACATTTTGCCAGCAGATAATCACCGAGCTCTGTGGCATTTAAATGAGGAGAGTTAATTTTAGGCTGATGAAAAATGTTGTCTTGACAGCCCCAGGGGTTGGGATATCTCTGCCCACTGAGGAAGTTCAGGCCGCGGAGCAGTACTGAAAGATTCAGCTGCGCTGCTGATGTGATCAAACTGAAGCCTGTGGCAATTCTGGATCTGGTTGGTGGATCAGGTTTTGTGGTCTCTTCACCCTCTCCCATTAAAATGCCAGGAAAGGTACTGGCTGTGATGGAGTGTTTGATGGAAACGGGCATTCTCCATCTCCTCTCTCTTGGAGAGAGACTGCTGGTTCATGCTGGCTACCCCACCAGCTGCAGCGGCAGTTAGATTTGCCCTGTGATAATGAAGTTTGATTTTAACTGGTAACCTAAGGGCATACAAGACCTGGAAATCGGGAGCAATCCCTAGCAGCGAGCCTCTGCTCCACTTGCATAATCAGCGGCACCGCAAGCACTGAGATGTTCTGAAATCAGCAACTCCCAGCGAGTTGCTGCACAAAAACTAGGCTCCTCACTGCGAGAGTCGTCAAGTAACTGCTTTTTGTCAGCACGCATTAACATTGCTTTGTCTCTGGCAAAATGCAAGCTGCTTGATCCCAACTGATTCCGATGACAGGCAGGTGCCTTATTGGTAGCGTTCCCTGACACCTATTTTACACACCAGTCTTGCCTCAGTGACTCTCTGCTCTGGAATGTAATGAAACACCTGGTTTAATACACACAGCAATATATTTGGTATCTTTTCATCTACTGGAAACCAGAAATGAGCCACTTAGAAGGGCATCTATGGCTGCCTTAAGCAGGCACATGCACAAACTCTGTATTGATGTAGTGACTGCAGACAGCAGACAGAAAAATCCACTTCTTGGGATTCTGCTATAATGAAATTATCATTAAAACTCTATGAAATGTTTATTGAAACCAGGAGACAGTCCTCTGCTCTCCATCTTTATTGATACCTTGGTGCATCTGCTTATACCTTTGTATTTCCTGGTTTCAATCCAAATTGAGTTTTGTTTGCAGCCGAAAGCTGAGTAAGAGATGAGAAAGCTCTAACTAAAACTTGAAAGCTGAAGATTTCACATTTTCCACCATTGTGCACATTTATATTAAGCATGCTTTATATTTAAACCAGATTGTCACCAAACACTTCTCTCTAACTGTACCAAATATCTGTAGCATTTAAACCTAGAATGTGTAGTTATATCTGCTTCAAGAGAAGGATCAACAGCCTTTATCAAGTACTTATTATAAGTACAGTGATGAGTCTTGTAAGAGATTTTTGAGCTTTTGAAATCCTCCCTCAGTTTCTTGTGCTCTCAAAAGATGTCCAGGTTTCAGGGGTGCTACAGCACCGAGGTACAACAGCAGAGGCAAAGTTGGCATGGTTCTTGGTGGACAGGAGCAGATGGGGTAAGGATGCACTACACCCAAGGTGTCCCATGGCCCTCGATATGCAAGGCTTAGGAAATGAGACAGCTGGTTTTTGCATCAAGCTCGCAGCCAGGTAAGAAAGATCTCAGTCTAGTGAGTTAATCCACCCCACTGCTGGCTGAACCTCAGCTACTCAGAGCAGAGAGGGCACAGGGCACATTGTCTGCAAGTGGAGAGTGGCTGCATCCGTATGCCTTTAATAGAAATAATGTTTATTGTTTCTGTCATCTTTTTGCTGTCAGAGAGGCAACAATTAGCTAGGGACATTAGAGATGCGTTGATTAACCAGGGTGGAAAGCACAGGGCAGCCTGCAAAGCAGGCACTTAATGGAATTTGAAGCAGAGACAATGGTGTTGTTTACTGGGTAGTGTAGGAGTTGCCAGGCAGGATGTCCCCACGCAATTAAAACACCACTGCACATGTGCTAAAAAGGAATATTTGAATGGGATTATGGAGCAATTACAAGTTGTCTTATTGTGCTGGCTCTGTGTACCCCTGGGGTTACAGAAAGCAGCTACTGCAGGGAGCTGGCAGTGTGCTGAAAGCCTTGTATTGTTCCTTTCTTAATTGAATACTTACAGCCGGAGATAGCTGTGGTTGTGTCTCTGGAGTTCAGGTTAACTGTCAGGTTCTCCCCCAGGCAAGGAGCTATTTCAGGCCCTGATTATAAGCAGGAGTTCCCTTAGGATGCCCACATCTAGCAGTATCCCTCCATCTTGGCCTTGGGGACTTCTAAAGGAGACCTTTCTGCTGCACTTGGAAGGCCATGGTAAGCATCAGCCAGTTCATTCAGGGACCTAATCTGAGTGTTCTCCTCTCCTGCTCTTGTTGCTGGGCTTTGAAAGCCTCAGAGCTTGGAGAAGGCACTCGAAGGCCTTGATTTCTGGTGCAAAACCTGCTCTAAAGGCAAAAGGACAAGTTTAACTTTCTCTTTACCATGCATGCTGCTGGTTGTCTGGCATTCTGGCCTCTCGGCATGAGGGAGCAGCAGCAAATGGGATTAACCTTGCAGCCCTGGCCCTCAAAACTGCCAGTAATAAAAGCTGGTGCCCAGGCAGGTCAACAGTGTGTCAGCAACACAGCAGGGCTCAGATGTTACCAGACTCCATGAGCTGCTCTTTGCTAGCTGATAAAAGGGAGTGAAGATAAACCACTGTTAATTCAATCCACAGTCCATCAATACATGGAATGCAATACACTCATGAGCTTGGCTGTGTGGCAAAATGGGGTTTGGTTCTGCCAACCCCACACAGTTGGATTAAACCCTCCAGAGGTACGTATAACCCAGTTAACCATATAAATCAATAGGAGCTTTGGCCTTCTCCACTTTCAGGATATGCATCTCTCTTAACCAAAGTGCAGGAGGGAATTGCTGACACTTCCCTAGACGCGGAGGGATGGGGTCAGACACAGTGGTGGGTCACCTGCTATGGGGCCATGTGGGTCAGGCTGTGCGGTCCCTTGGCAGTGTTGGATGTCATTGTAGCTGTTAGTATCAACCATGCAAGCAGCACCTCAATAGAGCAATGTGAGGACAGAGAAGCTGCTTAGTAATACCAGACTTCAAAATCATAAGAGCAAGGTTCAGGGAGCAGTCTGAAGATGCAACGATGAATCCGCCCCTTTCCCTTTGAGTGCTCAGCTTTGTCATGATAGAGGCTTTTGTGAGGCTTATTAAGGGAAGACCTTTTCTGTGCCTCAGAGCAATCAGGTATGGAGATAACATGAAAGTGCTTTTAAATGAAAGCAGTGGTTGGGTGAGCATGTAAGGAAGCTTTGCATTTAACATCCCTCTGTTTCCACCCAGGGATGACTTGCCAGGCTCGCAGCTCCTACATGGACACCGAGGTGCTGTGGGGACATCGCTTCACTCCCGTCCTCACCCTGGAGAAGGATTTTTATGAAGTCGACTACAACAGCTTCCATAGCACTTACGAGACCAACACTCCTGTGTGCTGTGCCAAAGAGCTGGCTGAGTCTCGCCGGGAAGGGCAGCTCCTCAGCCACCTCTCCAGTGCCACCCTCCTCAGAGAAGCAGAGACAGCAAGAGGGCAGCAAGAAGAAGAGGAAGGTGTCAGGGAGCCAGCAGGGTTGAATGGAGCCAATGGGACAGCAGGAGAGGTGAAAGAAGATCTGCTTGTATAACACCTGAACTGCAGGACAGTAGGTACCCACGTACATGTACTGGGAGACTGGTGAGTCAGGAGTTGACTGGGAGTCAGCTGAGATTTATGGCCGGATCTCTGCTGCCTGCTGCTTGATCCTGGCCAGTCACTGCCCAGCACTGTGCCTCAGTTTCCCTCCCCTTTTAGCTGTACAGTGAGCTTTGCACTCGTTTGCAGGACGTTTTGATCTCTACGAATGAGGCTCACTAGATATCATCACTGCTAGATCGAAATTCCCACCCGTGGTCGTTGCAAAAGATGTGCATTGGGCGTTCAGAGCTCTTCCCCCTTGAGAGGGTATTTCAAAAGTAAAAGTCCAGAATGTCCCATCTCAGTGCGAAGAATGTGGTTTCATACTTTCACTTAATTTGTGAGTCAATGTATTGTAGACATTGTTACTGCTAAATTAAAGGAAGAGGAAAAAAACCCCTCTCTGGTGTGTAGTGTTTTGCTTTCATGAAGTTTGCAAACAGATCTTTAGCATTTTCCTCCAGGATCACAGGCGATGCGTGACAATGTTCCCACCAACCCTTCAGCATGTTCAGCCCATGTTTCTGCCTGTCTTCTCAAACTGAGGTGCTATCTTTACATGCTCTTCTCATGGAGTCACTGACACGTTTCGTGTGCTCTCAGTGAGCAGAGAAAGTTTAGATCTTGCCCCAGTGTAGGTTTCCGTCCGGATGTCCCAGTTTCAGTTCGGGCTGATCATTTAAAACAAAGTACGTAGCCATCTGGGAGTGTGAAAGTAGCAGTCTGCAAGATTCTCTGCTCCTCTGTGAACTACGTATTTAAAATGAAGGTTTGGGTGCTGATGTTCCCATGGAACACGCACTGACATAACTGATGCCATGATGAAAAACTGCTACAGATTTGAACAAGACGTTAGAAACATGGCCATGATGGGGAAAATCTCCTCCCTTACCACCCAAAATCTGGTGGGAAATACAAGATACCTGCAGAATTGCTTCTGTATCAAAATGG
The DNA here is from genome assembly GCF_028554395.1 of Pezoporus wallicus. Lineage (NCBI taxonomy): Eukaryota > Metazoa > Chordata > Aves > Psittaciformes > Psittacidae > Pezoporus > Pezoporus wallicus. Next base: position 848,307 of record NW_026641918.1, on the reverse strand, counting down.
ATTGAGGAATATATAATATGCGAGAGTTGCTTTCTATGTAGGAAGTACTCTATGTATATCTGTGAAGCAAATGCACATTGTATTACAGCTGTACACTAGAGATCTTAAATATGGGTTTGTCTCTTTATTAATACAAGGACAAGATAAGCTGGAAATAGAAAGCAATAATCATTTCAACATGTGAACAAAGAGGAGAATACTATCCATAGGGGTCAGAGATACTGTTTAATTAGAGACCTAATGTTATAATGTAGATAGAAGACAAATTTGTATGGCGGAAAGATGGCCGTGACATGACTCCGTTGTACTTGGTAAGAACCAGCAGTCAGCTTGGCCTCCAGGATGTAGGAATTGCCATGATGTTATACGGTAAGTTTGGAAGTGAAGCACCTTCGTTTGAAATGCTTGTCAGTTGTAGAAAGCATTTTGCAGACTTGGAAAGGTTTGTGTCTTTCCAAAGGGTCTCATTTTAGGTTTTGTGCTCAGCTTCCTCCTGTTTTTTCCACACTAAGTCTCAGAGGAACAGAAGGAAGAAAATGGGGAGAGAAACAGGAGAGGGATTTGTTCTTTTTCTGAGACCCTCCCTTCTCACCCTACCTCAGCAAAACAGTAAGGTGTTAAAATTGGGTTTCAGGATGTTGTTATCCTGTAGCTGAAGTGAACTGCTAACGTAGGGGATGGTAACAGGAAGTAAAACTGGAATGGATCGTGCAAGTCAGAGGCAATTTCAGCCCCTCAGAGAGATGTTGCATAAGCTCTACTCAAAGAGCTGACTTGTCCAGCTCAATTCAACATGAGAGAGAGCTTGCTCTGTGTCCCTTACATGATGCAGGAGAGAGCTTGGAAAATGGCATGAGATTCCCTCTGTGCCTTTCTTCTCCTTCCTGCTTGTCACCCGCCACAGAGAAGCTATCCATCCTTAAATACCCTGAAAGTTCTTTCACCTGCTCATTGCTCTTGAGACTTCACCCCACTAAACTGCTCTTTCCTAATAGTGTTGAGTATGAATGGTGCGAATCTATTGTGATGTATGGGAAGGAAGACAAGAAGTGGGTTTCTCCCCTCTTGAGCAAAGCCCTTAAGCAGCTCTGTACTCTGTTGGCTTCACAGACTATTTCTGTGTTTGCAATTTGCAGATATGCCCAAGTACCCTGCTGAATCAATGCTTCAAACAGTGCCTGTGCGAGCAGCAGCAAAGGAACTTCCCTGACTTCTGTAGAATAGGAGAAACATCCTCCTGTGGTTTTTAATAAGCTGAGCAGATCTGGAGGAGGAGGATGTCCTCCAGAGTTGAATGCATTTGATGTGTACATGGTGGGGAACCATATATTCAAGTTGTGCAGCATGGCAAACAGGTATGTGGGTTTTGTAATGCAGCACAGTCTCAGGGGCAAAGCAGCCCCTGGACTATCCTGTGCTCTCCTTGTCCTGAAAGAGAAACTTAATTTACTGAGTGTATTGAGCTGTTCTGAAAGTAACAGAGAGAACCTTTTCCAGAGCTGTCATCTCTGAAAATGATCTCAGTTTCCCTGCTGTTCCACAACATATGCAGGACAATGAACTGTGGGAATGGAAGCATAATAGACCCGCTCTGTGCTGTAATGAACATTCAAATCCAAGTCTGCCTCTCTGATGTGAGTTGAAATAGCTCACATAGATATGTCCACCCACATGAATATTCAATATATACTCTACACTCTGTACTTCGAAAAATATTAGCTAATACTCCACAAGAAGCATTTGCAATCTGTAAACACGCTCTTTGTGTACAAATAACCATTCACATTTATAGAATGAGCCCAGTAAACAAGCTAAAAATACGTATTCAAAATACTGAATGACTGCATCTGCTTTATAACTATCCCCGAGAAGCTGGATGATCTTTCAGGTAATTGAAGTCACTTAATTTCAGGTGTGTTTTTCTGTCCTGCAATCATCAGTGAGGGCTTCCCAGTGGAACAAAAGCTGCATTTCTTATTCTCTATTTTTCTCCTTCTAAACAGGATAGTTGGGAAACACCTTTCTAATGCAGAAGAGGTAACGAGCTGTGAATGGAGGCAGGGAGAGCTGCTTACAATAACTGTGCTCTGTGATTCTGCCTGGGTTTTTTTGGAGGGTTTAAGGACTGAAGTGGAGGGAGCTGCATTTCCTTGCATCGGTTCCTTTCCCAGGGCTGGCTGTTTAACTGGTGTGGTCCCGTGCAACGCCACTAGTGCTGACCTATGTGCCTTGGATGCTTTTTCTCCTCCATGAGTTACCGTACACCTATTAAGCCTATTCATTCTGACTAAAGTATGTTTCTTAAACCAATCTGAAGATGCCTAGACATGAAAAATACAGTGTTTTGCCTTGGTAGTTAGTTCCAGGGGTTAATCAACGTGACTGTTAGAAATGGACTTTTAGTTTTCATTTTAGTTTGCTGGCTTTAACTTCCACTCATTGCAAGACCTGTCACTCATTGTTTCCTCTTTCTTGTTATTACAAATATATAAGATCTTTCAGGTCCCTTCCAACCCAGTCCATTCTGTGAATCTGTGATATATCTCCATGAGAAACAGTGCATCACGAAGCTGAGGTAAGAGGGAATGATATTTATACTGAAGTCATTAATACCCCATGACAAGCTCTGTGCAGTGCCAGCCATATCTGCTGCAATATATGAGAGGCATGTGGCCCGGATGTGTTAAACAGCAGTTTGGCAGATGATGGAGACGACACTTAATTAAGTTCCAGCGAAATTAGGCAAGCTTTCAGTCCATGCATGAAAGTGCAGTTTCCGTTCCAAGGCGAGTGAAACAGTCTGAATCTGATATTTTGACTGACACTAGCCAGGACTTATTTCCAGGAGTGCCTGGTCATTTAGATGGATGTGGGAAGGAGGACCTAGCTGTTGGCATATAGAAGAGGTCAAGGGCAAATTCCAATTTCATTTAGGGTGGTTGTACTCTCTCTGGGAAGCGGGGTGATGTTCCAGTGGAGCCCAGTGGGTCCCCCCAGACCACAACTCAGTTCTTCAGTAGCAGTGGTTGTGCTTTCAGGGAAGGGAGGGCTGCATTTTCAGGCTGTATTCTAGAGCCACTGAAGCGGTGCCACTGGTTTAGCAAGCACGGAAGGTCACTGGTATAAGCAAACACAGGCTTTAGTTCAGTGGGGTGATCTGAACTGGGGGGGGGGAGCACCAGCCTGGTTTAATTGCTTGGTGATGTCAGAACCAGGACTTGGAGCAGTCAAAAGGTTGGAAAGCTCTGCTTTTATTCACAGAGGGTTTGAATCGTAGGAAAGAGAAGAAAATCAATGCTTTCTCCTTACCTGTGTGTAGAAATGAGGTGATCAGTGTGTGTCATAATCATAGCGTTAGATTTGCTACTCTCTAGGTATCTCTTCACTCCTGAAAGTAGACTGGCTTTGTGCATACCTGATGTAGAGACACTCTTTCTGCTTCTGCTACCCAGAGGGGGCAGGTGCAGCAAAAAGCTGAGCCTTTAAATGAACACTCACATACTGTAAAGAGCAGTGGGCAAGGAGGAGAGGAAACACCATGGCTGAGCCATCTAAAGAGGGTTTTATTTGCTAAAGAGGATGGTCAAGTGTCTCCTGAATGAAACAGCGGTCAGTTTGCTCACAGCAATAGCAGGAAGGGATAGCGAGGAGACCCCATTGATACCCAGGGCATGTGGAGTGTCTGTGGCACTTGAATTTAATACCAAATAGCACAAGTTATTTAAGGAAGGGTGATTCCAAATTGAAAGAACTCTCTTCTTCAAGCCTCATCTTGTAACTGAAATATTCATACAGCTCCTCATTCAGCATATAGCCATTGCAGGAATATCTGCAGTATGTCATGCCTTTTGCAGTTGCAGTGTGCAAATTCAGCAAAGCTAGCCTGCATTTTCTGAGTGCAAATACATCCATTTGGACCCATTATTCTTTCAATATATTTTCCTTGAAAGCACTTTCAATCAGTTTGAATGAAACTGTGTTTTTATAGTATGCACAAACAGCAACTACAGGCTCCCCTGAGAAGCCACTGAAATCACTGTGATCGATGAAAGGTTTTGGGGTTCATGTCAGAAAATCCCATTCTTAAAACAGGGTTTAATTTTACCTTGATCCTCAAGTCCTGCATGGATTAGAGCTCCCAAACTTAAATGCAGGTAAAGGCAAAGGTTGATAGAAGATTCTATGGACATGTTTCTGTCCCATAGACGAAGCAGATGCTTTCCCCTTCCCACCTTTGTTACCCAAATATCCAGTAGTGCCTACAAATCTTTGTGTACAGCTCAGTGAGCGGTGAGATCGACGTGGCTGTTCCAATTGCCTGAAAGTGGGAGAAAAGCACTATAGGAAATCGTAGAAATAGTCTGTCAGATAAAATACCTGGTGAGAGTCAGGATGACAACTGCAACCCTCCATGTTTATACAGGTTCATCACTGAATGAGGAAAAACCTCAGAGTAACAGGAAAATTAATGATGGGAAAAGCTATTCAGTATTCCCCCCCCCCTGTTTGTTCTGGGTTGTTCCATCATGTGTCCATCATTGCCATGCCAAGCAAATGAGCAGTACAATCACTACTGGATCCGTGCCCCATCTGCTGCCCTCCCATACGGTAGCAGAGCTCAGCTGTTTCTCTTCCTCCCAGAATAGAAAGAGGAGAGGCAGATGCCAGGTGCAGGCAGGGAAAGTCATTGCCTGATGGACCCGAGGAGGCAGGCCAGGAGGGGTTTGGCCTTCCAGAACAAAACTCCTCTCATCGCCAAGCTGAATACAGAGACCGTGGGGCTCCAATAGTGATGGGAAGAGGAGCAGGACCAGGACCCAGATCCCACGGGGCAGTTGGCACAAGCCTTTTATAGCAAAGACTCTTTTCCCCCCACATTTAATTTCACAATGTCAGGTTGTATTGAATCATAGCTCCCTCCTGCCCTGTGCTTCCCCTGTCTGGTTTTATTTACCCATCTGCTTTCAGCCCTCTTGCAGTGAGGTTGCAAGCTGTTGTGCCTGCAGAGTTGTGAGCGCAGCAGGGCTGAGTCTTGCAACACACGTACTGGAGGAGCATAACAATGAACTGAATGAATTACTGGTCCTAGCTGGTGTAAATGAGCAGCCAGCCCAGAACAAAGTGCTGGGCTCCATTATATACAATCCTGAAGAAGCAACATAATTGGTGGCTAAGGCAATGGGCTGTGACTCTGAGAACTCACGTTTTATCCCTGACTTCCACTGACCTTTCCCTGTATGCTTCTGTGCTAGTCTGTGCTTACACATGTTGCTTTGTTTGGTGTATCATTAAGATGCTGCAAGGGCTGGAGCAGCTCTGCTCTGGAGTCAGGCTGAGAGAGCTGGGCTGGGGCAGCCTGGAGAAGAGAAGGCTCCTTAAGGGGAGACCTTAGAGCAGCTCCAGTGCCTAAAGGGGCTGCAGGAAACCTGCTCTAGTGGAAGGTGTCCCTGCCTGTGGCAGGGAGTTGGAGCTGGATGAGCTTTAAGATCTCTTCCAGCACAAACCAGTCTGAGATTCTGTGATTCAACCCCACGACTGAGCTGTGTCCCGGCATGGAGCAGTCTGTGCAAGGAATGTTATCAGCTTATGCCTTGATTTGATGGTTGACATGGGGTGTTTGTAGTGCTCAGAGTAAGGACAGTTTCTGTACCTGGACTAGTAATTGTTCCACTTACACAAAACACAGTCATTAAACTGCCTGAGTGGTTGTACTCTTCTGATGAGCTTTCTGTCTCCCTCGAGCTTGTCTGTATCAGGCTTTATTTATAGGCTCCCCTGACCTTTTCATTACTCAGAGTCTCTCCTGGATCCTGTTCTCTGTATGTTACCACATCAGTTTTTCTTGTCCTGTTTGACATTTAATTTTTATTAACTGTAGTGTAGGTAAAGCTGTTTGTTTTCCAGTGTTCTTCTCCTGCTCTCTAGCCAATAGAAGCTGAGCGTGATGAGCAGGTCGAAGGAGGTGATCCTGCCCCTGGAGTATTGTGTGCAGTTCTGGTGTCCTCAACATAAAAAGGACATGGAACTGTTGGAACAAGTCCAGAGAAGGGCCACGAGGATGATCAGGGGACTGGAGCATCTCCCATATGAAGACAGGATGAGGAAGTTGGGGCTGTTGAGAAGAGAAGGCTGCGTGGAGACCTCATAGCAGCTTCCAGTATCTGAAGGGGGCCTACAGGGATGCTGGAGAGGGACTAGAGACTGTAGTGATAGGACAAGGGGTAACGGGTTAAAACTTTAGATTGGATATAAGGAGGAAATTCTTTCCTGTAAGGGTGCTGAGGCACTGGAATGGGTTGCCCAGGGAGGTTGTGAATGCTCCGTCCCTGGCAGTGTTCAAGATCAGGTTGGACGAGGCCTTGGGTGACATGGTTTAGTGTGAGGTGTCCCTGCCCGTGGCAGGGGGGTTGGAACTAAATGATCTTAAGGTCCTTTCCAACCCTAACTATTCTATGATTCCTGAAGCACAAGGGAGAATTTTCTTGCTTGACATTTTGAGATTTTTCCACCGGGACATTGGAAGTTAAAACTGGGTTTAAGGTGGATGATGTCTTCTTGAGCTGGTGGGAATTACATGAAGATCAGTCTCAGTGCTGACCTGCGGGGTCTAAGTGTGTTCTGGCTATCTTGTAGCACACCAGGAGGCAGCCACTGGTCAATGGAAAACCCTTCTGCACCTCCTACTTCCTGTACTCTTTCCATTTTGTGCAGAAAGTGGGATTAGCCTTTGGGTTTGATGCAGAGATGGAGTTTTCCAGCCACACTTAACCTATTTGCCACACCCTTTGATGAGTAATCTCTTGTTGTTACTCATTTAACTGAAAAATTACATTAACTCCAGCAGTTTAAGCAGAAAAGCAAATAAAGGAACTATTCACAATGACATCCAAAAGGGGAATGAATACTTGAGAGGCAGATGGAGCAACACTTCCATTAGCTCCTTTTCATCTGAGAGGGTCCTACCACTTCACAGAATCTTTCACTCTTAGATCATGTGTTGTCTGCCGGCTCCTCAGCAAATCCTTGCCTCAAAAAGAAAAGATTCTCTCCATCTCTTTGGTGACTCACTGTGTGTATTTCACTGTGAAGTGTCTTACACCGGATTTATGCTCTATATTAATCTCTATACAAGCGTGTTTATACAAACATTTATTGGAAATGGATATATAGCTCATTTCTGACACTAATGGATGGTAGGGAAGCTTAAGCTACTGCCACATCTCACCAAAATGAAATGTTTTAATTCAGTTCAATAGAGCAACTGTATTTCCAAATGCCAAGGGAAAGCATCTCAATGCAATCACTGAGGTCAGAGCCTTGGTGCCAGCACAGGCGGTTTCTCTGGGAGAGAAAGGAGAAATAAGGCTGTGCCCTGCTTGCCCTATCACCCTCTACAACCACCTGAAAGGAGGGAGTATAATTCCAGATAATGGAATATTTCACATTCCTTTTAGATCTCTGAATTCCTCATGGGACAGTGGTGTTATTTACTGAGTTATGGTATTTTGCTACTGTGGCTAAAGGGAGTATTAGGTGTGAATACTCAAGGAGTAATGCTTTGCAGTGATAGCTGCGTTCATGTACATACATTTAAGTAAGGCTTAGATTTGCTCATTTGTCATAAGTCTTCTCTGGAAGGAAGGAGAACAAGCAGGCAGTGCTCCTATAGAGGGAATTTGAAATTCAAACTAGATGTTTAGGTGTCACTTCAGCTGTAAAATAGCCTTTAGTTCTGATGGTGGAAGCGGAGATTCCAATTACAGTTAATTTGTATGCATAAGGCTTGGTTAGACAAAGTATTAAGGATTCTTGGTTGCTCATAATATTTCTATAGTGCACAGGGCTTTTCAGCACGGTCACTAAATTAGCTCTTGGAAGCAGTTGTTCACTATATTAATGTAATATATCCCACACATAGTAAAACAAGCTGTTTGGCCTTTCAAATGAGAGGACCCCAGTCTTAATAAATATTGAATTAGAAAATCCCTGCATAGGGAATACAAGCTAATTCTTTTCTTTTTTCGCCAGCTGGGAGCTGCTCTGTGTGATGTATGGTACAAACTCGCCAGGAAAGAGGAGCAAATTGAAAACACTACCCCTGTGGGTTCCCTTATTAGACTTGAAGTGACTGTGAAATTCACAGGACACAGCTCATTAAAACAAGGCTGGCAAGCTGTGACCTCTCGAGTAGGAAGATAAGATCCATGCTGAAAAACAGGCTGTTGCTTTGATTGTAGGGTACCTCAGCTCCCGAGGAGGAGAAGAAATTGCATAGCTGCTTCTTAACCCCCTCATTACCAGAGCACATTGGTCCTTATTAAAATGCATCTTCAAGGGAATAGGAAAACAGTAGCCAGGTCGCTCCAGCCCAGCTGAAAACAAAAGTGGGACCACTGGAGAGCTGCTGTCATTCCCTGTCACAGCTCCCACTCTCTCAGGGATGTTGTGCTTCTTGGCCACCTTGGTGTGCAGTGAAAGCAGCTCTGGCTGGGTATTTCATCCAGTAAAGTGGAAATCCAGCACACCACAAGGCCACGAGCTAGATGATGGCTGCTCTTTTCACTACTGAGATGTGTAAACAGTACTTGAGGATACAGCCTAATACTAGCAGTAGACTGAGGAGAGAATCATCACAGATGATGACTCCCTGGCCCTGCTGAGTGTATGAGGAGGGAAGTTTCATAGAATCATAGAACCACAGATTGGTTTGTGTTGGAAGGGACCCTAAAGCTCATCCAGTTCTCATTTCTAATGTTTCATTGATATTCTGGGCTATTCCATGAAGTAACAATCTCTTTGGAGTATGTAGTGTTGAATTCATCCTTTTGCCCACTAAACTTTAAGAGCACTGTGCTTTGTATATGAAAAACCTGAAGTCACAGGAGGAAATGTCCTGGCTATTGTAAACCAGCGTACAGCATTATAGAACTGTCTGAAGCCAGACAAGAGGGTTGTCTGCTGTAGACACTCTTACTTGCCCTCAGGCACAAGTCCTTAAAATTTCTCTGCCAGTATACCCTACCTGGGGTGCTTTCTGTTGTGTTAGTACCAAACCTGCTATAGTACAGTACAGAGTATTCAGTTAAAGGCTGTTTGCCCTGAAGGAAAGAACAGGGTAATTTTTCCATGAACTTACTCCAGGTTCTCATAAATCCCATTCTCATGCCACTAGAAGCCGGGGAAGAAACGTGGCAAGAATGTTAACATTTTCTGCTTGAAAAAGCAGCTATCATAGTAGTAAGGTTCAATCCCTAAAGTGATCATCTAATTCTAGTCTGTCATCTTCTGTAAGTGAATAAACCTGAATCTTAATTCTATGCCTGTCAAAGACTAAATAATGCAACGTCAGCTTTTAACATGATTGATCCAAATAAAGACCATGAAAAATGTAGCCTGGTTGGAGACATTCAATGAAATAATACATTTCAGAGAGGGTTCCCCCCATCACTGCCAAGGCGAAAGACTTGAATTGTGGGAAAAGAAAGAATGAGATGAGAACACTTAAGGTGATGTCGCTCTGCATGAGGGAGAGTGGAAGCTGAATACAAAATGGGCTCAATAATTAGGAGTGAGATTCATGCTCTAGTGAACTGGGAAGGGCTGCTCTGATGTCTTACGGAAACTGGGATCTCTTGAGGCATGCCAAATTGCATTTCCAAATGACCAGTCAGCCAGTGATGAAAATTTTGGCTCTGCTTTCCATAATAGAGAAAAGAAGCAGCAACCCTTATTTTTGGCATGTGGGGGATTGGGAACTTTCCACTAGGATGAATGGGAAGTGGGAGTTCAAGAAATACCAGTTTTACACATTTCTCATGCCTTGTGTGCCATTCTTGCAGCTCTTCCTGGGGAGAGGGAGGGATGTAGAGACATCTGACTTGAAGTAGCAATAAGAAAAATGCTTTCTGATGTTGAACTTTATGCTATTATGGTAGTCGATCATCATCTCATTGTGTGCATCCTGTATCTCTAAGCCATTGGGGTTTTTATTTGTTTTCCAATTGAAAATAGGTTCTAAATGTACCCTGTTGTCATTGTGACATAGAAAAGCAGCCTTTTCCTAATCAATTCAATGATCCACCTCTTACATAGTCTGCTGGTTGTTAAAGGATGGGATTATAGTCTTTGTAAAATGATTGTAAAACAGGGGCCTGGTTCAAAAATGTTTTATTCTTGTATCAGTACTTTCAGTGAGCGAATTTAACTTTACTTTAACCTTATCTTGTGTGCTAGGAGACCCCATGCCTGATCATGCTGAAAAGGGGACATCTTTCTGAATGTTTGATTTGCACAAAGTGCAGAAAAGAAGATAACCTGGTAGGGAGGGAGAAGAAAAGCGAGACAGAAAACAGAGAAAGAAAACAAAGGAAGGAAGAAAGCCAGGAAAGTCCAGGTTTATTTTTAGGAAGGGTTTATTCTTAGTCATAAATCAAAGCCAGGCTGGATTCAGCAAAGCATTTGTACACAATGTTCTGATACGCAGGTGTCCAGATACCCTTCATCAAGAGCCCAGCACACAGGGCACGGGTTGGCCAGCCCTCTATTAGCTTGGTTCATCCCAGGGAAAGGGTCTGATTTCTTTTGTGCCTGTGCTATTAATAACTGAAGTGGAAGGGGAAAACTGATAAGTTTTAAATACTAGGATCATCCTTTAAAGTCAAATTACATTTGACATATACATTTATTTCTCTCCTCATTAAATCTATGGTCCTCTTCCTTTAAATAGTGCACATTCCAAAGATAAAGTAGGAAGTTACTGGAAAACTCTAAAATGATATCAAGGAGGTTCATATTTCTTGCCTAATTGTCACAGAGATGGATGCTTTGGGAATATTTCCAAGACTACACTTGGGTTAGTAGACACACTTCAAACCCATCTTACTGAAGCTGTAGCAACTGGTAAAGGATGGCAGTGATGTTATGTCCTGCATGGCAATGATGAAGCTTCCAGGATGAGCTGACACAGCCTGGGCCCTGAGCTCCTAGTGATTACACAGTGAATCTTTAGCACATCTGGCAATGTAGGAAAGCTTGTTCAGTAGTTAAATTACTAGTTTGGGACTGCAAGCCTTAAACTTCCTCAGATGATGGCTGATCATGTATGGATGGACACATTGGACCCTTTGCTGGAAGGCTGTGCTCTCACTATTGAATATTGCTGAGAGGATGCTCAGCGTCGGTAGGGGATGTATGGCTTTAACTCCAAATTGTGACAAGGCAGAAACTGGACAGCAAGGTGTGAAGATATGCTCCCTTGCCCCTTTTTTTTCTCCTGTACCCCCTCCATAGCCATAAGTGCTGACAGCAAATCTGGTTCCTATTTGTTTTCCCCCCTTCCTATCAAAGCACATGGCTGTCCAAAGGAGGAATCCTTTCACGCCTATCTGCAAGGTCCTTCAGAGGTGTTAAGAGTAAACTAGGTGTGAACAATGCATGAAGTGGGCACACACATGGAAGCTGAGGGGTGAAAGCATTTGCTCAGTAAAAATAGACTCAGGCTGTTGGCAGACAGAGGTGTCCCTAGCAGATAAACCCAGCAGTGATTGACAGGAGTTGGGTTTTGTTTTATTAATTCATCAGTTTCCTGACCTTCTGAGGATGGAGAGAGTTTAGCAGATAGGTGAGTTTGTAATTTGCACTTTAGCACTGATAGATGTGCACCTCTCCTGACTCTAAATAGAACAACTAATACCAGGTTTTAAGCCCTGCTCATCACATAATGCACTTAATTGAAATAGAATATAAATGAGGAATTACCAGCTATTAATGATCCCATAGCAAACTGTGAGCGAGCTCTACTCCTGTTCAGTCTGGGTGACTATTGTGGAGGAGCTGCAGCTTTTGAGTCCCAAGCATCCATCCAGACGGTCCTCTTTGATCATCCTTTGGCACCAGAACACTTGTCTCTGTGCTTGGTTTTAATGTTCTTTCAGGTGAAAGACTTATAAATCACGGGCTTGCTTTTTTTGACTAAACAATAAATTGTAGTATGGGTTTGCTGTGAACATTCCTCATGTATAACCATCACACTACAGATTGCAACACTGCCTTCAACCCACAGATCTCATACGTTCGCATCCCATAGAGATCAGCGTATTACAAGCAGAAAGTGATTTCCCAGGCAAGTCACCGCTCCTGCCTGTATTATTTTATGATATATGGCACATCTGATATAAATATAGCTGGAGTGCAATAGAGAAGCTTGTTTTGCAACGCAAAAGTATTAGGCTAACAGATCTGATATTGAAAAGATAGATGTTGCCTTCAGATTTCAAGTATTTGGCCTGCTGTTTATTGTGCTGTCTCACTCAACCAGCCACCATGCAAGCCTGAGCCTTGCTGCTTTGCAAAAGCAAAGTGTAAAATGGCATTACAATGCAGACTGTCTCCTTTAGGCACACATAACATCTACTGAACGGGCAACCCAAGATGGGGAGGGACAGGAGAAGTAAGCTAAGCTCTGTCTTTGTTGAAATCCATGGGGTTTTTGCCACGGGTTTCCGTGGGTTTCAGATGTGGCCTGATGGGAGCAAACACGCACTGAAATTTCCAACACTCCATGGTTCTAGATGCACACACTTTAAAAGCATTAATGGTGCATCTAAATTTAGAGCCCTGCACTTCTCTTTCATTAAGAATTCTACTTCAGCTCCAGACAGACTCCACAGAATCTGTCCCCAGAAAAGCCCCACGCACTATTCTGCCTGATGCACAGCATAGCAGGAGCTTGCCGTTTTAAAATGGCCTCATCTAACCCGCAGCTGCTCAGCACTTGGTGGCCTTTCCACATTCATTCTCATCCTCAGAACTTGAACCTCTGCTACCCCCTATACTTACATGTCATGGGGCAAATGCTGCTCAGCTGAAACTGCTACAACGAGCTGATCTGAGCCTGGAGCAGAATCTTGAAGCCTTGTGTGGATGTCTACAGAGAAAAGAAACACATGCTGGTGTGCAAACATGGCTTACGTTTGAATTCCCCTTCCCTTGTCATCTTCGAGTGAGCTGTCAGATGCCTTCGCTTGTTTCTCACAGATGGGGAAGCTGAAACACAAAGACGCTGAAAATCAGCTTTCAGATAAGGCAGTACTGCCGAGACGTGGACCCATCCAAACACCTTGGACATTTTTTATCACTTTATTATCTCAAAAGCTTTTGTGTCACTTGAGCAGATGGGCTTGAAATCCCTGGTTTGTACCTTGGTATTTGTCTTTCTGACCTTGTTTGTTAAGGGTTGTTAGATGGGAGGCACTTTTGTCATCTCTTGGGAGGCGGTGCGTGTGGCTTTCTGTTTTCCATGGAAACCAGAGTGGGAAATAGTTAACGGAAAGCTCCTCATCTCTGCAATGAGGGAGAGTAGGTTAAGAGGTTTTGGGGTAAAAGAAATACATCAGAGCGTGGTTCTCAGAAGCAGACAAGGGCAGAGCTCTCTTCCTGGGTCAATCAGATTCATGTAATCTCCAGAGCCTCACAGTGGTGCTGAGGGCCTCATGGGTCTGCCTCACACTCACACTTAGCCTGGAAATTCTTGCCTGAGGAGCTCTCACCGGCTCTGGGAGATGATTTGGTCTAAAGCTTGCAAAAGCACCCCTCTGTCTGGAGATCTCAAGGCAAGAAACCTCTGTGCCTCCCTGTTTTAAGTGAGGAACCCCAGGAGTCTTTGGAGCACGGGCCACCCCCATTTAACCTGAGATTCCTGCAAAACCAAGGGCTTTCCTTGCTGTCGCTTTCAGCTTGTCACTGATCCACCCAGCAGTGGTGATTGGGGCTGAAAAGCAGCAGAGAGGCCACCGGCCTGTGCTGCAGCCAGAAAGATGCCACTTCTAAACCAACATAGTACTGCTTCAGAGCAGATAAGTGTCCACTTGTGATGTTTGCTGAGAAACCTTTTCATAAGTGTGGACCTTCCCCCTCTTGTGCCTCGGTTTCTCCTTTGCTATGAAATGGGATAGCTCTGTCTGGACTATTGTGTGACTTTACTGATGCTGATAAAGCGTTAATGCTCGTAATGTGTTAATGGGGCTTTGTTACTGGTTAAGCTTTCTCCTTGTGTATGCAGACTGTGGAGAAAAATCTCTCTGCTGCATTCCCTTGGTATTTTTTCATAGCTAGTCACGTTCCCTCAGCTCGACAGCTTTTCCTTGGGGAATGACCATTGTCTGCTTTTTCCCTGGCAGGAAAGAAGGGCTGCAATTTAACAGCAGAGCAAAGCACTCAGATCCACACAAACACCCAGAGATTAAATACCTTCCCCCACCTGGAGTCCCAAATAACTTGCAGAGTCTCAGCATGCTGTTTCCAGAAAACAATTGTGCTTGGAAAGAACCTGAGCATGAAACAACACAGGGCATATTTTTAAGTCTTTTTTTCTCCTTCCTTTTGTCCCCCTATTCAAGGTCTTTCCCTCTTTGATTTATGGATTTGGAGACCATCTTTAATTACCTCCCTCGAACAGCTGCCTGAAGCAATGCTCACTAGGACTTAGACAGATGCAGTGTGCAGCCCTCCTGGGTTTTGCATAGCAACATGCTGTGAGGAATGGCCATTAATACACAGTGCGAAGGGCAGAGTTTCCTGTTGCCGTGCTATTCAGGGTATGAATGTGTTGAGACCTGCTTGTGCCTGCACACAGGCTCCATCGGGCACACGTGCTTGCGCACGTTTTCTCTCTGCTCTGTAGCCAGTGCACCGGAGTCACCATCACAAGGGGCATGTTAGATGCACAATTTTCTGGCAAGGGAAATTGCTCTGGATGGGATGCCTAAAGGCATTTTCAGTGCTGGGAAATAAAGGCTCACTTATCTCCTTTAAAATCGGTGCTCAAAGATGAATAGCAATGATGAAACCCTGTCACGGTGCAGACAGGTCTCCAGACACAATGCAGTTCACGCCTGGGACTGTTTGGCAATCACCGTCAGTCCAGTTTGGGTCTGGGCACTCAGCTCCCCACCTCATGCTGCTTTGTAAACTGCTGTCTTGATTATCTTGCAATCAAAGGAGGGATTGCCATGCTTCTGTGGGAAACCAAGGAGGGCACATCCAGTTAGCTCAGGGTTCGGGACAGTGGACCAGAACGTACCAGTTATCTGCTCAGTCCACACCAAAGGATGAGCCTCCACAGCTTCACACTAACAGCAGCACTTCCACCTTTGCAAGGAGGATTAAAGCTCCTGTATGTTTACACACACTTTAACCTCTTGCTGAAGGGTTGATAGAGACCATGTCTGCATCACCACCCTGGTGCTGAAAGCGCTGACTTCTGTGGGTCTTTTCTTCCCCATTTACTGTTGGGATCCTCTTCTACTTGTGTGCTTGGGAGGATGCAAAACTGGAGCTATTTCCATCGAATCCTATTTCAGCTCCCTTAAATCGTTTCATACACAAAAAGCTTGCAACAGCTTCCCCTTGGAAGCACTGAGGTTGTTGTCAAAGCCTCAGGAAACCCCTTTGATGTGGGACAGATAACTGGGAAGGATGGTAATGAGGTGCTGGGAGAACTTCAATCACTAGTGAGGGAGAGGCAGCAGCATTTCTGGTGCTGACAGAGCAGCACGATGCAAGGACTGTTGTGCTGTCAGCTCTACACTGACAACCCAGCAGAGTAAGGAATGGCTGATTAAAAGCTTACAGCTGCCCCTGGTTTTAGTGCTTTAGGGACCCGGCTCTGACTGAATTTCTGGACAAGCAAATTTAAGGAAATACTTTTTTGGTCAGCAACTGAGGGAGCACACAGGCATTCAGTTTGCAGGCCGTGTTCTTATGTGCACCTTTCCTTCCTTCTCCCTGCCTGCAGCCTGTTGAAATTGGACATTCTTTGGGGCAGGAACTCTGTCCTCCTCTTCTTGCATGGCTCAGAATAGAAAGGGATTTCACTCTTGGGTGGAGCGTATTGATATCAGGGTTATAAATACAATGCTAGTGACAGAACTCTCTGGTAAAATGGCTTTGTGCCTGAGCACATTACGGAAGGTCTTTAATTTAAGCTAAAGAAGTAAGGAACTACATCATGATGCAGATAAAGATGGTTTCCAGGTCCTGCTTACTAACACTGAGCTTTACCTCCCTTGTGCTCCCAACCACAGGGCACCTCTGTGGCTGTTACCTCAAGGACTTACATGGCAATGCTGGATTAGGGATGTAGTCTAGACCCTATTTTGCAGCTGGAGACAACCAGGGGCACTGCAGCTCAAGAACTGATCCATTACCCACTTCCTGATGTTTAACCTGACCTTTCCCATCTTTCATCTCTCCCATAAATGCTCCTACTGCAATTGGTTTCTGGGGCCATTGGGTACAGTAAAGTATCCTGCCATTAGCAGTCTGGAGGCAACGTGACCTAGCTGGAATGGCACGAGCTTGTCATAGGAATTCTGTTAGCTATGTGATGGTAGATGGTTTGCTTACTGTCTCCTAGCATCTGCCTAGACAAAAGACTTCGTCTGATAGTACTACCTTCTGCAGAGCTGCCATAAGGAGAGAAACATGCTAAATACATTCCCCAAGCCAAAGGCTTCTTTGGCATAGCTCTGCTGTAACAGCAGGACCACAGCTCAGCATCCTGTGCTGAATAAGGCAGAAAGACAGAGCTGAGTTTTGATCTGGGTTAAGCCTTCAGTGTCTGGCTCCAAATCAGAAATCAGAGTTTATTTGTTTAGTTTTCCTACCCAAAGCACTGCTGGTAACCCAAAAGGACTGTCAGGAACGGTGCCTGCTGCAAGGGTGGGCACTAGGGAGAGTAACAAAGGCAGTGTGTTTGTGTGGCTGGGGCTGCTACTCAATAAATCAAGAAGAGACTCTGGCTTCTCATCAGAAAGTACCATTTTACCCTTTTATGCTTTTTTAATGAAACCATTTCTTCCTGAAAGGGAAGCGAATTGCCTTTCTCCTAAGTGGGCATTTTCATGAAAAAATAATCTCCAAGTTTGCATTACATCCTTGAACAAGAACTCCAAAGTAAAATCTGCTGCTTTCCTCCCCTGCAAAAGGGGGAAAAGAGGGAGAAAATAAAGAGAGAAAGCCTGAATTCTCAACACATGTTTTTGTGAACAAAGAGGCAATCTGTAAAAGCTCCCTCCTTTCTGAGATGCTGGGAATTAAGCTGACATTTCCATAAGTCCTCATAAACCCCAGGGGATTATTTTTGGTGGGCCTCAGCTAGAGAATGCCTAGTGAGATGAGTGGGAGCAGTGTGCTCACAGGTGGGCTTTGTTACCCTCATCAGGCACCCAGAAGGTTCTCTGAAGCTGTTGATTGTTCTGGGAGTGTTGGGCTTGAAGAAGAAGGAGTGCAGGGAGTTGGGTTCACTTTATTGTGTTTCCCTGAAATGAGAAGTATGAGTTGAATTTGGCTTTGCTTTGGGAAGAAAGTAGTTCTGTTTTTGTTGGAGTGCTGGGGTTGATGTGCATGGGCTTCTCCTTCACTTCTCCACTTGCTGTGTGGTTATAAAGGTGAGTTTAGCACTGCCTTCCTCCTTGAGGACTAAGATCAACAGCATGGCAGAGAAAGGAGGTAAGGAAAAGTGGAAGGGATTTGCACGTTGCCCTTAATAGTGGTATGCAGAAAGAATGCTGGCTCTTTTCTGAACGTCTTAAACTTCTGACTGATTCATTTGTGCCGTGATGGTGACCTTCCTGGGGTGGGATTTGTCTGTGCCTTGTGCTGTGGTGTGGATAGACAGTACGTTCTGCACTTTAGAGAGGTTGCTTGCTATGTTTTAGAGTCTGGTTGTGCTACCTATTGTTAGTATGAATGATGCTTGCATTAGCACCAGGCAATGATCAAGTGCATGTTGTGTCTTTGTTAAGAGATGCTTTTTGCTTTGCTAAGTAATTCTCGTTCCTTGCACTGAAACATGTCAGAGTCTAAAACCATTACATTTGGCTTTGTGTCTGTGGTTGTTGCTAACAGCAGTGACTTGCTGGTCCCAAGGCCCCTCTTGCTCTACCTTTCCTTTAAGAAAAAGTCTTTGGACTATGCCTTGCTTACACCACGCAGCAGTAACATAAGCTGTATCTAATCCTGATTTTGTGTTCCAAAGCATTTCATGTGAGTGGCTGATATCACTGTCACTATATAAATGAGGGAGAAATAAGCACAGAGCAGACAGATGATGAAAGTTTCAAAATGAGTCTGTAGAGGAGCTTAGTCTGAGTCTGAGACCTTTCCACGAGTCTTTTGCCTCCTCTGCTCTTTCTCAGCTGCTGTCCTGAGCTGTGATAGACCAAAACAAGGAGGAAAGGTGATGCCTCCTGCTTCACGATGTGCAGCAGACAAGTAGGCATGTCTGGATGCAAACTGGAAGCTGGTGGATGTTGTGGGTTGCCTGAGAGATGTGATTGATTTTTGGCTGAGGCTGTGTTAGGGAATCCTGATGTACTTTCTGGATGGGCTAGGCAGTATTTTCTGTGCCTCCACAGTGAGGGTTTTACAGAAGCCTCGTTCTGCTGAATGTAGCTGACTTATAAATGAATAATCCCTGCTGCTGGGACTGCTGTGGAGCAAGATGGCTTTCCTGAACGTATGTGTAAATAATTCATGCTATTCAATTAGTTGTGTTCCCTGTGCACAGCTCGTTTACCTGCTGTGACTACAAATATTCCTCTATATGGTTAGAGTAGGTGTCAGAATATGCCAAGCATGAGAGGTTCATGTCTCTCAGAAAGAGCCTTTACCCCTTGTTAAATGGATCTGAAACCCTTTTGACAGAGACTATGAGAAAAATCTGGTTTGTTAAACACGATGCTCTGCTTCAGCAGGAATATTCCTGCAGAACTTTCCACTTGGATCTTTAGATCAGAGGCAGATTCAGGTTGTATCCTGGTAAATCCCTGCTCTGGGTCTTTTTCAAGTTCTCCATCTCTCCCCTTAGAGCTTTCCTGGAATGATTTCAGTGGTCTGTGCCTCAGTTTCCTGACTTGTAAACCAGGAACAACAACAATTTTCCCCTACTTCTCTGGGTTTTCCAATTTACTGTTTTTATTTACCCCCCCCCCCCCCCCCCCCATGTTTCTTTGGAAAGCAGCTACCCCCAGCAAGTACTAAATAGTCTTTTTCAGTCTCAGGCTTGAGTCAGCTACACAGGCATCGGCCATTCTGTACTGCAGGGAAAAGAGTGTGCTGGCAACACCAGTCCTCCATGGGCAGTAAAAGAAGGATCCAAAGGAAAACAGGGGGAAAGAGTCTAAAGCCAGTTTTCAGGGTTCCATCATCTTTTTGGCACTGATGTTTTGAAGAGCTTTGCTGATGCTGAATTGTATTAGCAAATAGGCTTAGACCACTCTAGTAATCCTTTTGCTGAGCTCATGTTGTCAATTCTCTTTTGCCTTCCCTCAGCCTTGTTGCTGCTCTTGTCTGCATGTGATCATCCAGAGCAAGACCAGAGGAAATCCAGGGGAGACTGCTGGGATGCCTTCCATCTTCTGCCTATGTACCAGAAACCTGATCATCCGAGGATAAGTAATATTTATATGCGTTTAGACACCATACATAACCTGTAAAATAGCTTTATTTCCAAGTTACCATCATATATTACCTAAAAGCAACTTAAAAATTATGGTTTAGCTTTTTATATATATACAGATGAGGAATCTGAAGCATGTTTTTCTGTAGAAAATACCTATGTTTATATCAGACCCAAATCTATCTGGAAAAGATGTTGTTCCTTATGCTCCTGCTGAAGTCTGTTTAGAAGAGGTCCCAAGCAAGGATGGCACTGTCTAAATAACAAGTATTACTAGTTTGGGACCATTTTATTCACTGGAAAGGCTTCTGAAGAAACACACCAGCATACTGGGAATCTGATGGGAGATGCAAAAGGCTTTGCTAATGTGGAAGAGAAACAAGAAAGTAGTCATATAGTTGCATGAGCTGAAGAAAGTGAGATGGGTGCTTAGTAACTTTGGACTAGCTTTGAATCCTTATGAAGGAAGTTTCATTGCTCTCTTTGGTTAAAAGATGTGTTTCTGTTAGCCTGGGAAAAGCATTTCTAAATATTAGCTGTTACCACTGTGATTTGAAGCGTGGCCTCTATCTACCTTCCCTTCCTTCCCTAGCAGTTCATCTCTTTGTTCTGGTCAAGCTTTGTACTCGGATTTGCAAGTGATGTCCAGAAATGCCCGGTCTGCATTGCAGTGATTTCTCTCTAAACTGGAAATGTGGAGGAGAGGCCACTGCAGGTCGTAAGGGTTGCATTACTAAGACTGTCCTGGTCACTTGGAGACTGAGCTGGGAGCAGGCAAATGGATGGAGTGATTACTCATGAGCTTATAATATCTCCTATTAAAGATGTCGCAGACAAGCTGAGGAATGTTTTTTTTTTTGATGGCAGATTGTTGTGTTGCTTTGGGTTTGATGCTGCACTTTTTTGAGGCTTCCTCTAGCTATAGTTCTAGCAGTTTGTGTAATGGTGTTTCCAGGGAACACATGGTATAATGGAACATGAAGGATTATGTTCTTCCTTAACCCATTTAAATGACTTAATTAACATTGGATTTTACTGAGCATGTCAGGATTGGAGACACACCATGAGGGAGAAATATAATCTAATAGGAAGGAATATACCTTTCTGGAGTAGTCAAGCTGCGAGATTAAAAACAAATGTGGTTTAGAACAGACAAATGAATGGATGCACTGGGGAAGGAAATTAGCACTTTCTTGTTCTTCCCCACCCTCCAAAACAAAAAAAGTACTTAAAAAGCCTTAAAATTCCTCCCACTACTTGAGATTTGATGGCAGTATTCGAATGCCATAGTCAGTTTTGCGAAGATTTAAAGGAAGAAGAAAATAGAAGGTGATGGAAAAGGATGGATGATGCTGTGTGGCAGCGTGGAGAGGGAGTCAGCTGGGGTTGAGGTGTCTGTAACCCTAAAATACACTGATCGGATGCACGACTGTATCCTGTGGGCTGTGGGAGTTCCCAGAGTGTTTGCCTTGGAATGGAAGCAATTTAATCTTTAAAAGTAATAATGAAAGAGCAAACTGTAAATGAGCCTTTCTGGCAGAGCAACAGGGCCGCAGTCCCGGGGGGAGATGCACGTGCTCGCATGACAAATGGGGTCATTAAAGCTAAGAGTGTAAATTGAGTTTTGGCAGTGGGTAGGAGCCCTTATTATGATGGAAGGCATTAATATGGGAAGGAAAAAAGGGGGAGGAAGAATTGACTGGTGAGGAGGTGATCTGGGGCAGAGAAGCAGGGTAATTCTGTGGCTGTTCCAGCTATCTACTTCATTGCAAGGCAATGAGCCCATTTAGTTTAGCAGAGACTTCAGCCGGGCATGTTTTAGAAGTGTGTTAAAGATGATCAAGTGTCACCTTATTAACTATCATCCAGGATGCTGCTTAACTTCAATCTGAGCTGTTCTTTACTCATTTAGTTTGCTCTGGGGCTTTGCATTTGCAGCACAGTGATGTTTTGCCTATGGATTCTCCTTGTTTTGGTAAGAGTTTCTTATTATAGGTGTTTAAAAATCTCGGCATTTGATTTCCTCTCAATAGTCTTTCAGTGTGGGAAGTGTAAAACAGTGTTAAAGGCCAAGGTAGCCAGCTCCCACTGACAGTTTAGGGAGCTCTGGACCTCTAAATGTGATCTTCCTATGTGCTCTGTTGCATGCTGGTGACAGACAATGCCAGTATCTCGCTCTGAACGAGAGATTCTAGCAGATAGGTGTCACAGTCCCTCGCCTCTGCCATGGAACTTGTGTAAAGGCATCTCACAAGGTGTTACTAACTGTGCGGAAGTTCTTGCGTTAGTATTAGTGCACTAGATCTGTATTTCCAGTTCTCTGAAGTTCAGTTTCTGTGCTCATCCTAACACGAAGATTACTTGTGAAATGCAATTTAGATTTGCCTAGCTCACCTTTGTGATCCCAAAGTCTGTGCAAGAGTCAGGTTATTCTGCACACTCCTCAGACACGTAGCAGGTATCAGAGCCACTTGGGCTGTGTATGAACATGCTGCGAATGCTCGTGGAGCTGTTTCGGTGCAAGCCATGTGTAGGTGATGACCAGAACCAGTTTTCTGTCCTGGCACCTCGGGCGTGGGAGCAGGGGCTGGATGTTGGCACCGTACAAGCCATGATGGAGGACATGAGGCTGCCTCACAGAGCGGCACTAAGCAGATGGAGCTTTCAGAGGCGAAGGGAGGGCGGATTGCCATGTCGGAGGCACCGTTGCGGAGCTCTGTGTGTGTAGGTGATTCCCAGCAGCATCTTTCTGTCCTGGCTGTGACAGCAGGGGCCGGACGTTCGCACTCTGTGACCCGTGCTCTAGGATGCCCGGCAGCGGGTACCAGAGCCCGTCCCCGCAGCCCGTTGCCTCGCAAACGGGCATGCAAAGGAGGACGGGAGGGGGAGTCTTGGGGCGCTGCCTGCTTGGTACCACATAATTGAGCGTGTGTTTCCATCTGGTGACCACAAGCGGTACTGCAGAAGCTGCGCATCACCGGCGCATGGTGCGCTCCTGAACGCGTTTTAGGTGGCAAAGCGAGGAGGGATTGGCATGTTGGTGGCACCATTGCGGAGCTCACCCTGTGTAGGTGATGCCCAGCACTAGCTTTCTGTTCTAGATCGTCTGCTGTGGGAGCAGGGCCTGAATGTTCACTCTCTGTAAGCATTGCGCCCAGATGCCTGAGAGCAGGAGCTACAGCGGCAGCGTGCAGATGGAGTTTTAGGTAGCAAAGCGAGGGGAGATTGCCATGTTTGTGGCACCTTTGTGGAGCTCACCATGTGTAGGTGAATCCCAGCAGCGGCTTTCTGTCCTGGCTCCTAGGGATGTGGGAGTAGAGGCTGGACCTTTGCACTCTGGGAGCTGTGCTGCTGAACCATGAGAGTGGGCACCAGGGAGGCAGGAGGCAGATGGAGTTTTTGGTGGCAAAGCAAGGGTGGATTGCCCTGCTGGTGGCACCGTTGCTTAGAGCACCCTGTGTAGCTGATGCCCGGTACCAGCTTTCTGTTCTGGCACCTTAAGCGTAGTAGCAGGGGCCGGACATTTGCACTGGTAGAAAGAAAACCAACTTACAAGTGTGGAGATTTGCTGAGGCAATGTATTACAGCCATGATGAGCTATGGAAGATGATGGTTGTAGAGAAAAGAACAACTCAAGAGAGATCAACTGGAACAATGGGTAAGAATAGACACTTCTGGGGGTAAGATCCTCTTTCACTGACTGCTTAGCACTTTTATTTTGCTGGTGAGCCAGCCTGTGAGTGTTTCTTTACCTTGAGAAGCTGCTGACATGTAAGCCCAACTCTAAATAGTTTCCTTCTTTATTAGAAATAGCCACTGGCACAAGCTGCCACGGGAAGTGATGGATTCTCCATCTCTTAAAGTCTTTAAATCAAGACCGGATGCCTTTTTGGAAGAGATGTATAGCTGAACAGGAATTATTGGGCTCACTGTAGGAACAGGGGGATGGACTCATATGGCCTGCGTTAGACAGGAAGTCAGCCTGGATAATCTATGGTCCTTTCTGGCTCTAAGATCTATGAAAGTTCAGATCTGCAGCCAAAGTATGGGACTTTTCATGTGTTTTCATGTGTTTTAAAAACAAAATCACCCCGCAGTATGGGAAAGCCTCTGAACTGCTTGGAAAGCTCCCAGTACCCGTGGATTTATTCTCACTGATACCCGAAGCAGTGCCATTTCCCAGGAAATTGTCTTTTGTCTAGACTTCAGATGGGGTGAAGAGCTCAGAGGGACATATGGGGATCTGGGGAGCAGGCAGGACACCACAGGACTTGGGTTGCACCCCTGTTAGGGGAGACAACTATGGGAGGGACTATGTACCACACAGGGATGCCAGCAGGAAGAAATTCTCTGGCATGGCTGGTCCAGGCTGCTAAGTTTGACTGCCCAGCTCTGCTGCTATGGGATACCCCATGGAGAGTTAGAGAGGGGCTGGCAAAGAGTTTTGCCATTGCCCCAAGTATTGACTTGGGGTCTGTCTCACTGGCTTGCCATGAAGCAACCACCCCCCTTGGGGTGCCCAGGAGGAAAATGAGAGACACGGCTGCTGCAGTAAATTCATAAGCAAACCAATGTGTCAGTGATCAGAAAAAAAGAGGGTTGACAGCCACATCTTGAGGTCAGGGATGAGTCAATGCAAGTTGAGTTTCCTTGTGCATGCTGGCTGGTGTCTGCAGCATGCACTTGGGTATATCACTGTGTGGGGACCCCTTCCCTGTGGCTTTCGTTGCCTCAGACCTGCCTCTTTAGCCCGAGGGTGGTTCTGGTGGTTTGAGCTGGAAAGAGGCTGAGCCTCTGCCAAGCTTGTTTCATGTTACCTGCCAAAACCTCTCCAAACTGTCGCAGCTCTTGGCTCCATGGAGTGGTTGGGCCCTCAAGCCATCACTGCAAATGCATCCTCTCCACCATCCATCCCTTTCCCAGTCCCTCAGCATGTGAGGGGGACTCTCCTTCACCTTCTCACCCCAATTAAACTCATCTCACGTCAGTCACAGCAGTAGGGCAAACTCCCTGGCCATGCAAGCAGAGCAGCCAAATGGAGTGGTGCTTGGAGAATATAGTTTTGGCTCCATCTCCCCTTTTCATCGATCGGGAGATGAATGTGGAAAGCAAGCCAGAAGCACCAGTAGTGAATGAATCCAGTGGGTGCAAAATGAAGATGAAAAGCATGATCCGGATGTGTTAACAGGGACGTTGTGATCCAGATCTTACAAAGGTGAGCCAAAAAGAGCAGGGACCAAAGTCAGCTTTATGAGGTTATAACCCTCGTGCAGGTTTTCCCACTGGTCTAAGAAGAGAAGAGTGTGTTCCCTGCGACTTTTGCCTCCCTAAAGGAGAAAAGGGGACAGGAGGGGAGGCTTCCTGCAGCTATGAGCCTGTCTGCACCTTCCACTTCTTGTGACCTCGGGCTGGAGGAATACGGGTTTGCGCTACTTCACTGGGGCTCGCTCACCCCTAACCCCCCTCTGCCCGCTCGCTGGCTCCAGCCCGGGACTTGCAGTGCCGGCCGGATGGCACCAGGTGGCCCCCAACCACGCTTTTCAGGCCACGGGGACCTTGTTTCCACCCGTGTTGTACCGTGAAACCCATTCCAGAAACGCAAGGCAGCGGAGAGCGGCTCTTCAGAGACAAGCAAGATGTAAAGCACAAGCGTTTAGTCCTGCAGAGAGAAAAACAAACCTTACAGCTAACGAGAGGTGCCGGGAAATGTGTGCAAATCTCCAGCTGCTGCTCTTGCTGCAGCTCAGATGCTTTTTCACATAGCATTAAGCCTCGTAAGTGAAGTCAGCAGCGTAGAAACTGTCTTCAAGAGTCCGTGTCCACCTTAACCTTAAAACCAAGCATCTTCATTACCCAACAAATGCCTCTACATTTCCTCCTCTTCTTAATTTAAGTGCAAACATGATGATGTTGCTACCCAAACAGTAATAGATGAGAACTTCCAAGTGGCATTGTCTTGCTGCTAATAGTAAAGGGAAATGAAATGGGTGAAACTGTTTTCTTTCATTACCCAAGCAGAAAGAAAGACTAGTGAGTGTGTTATGATGGGCAGGGACCAGCTGCTTGCCCTGCATGTCAGTTAATCCTCATATACCATGGCATATGCCTTGGCACTGCCATTTTTGGAGCCAAGTCACTTGCCCTCTCACGATAGCTCAGCTCCCAACCGTTTTGAAAGCAAATTCACTCCTTTCCTATGGTGGGGGTGACAGCACTTCCCTCCCCTACAGATGGGCAGCACAGATGAACACCCTGAAGACTGAGCTTCTCCAGATGCTGCAATGAGGGCAACCAGAGGCAGAAATAACAGAAAAGCAGGATAATGCCCCATCTGCATGCTCCAGATTGATCCCCATGGGCACAAACAGCACCACAGCACAGTGATTTCTGCCAAAGCAAGGATTTCCTTGTGCACAGTAACTCTTTGGTTTTATCAGAGGACCGTGAACCCTTTTGTTTGTCCCCCAAAGAGCTCCTGGGGTCTGGGGGAACCCTGGCGTAGGATTGCCTTCAGGAGGCGTGCTTGTGCTTTCTTAGGTGCTCACAGCCCTAGACAGAAGAGGCAAAGCAGAGATGCAATGCCTCCTCTTTATAGTAAACCTTCTCTTCTCTGCAGGAGATGCGGCTTTCTGGGAAGGTGCTGCCCGCCACCACCACCAGTTTAAGTAGAACAAGTGCTTTTAATGGTGAACTACAAAGGTTTGGGGTTTTGAAGAAGCAAAACCAACTTCTGGGGTGCCGGAATTGGAGCAAACTGTGGGCTTCAGTGTTATAAATGATTTGTAGAATCGGAACAGTTTGGGTTGGAAGGGAGCTTAAAGATCACCTAGTTCCAACCCCCTGCCACAGAGGGGAAAAAGATAATGTGGAAAAAGATAGTCTCAGCTCCAAATCCCCTTATTCCTTCCCCCAGGACTGCATCCCCTCTTTGCATCCCCTTCTCCATCTTGGGAACCATCTCCATCAGCACTTGCTCCCTGTTCAAGCCTTGCAAATCTGCGATGTTTCTAAGCAGGATCACCTTAAAAGCACCCAGATAAAGCTGGGGAGAGGCAGGCAAGACACACAGCTGCTTGTTGAGACTCTCCTTTTGATGAAAGCCAGCGGGGCTTTCACCAATAAGGCAGGAGTGAAAGCAGGGCCTCAACATTCGGCTCCTTGTTATTAAATTGCTTGTAATTCTAGGCAATGTCCCAGGGCCTGCCGAAAGGGCTGCATTCATCATACAACAAAATAATAGCCATCATCATGAATAAACTCTAATGGGGAAACACAGAAGCCAGAGCACAGGTAAATGACAAGGGCGGAGGATCCTTTTAACGTCTGCAGGATGAACCCTTAACGCTTCCCTTGGAGCTGAATGCACTTCAAGTATTTTCCAATCATTCACACGTTCTTGGCTTACGACTTGCATTGCATCCCTTCACTAACACAGTAGCTGCGATTTCAAGGGCTGTGATGCTCAGAGCAACCATGGGTTCACTGTCCCCCATTAGCCAGATCCCACTGTGCTCCCTGGTTGCCCCCTCCTTTCCTATCAGCCCCATCCCTGAGCTCATCTGGTCTCTGTGCAAGCATGGCCAGAGAAGATGGAGAGGATTTGCAGTCACTGCGGCTGGGAGCAAAGGGGGAGCGGGGTGCTTAAAATAAACCCAATCCACACATGAGTTTTATTGCAGCCGTGCTGGGTAAGGCCAGGGCTGTGTCCTCTGGAGAGAAGAGCTGGCCGCCAGCAAAACTCCTCCTAACAACAATTAATGGCATCTAATTACTCTTTCTTTTGTCTTTTATTTAGCAACAGGGCTCAGCCCAGGAAGTCCTGGTTTCCACTGTTGGAATGTTTTGACTCTGGGACTGCAAATGGCTTAATTTCTTGGACAAACACATCTATGAAAGTCCCCAAGCTCTTACTGGTCCTCTCCTATGTACTTCCAAAAGTACTGGGTACCATGGGGAGATACCCTTCACTATCAGCATCCCCTCTGCTGTATTGCATCTCAGCATGGATGGAAAAATTTCCCTCCTTCCTTTTCCTTAGTGTCCCCTCAAGGCCTGTGTCTGTCCCAGGGAAGAAAGCCACCAGCTCAGAAGTGTGTGATGAAATGGTTGCATGAAGCCAAACCAGTGGCCCTGCTACTGACTCATACTGGGAGCCAGAAGTAAAGGGCCAAATCCTTCCCTGTATCCTCTCTGAGTGCCAACAGCCACAGCACTGGGATTTCCTGACCCAGAAGTGGTTTCTTTAGTAGCCCTCAATGGATTTTTCTTCCTTCAGTTTCTTGAGCTGGTTCTTGACCCTGTGTCAGCCTTTCATCTTTTCTGGAAGCTTTTGATAGCATCTTCTGCAGTGGATGAATGGGCTCAAAGGTGGGATGCAGCAGGACTCAGCTCCTGGCACAGCGTCTCCACAGACGCAGCAGGTGAAGGAGTGGGACCATCTCCACAAGGCCAGAAAACCACAAGGATCAATTTTAGCTGCTTTGAAAGAGCACCCTGACGCTGAGCACCAGTGTAGCTGAAACAAGTGGGGATAGGTGTCCAGGATGCAGAAGCAGCTCATTGCAGATGGGTTTTTTTGGGAAATTATTGAATCATGGAGTGGTTTGGGTTGGAAGGGACCTTAAAGCTCATCCAGCTCCAAGCCTCTGACACAGGCAGGGACACCTTCCACTAGAGCAGCTTGCTCCAAGCCCCTGTGTCCAACCTGGCCTTGAGCACTGCCAGGGATGGGGCAGCCACAGCTTCTCTGGGCACCCTGTGCCAGCGCCTCAGCACCCTCACAGGGAAGAGCTTCTGCCTAAGAGCTCATCTCAGTCTCCCCTCTGGCAGGTTAAAGCCATTTAAAATGGATTTACCTCCATTGCTAGGAAAGCATGAAAATGGGGCAAAACTCTTCCCTTGAGCTGAGGGCAGGGGAGTGATCCCTTTTGTGCCACAAAAGGAGAACCAGGGCAGGGTAGGAGCCACACGTGCAGGCAGGAAGAGGCAGCTAAAATAAGCAGATGGGTGGAAAAGGGAGGAGAGAATATTATGGAGATAACAGAAAGGTTAGAGAGGAAAGTCAGGGGAAGTAAGAAGAAAACACCCTGAATGTCATGGAAAGGTGAAGCGGAGCCTCACGACCAGCACAGAGCACTGAGATTAGCAGAGCCGTGTCGTGACGGATAAGGCTGTGTCGAGACACAGCCAGGGCTGCCCTTCATTGCCCTCTCCTCCGGCATCAACCCAGGGGGTCACTTGGACATCATCCGTAATGTCATGTGTTGGGTCCCAGAGGCGCTGCCTCCTCCCCTGTGGGATGGCCTCCGATCATTTCTAATGTGGGATGTCTCTTGTTTCAGTGGCCCATCCACGTGTGGGAACAGAGCTGCTGCAACACTTTGCTGCTGCTTCAACCTTATCGTGAGCCAGATTGAAATGCTCCGGGGTGCGGGATTGTGTTTCCCACATGCAGAGCGAGCTCACAACCAAGCCCCCAGGTGCCATTACGTCAGGTTCGTTTGAACGGGCTGGGAATAACACCAGCAGCATTTGGTGTCAGAGCCCTGGCCAGACACCTTTTCGCTTGATGTCATTCCTGCGGCAGCACCCCCCAGCCCCGAGGATGCTCTTTGGCCTTTACGGTTTACTCCCATTTCCTGACTGCCAATCTTCATTTAACTCATTGAGCTCTGCAGCACGACACGGGCAGGGGGGGATGAGCCTCGTGGCCTTGGTGAAGGAGCTGGGGCTGCAGCAGCTGGAAAGTAAAAAAGGAAGAGGAGAGGGATGGGGAGATAAAGCCCCCTCCCCAGCAAGCTGTGCTGCAGCTGATAAGAGCCCTCATGGGTTGTAATGGGAGCCCTGGCTGCCTGTTTCCTCACAAAGTCATGACTCAGGGATAATGTTCACATCCTCCAAACGGCGAGGGAGCTAAAAATACAGCCAGGAAAATGCGAATGAGCTAGTGAGCATGAATGAGAGCGTGAGTGAGAAATGCACTGGGGAAAAGAGAGAGGAAGCATGAATGAAAGAGCCTGGGAGAGAGGGAGTGAAAATAGCCCGACCCTTCCAAGTTTCCAAGCTGCAAACCTTTGCTTGCAATCAGCGCTCTGGCAAAGGCATGCTTGCAAGGTTAGAATCCCAGCTCTTGGATTTGTCCTAGCAGGCAATTCTCCTGGCATCATCTCCCGAGACCTGAAGGCAGGACAGCCGGGAGCATCCCTGGGCATCCCCCATGCCACAGCATCCTCCACAAAAGAGGGTGTCCTGCCTACTTGGGGGTACTTGTAGACACAAAGACATGCTTATGCCTGCCTTTGCGCAGTCCCTAATGCACAATCAGGATGTCCCATGGATGCACACACCGATGTGCCTCTCCACCCTCAGCATCAGTCTTCACATGGATGGAGCCCCACTGCTCCCCCAGACCCTATTTCTCCAGCATTTCCTAGTGTTATATTTTAATGAGCCAGTTGCTGTGCATTACTGCCTTCCCCCTCTTGAGCCCCAGGCACCTGCATGTGCACAAAAGCTCATTCTCCTGAAAAGACAAATGATTTTGCCCCCCACCATAGCCTCCTTTTCTCACAAATGGCCTCTTGGAGCTAAAACATGCTTTACACATTTATCACAGTGCTGAGGTTTCACCCGCAGACCCCTTGGCATCGGCTGTACCAGCACTGAGGAAAGGATGCTCCCTGTCCCTCATCCTGCACAGCCCCCCTCCAAAGCCAGGGTGGATAAATGGGCCTTAGAACAGGGCTTTAATGTTAGGAGACATTCTTTGCTCAGTGTAGAAGGTGTATTCCAGAGCAGGATTATACAAAGTGCTCTGGGTACGTGGGAAGCGCCTGAGACATCATTTTCTCCATGATTTTGTCAGGACTGAAGAAAACCTCCTGCAGGAAGCAAATCCCCTTTCATGCAGATTGCAGGGGTTCGGTTACAGGGAGGTTTTCCCACCAAAACCCCAGTTTCTGGTGTCTCCTCTCCCTCGGCATCTCGTTTGGCAGCACCAAACACATGGGCTCATGTGGGCAAGCAGCTGGTCCCTGCCCACAGCACCCAGCAAGAGCTGGCAGGGAGCAGTAGCCCCGACACATCCCGTCTCCCGACACATGCTGGAGCCTTGTTTCAGTTATTTCCTCCTGGGATCTGGCTGATTTGACTCAGCCCCTCGCCTGCCACTTCCCCACTCCTGGATTGCGTTCCGAGTGTCTTTTGTCCAAGGTTTCCTCCAAGGGGTTGGGCTGGGGGAGGAATGAGTCCACATAGCCCAGGGGAAAGCCCATGGGTCTGTAGGAGCCATCAGACATGCACTGACGATGTTTAATGCATCCTCAGGAGCAGCTCTGGAGCATGCAGTTGTTGCGAGGATGCCGAGATCAGGGTGCTAGGGCCAAGCCAGAGGGTAAAAGGTAGGGAAAGAGGTTCATGGCTGGATGGGGACATGTTACCCTGGTGCTGATGGTGGGGGCTTTGTGGCAGAAGACCATCATGCCAAGGGCCAAAGCTGCTAAGAGACCCCTGCGAACAGGAGGGTCTCTGCCACTGCCTAACTGGGGTTTACCTAAAAAGAGCAAATCCAGCCCAACACGTGCTAAAGCCCTACAAAAGAGCAATTCTTGTACCCCCACCCTCAGACCTGCACAGGAATTGGGCTATGGAGGGGATGCAGGTTCCTAAGCAACGTTATTTAGGAAATAAGTAAGGAAGGGATGCTGACACCTGAGTCATCTTGGTGCTATAGGCACTGCAGGATTCCTGCCAGTGGGAAGTCGCTCCCGGCTGCTGTCTGGGTGCCTGGATGCCAGCAGGTCACGGAGGGACGAGAACAGCCGGCAAAGCCAGGCTAAATTCAACCCGTATCACAGATAGGAAGCGAGATTAGGTCCTCCTCCGTCATCGCTGCTGAGCCCAGTGCTCCTGACAAAGGCCTCAGGGGTGAGCCTGGTGCTAATCCAAGGAGCCAATTTTAGAGCCCGTTCTCCGCAGACAATCCCTGATTGTTTGGGCTGTTTTGAAGTTTTTCCCAGCCGCGCCGTCATCACATCCTGTGACTTGGCAGGAAAGGCTTTTTTGTGCAGGCACCGCTGCCAAGAAGCCCGAAGAGGTGTGACAGCGTGGGCTGCACGTTCACCCCCGTGTC
This sequence comes from Pezoporus wallicus, assembly GCF_028554395.1. Lineage (NCBI taxonomy): Eukaryota > Metazoa > Chordata > Aves > Psittaciformes > Psittacidae > Pezoporus > Pezoporus wallicus. Next base: position 816,718 of record NW_026641918.1, on the reverse strand, counting down.
CCTCCCCACAGCATCGGGGCTTGGTGGAGGTGGCAGGGAAAAGTGGGTGGCTCTGAGGAGCGTTATTGCCTGTGGCACGATGGCTGTGCTAAGGGGACCCAGCACAGATGGGGCAGCTCAGGGGCACCCCAAGGAGCTCCGATGGGGCCATGAGATGCTGAAAGGAGCTGGGGATTGTCTCCTGGGCTGGGGAAAAAGGCATTATAACTGCAGCACAACCCCTCCCCTTCTTTCTCCTCTTAAATCACTGCCTTTTTTTCCTCCTGGCAAGCTACCAGCCCCATGCACCTTCCCGTGCACCCCCAAGCACTGTTGCACCCCCTCTTTGCCCATCATCACGCTCCAGCTCTGCCCATGGGTTTTCCCTTTTGGCTGTCAGCAGTTTTGCCAGCTCTCTCTCAAAATAGGAAGCGGCCAAAGCAAGCAGAGATACCTGAACCTGCCATTCACCCTCTTCTTGTCTGGACTCAAGATGTTATGAAGCTCTCCCCTTTCTATTTCTATCCTCATTGTCATCCTGCTTTGAGAGGAAGGTCTATTATTCCCCCCTCCTTTTCTCTCTGCAAAAATGGGACATTGTTTCTTCTTTCTTTGATTTAAAAGCCAAAAACAGTTATAGGAAACTGTTCAGCAGATGTTTTACAGTTTGAACCTAGAAAAAAAAGTTAAAAAGAAAAAAAATAAAAGCTCTCCGATTTTGCTTGAGGATCTATATTTAGCCCAGTGCTTCCTCCCATTCAGGGTTTGTGTTGGCATAGGCGAGGCGTAGGTTTAAGCACTTTGATTGTAGTATTTATTTTATTTCTCCCATTTGCTGCATCCATTAAAATCTGGAGCTCGCTGCACGAGCTAATGAAGCTCATTCAGGGAGGAGGTAAATCCAGCTTGCTCTGTGCTCCAGCGAGGTCCCTTGCAGCCCACAGATGCTCAGGGCGGGATTGAAAGAAGAAGGATTTCTCATTCTATTTGCATGAGGGTGAGCAAGGTTGTGGCCCTGCTCATGGCAGTGCCCAGTGCTGGTGCCCGGGGTGGCCCAAATACAATGAAACTCTGGGCTGAGATTTATGAAGTCTCAGAGGGAGATTTATAGGCACTGATTGAACCGATGCTGTGAGCCTCCGTGTGCTGAAAATGGCATTCGCTGGGTTTTGGAAAGAGCTTCAATCAAGACAGCCAAAACTCATCCTGTAAAAACCTTCCCCAGGCCAGACTCCTGCTGACTTCAAAAACCCAAGGACTCGGTACCAGCTGAGCGAGACCTGGATAAGGCTGAGGGTTAACATCGGCAGCCGTGTGTGTTCTTCCCTCAACCAGAAACAACAGGAGAAACCTCATCTTGGCACCATGAGGTGATACTGTGGGTGGGAAATAAAGAACCCAGAAGATTCACGTTAATGAAGATACAGCTTGTTTGCTGCAGCTGATCCAGCGACTAGCCCAGAGACCCTTTACAAAGCCTCCTTATCCTAATGGCGAGCCAAATCTTGGACCAAAAGCAAAGCCTATAATGCTTACTATTGGAAGTTTTCAGCCAGAAAAAGCTGTGCTATGGTCTTATTTCCAGGGCTGCAAACCCAGAGCATCTCCACTGAGATGGGAGGTGCATGTGGTCACCCAGATATAAGGCAGGGAGGAATTAATCCCCACTGGGGCATAGGCTGGCCTTAAATGTGACACAGGGCACCACTGGCAGTGATCTTGGCTGTGGCTTCGAAGTTGAAATCAAAGCTGTGTTTCCAGACATTAATGGCTTGTTTGTTGTCTAAGATGGTGGAAAACCAGATAAAAGCTGTAGCCCAAATGACCTGTTCGGTTTCCAATAGGGCATTGTTGGTGCGGTTTCTAAATAGCCTGCATTAGAAAGACAGAGCAATTAAAAAGGCAAACTCACCCAAATTCATGGGCTGAGCTCTGGGATGCTCAGAGGATAAAGGTCTAATTCATTGAAAAATCTTTGGCCCCTTTATTTAGGGTTTCTCTATATTACATATGCAGACAACCAGGAATGTCATTTTTTTCCAGACTGCTTTTTGCATAAATTAGGATTATTTGCTGCTCATCAGCTCACCCTGCTGTGACCCCCCTCTTCTCCATCCCCCCTTGCTCTGCTTAAAATGCACAGGCCCAAGCTGGCTCCTGCAGAAGGCAGGCTGGGGCATCTGAAGCTGCCTGGGGTGGCTTGTTTTGGAGACCTGTGGAGGGTAGAAAGGTTCATGAAACACTTAGAGCAGGACATAGGACACTGGTGAGGGTTCCCCCTCTCCTGGGTAGGTATGCCAGCCTCAACTATTCCCAGAGGATGGATGCTGCGGTTGTTCAGCCTGGAGAAGGCTCCAGGAGACCTTAAGAGCAGCTTTCAGTGTGTAAAGGGGCCAACAAGAAAGCTGGAGAGGGGCTTTTGACAAGGGCCAGTAGGGACAGGCCAAGGGGAATGGCTTTAACCTGCCAGAGGGGAGACTGAGATGAGCTCTTAGGCAGAAGCTCTTCCCTGTGAGGGTGCTGAGGCGCTGGCACAGGGTGCCCAGAGAAGCTGTGGCTGCCCCATCCCTGGCAGTGCTCAAGGCCAGGTTGGACACAGGGGCTTGGAGCAAGCTGCTCCAGTGGAAGGTGTCCCTGCCCGTGGCAGGGGTTGGAGCTGATGAGCTTTAAAGTCCCTTCCAACCCAAACCATCCTGTCATGCCACGAATCTATGATGCTGGGACCTGGGCATGTCCTTGTAGTGCTGCATGGGAGATGTGAAACGTTCCTTAACGCAGCCTGTGTCCGGGTGGAAACCTGCTCGGCCCTGGGAGCGCTGATAAATGAGATGCTGCTGCTTCCCCTCCCTCCCACACACTTCCACTTTCACTCCACATGTGGGACCCAGCACTGCGATCCCAGCCTGGCCATAAATCACCCCTCCATCGCCAGGCAGCCATGGTGACAGCATGTATAAGCCTGCCGGTACTAGCACTGTTTTCCCTCTTTCTTCCTCCTGGAGCTCTTGGTGTCTTTCACAGAAGGGAACATCTCTCCTCCTGGGGGATGTCACCTGTGTCCTGTTATCCTGCCTGAGCTCCCCCTGATAATCGACAGAGGATTCAAAAGAGAATGTGTCCAAACGTGCCTCGTGGAGCTCAGGAATTAAATATGAAAAGGCACAGCTGTTCCCAAAGCCTACGCTTTGTCACAGCCAAACTTTCCTTGACCTGGAACCATGTGGAAAATAAACAGGGAGGTAAAGGACATGTTAATAACTCATTTCCACAAAACCAAGCCTCCCATATCTGCTACTGTATTATTCTCCTTCTGCTCGTTCTGGAAACAGCGTATATTTTATCAGATACACGTATTTTTGCATTGGTTTAGGTGATCCATTAGAGCACTGTGCTGAAACGCCTCCAGCCTGTGCGCAGCTCATAGTGAAGAACTTCCTTATACCTCATCTAAATCTCCTCTCAGTACCTAAACCAGTATCTAGAGAGCATGAGGGGACCAAGCTCTCAGGCAACAGCAACAGCATCAATTCCTGCTTCCCATTCATTCTCCTCCTGGTTTAAGCATAAGAAGCATTTTCAGAATGGGGTTTATAGGACATTTTTGCTGCGGTGCTAATCTTACGTTTTCACAAAGAAGATGCAAAGGGAAGCAGTTAAATGATCCCGATTCGTTTCCCGTATTTTTATACCGGCTTGAGAAGCGGTTGACTCCTTACAAATGTCAAGATTTTGATCAGCCTTTTGAATTTCACTGCAGCAAGATGCAGGGAATCTGTGACCAGATAAAAGAAAACCAAAATATCTCTCTTTTTTTACCCCCAGTGCTAATAGTAAGTTAAGTAATAAAGAGCAAGTGATTAACTGGCTGCTGAATTCGTTTTGAAATCTGGCCAGATGTGTTTGAGCAGGAATTGTTAGCTGATAGCAGTTTTGTGTATCTGATCTTTATTTATACGCCTGCCTGGGAAAAGAGCACTTCTGAAATCTGGCTTTATAGTCTCAGATTAAATGATTGGGGATGAGGATTTGAATTCACAGATCTGAAGAGGGGCTGTGTGATGAAATCCTATCTGCTTTTTCTCCTGAGTGTATCAGGCAGCCTAATAAAAGATCCTCCTCCCAACCAACAGGCCTAACTGGTCCTTGATGACTGGTTTTACAGCTAATATCTTCATGAATTGTAACTGATTTACCTTTTTCTCAGAGTTTTCAGGAGTTCCTGTGTGTCCCTCTCCTGAGCTGTTAATGGTGGGAGTGAGGAGGTTACAGTGATCATATTCACATTGGCTTTTAGAAGAAGGATGAGTTTTTTGGTGTGCTTACAAGGCAAAATTCACAGATCTGCATTTTAAGGGCTCAAACTGGCAATGTTATAGCTACAACTTCCCCAGAGATGTTGCTTAACATCAGAGTTAGAGCTAAGTGGAAATCCCTCACTTCCACAATGAGAAGATGGATGGGACTTGGTGTTATTGTGGGTTATCCTGTATATACTCATATATGTATTTACAGGCATGTGTATGGACTAAAAATGAAAACTCAAAGCTGAAGGAGGGAATTTTTCTGCACATAGTATCACACCCAAGCCAGTCTGTCATCTTCAGACGTTTGTTATTTAAAGCCTGTTTCTGTACTGCTCTCGTACCCCTTATAGAAGTGAGATAAACCACGTATGAGCGAGTTTATAGCAATTAACTCAATCCATATGAAGGGGATTTAACTGTAGCAGTCTCTAACCTAATATAGCCTCACAAAAGTCATGTGTGGACCAGTTTTGAGCTGCCATAGACCCTGAACTGCTTCTCTTTTAGTGTGTATCTGAGTTTCACTGACTGTCACTGACTGCATGCATCCATCATGTCACATCCACTATGACTGATCTGAGCTCCTGCCTGACCCGAGGATGGAATGAATTTAGGCAGGACGAGGGGGAATGGCTTTAAACACACAGAAGGGGGAATTAGATGAGACATTAGGCAGTTCTTCCGTGTGAGGGTGCTGAGGCGCTGGCACAGGGTGCCCAGAGAAGCTGTGGTTGCCCCATCCCTGGCAGTGTTCAAGGCCAGGTTGGACACAGGGGCTTGGAGCAAGCTGCTCTAGTGGAAGGTGTCCCTGCCTGTGGCAGGGGTTGGAACTGGATGAGCTTTAAGGTCTCTTCCAACCCAAACCAGTCTGGGATTCTGTGATTCTACATAAGCCCTTATTCTCTTGCTTTTGAGGACAGAGATTTCCCCTTGACTTCAAGAGGGCAAGCAGCATCTTTGGGCTACATACAAGGAGGCAATTAATCGGGTGTCCATCCCTGACTTGCTGGCTAGAGCCCTGGTGGTGCCTATAGTTTGCTTTTGAGACTAGCCAGCAACAGAAAGCCTCAGCACCTGCAGACCAGATGTGCACGGCTCTTGGTGGACCATTGCTGAAGCATCTGGGGCACAGGCTGCGTGTCATTGCCTTGATTTTGAGGAGGGGCAGGAGGCAATGGTGCTGCAGCCTGGACAAACCTGCCGTGGTACTTACACACCCAGGCAGCTCATTGATCTGGCTGTATCACCCTTTCCCAGGGCAAACAGAGGCTGGGAAGGTATCCTTGCAAATCAAGATCCCTTTCTTTTGCTCCCTTCTACAAGGGTCAGCATGCAACACCAACTAAAAGCAGATAGATTCAGGCACTCAGGGTCATTTTATCAGTTCCTGCTCTGTTTTTCCACTGTAATATGGAAATGATGATACTTACAGATCCATAAAGCGATGTGGAAGCTTATTACATGCAGCTTCTCACCTTTAGTGTCTTATGATCCTCTAGCAGGACCACAGGTCTGCAGGATCTATCCCTGGGAAGTCATCTGGGGGCTATGAGGTGATAGGGGACAGCCAGTGAAACTCTGGTTGCGTTGAATTTTGCCCAGGAGATCTGTGCTCAGCACCAGGATGCAAACCGCGACCCTCTGCAGTCATAGCCACTTTCAGCATGATGCTGCTCTCATTTTCCATCCACTCCTCTAGTCCAAAATGGTGATATGGGTAGCTTATTGGGAAAGGGGCTGTTTCTGCTGACACTTATGTCCAGCAGCTCCCAGAAGGAGCCTGTGTGCCCACGTGCCTCTAAATTTAAGCAGCCTACCAGCGCACAACCTGCGGAACATCCACAGGACACCTCAGATTCAGTAAAAACATTAATAACTGCTTAAGTTCAGCATTAAGGAATCATTTAATTTTTTTACAAGTACAAAGAAAATCCAAACCATCTGGAATGGAAAGTACTTCTCGAAGCACAATGGCTTTGTGATGAATTCCATGAGCTACCCGAAATTCAACCCAACCTTCTGTTGGGAGCTGAAGCGACCGGTTTAGGTGACTGATGGGACAGCAGCGACCCTGAAAGCAGGCGGCCATGTGCGAGCTGAGGGAGGTGATCTGCACGCAGCAGACATCATGCTGCCTTATAAGAAACAGCCCGAACCAGAAGCCTCTCATTTTGCAGACACACAGTCCATTGGACAGCCATAATAGAGTGGCTATTAATATATAGATTATTGTATCGGAAGAACCGTCTGCTGCAGAGCAAAGCATCCAGCCCAGGGAAAGACATCTTGTTTGCAGCTGCCAGTGGGGTTATCCTGGAGCCTAGGGAAGAGTTGCCCAGATAAAAATGGATTGCTGGATGCATTCCACCCCTTTGGTGCTCAGACGTGACCGAGCCTTTGTACCAAAGCCCAAGGAGGCTGGAAACCTTCCCGAGAAGATGGGAACCCTGTAAATCATTTCCTGTGTTAAAATAGCTACAAGAGCCATCCGTGCCTTACGGCTGCAAGTCAACAGGTAACATCTATTCGGGTCACCTGTAGCTGTGTGCTTCTAAGTTAAGGTAAGGCCTAGAGGAGAGGTTCATTATTCATTTAGGAGAAAATCCTCAAAGGATCTGTTAACAGTTTTATGTGCATAAATATTGGGGGTTCTTACTATTTGTCGCCACGTGCATATGAGCAATGTGTCGGACTGGGGGGTGTGAAGAACAGGAGAGACCTTTATGCCTTGTGAACACTAGTTCTGCACATTGGATTTCTCTGGGAAGCATTTGGAAGCAGTAGATGCCTGAGAAGCCCTGTGTAGGCAGAAATTATCCACGTGAGAACAAATACAGCTTTGGTCTGCACTTTGCCAATGTGCATCTACAATGCCCAGTTTTGGACTGGGAAAGGGTGTCCCCAGGAGTTATTTCTCTCCCCAGACAATCAGTGCTCCAGTGACAGGGCTTAGATGTACATGCTTCTTTTGTTAATTGTAAGGATGCTGCAATCTTCCCTGAAAGCCAGGGAAGGGCTGAGTCCCATGGCTGTGTTCTCGTTTTTTGCTGCTACATTACAGCTTGCCATTAGGATTTCAAGGGGGAATCGCAGCAGCTGTTCCCAGCCTCCCATTTTGCCCATAAACAAAATGTCCCAGAACAGCACATCTGCAACCCTTGGTGTTTGGGCTTTGCCTCCCTCCTGGGGCTGCTGGCAGGGGTTGCTCACGAAGGCGGCGTGACAGGGATCTGTGCTGCAGCCAGAGAGGATTTTCAGCCTGGAGCCCTCTCCTGGAGGAAAAGGCAGCTTTACTGCCTGGAGAGGCAGAGCAAGAGAGGCAGGATGGGCATGTCCTCCTGCATCCAGGATCGGGGGGGTATCGATGGGGCTTCGGAGGTCCCTGGCCATGCTGTGAGGATGTTAGGTGTTGGGAGAGGGTCCTGCTCTCCCGGAGTGGAGCGGGTGATTTACCCTGAGGGTTTTGGACTGAGCCCACTGCAGTCTGTGTTTCTGCCCTCTTCTCTTTTGCAGCCCAGCTGGGAAAGCACCCATCTGCCCTTCTGGTCCCAGCAGCCTTCTCCTCTCTAGAGAGCCCCTGGCCTCCTCCTTTAGCATCTTGTGTTGAAAGCAGCCTTTGGGGTGATGCACGTTAGGACTGTTGTCTCCATCAGAGGAAGGAGCCGAACCAGTGCCTCCCAGCGCTGCCCGAGCATCTCCCCTCCCTTGTGCCTTATAGAAGGGGAGTTTGCTTCAGCCTTTATGCTTTTAAAAGCACGCAGCAGCTACCCAGGGTGGGTGTTGGGGTGGTATGCCTGGTACCAGAGGCTTGTGATAAGGGGGTTTTGGGTATGCTGCCAGGCTGGATCCATCCCAGGACTGTGGGTAAGGCAGACAGCAGAGACCACAGTGCTCTGGAGCCAGCAATGCCCTGGGATATGCAGGAGAGCAGAAAACACTGAGGTACCCAGGGGCCTTTTAGGAGGAAACAGCATTTTCTTCCATTAGCCTCAGAGGCAGCAGCTGAGCTAAGGGTGGGGAATCATAACATGGGTTAGTAGGGCTAGATAAACCTCACCCTGGTCACGTCCTGCGTGCTTTGGTTTTGGTTGTTGTGAAGGAATAACCACCACTTCACAGGGACTTCAGGGGCTGGCGCAACACGTGTGAAGTTACTCAGATTGCTTTACAGGACGCAGGAGAGCACAGACCCAAAGGCCACAGCACTGGGGGGCCAACAGGAGGCTCCCCCCATAACCACCTCCATCCAACAGCTTTAATCTTTCCACTGGCATGCCATCTGCCAGAGGTGGATTTTCCTGGCTGGCAATGGCTCCAGCGTGGAGCTCGCCTTTCCCACCGCCCTGGATGCGGAGCTGACCACTCCCCCTCCCTTTGAATAGGCGGCCCTGCTGCAAACACTATGGTATTTCCATCCTCTCCAGCTCCAGCGCAGAGGATAACACCAGGTAGTTGGAAAGAGCTCGGAGACAAGTGTGGGAAGCTGTGGAGGACATAAACTTTTCCCCTGATCTTTCAGCTAAGTAGTAAGTGGGAGAGAATCTCTTTAAGCTCTTGTGTGGGTTGTAGGTACCTGGGTTTGTTTTCAGGACAGCTAAGACTTGTTTTGCTGGTGATTTACTCCCTCCATTTCCAGTTTCACCCAGCAACTGATTCATGTGTTTGCTAAGAGTACTGCAGGAGCTTCTATAAATGTCTGAGCTGATGCTTCCCTTTAAAAATCCCTTCTCTTTTTGTATGTATAGAATCTATAAATTGTATGTGCATGTTTAAGAGAACATTATTATTTTCCTCATCTAGAAGGCTGTGCCTTGGCATTATTACCATGAATTAGATGTGCAGTTCCTTTCATGTTTCGAGTTGCACTTTGATTTGAAAGGGGTTTGGTTCGTTTTCCTTGCTAGGCAGGGGGAGAAGCGAAGTCGGATGCTCACTTGACTCCCTCCAGCCCTATGCACAGACAGATAGGGAAGGTGTAGCCCCTCAAACTGGGACTGATTTCTGCCTTGGGGGGGGGGGGATGCTTGTAAGGGGTTTGCTGCCGCATCTCAGCATGTTTTCCATAGCAATGCCAGCCCCCGCAGGGCAGAAAGTGCCACAGGTGCCAGCATTTGCTTTTGGGAGGAACTGGAGCCTTAAGTGTGACAGCCACAGGGATGTGCTGCCGTGCTGCTGCCATTCCTTGGGAAGGGCACGATCCTGCCCCCTCATCCAGCCAAAAAGAGCCAGTGGGAATTGTGAGTCCCTGAGGATCACAGCCAAGGCCTTCACCCTTCTCATTAGCCTCTAAATCATTGCTTTGCATGTGGCCAGTCATTTGGTAGCACAGTTACCATGAACTTTCCATCCTGTGCTGTCAACTGACACCTTTGGGGGCTGTGGGCTGGGTCCAGAGCAGTTTCCTGCTTACAGGCTATTCCTGATGCCTCTAATTTGGGTGGGTTTTAAGCTTTCCCCTGCCTGCCATGTAAACTATTTTCTGCTGGGCCATAACCCCTGACCAAGCCCCTTTTGAACAGGGGCAGTTTGGGCTCTCCTTGCTGGGTCATATCCTTCCCTGATGCAAAGGATCCATTGCTAAGCAGTGGGAAACTTATCCAGCTCTCCCCCACTTTGCTTTGCCCCAGATGAGGATTTGGCTCGTGATGCTGTGCTGCAAGACTATTATTTCACAGAGGGACATCCATGAGTGAAATAACAGATGACCTAATTAACCTCCCCCCCCCTTCACATCTTCCTGCAATTGCAAGTAGGTGTTACGATCCAAGAGAGAGCAGCAGGATTTAATGGCAACAGCCTCTCTGGCTGTTCTCCCACCTAAACCCCTCTCCTCGCCATAGCCTGCGCCGTCAGCTTGCTATGGATGCGGTGGTGCTGTTGATGGTGGTGTTATTTTAGCTTAACTATAAAATAGCAGCCAAGTCATAGATTAATGAGCAGGGTAAAGGAAAATATAGAGCAAACAGATGTTTACTATCAAGGGCAGAGAACGAGGGCTTGTGGGCACATGTGTATGTGCGACTGGTCCAAAGTTTAACTGTCATGGCACTGTCTCATGACCACTGTCATCCATCCTGGCTAGATTTCGTGCAAGCAGATGGGAAGGCACCTAAAGTACCATCATATCTCCTTCAGATCTGACAGCTACTGAGGAAAGGAAGAGGCCAGCATTAAAGCAGTGAGTGGGGTGCTGACAGGCAGCCTGCCCTGCCCCTGTTACCTGCATCATCCCCAGAAACAGCTCGGGCAACCTCCCTGTGGCAATGCTAATCTGAATGCAATCAGTGCTGAGTAGTTAAGAGAGTGGCTGAGGAGCTCACTCACCTTTCATCCTCACTTTCTCCCTGTGACCTTAGCCAAGCCGTTTCATCTCATGGAGTATCTACAGAGGGTGCAGAAGAGCAATTACTATATTGCTCTCTTCACCATAGCATCACTATTTGCTGCCTTGCCTGGTTCGCCTTCAGTAAATCAGGTGTTACCTTTGAGAACACTGCAAAGTTTTAAAATCATAAATGTGGGACCCCCTGGTATGAAACAGATCTGTTAGAAAGCATGGGTTGTAAAGAGGCAGCAAGAGAAGAATGCTCATTTCTATTCCTCATGCCCCCAGTTTAGGGATGCTTCTTTTATTTTAAGCTGGTGCTAGCTTTTGATGAATTGAATGAGGTTTTTAACATGCCAACAGATCAACAAACACTCTTTCCCCTGAGGACTGAATTGGCAGGCGGCCTGGAAAGTGCCAGGATTTCAAGGGTTAAAGCCTTGCGGAAGGATGTCATTTCCACCCCTCCTAAACATGATAAATTATTACTTGATGTAAAAATAAAGTGGCTATCACTAAGCAGCTTTGGGTCAGGGAGCTGCCAGCGCTGCCACTCAGGGAGGATGCTCATGTTGAAAGCGCTGCTTCTCATTCTTAAAGTCTTGATTCACCTTCTTGAAGTCAAAAATATATTTGATGGGGTTGCTAATGCTCCCCATCTAATCCTATGGAAAGGGAATCTTGTTGGTTTATTGGGATGGAGAAAAGCGCCCAAATGCTGTTTTGCTGCTGCTCCAGTTGGACCACCCTGCAGTGATACCTTTATTTACTGGTTGGCTTTGAGATGTGGGATGGGCAGAAGCTGTATGTTGAAACTGGGGAGCAATCCGAGCCACAGGATTTTACAACAGATAGAGGAGACCCATTACAGAGCACTAGACTGGGCAAGAGAGATGGAGCTTCTGGCCTTGAGTCTGCCACAGGGAACTCACTGTGGTCTCACTCCCCTTTTCTCATCCTTAAAACAACATAAAGCACTATAGGAGAATACTGTTAAGGGTCTTCAGACATCCAGTAGACAAAGTTTGCTTTGCTTTAATACACGTTTTTCATTTCTTCCTAACTTCTGCATGGGGGTGTGTGTCAATCGGGAGGATAAACGCTTCTCCCTTTTCAAACTAAGCTTGGTAATCTGTTTAAAAAATAGATATATCCCTTGTAAAAGAGAGGGGAAGGATGTTGAAATGAAATTAGAAATTTAATTTAGTTTAGAAATGGCCCAAGAGTCTAATAGCTTTGGCTGGTACTTGATCAGGTCCCAAAATAAATGCTGCTTCTCTCCCACACATGTTTTCACAATAAGGCAGGAATAATAAGAGCAAACAATAAGTCTGAAGTCAAGCTGTTAAGTCATTAAGGATTTTACCAAATGGCTCTGATTCCCCTCTATTTATTAACAGCTCTCAGCAAGCTGTGGATCTTGATTATCTTGGTGTCAATCTGCAGTGATTTCCTTAATATCAGCCAAGTTACCTGCCATGAAGAGAGCTATCATTGAATTTAGTTCAGCTGCAAGCTCCTGAGTGGTCATTAGAGCTATCTAATGGTGGCCAAGGGGAGGAGAGCAACTATTTAGGCTCTTATTAGAGGAAGCTAAAGAGAAGAAAAATATCACTCAAACATCAGGGAAACTTGCTGACAGTGGGAGATGTATTGGGCTGTGAAGTAGTTTCCTATGGGAAGTGGTGGAAGTTCTGTTAAAATTAGCCTGGACAAAGCACTGCGGAGCTCCCTTTCTGCTGTCATCTTGCCTCCTGGTGCTGGCCTTGCATACCTGCCTTTTCCAGAGCACAATTATTTTGTGCCTAGAATCTGCTTGCCCGCCTTTTTCTAGCAGGGTTTGTCTTCCAGGCCCTTTTCACAGCCTAAAAGCCTGTGTCTCTCTGCTGTTTAACTGTCATCACCCACAAAAACCTGCAGCAGGTTGGAGGACTGATTCATCTTGCGTGTTAAGTTGGGCTTGTCTCAGACAGTGCTGCAAATGGTTGCAGAGGCTTGCATTGTATTTCTGATCCCCACTTGTGCTTTTTAACAGTACAGCTTGGAGGGGAAGAGAAACCCAAAAGCAAGCCGTCCTTGCTATAAAACAATTGGAGCTGCTGCCTAGAGATGGTAATTCCCCTTTTGCAGGGCTTGGGAGGAGGTTGTGGGTGCTGCTTTACAGCTCTTACAATCTTAATGGAATTATTGAATGGAATCACAGCATGTCAGTTTAAAGCCATTCCCCCTTCCCCTGTTCCTACATGACCTTTGTCAGAAGCCCCTCTCCAGCTTTCTTGTAGGCCCCTTTAGACAGTGTAAGACTATCTTAGTGATGCTCTTCATTGCACGAAGCCTTCTCCCGGGTGTCAGGATGGGTTTAGTGCTTCTCCTGCCACCGAAGCATATGCTGCTTCGTGCACCAACGTGTGGCTCTTTGCTGGAAGGTTCAGCTGCACCCTGAGAAAGATGCAAACACCACTCAGCGAGGCATGAAAGTGCTTCTCAAGAACTGGTGTGACTTTGGTGTCTTGATCAAAGGGAGAAAAACAACCAACAAACCCCAACTGCCTATTGCACAAGCTGCAAAGCAGGAAAAAGCTGCTGGTGGGGGCTGCTGGTTTAACTGCTGTTTTAATGCTGTAACTCCTTACTCTCAGATATGTGTGTGGCACTGAAATAGGTGAATGAGCCTGGAGGTTTCTCTGTTTCTCTTCTGCAGTGTCTGCCTTGTTTTGGTGCAGTTTGCAGCACTAGTCTCTAGAGCAAGAGGGAAACCATTTCATGTTTATATGAGGTGATTTACACTAGTTTAAGGTTAGGATCAGGGGATAGGTGTGTGATGGACTGGGACTGAGTGTCTTGCTCTTCATTAGGTGAGTCGCAAAAGTGGGCTCTAAGCACCTTCTTTACTCTACCAAGCTGCTGGATGCTGCAGATGCAAGCAGATTTAGAGCGAATGTGTTTTAACACCTCCTTAGAGGAGGCTGGTAGGGTGTGCACAGATGCTGAGATTAGTTAAGACTTCTCAGCCACAGTAACTTGTGATACGGTTGGTTTTCGCTCTAAGTGCAAAGAGAAACAGACTGGGTGATAGGGCGGGAGTTAGTAATAACAAGCAGGAAATGATGACAATAATTTCATACGCATACACATGCAGGTGTTTCACATTTGGCCATTAGTCACGGAGGGCGGTGGGAGCTGCTCTCTGGAGTCCCAGTTTGCTGAGGCAGTGAGTGTGGCACGGCTGAAGCAGGCTCTGCCATTTGCAGGGGGTTTGCTAACCCCAGAGGCTCTGCAGAAATCAAAAGGGAGCTGTTTTGGGGCTGTTGTGTCCTCAGAGAGGTTAAAGCAGTGGCAGCTCTTCCATATCGCAGGTTATGCCCTGTATCAGCGTGATTAAAATAGCTGTTCCCTTTGGCTCCAGGTCATAGCCTTCTGAGCCCAGGGTATTCCCTCTTGACTCTTTAAGAGTCATATTCACCAAAACACAAAAAGCACATTGGCCCTGCATTTTACACTGTGCGTTCAAAGGAGGAGGGGGATAAACATCTGTGTACTTGAAAACAAAGCCAGTTGGCACCTCCTTCACCTCAGCTACAGAAACAAGCTGGTGGATGATTAAAATGAAGCGCACTGGTAGAAGGAGCAGCTGTGGGCTGAGATGGCTACTTAGTGCGCTCAGGAATACACCTCAGCAATGCAAGGGCGAGCTTTAGCAAGAGGAACGTAAGCTAATGCAGGAAAGCAGAGTCTCTTGTAGACAGTGAAGTCCTTTGTGAAAAGGACTGGTTTTGAGTAAACTTTTACAGGAAAGGTGTTGATCTCAACAAACCGGCTTGCCTTTTTTTTTTATATATTATCTCAAAAGAAAAAAGACTGGCAACAGTTCCCCACTGATTCCACAGCCAAGGAAATATGATCTCATCTTCCCTCAGAGCAGCACCATCAGCTTCCAGGTGATAATTCATTCACCATTGTCAGGCTCTCATCAGTTTACACTAATGGATCTGTGTGTTTGCACTGTTGATACAACACATCTAATCACAATATCTGCTATTAATACAGCTATTTTTTTCCTCTTAACTTTTCCAGCTTAAACACATTAAGATGACAGCCTGGTCCTAGCTTTATATGTGTTAGAAAGCACAGATTTAGCTGATGCTATCAATCTGTATGCCTTCTGCAGCAGGGCATCTAATGTCTATCTCCATTTCTGCAGGCACTTCCAAGATGATGAGTTACTATATGGACACAACCATCGGCAACCCAGCCCCTTATCCTTTACCTCGCCCTGGAGTGATGGTAAGAAAGGAATTGGGGTTATTTTTCTACCCCCAGTAGTGGGTTTTCTCTTTGGTTGCTGTGACTTTGCCGGCCCATTCGCTGACACAGCTTGGTGTCGACCGCTAAATACTCTAAGGTTTTACGTTGCTCAGAGCAGAGCCCAAACACTGAGTGTTTACCCAGAGCTTATCTGAACCTCTCGAGCTTGCAAACCTCCAGTGGAAACAGGATCGCCGCATCGGATTTCCTGCGCTTGTGTTTTGAGCAGGATTGTTAGGGGTAACCATTGTCCCAGTGCCTCCGCTCCCCGCGCTGACCTTCACCTGCTGTGGATGAATGGAGTGGGATCAGCACAAAGCAAATCAGGCTTTGGAAAGGTTTCAGCTGGTTTTCTGGAGCTCTCCTGAACTCCTTTCTGTCTGTGGAGCAGTGGTTATGTATAATATATGTTAGATCCAGGGCATGCCTGTGCTGACTGCCATCATCTATGGGACAGGTCTGACAGTGCTTCAACCCGTATTTAAATTAGGCCCTTGTTTAGAGAAATCACATTAATAGACATTTGTCCAAAGACATGCTGAGCAGTGCTAAAGGTACTAGACAAGGTCAGATGAAAGCTGTGACTCTGAGCTGAGACACCAGGCTGCTCAAAGACTTGCTAGAAAGCAAGATTTTCTTCCAACTGAAGAAGAAAAGAGCATGCTGACACATGGAATATTTCAAACACAGCTCAGAATCTTCCCTTTAAATGGTTCCAAGCATGCATTTGGCTTTTAAGTATTGATTGGAGGTGAAGGAAATCTACTTCCATGCAGGGAAATAATACTAATAATAAATGAAAACAACATGAGTTTTATAGTATATGTTATAGTACAGTATATGTATATATTGTTATCCTCTCATACAAAGACATACTCTTATATGTACCGTATATATTATACATATATACATTTATGTGTACGTGGTAAATATGTATATCAGGTATATACAAACATATACTGTATATATACACACACATATTTCATATGTATAAAATACACATGTATAAAATAAGATTATATCCTGGGATTGTTCTCATATACCCATATATGCTAGTACATATAATCCATCGGTTTTGTTTATAAGGTATATATTTAACTCTATGCAATAAAAAGAAACGTGTAATGTATAATGACAGTTATAACCTAGTATTACGTATGTGGGTATATACACACCTATATCACACATGTAATCAATACATTATAGAGATATGATGGATTATGAGTAAGCATATAATAATACAATATAAGATGTAATAATAAATAGGTTTATATAAATATGCTGCCATCCCCTTTATCTTTGTTTCCTCACACTTGTTTATAAAAGGGGCTTTTTAGCCCTGTCAAGACACCGCTCAGCCAAGCATGTTTGGATGATACTATTCCTTCTGAGCAAACACTGCTGGCTGAGGGCTTTGTGCCTGATTTGTGAGGGGGATGAGGTGCACTGATTGATGCCTTTCCTCCTCCTGCTCCCAGAAGCAAGGTGCCTCCGGCCCCTGTGATGATCCCTGGGTGACCTGTGGCTTTCAGTCCACCTGCTGCCAGCCCAGGATGTGCTGCCCACTCTGGGATGAACCTGCCACACAAGAGGTGCCCACCGGCCTGGAGCACTACAGCACAGGTAGGACACCATACCGGGATGGATGTGGGGCACCTTTCCACACTGGGGGGCTTAGCCAGTGTGTTTAGGTGAAAACACAAGCCTCAAAGGCCCCCCATGCTCTTGTTTGTTGTCCAGCCTGTTCCCTCCTTCCTTTCTGCCCCAGTCCTGACTTCATTTATTGCCATAGGGCAGCTACCATAGCATCACCATGTGTAGCTGGCTGCCAAGGGTCTCCCTCAGTGGACATGAGGCCAGGAAACAGATAAGAACTTTAAAGTCGGTTTGTTTAACTATTGTACTCTTGTCTGAGAAATGCTGAAGGATCCCTAGTCCCTGCCATAGTGTGGGTGTTCAGCTGGAAGAACCCCCCTCCTCTTTTGGGTAGCGATTTTGACGTCCTGTGTGCACCAAATTTGATTTTATTGACTGCAGCCCTGGTTGCTGCTCCCTGGGGTCTTTACAGACATGGGAAGATACCATGGGAGGCAAGGTGGACATGCTAACATGCTGATTGCACCTTCAGCGTTTCTCATGGCATTAGTAGGACTGCTGTGGCTTTGGAAAGTGGCCTTCATGGAGAGTTGCAAGGAGCTGAGAACTCCCTGGTTTTATTTCTGCTGTGGTAGTGATTTTGGATGCCTCGCTCTTAATAGCTCATTGCCTTCCTCCACGGGAGGGTGGTGGCATGATCTTCAGGTAACGACAGCTGAAGATGTGTGGTCACGCCGTGCTGTATGGTTGCAATGTGCAGTTCCCTGACTCGGAGTAGAGGCTTGTTTTCTCTAATGTGTTCATGGTTTGAAAGTCGTTACAAAATCACTGGTGACTAATTCTTGCCCCGTGCGTTGTTCAACCGGTGATTCTTCAAGCTGAGTTTGCAGTTTGGGCTGCTTCTTGTACAACCAACTTGCAGAGCAGATGTTGGGCAGGCAGCTGGTCCTTCTGCCTGTGGGATGGGTGATGAGGCATCGGCAAAGAGCCCTGCTGTACTGCGGCGAGGAGAGGGCTCAGGTATGCCACGGCAGAGAACTGAGTGAAAGAGCTCAAGTTGCACGACTGTGACCTCTGCAAAGGGCCAATATGAAGTTTATGTTTCACTTAAGTCCCACATAAGCCTATCATGAAGCACTTAAATCCCATGTAAGCTTTTGCATGGCATGTGCTGGTCTTCTGTGACTTGTTCCTGGCTCGTTAGTTATGCACATTGGGCCCTTGGGAGGGGAGAAGCCCTGATGTTTAGAGACCTTTTGCAGCTAAAGAGTTCAGCAGAACCAGTGACTGTTGCGGTCAAACGTACGGTTTGAAATCTCTCCTTGGCAAATATTCAGGCATTTGGGGTTTTTTTTTCCTCCTTTGGTGAACACTTGTGTGTGAGCAGGAGATGGACGCAGAGCGCTGCGCTTGTGGCTGGAGCAGAACTCTGCTGCCTATTCTCAGCTGTTCTCATTTCAGCTATTTGCTCAACTCCTGTGGGTGACCTCTCTCAGCGTGATGTCAATTCTGCTCTGATGAAATCTGCCCTTGCAGCATTTGGATTTACTCAAACGTTTTGCAAATCTGTGCCTGGAAAGTTTTTTCCTTGTGTTTTTTTCTCCCACTGCCCTCTCCCCTTTTCTGTGAAAGTGCTCTCTCCAGGGACCAACATATCTGCAACCCAGATCTTCATTACCCCATGCTGGCTCTGTGAAATTGCTTGTTGCAGAGGCTGGAGCCTGGTTCAAAACGCAGTGAAGCCAGTAAAAAAAAGCTGACATTGTCTTCAACAGGTTTCAATCAAACCTTTGGTCCATTGGGGCAGGTAGGACAGGCCTCTGATTCTTCTTGCTGTTGCAACATGAGGTTCTCTTTCTCTGATCTCTTTTTTATACTGTTGTTTCTTCAGTTTCTAATTTTAAATGAGAGGAAACTCTCATTTGTATATACCACTAGGAACAGTCTTTCATTTCTCCTTTGTGTTTCGGGTGCGCATTAAAACCATTTGTCCTCAGTTCTGGTCTACTAGAGGCTATTTTGGTTTTCATGGTCTTGATGTTGGTGAAAGAACCAAGTCAACAAGGAAAATGCAAGTGTGAATATATCCTCTTGCAATAGAAACCCACAGCATTTCTAAAGGTGTTAGAGCTGCTTGTGTTTAGAGGAGATATTTTGCCTTTGAAGTTTGGGTGAGTTTGTTTACACTTTGCTTGAGGTCCGATAAGATTATTCAGTGATATGGTTAAAGGAAAGCCTGATGTGGATTTAGCTCGTTGATGAAGATAAGAAGGGGTGGCCAGTTTTGGAGGGTTATTATTTAATTTGGAAAAGGTATAGAATCAGTTTTATTTCTCAGCTTGCTTCCATGATCTGTGCTGTACATGTTGGGGCTATTAATGCCCTGAGAATCAACCTAAACTGGGTCCACAGCAAGCAAAGGGCACATCCCAGAGGTGGCAGAAATAAAACTGGCAAGAAGGGAGCTGCTGCCTGTTTATGAAAAGTATCTCTGCTTTTCCACTCCAGAGGGAATAGGAGTATTAAGGACATTGCACCTCACCTGAACCATCTAGTAGACCAACATTAAGGGTGCCCTGTGTCTACCCAAAGCAAAAGGATGCTGAAAGCCACACTTAGTGCCATATGTTTAATTCATAAGGTAATAGTATCCTAATGTTACCCTCTGGTACAGTTTTTTTGGCTGATAAAAGGTTAGGCATAAACTGGAGCGGAGAAAGAGATTTGATAGTGATATTGTAAGCTCAGCATGGACATAGTCCTGGCTGCGCTGTTTTTTTGAGCCAAGGCCACTTTGACATCCCCTTTCACTCTGGGCAGGTCTGTTTTCTTTAGTGATAGGAGAGATAAAACTGTTGTTAATGGCAAGCAGGGGATGAAGTGACTGTGGCTGAAGAAGTTTTTCTGTTGTACTGTATTAGCAGGCTTGGACGGTAGGTGCTTCGCAGCCTTTTGGACACTAGAGGAGCATTTGGGGGAGTTATCCTGCTTTCACTGAGGCAAATGGGATCGGCTTTGGGATTTGCAAGGCAAGAAATTAAAATTCAACTAAAGCCTTTTCTAGAGGAGAAATCAGAGCTGCAGGTCTGATGCCTCTGTGAAAGCAGTCCAGCTGATTTGGGTTAGGCTGCCTGCACCAAGGCACTGTTAGAAATAAAAGGGGTCACCTTAGGCTCATCCGCAACACCCAGCAACACTCGAGCCAGTGCTACGGGAGCCCAGTCTCACCCAATCCATTGCTGATGCTGTCTGGACATACTAGCTTAATGCCACCTCTAAACCCACAATATTTGGGGTTTGTTAGCTTTGAGGGTGGTATGTCCCTGCATCTGACCCACTGGTGCTTCATGGACATCAGGTCCCTGCAGCCATAGTGGTGGTGTGATGGGTTTGGCAGGAAGGCAAAGCCTTTGTAGCTGGATCAGTGCTGCACTGCTCTGTGCCCATGCAGACAAGATAGGGATGTCTCACCCTGCTGACTCTGGCTGTGATCTTCCTTCAATCCCAGCTCTCAGCTCAGCCTGGACTGCAAGCAGGAGTCCCACCGGGACCACATGCATCCATGGTGAACTCTCCCTGCTTTTCCCTCTCCTTCGCAGGCACGAGACCTGGTGGAGATCCCCGGAGGAAAGCTCTTTCTGTGAGCACTTTCTGGGCCATCTTCCAGGCCCATGCTCAGAGGAAGGGGGCTTGGGGAGGAGAAGAGAGGAGGGGGAAGGTGAAAGCTGACCAGGCTCGGCCCGATGGCTTCTCCAGCTGCAGCACATTTTCCAAGAGAAGCTTTTTTTTTTTTTTTCCTTAAAAAAAGAAAAAAAATCTGCATTTTTTCATGTCCTTTTATCCTATTTTTAACTGCGGCCTCCTTCCTTTTCTCAGCCTCCTCCAACACTTCCCCCCCTCCCCTGTGCTGCTGCTGCTGCCTCCTCCGCAGGCTCTCCGCTGAGATGAATGGTCTTTCCACAGGGCACGCACATCTGCCTGTGGATCCAGAGCTAGCAGGACTTCTCCTGGACTGGCCGGCCTGTCCTCTCCCTCCTTAATAAATGAGGAGCGGGAAAGGGAGGACGTGGAGGAAGATGAAGGGAAACAGAACAGGGGGAGCATAAAAGGGGTGAGGCACCGTGGGGAGGGATAAGCGAGGTGATGGATGCGAATTCATCTCAGTGCTGCTGCCTAACCTGCTGATGGTCATTCCCACATCTGCGGCTCTCCCTGTTTGTTTGCTCTAGCCCAGGGGGTGAAGGAGCCCTTTCTACTGGGCTCTGTTGTCATCTTCTGGCCACTGAGGTGAGGTCTGTCAGTTTGTAGCCTGGTTAGAATGGATATTCTTTAACCTTTATTCTTTGTGGCAGCCTTTGTTTCATTAGCTCCAGTTAAAGGCATGTCACACCTACTGTACTTGCTGAAGGACACATAATTTTCTCCATTAAGAGCATTTAATTCATTCTGTTGGTGGAGAGAAAAGGCACCTTGTGAATGAGTTGCAAAGCCATGGTGTCTTTTGTAAGAACCATGTGAAGGATGCTGGTTTGCTCTTCAGGTCAGTGGGACTCAGTATGATTTTTGTGGATCCCAGTTGTTTCACAGGTGAGGAAAACACGTGCAGGCCACCCTGTGATGCCTCATGATGCTCCCCCTGCACCCACTGCTGTAATCTGCTGCAAGTCATCTTTGGAGAGGTTGATTTGCACTGAAGCAATAGAATGACAAAAATCCAGGCTTTCGCTTTTCCATTTGTTTCCTGCCTCACTCTGGAAAAATCCCTGTCTCGCCTCTCAAGGACAAACCCCATGGGAGCTCCCTGCATGCTGGGTCATCACCAGAGAATGAGCATGGAGCTCTTTTCCCACTTGAGCTGCAGACTGCTGTCAGCAGGGGATCTGCTGCCACGCAGGGGGAAAAGATTGCGTTGGTCCCCTGGATGAGCCAGGGTGAAAGCAGGAAGGTTGCTGCTTGTTTTCTGGGTGATGCCTCCAGATTTGCTGAGGTCCTCCAGTATAACAGCAGGGTGGGAGCTCAGCAAGAGGTGCAGCACCAGGACCACAGCAACACTGGCAGCTTCCATGTGCCATAGGGAAGGAGTAACTTGATGTAGAGTCAAGGAAGAAAGGGACTAAACAGGCTACCCAGGGCTTCTGTGATGCCTTGAGGATGACTGCAGAAGACGACATGTTTTGGGATGGTCTTGGGGTAGGGTTCATCCCTCTGTAGTGATGGTGTGATGTGGATGTCCCTGTTTCTTTTTCCATTGGAGGAGGCTATTCTGCACCACCAAATGCTTGCTTCAGACAGGGTACACACAGCTGCCTTTTCTTTTTGAGCTTTCCCAAACTCATTTGCCTACAGACCCACAAGCACTGAGCACTTGCCTCTGGGGATACCAAGCAGCAGAAAACCCTTTCTAGGAGGTCTGGGTTGTATGCAGCAACCTTGCAGCAGCACATAGCTGGGCTTTGCTACACAGGCATGGAGCAGGGAGGGCAGCAAAACTGAGGCCAGGACAAGGCTCAATGGGTGATGCTGGGAAAGCCAGGTCAAGGAGATTTAGACCAGACATCAGGCAGAAGCTCTTCCCTATGAGGGTGCTGAGGCGCTGGCACAGGGTGCCCAGAGAAGCTGTGGCTGCCCCATCCCTGGCAGTGTTCAAGGCCAGGTTGGACACAGGGGCTTGGAGCAAGCTGCTCTAGTGGAAGGTGTCCCTGTGGCAGGGGTTGGAGCTGGATGAGCCTTAAGGTCCCTTCCAACACAAACCATTCCATGATTCTATATGCAGGCAGGCAGGCAGAGGGGGACTCAGGGGGCTGGGACCCTGAAAACAGCCTGTTCCTTTCAGCTCCTGGCAGCCTGAAGCACCTCTCTCTCCCTCCAGATGTTCGCTGTGTTTATAGCTGCTGAAGCAAGAGACTGAACTCTCATTAATACATTTCTCTCTCCCTTTCCCTCTCTCTCTCTCTCTCTCACATTGAAGCCAGAAGTCTCAGCTCAGAGGTTGCAGCTGGAAAGGAGCTGGGGGTGAGGGGTGGGAGAGAGAAGGGAGGTGTATGCAAGCCTCCCATCCCATTCAACTCCCCCTCGCCGCTTTCCTCCCCCCGAATCCTCCCAAAATACACATGCCCCGAAAAAAAGAAAAACACTAGCAGATTTTTTATTTCAGAAAGTAAACACTTAGGCCACGGGGGTCTGGAGGTTATGGGAAAAGAGGAAACCATTGGGCTAATCAGGCCGGGACACACTTCCCCTGCTGAAATAAACCAGAAATCATTGCATTACAGGGCGCCGCCGCGGTTAACCCTGGTGCTGCCAACACAGCTGAGCCCGTGGCTTGCCCACACGTTCCCCCCCATCGCTGGGATGTAGCCAGGGAGAAGCGCCGGTGTGGAAGGGGAGCCAGCGCTCCGCAGTGGCCCTTGGGCAAGTTGGTCCTTTGGGAATGAGGCGTTGGGAATATTTTAGTAGGAAATGAAATCTTCCTCTTTTTTTTCTTCCTATGGTTTATGAGCAATCCTATAGAATTTCATTGTTATTCTTGCCTGAGAACTCTGACGGTCTCAAAGCTCCACAGGGAGGAAATCTTTCTCAGCTTGTATCGGGAGGTAGATTCTGCAGAGCTTGGGCTGGTTTTAGAGGGCTCTTTTTGCTCTCCTTGCTCCATTTCCATTAGGCGTACAAATGACAAGATCACTCCTTATTTGGTAGCAAATCTCCCGGGAAGGAATTTTTCCTGCTCTCTTTTCCTCCTGTGTTTATAGAGCACCCAGCACATGGGATCTGGCTGTAAGATGGGAGAGCCCTGATACTCCTGCAGGACAAAGAATGACTGTAGTCCAGGTGTAAGTGAGCTAATGGGCCCTTTGTGACAGCTTTACAAAGAGATCTCCGTTTACCTTCCCTAAGCCTGGCCTTGGACTTCCCCCGGCTCCTTTCACAGACGGAGTTGTGTACTATAAACAGATGCTCACTACCAGGTCTCACACATTTTGGGACCGCCGCAGCTCTCTGTGTTTC
Organism: Pezoporus wallicus; assembly: GCF_028554395.1. Lineage (NCBI taxonomy): Eukaryota > Metazoa > Chordata > Aves > Psittaciformes > Psittacidae > Pezoporus > Pezoporus wallicus. The sequence goes on along the minus strand of NW_026641918.1, from coordinate 793,204 downwards.
AGAAAGGCTGGATCTCAAAGCACAGATGTTTATTGCTGTAAATGAATATTAGAGGTTGCCCACTGCTGCAAGCCTGGGTCTGTTTGATCAGAGCTCCTCGCTGCGATTGCTGACTCCCTTTGCATCCTGCCAGGCTGAGATTTTCGGAGAAGCCCGGATGGGTTTTGCACCCGGCATCTTGTTGCTTTGGAAACCCCAAATCTCAGCGCGATGTCCACGCTGACACGTCTGTGATGCAGCTCATGGTGTGGCACCGGAGTCCAGCGCTGTCCCACAAGCCTTCCCTCTGCTAGCAGCTACTGAGAGGGGACATAGCTGAAAGCAAAAGCCAGAAGGGAATGCTTTGTAGCCAGGAGAAAGTGAAGGCTTTACCTCATCTGTTACAGTGCAAGCGCTGGCGGTGAAAGGTGCCGTCACCGGTTCCTTGAGCCATCAGCCCAGCTCTTGCAACATGCCCACCAGGAGGCAAATCCCCAGATAGCCCCAGATAGGGGAGCTGCAGCCCTGCTGCATCCCACCCTGCTATCTCAGGAATGCATTTGAACAGTAGCTGTTTCTGCAGCCTCTGGAGGTTGAGGCTTCAGATGGAAATCAGGCTCGATGGAGACAGTCCCACAGGGCAAATTTTGGAATTTCTGGAGTTGGTGTTCAGCTCAGATAAGCCCTTGAGAGCTCAGATACTTTATCTGAGCCTTATCTGAGCTATTTGCATCACTTGAGTCTGAGAAACAGCGCTGTCAGACATTTGGAGAGGGGGCAAGTCCTATTAGGTTGGTCTGTCTTGTGTTTTCAATTGTTGTTTCTAATACACAGACACCTCCAAGAGGATTGGACCATCCTGTACCCCATGCAGCCTATATGCATGCTGGATAAATGGAGAGCAGGAAGGAGAAACGACACACTTAGAGCCATACAAGAGTAAGGGCAGGATCAGGATGAATATTCCTTGAAAGCCCTGTAAGGGATTGCATCTCTCTGCTCTCTTTCTAAAATTGGACAGAAATAAGCTGGAGCTGCCCTTGCTGTTAACTGTGGATGGAAATGATTCCTTCTTTTCAAAGCAGACCCAGGCCTGAGCTTTCCCAAATGCTTTCTGCACCTTCCTTACTACACCCTGTTCTGTGCATGTGGAGTTTCTCACCTTGTTTGGAGCTTCTGGGAGGAAATATGCAGTCCATGCCCTCTTGCTGCTCTCTCAGCATCTCTCCATTTCATTCCTGCCTCGCAGCCATCAACTGTTTGACTGAAAGGACTGCATTCCTGGTCTGTACAACCCAGCACACTCTTCCTACACAGTGGGGTGTTTCATTCACCTGAGCTCTCAGTCCTGGTGGCTCTTCCCCATCATCCATAGTCTTTTCTTATGGAGGAAGGATTCTCAGGGAGACGAACAGCAGATTTAGGAGATCTGGCTGAGATCTTATAGCTGGAATTTGGAAGACCTTGGCTGCATCCCCTTAAGCGCAAGTCCATCGGAGTGAGATGCTTAAATCATTCAGAAGGCTGCCTGTGAGCCACCGCGTAGCAGTTTCTCACATTGGTGATGCAGATGATTAATTCATTGCACATTTTACTGCGATGCTTAATTCATTGAGGTCAGGCGAGTGGCTGGGACTCCCTGGAGAACGGCGCTGTACGAGGGCTTGATGTTGCACAACAAATGGAACAGAGGCCTTAAGCGAATCCGCACCACAAGCGCGGCCATCCCCTTGAAGCTGCCTCCAGGCTGCTCAACACGTGCTGAAGTTTACACAGCCCACCGGATGGACCTTCCCCTCTGGGACTGCGTATCAATAGGCTCTGGAATAGTTGCAGCGGGTCAATTGTTGGCTCTTTCACAATGGATGGATCAGGGTTTCTCTCTCTGCAGCTGGTTCCCGGGGAGGGAGGCTGCCTCTCTGGCAGCAAGCTGAGCTAATGAGGTTGTGTGTGTGTGTCAGGAACATGGTTTCTCTGCAGAAGAGCCATGGGAGACTTGCAGAAAGCGGCTTACTGGCCTCCAAGTGACTTGAGTGAGGTTGAGATGCATAGGGGGAATTTGCATGTAGGCTTATTTTCAGCATCAAGCTTATGAAGGGAGATTCTCAGCCAGCGTGAGCAGTGTAGGTCCATCCTTTGGTACCTGCCTTCATAGACCTCTGAGCCCCTGCTAGAGGCAGGGTTCCTCTTTTATAGTGCTTTCTTCCCTGTGATGTGAGGGGCAGTTAGGATTCAAGACCAGGATCTACCCTTTAAACCTGTGGTGAGACTGCAAGAAAACATAGCTTCAGCCCACCCAGTGGGAACACTGCCATTGATTTTGGCAAGGAGAAGCGCATGAGTGCACACACCGAAAAGCAATATAATAAAGTTCATGAGAGGACTTCCCTTCCTGGAAAGGGAAACGAGGTTGCTGACATGGCATGCGTTGCATGAGCGGGGTGACAAAAACACTTGCAGATACTTGTGCTCCCCATAGCACAGATGGGATGGAGCAAAAGAAACTGCTGCACCAAAGCAGACGTTTAGTTTCTAAGAAGAGCTGGCCCAAAGTGCTTCTCCTTAACTCATCAGCAACTGTCTTCCAGGAGTCAGAAATGCCTTTCTCCCCTGGTTTGAGTGATTCACTCTCCACATCCTAAGTTCAAGGGAGGGCAGAGGGCACTTGTTTTGTCCAGACTGATGTCAGCACTGAGGTGGAACAGGAAAAAAGGAGGAGATGCCCCATGGGAGCCTGTTCATGGAAACATTCTGATTTGGTCAGTTCCAGGCATCTCACAGATGATTTCAACCCAGTTCTGCAGGCTCAGGAGGCACAGTTAATTATGGAAGGTAGTGATGGAAATAAAACTGGCATCTCAGTCCTGCCCTGGACCAGCTCATTGCCACCTTGGGGTATCTGTACCTCCTGTGAAACATCTTCCAGAGATGATCAGACCTTCTCCTCCCCTGCTTTGCATCTTGCTTAACCCCAGGAGACCAGATGCTTCCTTTGTCTGGCAGCTTTGGTTGTGTTTCTATCCAGGCAAACAGCTACTACATGGAAGCAGTAGCACGTTTCCTTTGCTTCGCAGTAATCAGACTGACAGGATAACGAGGCAACCCAGTAGCCTGCTTTGCCTTCCACTTGTGCCGAGTTCCAGGCTGGGTGTCAGCTCAGTCCCCTATCTCGATGAAATACGTCTTTTTTTACTTTTCTTCTTGTGGCTGCCAAAAGTGACAGATTGCTCTGCGGAAATCATCAATATTTTGTCAAAACGAAATCCAAACATTTCCAGCCAAAACTCAGCATTTTCTGGTGCTGGCTGTGTTGATGCAAAAACAAATCTCCGTGGGAAATGGCAACATGGAAAGGAAACAGAGAAATAGGTTATTCTACTCAGCAGAATCTTGCTTTTGACTCTGATTCAGATGAATGTCTTGAGGACCTGCAAGGCAGAGGGTGGGTGAACCCAAGAGCTTAATCTGGACCACTCATATGTTTATTTAGACTGTACTGGTGTAAACAGCCGTGCTCTGTTGACACGTAGAAGGAGCCTGGTCTGTGTAGTTTATACCACAAAGCATCAGTAAGTACCAATACTCACTCCCTGCTTTCCAATATCATGATGTGATGCTTCACTCAAGCTACAGCTTCAAGCTAAAGGAACTGGTTTAAGCTTTCATCCATCTGCTCTTGCCTCATTGTATGTTGCTGTGTCTTACCACCCCGGTACATTTGCACCTAGTAAGGCTGTTGCTTTGCCTCTGTGTTTAGCGTAGCAGATACTTCCATAACCATCCATCTTCCCCAGTCCCTCCCTGGGGCCCTTGCAGCGCTGTACTCAGCAGCTACAGTGGCACCGGACCGCGGTGGCAGGGCTTTCCACTCCACACCCACCTAAAACGAGATGGTTTTATCTGGGCTCTCCCACGCCTGCCAAGCGCATCCCGGCATTCCCCTCCCGCTCCTCACTTCATTAGTGCCGGAGATGTTTATAAATGGAAGAGATAATATTTTTCGTTTCCAGTTTGGGTTTCCAGGGCAGCCACTTTCTAAAGCACTTAGGAAGTTTAGAGAAGACAAGGTTATATAAACGATTTTCCCCCCCTGGGCTCTTATTAATCAAGTGGCTTGCGGAGCCATTCCCATAGCTTTGGGATCAAGGGCACTAGCTGGGTGAGGGGAGGAGGGAGGTGGTTAACACAAGACATCTTTTTCTTGGCTCCTACCCCTTTCCTTGGTAGGTTTGCGATGAATGAAGTACTCAGGCCTGGGGTTCGAAAGCAGATGGAGAGCTGAGCAGCACGCTCCCAGGTTACATTCAAACTGTGTTTTGGGCTGAACTCTTGTATTAGCCCCTTCTAGCCCTTCATGTGAGTCATGTAGCATCTTTAAATGATGATTTACCTAGCCCTGTTGATGTGTCCCTGTTGAATTTGATTACTTGATGTAACACGTTTGCATTTCCATTGTTTCAGCAATGATGGGCAATGAGTTGATCCTTGAGCTTCTACAATGAAACTCTATGGACGTGCACACACACACACACTACACACACACACACACACACACACACACTGTGTTGTATTTCCTGGCAAGCCCTGATGCATTTCTAAAGCTTCCCAGCATTTTCCCACCCAGGCTCCAGCAGCAGCTGCTACCCAGGGTAGCTGTGGGCTTGGAAAACAGGGAAATTTGGAAAACTGCTCCCATTAGAATGAAACCAAGCTCTGCCTCCTCCTCTGTGACCTTCCTCCTACTGTCTTCCCAGTGGGAAATGCTGAGGAATGGGATCTTTCTCTTTTCCTTGGGTGGATGGAACTCTGTCTGTAGTGGCAGGTCCAGCTTTCCAATCCTGGAGCCAAAGATCCACAGGAAATCAGCCCATTAGTCTGTTGACCCACCTTCCCACTATTCCAGTCCTGCTCTTTCAGTGTGAAAATAATGATTTAAATAGCCAGAGGTGGAAAATAATGATTTAAAAGGGGGTAAAGGGGATTTTTGCAACTCTTGCTAAGTGTAGACTTGGCAGAAGGAAACTATTTCTTCCGGGTCTTGGGAACTTGTGAGAAAAGGTGTTGAACATCTGGAGTGATTTAGCAGTTGTGTGAGGCTGTGCACTGATGGTGTTGCAAACAGAGCTCACCCTGAAGATCCCGGTTGGACTGACAGAGGGAAAAGCTGCTCTCCTAGCGTTTGGCTTGAGGTTGCAGGTTGGGCATTGCAGGAGAGCCACATCTTTCTCCTCCAGGGACAGATGATGGTTGTGGTGGCCTCTGAAGCATGGCTCAGGACATTGCAGGAGGCCCCTGTGATGTTTAGTGTGCCATCTCGACTTGCTAGAATGAATTTTCACATTGGAAGGACACTCCAGGCATCAGAGGTACATTTGGCTCCATCTCACTCATGATGCTAAAACACGAATCAGGCTTCCCAGCAAAAAAGGCTGATCCATGTCAGCTCATCCACATCTGAGACCTACAGAAACCTCCTCAAGAAGGTGAACTAACTGGATGAAAAGAGGGTTTGTTAATGGATTACTTTTAATTGCCTTTTTATTTGCCCCATTTTGCAATTCCTTCCCACTTTAAAAGCACAAAGCTAGTTCTAGCTCAGGTGGAATGACGCACCATTTTCCTTGCTTATTTTCTTTTGCCTCTTTTAACTCAATGAGAAGTTGGGGGGGGGACTGACTCCAAACTGGTTTGCATCAACCAGGAATGTATTTAGACAAAATCTTTACATCTGCTTTTTTCTTCCAACTCTCAGCAAAGCACAGGCAAAAATAATAACTAAATCAGCTGGGTTTGCAGCTTTTGCTGCAGGCAGTGGGGAAGCCGACAGAGGAGCAAACAGGTTTGTGTGCTGAATCCCTTTGTATCTCAGGACATCCCTTCAACAGCTTTCTGAACATAATCAAAACCCCTGCACTAAGTGGTGATGATGATGATGGCTGTAGATGGGTGACCAGTGGAGCCGAAGGCCCCTGCTGACCAGCTGTCTCTTCCCCTGCTACACCAGCAAGGACTTAGGACCTCATCAGGAGCCCCTCATGGGGAGAGAGGCGTGTTATTTAATTAGCTTTACAATGGACTGACTGGGAGGCACGTGGTGGCTCTAATGGAAGGAGATAGATGTCCTTTTAGCTGGGCTAATTGTAAGGAAATAGCAGAGCCTTTGTTCAGCCCCAGCATGTGGCCTGTGATCTCTCAGAGCCCAGGGGCTGCCCGCTTATAATTTTAGACAGATCTATTCAAGCCTGCTCTGTAGCGTGGGGCTGAACAAGACGGGTATTGTTGCAGAGCCAGGATCGCCGTCCAAGAAAACCACCCCAAGAAACCCAAACACGTGTAGAGAGGGATATTTCTCTGTCGTTTATTCACTATCGGGGCTGGGTTGCCAAGCGCTGACAATTGCAAGTGAGGAGGTTTCCAGTGCCTGGCTCTTTGAACTGCGTACGAAGGCAAATCCTTCATCCCGGGAAGGATGTGGTGGGCTCAAGGGGTGTCTCCGCCAGCAGAAGATATATGGGGAGGGCAGCTTTAGGGCTTTAATTGTTAGTGTGGGTCTCATCCTGTGCTGTGGGCAATGGGGTGCGTGGGGTAATCGTGTTCATCCCTGAATTACCTCCACAGACTGGCTGTGCACACCTGAGATCTCATGGTCATGTTGGGACAGTGGTTGGGCTGGAAGGATCTGGGCTTGTGGATCAGTGTCTGTGCTTCCCAGTGTCCTGCATGACAAGGAATGAGAATCCCAGCTCTCTTGTCTGAACTATCCTCTTAAATCTCTCTTTGTGAGACCCCATTACGGTCCCCAGCCCCTGAGCTTTTCCTTTGGCACTGCTGAACTGATACCCCAGCCCCTTGTGAAGTGAGAAGGTGGTGTTTCATTAAAAAGACAGGGTGCAGGCACAAAGGTCTGTGGAAACGCTGACCAGGAGTCACACTTCCATCACTTGAACCCCTCTGTCCTGGCCACAGCACTAAACTGAGGGTCACTCACTGCTGTCAAGTGTTTTATTTCCCCGTGCTGACCACTTCCACAGGCTGTGTGCAAGTGTGTTTTAATGGTGGCTGCTATTTCTCAGCTTGTGAATTTGTGTTTTAGTGGTTGGGGCTGGACAAACCTTCCTTGGGAGGTGCTTGTGAGGCTCCTTCATTCAAAGACCATCAGAAACCATCAGTAACCTGTCATGAGAGACTGGTGAATGCCAAAGCTGAAGTTGCAAGAACAGAGGTACTGTTTAAGTCTGAGCTGGCTGTTTCTGCTATGAAGGAGGCTGCCCAAGAGACCTGACCAAAGATGAGAGGTCCTTCCAGTAAGGTTTGACGTGTATAACCTGCCCGTGCTCAGGAGTAACTGAGAACATCAGGAGTTAAACAGCAAAAATCCTCAGGTTACGTTTACCAAGAACTCAGTGCTGTTACTTGAGGAGGAGAGGGAAAACGTACCGAGAGCAAACAGCACTGCAGAACAGCTTACCAGGATTTTCCAGCCAGCAAGTTCTTCCAGCGGGGTAACAAGTGAGTGACAGCACCCCCCGCCAACGAAACTCAAGGCAGAATTACATTGCTGGAGCCCAGATTAGCTAATCAGGTTATGAATCGGCATGGGGCCTCTGGGAAACCAATCGCAGGAGCCACTTGAAGATGCTCAAGCAGCTCTGTGAGACTGTTGATTGAGGTACCTACAGTGTGTGGACCGGAGCTGTTGCGGGGATGTGTGTGAGCTGGAGTTCTCCCTCCTTGCTGGCCACAAAGATGCTTTTGTGAGCCATCACTAACTGGGAAGTTAATGAGAGCAGGAGTCGGGGAGGCTCGGAGGCGGCTTCCTCTGCTCGCGCCTGGAGGGCAATCAGAGGATGGTATTGTGACAGAAATGATGTCTCGGGGCTGAGCAGGGCCCTGAAGTCTGGATCTTCACAGGGTGAACAGAAACTTGCTTTTAATGCAGGCAGCAGAGGATGACTCCAGCCCCACAGCAGCGAGGGGACCCCAGAGGCCACAGGCATGTGGGTCATGGAGGAGCCAACGCTTCCGTGATGGTCACAAAGGCAGATGTGAGAGCAGCCTGCCTTCAATATGGACAGCACACAGTACGTGCTGACTATCCAGCTCTGCTTCCATGCCCTGTGCTTAGCCAAAAAAGGGAGGCTGTGGTCACCAGGACTACTAATCCAGCCTCCTTTTACCAGCGTAAAACAACTCACCCAAACTCTTCCCAGCTATTATGGTGCTTGAAAGAATTTCTCGTATCATTTTAAATTCCAGGAAAGGTATCTCCCTTGGGAATGGTCGTGGCAGCTGCTTGCTCTTTCCTCTCATTGCAGAGGGCCACCTCCACACCCAGAGCCACCTCCCTGCTCTTTCCTTTCTTAGAGTGGTGGCTGCTGCTTTTGCCAACAACGTCCCCCTTACGATAAATGCTTTCATGTCTCCGTTTCTCCCTGGATTTGCACGACGCTTTTTCCCCTCCTCTCCCCCTTTTGCTCCTGATTTCAGCCTCATGCCCTCTGGGTATTGTTTACTTGACAAAACATCAAACTGCAGCCCTGGCCGCTTGCAGTCATTAAAAATCCCATGGCAGTTTTGGGGCAGGCTCCAATTTGGCTAATTACGTTCTGCCATAAATATCCCCCTGCAGGTTTAATTGGATATGGTGTTCTTCATTTCCTGTCCACAACAGCTGGGCGGTGTTGCTCCGCGTTGTTACGGAGCCCTTGCATTTCACCCCAGAGGTAGCCACGTTTTGGGAGCAGCCGTGCTCAGAAAAGCTCCTTCTCCACACTACCGATAACACCTAATCCTGAGCCTGCTGCAAGGACAATGGGACAATCCGAGGGAGAGGAGAAGCTGTCCCAGCTCTAACATCTGGAGGAGAGCCAACAGCTGCCTGCTGGTAAAAGGGCCATGGCAGGAGTGGATTCGGCTGTTCCAAAGGGAAAGAGCCGGCCTCGGCTTGGAAAGAGGTCATGGAAGAGCGTTCCTGCCCTCGCTGCGTGTTCGGAAATCACGGCAAAGGCTGCGGTCTCATCATACCTTTCCTCGACGCTAAATGAGTGATTATTATTATTCTTTGAAACCAAGGTTAGTCAGCGTCCCTGGAACAATGTGGCATTCCTGCCCGTCCTTTCTTTGTTCCAAAGGTTTAAAAACAGCCAGGCTGCATTGTGGAGGGAGGGCAGATGGTTATCTGCCATCAACGGCAAAATCTTTTGGCTGTACTAAGGGCAGCAGGGCTGTTCTCCGCAACCCAGCATCCTCCCTCGACAGGAGAGAGCCTGAGTAGATATTAACGTTGAATAATGACAGAATGGAAAAGGAGGGTGAGACTTGGATGTGGAAGAGGAAAGATATTTCAAAAGCCTGTAAGCAGCAAATAGGAACCAGTTGCTGAGGCGAAGTCATGTTTGGCAGGTCTTGGACTCCAAATGGTCACATCCCAGCTGAAGAAACTAATCAATGGATTCCTTCCATGCCTTCTGCGAACACTGAGCCATTGAGCGGCTCAGCTGGAGCTCAGAGCCAGGGCTTTCATGTTGCAGGCTCTGAAGTGAGCACAAATTAAGGACGGAGTCGAGTTCGAAGGAGAGATTCAGCTGCCCTGGGAGGAAATCTCTGTCCGCAGCCTCTCTGTTCTTTTCCTCCACCTTGGGGTTTTTACCCTGGTGCTACTCTTGGCAGCAGTTCCAGTTTCCCCACATGTAGGGGCTGCCGTACACTGCACAAGCAAACTGCAACAGGAGTCTGGGGGAGGGTGGAAGGGGGGGTGAGGCTGGGGAGTGGAGGAGCGCAAAGCCTTGCCGCAGCCATGCTGCACCAAGCTGTGGCTTAGTGTCATCGGCTTTGCAAGATCAGGGCTGAGATGAGATGCCAAGAACGTGTGTATCTGCCCTAATAAAAAACACCAAGATGGGAGAAAGATCTTTATTAGAGCCTTTGTTCTGGTCCAGAAGAGAAGGAACGCCTTCACAGGTGCACTGGAGTTCACCCAGCCCTTAAGACCGTAAAGCGCCCAGGCAACTGTATCGGCCCACAGGAGCAAGGCTAAAGCACAGATGCAGAGGAGCCCCTTCCTCCTCTGGTGCCCATCACCAGCTCCATCTCTGCTTACAGGAGCCTTGAATGGGGGATGGACAGCACGTCCCCATCAGCACCCACTCAGACCAGCCACGGCAACCTCGCTGTGCGCCTCCTGTTTCAGTCTGGGGCTTGTGGTTTGCTGCAGGAGGCTGCTCGCTCTGAGAGGGTGGATTATTGAGAGGGGGGAGCGCTGGGGTCACTTCAATACGGTTGGGACCGCAGGTGCTTGCTGATGGCAGCTGTGTAAACCGGCCCTGCACGCACGCTCCCATGCTCGCCCGGGATGTTTGCAGCGCGCAGAGAGAAGTGTAGGAAGGGGAAGATTGTCAGGCTGTGATAACTGCATCAGGTTTCCCTTCCCAAGCCTGCTCTGGAAGGGATCATACAGAAAGGCAGCTGTTTCTCCTGAATCCCCTTTTGCTTTTTGACTGAAAGCATTCTGCATAATCTCCTCTCAATAGCTGCTTCCTTCAATCATTGCTGTCCATCCTGTGTGGGAAGAGAAACCCAAAATGAAGGTCAGGTGCAAACACATGATCCTGTTTGGGGAGAGGCAGTAGGGACCAAATTTTTTCTTTTACACCCATCCTCTTTTCACTTCCAGATTTCCAGGTTCATTCCTGTGGTAGGTTTCAAACCAAGGACCCACCGCCCAAGGTTTCACACCTTGTCCTCTGCCTGAGTAAAGCTCAGGTTCTCCAACGCACATGGGAATCACTGGAGAGAGGAGTTATATTAGTCACAGAGCGAACTGCTGCTGCTCCTATTGCCCTTCTGCAGGAATAGGTTGCCCATAATTGAGCTGGCAAGCCAAAATTGCCTATGCAATTGGAAATGCAAGTGCTTGGCAATGGGTGAGGTACCCGACGGGCTGGAGCTAAGTGCCTGCCCTGCTTTGCCAGCTCTGAGTAAAATCTGCCTTGGTAAAACTGGCTGCTTGTGCAAGCCAGAATCAGGCTCTTGATTCCTGGCCCTGGCACCTCGCAGCTTCTTTTAGTTACGCAAGTTTTCCTTCTATAAACATGCCTCAGGCGACTGCGAAAGCTAGAAATAATCCTGAGCTGCAAAGTTTGCATCTGCAGCTCATCTCTCGGTGCGTTTTAAGGTTTCACTGCAGGCAGGACCCTGGTTCATCCCATGGCTTAGCAGGCAGCCTTGAGCCTCAGCGCTGGCTCATACGGCTGCCCCATCACAGCCGGGATGTTCATTGAAGCCCATCCCTGCCAGTGTGTCGGAGGCTGTTGAGACTTTCGGAGTGAGAGAACCACAAAAGCTGGTTGCTAATCACTTTTTTTTAACACTCGTACCGGTAAATTGATGTCTGTGAGTCATAATCTCCCTCCTGCTCTGCCGTTTGTGGTCTGAAGTTTGTGCTCCCTAAATACAATAAAACATATTTCATGTGAAAAACGATATTCTTCCGCTAACTTCATGTCACGCTGGCGTGACGCCCATCTTGCATCTTCAAGATGCTTTTTATCCAGACAGTTCCCAAGCCATTTTGGCCTCCCACCCGTCGAACAGCCACCTTCGACGCATGCATAGTTTGCCCTAATGCTCACACATTCAGATTCAGATGTGCTAGTGGGCGGCAGAGCATCCGAGTGGGCAGCCGCAGTGGTGATAAAAGAGAGAAGGGGTGATGTGAGAATGGAAGGGGCCATATTAAGTGTGGAAGGTTCATGTCCAGACAAGCAGGGTGAAAGCGACGGGTTTCAAGAGCCTTGGCTCAGGGCTGCCTGAAGCCAGCGGCGTTTTCCCGTGCTAAAACTCCCACTCTACGCTCCCTTCGTGTTTCGGGGTATGCATGCAAACGGAGCAGCAGCAGCGCCCAAATTCACGCTGGCTGCGCTGATCCCCATCACCCCGTGCGCCCCATCACTTCTTTCCCCCCCGGGGCAGCTCCAGCTCCGCTCCCCGCGGCGCCGGGTACGGGAGCCGCCCCCGGGGCGGGCACAAGCGGGTCCCACCCGCCGCTGTCACCGCTCGGGGCCGGCCCAACGCCCTCCCCTCGGCGGCTCGGGCCGGGCCGGGGCGGTGGCGGCGGGGCGAGGCGGAGCGGAGCGGCAACGAGGGAGCGCGGAAGGGGCGGCGGGGGAGCGGAGCGGGAGAGAGGAGCGAGGAAGCGCGGAAGGAAAGAGGAGGAGGAGGAAAAAGAAGAGGAGGAAGAAGAAGAGGAAGAAGAGGAAGAAGAGGAAGGCGCCCGGGCGCCCAGCTCCGCGCTCGGCGGGGCTCAGTAGCCGCCGCCCCCCGGTCCCGGCGCGCCGCCGCCGCCGCTGCAGCCATGAAGGCGGCGGTGGACCTGACCATCATCAAGACAGAGAAGGTGGACAGCGAGCTCTTCCCGTCCCCCGGTGAGCGCCCTCCCGTCCCTGTGTCCCCTCGTCGGGGAACCCTTCGCACCCTTTCTCCCCCTTGTTTCGTAGCCAGGGCGGCGGCGGTGGGGGGGGGAATGTCTGACCGGGGACGGTTGGGGTTTGGGTTTATGGGGAGTGTTTTGGGGAAGGGGAAATGAAACCCACTCCCTAAGCTACGGCGGCGCCCGCCGGGCTCTGTCCCGCAGCACCGCTGGGGGAGAGGCGAAGGCGAGCTTAATTTCCGAGCAGTTTGAAGACTTTCCACCACCTTCAAGCCACCGCTTTGCTTAAGCACCAACCCGCCGCCCCTCCAGCCGCCTTTCCTCATGCTTCTGGCATCCTTGCGGGGATGTAGGTGAGCACCTCGGGCTGGGAGCAGCAGAGGTGCTCTCCCATGGGTTTTTTTTTAACCCCGGGACACCCCGTCTTTTCCCGAGTGGAAAGCTGGCAGCCCAGCACAAGCTGCTTATCTGGGGTGGACGTTCCCCCCCCCCCCCCCCCCCCTTATCCCTCGCTGGAAATATCTTGCGTGGTATTTAGGAAACAAAACTCCAGCGGCACCTCGTCTAGATTTAAACCAGGAAAACCCGCTGCTTTGATCTGCTTTTTCCTCTCTGGAGCTGGAGAAATGGGTGGAGGAAGGGTGCAGGAGCTATCAGGGACGACAGCACCATGTACTCAAAGTGTGTGGGTTTCTTTTCTGTTGTAGCGATAAGTTTTGCTGGCTGCGGTTAATGCTCGTAGTTGAGTCTTTACCATAATAAGGGCTGTTATTCACATACTGATGTCGTCTGATTGCTGACCCCGGGCGCTCGACTGATGTCTGCCTTGCTCAGTCGAGGTAGAGGATGGAGCTTGGAGGGTCTGGAGGGTGCAAGGGAGGGGGAAGTGAGCCCTGTTGTAATTCCCGCTGCGGTGGAGGGTTGCTGGGTTTGTGCAGCGCCGGCGCGGCGAAGAAAATCGAATTAGAGCTGCGCCTTCCTTTGCCGGTTAGCAAGTTTCGAGGAAACCCAGGAAGGGCTCAGCTCAGCTCCTGCCAGGCAATGGGATTTCAGGCTGCATGTGCGAACCGGAATGACAGCTCCAGCCCACTGCTGGAGCTCATAGGGGTTGCGGCTCCGGCTTGGAGTAGATGCTTGTGTAGCATCAGCTCGTCTGCAGAGCTCCGGTAATGAAGCAGGCGTCTGAGCGATCTGCTACATAGTGTCCAGCGCAGGGACATGGCTTTGCATAATCCATCTTCTCCCTCTCCTTGCTGCAAGGAGGACTGGGTTGCTTGTTGTAGCTCTTTTGGGGCTGTGTCCCCCCAACAGCAAAGCTGTTTAAGGTGTGGGCTTGAAAGGACCTGGCTTCGAAGTGCAACAGGGACAGCAAGGATGATTTTCCAAAGCAGGTTCAAAGTGAAGTTGAGGAGTTTGTGCGTGTTTCCTGCAGCTTTGGTTAAAAGAAGGTGCGCTGGACTCTTACTCAGGTGGTGTCAGCAGCCTGCTTGATGCAAGGTGAAAAAAAATGGGATAGGGAGAAACACCTGGGGGTTGTTTGTCACTTCAACGTATCTGTTTGAATTTAGGCACTCCTGGCATGGGTGAGAGCATGTCAGGGGCGTTTCTGGTATTTAGGTGTTTGAGCATTGGGTCAATGTAACTGCCTTGTGCCTGAAGTGAGGACATGCTGTTTCACCCTATCTTAAGTTCGTTTTCTTCTCTCTGCAAAAGCTCTTTTGCAGCTTGTGACAGCATTTTAGAGGTGACCCGAAGTTTAAACTTCAGCAGGAAGGGCGCTGAAAAATAAAACCCCAAAAGGTAAAAAAGAGCCGACTCCCTGTCGGCTTCAGCTGCAGTGGCTTCTGTTTTGGTGGCTACACTAACACTGTGAGCCAGAAAGGTCAGCGCTGTCAATTAGCTGGCTTAACCTCATTTCCCCTCTCAACTTTTTAGAGGATGCTGAAGCTTTCTTGCTTGGTTGGGTTGATGTTGAGAGGAGTGTGGATGCTGCTACATGTTACTGGCACCCAGCGATGCGTGGGAGACGTAGGTTTTCTTTGCTCCTGTGTGGTTTGGGCTTCATAGAATCAGCCAGCCTGGAAAAGACCTTTATAAGATCAAGTCCAACTGTTACCCCAGCATTGCCAAGGCTGTCACTAACCCATGGCACTGAGGGCCTCATCTGTGTGGCTTGTGACCGCATCCAGGGACGGTGCCTCCAGCACTGCCCTGGGCAGCCTGTTCCAATGCCTGAGCACCCTTTGGGGAAGGAATTGTTCCTCAGCTCCATCTAAACCTGCCCTGGTGAAGCTTGAGGGCATTTCCTCTTATCCCATCCCTTGTTCCTTGGGAGCAGAGCCCAGCCCCTCCTGGCTCCATCCTCCTGTCAGGCAGTTGTCGGGAGCGATCAGGTCCCCCCTGAGCCTTCTCTTCTCCAGACTAAACCCCCAGGTCCCTCAGCCTTAAGTCCTCATAAGACTGAGGACTTAACTGCTCTCTGATGGCTTGTTCAGCCTTTGGTCTCAGTGTCTGAATGTGCCATCAAATGTGCCCATTGCCCTCTTCAAAATGGTCATTGGCCTCCCTCCCTGAGACAGAGTCCAGCCCCTTGTTCCTTTCCGAACCAGCAAACAACAAACAGATTTGCTTCACGGGATCCATAGGGTTAACCTTACACAGGGAGAGTCCTTACAGCCATAGGTTTTCAATTGTGCAAGTTGTTTAATGTGCCAGGTGCTTGATGCTGTTCGAAACTGCAGAGGTGCATTGGTACTGTGTCCCTCTCACACCCCCGAAATGAAACCCAGCTCCCGCCCACTGCTGCGTGTATGAGTTCGATGGGATTTGTAGTGTGTCCAAAGGGTTTAAAAATAACCCGAAAGGGATGTGAAGTTGTACAAACCTTCCAATGCCAAATTCCTCCCTGCTGTTGCCAGCAAAAATGTGTGAGTGAGATGAGTAGGTCAGGAGCCAAAAAGCCACGGTGGTGGGCTGCTCCTTTAACATGCAAGTTGTACGTGAATGGGTTTTCATTATAGGATCTGATAGAAGAGATGGCAACATCACATTTGATTGCAGATACAGGACTGGTCTATTGGAAGGTGTCCCTGCTCATGGTGGGGGTGGAAGTGCATAAGCTTTAATGTCCCTTCCAGCCCAAACCGGTCTGGGATTCTGTGACTGATCTACCAGTGGGATAGTGTGATTTAGTTTACTGGCTTTTTTTGGACAGCAAAGCTCCCAACTATGTGAAACTCAGCCCTAGTGGGAACTTCACCTTGCAACTAGTAAATGCTGCCCTCTGCAAATTAATGTGTTTCCTCCAGTTCTGCAAAGCTCTATTTGCTTTCTGTGGCCCGTTAAGAGCAGCTCCACACCCCATGCTGGGAGCTGGCAGCCTATAACTGGGACTCCCAAGTAAGAGATAACTAATGAAGCTGCTGACTTGCTGCCCCTGAGGCATCCCACAGGGTACCAGGGAAGGGCTATAATGCAGGCAGGTGATGCTGGGTGTCCCTGGTGAGGCAGAGATGCTCCTGCATCCACTTTCCTTCTCACTTCCTTCTCTGGAGGTGTGTGATGTGCTGGTGGTGGGTTTGTTTTGGCCTGGCATGAAAAGAGGAATCTGGGCAGGGACAGTGTGGAATCCTGACTGCGGGGAGATGGGACAAACCCATGGGCTTAAGGACAGCTGGGAGCTGGAGGCGTTGTTCCCGTTGGCCTGCGTGGGGGTGGCATCCCAGGGGTGTATTTTCATCTGGCAAGAGCTTTTCCCTCTGTTCGGGGTCTGGGACTACATCAGGTCAGGGCAGAAGGAACATTTCTCCTGCTGTGGTTGCCGCAGGAAGCAGACAGCCTGCATGCAGTGTGGATGTGGATGGAGGACCTGCTTTTCCAAAAGGGAAGGTTTGATCCTGTATTATCCTTGCAGAGCACTCCGGGCTGGTCCCTATGGCTGTATCAGCTGCTGTGTAACTCAGTTTCCCAACTACTGTTATGAGAGCTGTATTGGTGGTGGCTTGCAGTGGCTATGCCAGAGGGTTTGCATGGAAGCCCAGCAAAAAGGGAAGGGAAACAAGCTCTGAAAGGTGAAGTGACCTCAGGGATGCAGAGAATTGCATCTGGCATCTTTCTGAAAGCTTTTGCATTAACAACAAAGGTGAGAGCTCCTCTTTGGCTGTGGATTGCTCTGTGTGGGCATGAATCATCAGCCATCAAGGGCAAGACTCTAATAAATTGAGGGCTTTGGGCTCCTCTGGCATTTTCGGTGCTGATTGCCTGTGGAGGAGGTGAGAATTTGAACTGAAAAAGAGCAATTATCTGTCTGTGTGCTTACAAAATGCCCATTACTATGGTATCCAGCTAGGATGGGGGAATGAGAGTTTGCCTGGAGGGAGGGGACCGTCTGCCACCATCTCCAGCCTTTTTAGTGTCACCTTCTGTCTACTTAAGGGACAAAAGGTGAGAAGAGTCTAAAAGAGGGCAGCTCCGTGGACTTTTCTGTCAGGGATACAAGGTCTAAAGCATATCCTTGACTAAACCATTTTTAGCATGGGTACAGGGAGTGAGGTTTCCAGGAAAGAGGAGCAGAACCCCATTCCTTCCAGGTTTCCGTCATACACTCCCCAAAGCATGTAACAAGTGTGTAATTACAGTGTTGTTACACGAAGTGGCTGCTAATTTGCCATGTAATTACAGTGTGCCATGCTTTGATAGGCCTTATAAAATGAAGGGATAACACAGCCTCATGCTGGAATGCCGCACTGGAGCTCTCCAAAGCGAGCTGACAAGCGCGTCCTGTGCCATCCCTGCTCTCCCAAATCCATAGCAGATTGCTGGCAGGCAGCAAGGAGCCAGGAACATGTGTGCTCTATCCAATGGGACTGTGGCATGCTGGGTTCGACCAGGGGAGCCAGCTTTTGAATATGGCTGCATCAACCTCTTGTGTGGGTTTAGGGTGCCAAGGTTGGCCTGTGGTTAGATGCTGGATTACAGTTTGATGCTGTATGGATGGTGGGTTCTTCACTAGTTGCTGTTCTGGTGATAGCAGATACTTCTCAGGCACTCGGGGAAGAGGTAGGTGTGAGTAAAACCATGTCTGAACACAATTTAGGGATGTAAACTTGCAGATCTGTCATCCCGAATGGTTGTTTTCAGATGTGGTGCTGGTATCAGATGGGATTTTGAAGAAGAAAGGAGCAAATCCAAGTGGATTTCTCCCAGACAAGGAAAGAGGGTCTTTTCCTTTTGCTCACAAGGTGAGCAGATTGCATGACTTAGGAGAGCAAGTGTCATTGCTGTTCCTGCAGTGGATCCGCAAGCTGGAGCTGGTGGCATCTTCCAGGCTTTCAGATTTTCATCAGTGCTTGGTGGGATGGTGCCAGAGGATTGACTCAAGTGAAGGAGGAGGGGATTATCTGCCTTACTGGATCATTAAAATGCCCCTGGAGCCAGCCACTGTGAACTTGGGAGATCCCCATGGAAGCTGTGATCTTTGGGTGCAAGATTTTGCCTCCATAGGTCAAGACCTAACTTCCCACATTTGCTTTTTGGTTTTGGGCCGCTCTGCAGTTCATCCACATCGGTGTAGCTCCGCTGAAGGCAGCAATACATGCTCCAATCCAGCACGAATGCTCATCACTGCAGAAGCCAGTGGGACCAATGTATACCTGATACAAAGAGTGCAGCTGCCTCAGCCAGAAATCTGGCCTGCATCCCCCTTACGTTTTATAAACCCACGACATAGTTTTACATCTCAGCAGTTTTGTTCTTCTTCCGTGACTAAGCTGCTCACTCCCTGTGTTTCTTTTTCCTTTTTTTTTTCCTCATTGTGTAGTTTATAATCTTCCAGCTAGATACAGAAAAAGATTTGTTTGCAGGGCTGGCCAAGAAGGCTCTGGTTTCACTGGCACGGGGCCATGCTTACATCTCCAGTCAAAATACTGCTGGTGAAACAATAAATATTTATTGATTCTCCTACAAGCTCCTACATTTTTCCCAGGTGCAGTGGAATTCGAGGGGAGGGAGGCACTTGAGTCCTGCTGATGGCAGAACTCTGTGCGATGGCTCCAGACATAACGGCTGAGATGCTCTTGCACAACTGGGTTCAGCCCTGCTGCATGCACATGCAGCCAATGGATCTGCTCTGTCCTGGTCTATCCAGGTTTGGGGATTTGAGTGCAGCAGCCTTTGGTGGTTAATTCCCTGAAAACATACAAATCTGCAGGTGGCTTTACCTGAATATCAAGGTGAATGAACACTGGAGGGTCTCGCATCCGGCTGGGATGTGTAATTTGATGTCAGCTCCTGAGATGTGGCCAAGAAAAGGCATAAAATCAGGGTGGTTTCAGGTTGTAATTTGGTTAAAAGCCCCAGCCTCATAGGTTGTAGACAACAGACCTGAGGAGCATTAACAGCCTGCTAATGTTTGCATGCAAAGCCTGAGCTCCTCTGTGCAGCCTGTGTTCAGCTGAAGGCTCTTGGGCTTGCCATCCACCAGTGCTCCGAGTTGTCCTGTTCCCTGCTCCAGTGTGCTGGGTGGCTCCCAGTAATTTCTGGTTTGTTTTCATGCTGTCGTGCCTCAAATTGCTGTCAGTGCTCTGCACCGTGCAGGTGGCCCCGTTGTTTGTAATGCAAGAAGCCAGGATGCTGTGCTGGTGTAGCACAGCCATCCCGCAGCTGGTTCCTGTAGTTGTAAATATAACCTATTACAAATGTGAGGAAGAACTAGCAGCTTTCCTTTCTGGAGAGGAAAATCTCCTCCTTTGTGTGGTTTGGGAATGAGAGTTGGAGATCAGAGGTCACCATGAGCATCCTATCTACCGTGAGCATCCTATTCGCCGTGTGCTGGCGGCAGCCCTCGGTGTGGATTGGGATAACAGGGCTCTGTCTGGCTCTAAACTGTAATTCCCATTCCCATCATCTCGTGGGAGCAATCCCCTGCTCCAGCAATTCCTGCTTTCCAGTTTTTTTGCCTCCTGTTAAACCTTTCCTATGAGGACAGAAGAGGCAGAGCCCCATCTGGGGTGGCCGGTGCTGTGTTATTCCAAGACAGCATTCCCAGGGTGGGTTTGCAGGGACGTTGCTCTGCTTTAGGACGTGGCTGTATGTAGGAAAGCTTCTGTTGCTGGGGTGGTTGTGGAGCTGCAGGCTGGCTCCTCACCCCGGCTGAAGCGTTCAGGGCTCGTTAGTGAACAAAACGCGTTCTCTTACGCGGAGGGGATGTTAAATTGGCTCCACATGGATTATGTACGTTGTCGCACTTTCCCGGAGGGTGATGGCATGAGTAGGAATGTGGGTTTGATGAAAGAAGCCAGACACTGAGTCAAAAGTGGAGTGGCTCCCCCTGCGCTCCCCTCCCCGTGCCCCTTCTCCTCCCCCCCCCAGTCCCATTGCAAATAGTTGACGTGATTCCAAGGCATTCTTCAGATGGCTGGTGGGGAGCGCAGGAGAAGGAGCCGGTGGGACTTTGGTTCTTGTTCTTTAATGCAGCATACATGCTTCTGGGGCCTCTGACCCCAAAGGATATTGAAGAAAGGCCTGATGAGACGTGGTTTGAGGGGAAACTGAGGCACGGTGTCCCCATTCTGCACAGCAGGGACATGGGAGCATCCCCAGTGTGTGCTCCAGGTCTCCCTCTCCTTGCTACAACTGTAATCATAAAATCCCAGACTGGTTTGTGTTGGAAGGGACATTAAAGCTCATCCAGTTCCAACCCCTGCCGTGGGCAGGGACACCTTTGACTAGAGCAGGTTGCTCCAAGCCCCTGTGTCCAACCTGGCCTTGAACCAGAGATGGGGTAGCCACAGCTTCTCTGGGCAACATGTGCCAATGTCTTATATAGGTTTTCTTATGGTGTATGTTAAGCTTTATTGCACCTTTCTGCCTCCTCCACAACACCAGGGAGGCCAGGACCCATCTGACCTTTGGGATTTCCAGTTTGAGTGTACTGGCTGACTGTGATTTGGCCTGGGAGCTAGACTGGGGGGGGGGGGGGGGGAAGGCAAATGGCTCAGCCCTGGTCCCTTCAGGGTGAGGATTGCATGTCCTTGTGGAGGCTGGGATTCCCACTGGGATGCTTCCTCTCCTGCAATGTCCTTAGAGGTCTCTGGATAAAACTGCTGACTCAGGGAAAGCTGCCACTGATGTTTGCAGCTGGTAGACCCCAGAAAGTGGAGCTGGACACTAGGAAGCACTTTGGGGTTTGTTTCCTGTTGCTTTCTTCATCACCGTGTCAGCAGCATCTATCGCAATAATCAAAGTGTGGCTTTTTGACCCACATGAAAGCTTTTTTTTCATAGGTGTCTGCATGTGTTTGTGCACAACCACTTCGTTTTGGTCAGTGTTTGAGAAGCAGCAGAGTGGTGGGGATTTTTTTCCCCTTACCTTTTAGTTATGAGAAATTGTTTACCAAAAACATGAACTGTCAGAAGAAAGAAACAACTTCTGTTGTTTCTTGCAAAAGCTGAATACTCCTGGCTTTTTGCACTGGAAAATTCAAAGAAGATGGAGTGGAACACGTGAAATTTGGGTCTTTTTTTCTCTTCTTCTTTTACACGTTATTGTTAGAAGCGGTTTTAAAGCTCAGTGCCAAGTGCTTTCTCTTTTCAAATGCTCAAGGCGTGTTACCCAACCACTCTGTCTCTCCAGACTGCTTTGTGAGGTCAGTAAACGCAATTCCTCCTCATTTGCAGCCTGAAGTGAGGAAAAACTCATTTCCTCAATCCCCAGCATCAGCCATGGGATGGGTCCAGCAAGTTGGCAGCAGCATCGTGGTGCATCCTGACTCCGTGGCATTTGCCAGCCCCATCCTTTTGAAGGGATGCAAAGGAATTGGATGTCAGAGGGTTTTCCCTGTTTTCTGGGAAGCCCGGTGCCACCATGGTGCTGGGAAAGTTCTGCTTTTCCAGCGTCAGCAGTGGGGTTTCGGAGCTGTCCCGGTAGCTATGGCCCGACGGGGTGGTTAGTCACTGGGGCTGGTTTCCATCCCTTTAAGCGGCTCCAGATTTGAAGCTGGCTTTAAAGCTTGCGACTTGAAAGGCACCAGCCATGTGCCTGCTTTGCCTTCGAGCTGGATGACTCTCTTGCGTTCCTGCTTTCAAGCAGCCCAGCCCCGAGCGGCTGGGACCATATGGATCCTATAGAATGACCTGCCTGGACCAGCATCACATCAATGGGGTGGGGAGGGAGCGGGGGCTGCCTCCGGGGCTGGACCACCAGCCCATGCCATTTAGTGTCTTCTTTGTCAGCTTCCAGTGTGTTTGCTGGTCCCAAGCATGCATTGAGAGCCTAAAAAGAAGGAAAAGAGGAGGGGCGGGGGGGGGGGAAAGCCAGAGGAAAAGGAGAGCAAAGGGAAGGGGTAGTGTGCCTTTAAGCAGCTGTGTGCCAGCATGTGTAACTGTGCTCTAATCTGGTGACTAACTTGGTTGCAAAGCAGCTGCCAAACCGGGGCCTGAAGGCTCTCCAGGAGTCATCGGGTCCCTCCCTCCTTTCATCCCGCACCCCCCCTGCCGCCCCAGCGCTCCCTATGGCAGTTAATTCACTCATCTGGAGGGCACAGCCCCGGCGGTCTCTTGACTCAGCAGTCCGGGGCCGATGGGAGCCGCGGGAGCGAATTCCAGGCAAGAAATAATCTCATGACTTGTCTTGGAAACGATTGCTCCGAAAAGATCCCCTTACGGTCATGGAGCTGCTCCGTGCCCGCCCCTCCAGCGCAGCCCTGATGAGGCTCCCGATTTCCCAACCTCAGGAGCCGCAGCAGTCAGCCAGAGCAGCCCAGGGGAACTCATTGGATATATCCCTCCCTTGGAAAAAGAGGGATGGAGTCGGAGGCGAGGGTGCCCTGCAGCTGGTGCCTGTCCCCTGCAGGGCACAGTGGTGTGTGGAGCTGGTTTGCCAGGGCAGAGAGCCCAGAGCTTGGGGTTGTGTTGATTTTGGGGTCACTCCTTTTTCTTCCCCCATTTCCCTGGGAGGATGTAAACCCTTCCTGCATCCCTAGGCAATTTGGGTTCTTCCATCAGTGTTCTTGCTGAGATGCTTGGCATTACCTTCAGCAGGGCTGGCACTGTGGTTGACTTTAGAATCAGATTTATGCTGCCTTTGCCTGTTGGCTTTTTTTCCTCCTGTCCTACATGTATCTTGCTGTGGCCTTTTTTCCTCTCGCCTCCTCTCCATCCAGACTCCCTTGAGTCCCATCCCCTTCTGAAGGCAGTTTGGGAGGGCTCATCCCATGCCCAGTGCCTTCCCGTGGGATGGGATTAGACCAGGTTGGAAATGAAGTATCTTTGCATTTGTCTGGGAGGAAGACTGGCCCCATGGGCAGGCAGGGCTGTTGAGCTGATAGCTCTTATGTGTCCTTCTCAACCGGGATCAAGGCTTGGGAGCGCATAGCTCCTGGGGCTGTGACCGCAGGGATGTAGGTCTCTGAGGGCATCCTGCCTCCCTGGAAGGGTGCCTGTCCGCTGCAGTGGCTGTGCTGCCTTTGGAGATGGAGATGCCTGGGGAGAGGAACCTTTGGCTCCTGCTATCCATACACTTATGGCCCCTTAAGCATCAGGAGCTGGCAGCCCCCAAGCCACCCATCCAGGGCCCTGCTGTAGCTCCTCCAAGCTTCTTAGGGTTGGTGGAAGATTCCCGGAGTTCCTGGCAAGGGCTCCTGGCTCCTGAGTTGCCAAATGACGCCCCCTCCACCCCCTCCTCCATTTGTGTCTCCTCCTAATAGCGTGTTGGCCTGAGCAGCCGAACTCAATCAGCCCTTTCACCATCTGCTCCCAGGCACTTCTGCTGGGGAAGGCTCGGGGCCAGGGAGGCTGTAATTCCTTAATAGCTTCCGGACGCTGCTTGCGGGGTGGATGCGAGTGTCTGAGCCTCTTTCACCCCCCAGCCTTCACTGAGGTTTCCAAGCTCAGGCTTCCTTTGGGCAGATCGGAGCACCTCCAGAGCACTGCTCTGATTTATCCCTTCATTCTCCAGGCTGAGGCCAATAGGTGACATAATCCTGGACAACCCTTGGCAACTGGGTTAGGGATGACTGAAGCTGATGGGGGAGCCCAGTGCATCTTTGGCCGCCTTCCCCGGCTCACTCCCACCTTCTTCATCTTCCCAGGGCCAGTCTCTGCACTGGTCCCTTCGTGGTGGGAAGTTTCCTAGAAGTAGGAGCTGGAGAAGAAGGCATTGATGGGGAAACCCGTTGTTCTCATGCATGGAGATGGTGGATCGCCAAGAGGTTCCATGCTGCAGCGCAGCTCTGTGCTCAGCCTGGGATGGGGAAGGCTTAATCTCAGA
Source organism: Pezoporus wallicus (assembly GCF_028554395.1). Classification (NCBI taxonomy): domain Eukaryota; kingdom Metazoa; phylum Chordata; class Aves; order Psittaciformes; family Psittacidae; genus Pezoporus; species Pezoporus wallicus. Next base: position 769,533 of record NW_026641918.1, on the reverse strand, counting down.
GCTCTTCAACTGCGCAGTGTGCTTGGGAAAATCCCCTTGTTCGTTGTCTTAGTTTCCTTGTCTGCTTAAAAAGAAATAATACTAGGCTTTTTCTGCCCTCACATTAAATGAAGCTGCGGTGAGAGAAGCAGCAGGCATAGAGAAGATGCTCAGAGTGTGCAGTGAATATTATGAGCTACTTTGATTTCAGCTGCAGGGGCTGTTGTGTGCATTTGTGAGCCACAGAGAGGGAGGAGGGATGCCTTCAGAGAGGAGGGGTCAGAGTACTTGGAAGTGCAGGTCTTTCGGTGTTAGTAAATCCAGTGATGCAGAGAAGTAAATCCGTATCTAGTGCAGGGGAATTAGAGGTATGTGGATCATTATGCTACCTGCCATCTCTTGGCAGCTGCTGGCAGAGCTGACTGTTTGCTCTGAAGACTTATAAATATTTTGGTTGATTAAAGTGATTGATTATCCTTGCTCTAATATTATTTAGTTTGAGCAAACAGCGCTGAGATTTACCAGCCCCGCTCTGGCCTCCCAGCCCTGATCTGTTTGCAAAAGCCTGTGCAATTATTTGTTTGGTTTCAAAGATAAACACCCTCATCTCTCCTCTGTTGGTAACTGCAAAGACAACTGGCCAGCTTGGCCTGACAGACCTGGAGTCCTTATGTATGCTGGTAGAAGGGTGGTGAGATGGGGACGTGATGGTCACCAGGTGAGGATGGGGTGAAGCTCTTGGGCTGGTTCTCCTCCTCTGCACATACTCACTTTGCTCATCGGGTGCAGAGCCAAAACACTCCCTGCTGTATGGAGATGCTATCAAAAGCCCAAGAAGGGCTTTCTCTGGTAAGGCCTTTGCAATCCATGGGGGATGTGATACGCTTCAACTTGTCCCCTCCCGTTGAGCAATCGTCTGCGGGGTTTTTGCCAGCTTGGCTGTATGTCTGGCTGGCCTTGCCCTGAAGGGAAGGGTTGGCCAGGAAGGCTGCGGAGGTGGGGTTGGATGGGATGGGCAGCAGGAATCTGCAGCTGCAGAGGGATGTGGCAAGCTTCGCCCCCGTCCCTTGCTGCCCCAGGGCAGCGTGTGTGCTCCGGAGGTGACCCGGAGCTGCCTTTGGTGCTTCTTCGTCATCGGCTTCACCCCTTCTGCATCAGCAGCTTCCTGCTGTCTGCATCACGTGGAGGTGTTCTGGGCTTGAGGAATGCTGTAGGAATATCCATGGGCACCTTCCAGTAGGCACTTGCATTGCATGGATACCACCGACGGGTTTCCAGCCCTTCCAGCTTTAACAAACATTCTTGGTTTCTGAATGAGAGTGCTGGCAAGTGGAGGACAGAGACTTTGATGTGGATGGAGATATTTTAGGGCTTGAACCTCATCCTTGCTTGAGGGCACTTCAAACTGCGTCCTGCCATGTGGTATCCTCGTGTCTGGTGTGACGTGACGTTGACTCAGCCTGGGGGCAAAGGCTAAGGCCAGGGTACAGAGAGATCAGTTTATGCACGTCCTGGACTGAAAATCAAGTTAAGGTTGGGGAATTCCTTTTAATGGACAGATTGGAGGTGTTTGGCTGAGTGTCTGCATGTCTAATCCTTTCCTGAGGCAAGCATAATAGAGGCTTCTTTTTAGGACCAGTGTGTTCCCAGCAGCAGGGCCATCAGGGGAGTTCATCTACATCAGAAGTGTGTTGGATCATGGTCAGGGCAGCACAAGTAATTGTGGTCTTGATTCTGGGCATGGAGTCATTTCACGTGGCTGCAGATACGCAATGAAACCATCCCAAGCTGTGAGGTCATGTGTAGCTGCTTACAAAATACGTTGGCACAGCGTGTTCTTCAGGTGTGTTTGAGCCAGCTTAGAGGGGTTGAGATCTCTTTGTGGGGTGATGAAAGAAATTAACATGAGTGAAGGCTCCTCAGCCCTTTTCCCATTGCGAGGGGACAGCCCTGCCAAGAGATCTCAGCCATCCCTTTCCTGACAGCATCTTCCTCACACAATGTACTGCCAGTTAACCTCAAGCCTTGCAGTATCTCTGCTTTCCCATTCTGGGAGACTCTCACGTGTGGTTTGGCAGCCCCGTCCTTCCCCAGAGCAAGCAGCTGGAGGTGTTGGAGCTGAATCCCCATTGCGTGTCTGTCCGTATCCCTGGGTGATGAAGGAAAGGGAGATGAATGTCTGAGGAGAGAGAAGGGGCCTGTTTGGATAGAGAAATGCTCAGTCTGAACTGCTCTGCTGTGATTACGGTAGTACCTTGGTAGCATCCTGTATGTAAATCCATGTCAGGGTACTGGGATGCCTACAAGAACGTTGGAGAGGGACTTCTTACAAATGTAGTGACAGGACAAGGGGGAATGGCTTTCAACTGGCAGAGGGGAGACTGAGATGAGCTCTTAGGCAGAAGCTCTTCCCTGTGAGGGTGCTGAGGCACTGGCACAGGGTGCCCAGAGAAGCTGTGGCTGCCCCATCCCTGGCAGTGTTCAAGGCCAGGTTGGACACGGGGGCTTGGAGCAAGCTGCTCTAGTGGAAGGTGTCCCTGCCTGTGGCAGGGGGTTGGAACTGGATGAGCTTCAAGGTCCCTTCCAACCCAAACCAGTCTGGGATGGTGTGATTCTGTGATGTATCACTTCATTGAAGGAGCCACAAATGGCATCATCAGGTGAGAACAGCTGAAGTCATGGTTTTAACCTGGCTGCAAAGAAATGTATATGCTCAGAGATGATGAGAAGCGCTGGGTGGGGATGTCCTGGACCACTGTCTCTTCCATAGAGTGCCAGAGCACAGCTGTGGGTTTGCTTTGGGAGGGCTCAGGCCATGCTCCTGTGGTTGTGGATGCCTCCGTGGTGGTGAAGCCAGCACCATGCTTTGCAGGGCTCGTAGCCCAGCCTGTGGGGAGCAAGGAATTTCAAGAGGCTTCTGGTCCCAGGCATGAGCCATTTGAATCTCTCAGGCACCCTTCCAAGAGGCAAATGAGTAGTTGTTTGATGGGGATCGCTGGATATGGGGGGCTTTCCCCTTTGTTTTTATATTGCTGTTAAGCAGTTTGTGTTTTGGTACTGGGCTGTAAGGAGCTGGGGTTTAGCCACTTGTTTGCTAAGGAGCATCTCCTGGAGCTGGAGCACTGATACACGGGCATGACCTGGACTTGCTATTTACACTTGACCTCCTTTCAGTCAGGGCTGGGTGTCCATTACAGGCTTTGCTGAGCCCACCCTGCGCTCCCATTAGTGCCTGTGTGCCTGTGCCTGGGGATTAGAGCTCTTTAGCAGCGCGGTTAGCAGGGATTAGAGCGAATTATCACAGGAGAAGCATGTCTCATAGCATTGCACGAGGCAGGGAGTGTTCCTCCCAGCCCTGCTAAGGGAAGATCGGAGGCAAATAAGCCTGGGAGCGAGATGCTAATCCTGTTTTCCAAGGGGATGCCCCGGCTCATGTGGTGTTTGATTGGGAAAGCCAATAAGGGCCTGACCGCTGCAAGAAGAGGCTTTTTGGCTCCCGAGCAGGAGTGCTTTGGGCACGTGGAGGTTGTTCCTCGCTGCCTTTGCGTTGGCTACGCCTCCTGGTCCTGGCTGTCTCTGGAGTGCTGACCTGGAGCATGGGTTGCATTAAGCCTGGGTTCTGCCGTCAGGTTGCACAAGGTTTTAGTTGTGATGCTGTGAAATCTAAAGCTGCAGAAGGTGTTTTGAAGCTGATCTGAGAGCGTTTTGCCTTTGCACGGGGGGGTTTTGAGTGGAGCTAAACCACACCGGCCTCAGAGCACAACCTCACCTCAGCTGCTGCTTTGTCTTGATGGAAAATCTTGCTGCTGACTGCTTTGCATAGTTCTGAGGAGCGTTGTTGAGCTGTGGCCAGAGTCCTCAGCCTCAGAGGTGGCTGCATCTCCACTGTGCTTGCTTTTGCACCTGAAATGAGGAGGATGGAGCAAAGCCATCCACTGAGGGAAGCCCTGCTTCGCGTTGCTGCAGGAAGATGATCCATAGGTCCTGTCGCTGCCTGCTGAGGCTGGGGAAACTTTCTGTAACTGCAGCGAGCGTTGACTCAAGCCCTGTGGTTTTGCTTAGCTTTGGTCCAGGGGTTTCTCTCGTGCTTCTTTCCCCCCTCTCCCCCAGAAAAGTGGGAGGATGGAGCGAGCTGACCACCCTGTGAGCTCCTGGGACTGCAGGGAGCGCTGCGTTCCCAGGATCGCCGTCCAACACCCACAGTATAAATCTGGGAAGGAGAGAGGGAGTGGAAAGAACCTGAAGGAGGGCAGCAGGCTTGGATAGGGTGGTGAGGTTCTGGCACAGGGTGCCCAGAGAAGCTGTGGCTGCCCCATCCCTGGCAGTGTTCAAGGCCAGGTTGGACACAGGGGCTTGGAGGAAGCTGCTCCAGTGGAAGGTGTCCCTGCCCGTGGCAGGGGTTGGAACTGGATGAGCTTTGAGGTCCCTTCCGACCCAGACCAGTCTGGGATTCACTTGCTGGTGATGCTGCTTGGTTCCTCCCCAGCTGCAGGATACCCAGAGCAAAACCGAACCCTCCCTCACCTGCTCTATGCCCAGTTCTGCAGGCATCTCGGTGTCTCTTCTAGCAAGCGTGCACCCAAGTGAGGGTTTCTCCCTTTTATAGAGGGGTGAAGCCATTTACCCCAGTGGAGCATCCTGACATCTCATCCCCACCTTTCCCTTTCCTCTCTGTCTGTGATGCTCTGAGTGCTGAGAGCCCAAACTTGGAAGAAGTGCTTTTAGGGAAGACAGTTTTCAAGCCCTTTATTTAGGGGAAGAGCTCACCCCTATGACACACCACATCTCCATAAGAAAGCTGCTGAATGCCCGAAGAAAGCCGGCTTTGTTGTGCTTTCTGCAGGCTAAGCAGTGTGGGCTTTCGGTTTCCTCTCTTGTTTTTCTCTTGAAGCCCAGCTTTCATCTCACAGTATTTATTTTTCACTGCTTGAAGGAGAAAAAAAAGAAGAACTATTTTTCTTTTTCTTTCAAAAAGAAATATATTTATTTTAAATTAAAACAGCAAATGCCTGTGCCTTTTGTGCTGTTCCTTGCAGGGCTGGTCTCTGGTGAGTTGCTGCAGGAAGGGGAACCAAATCTCGCCGCCTTGTTGCCCGGTCCCATCTCATCCCCACATCCCCAGCAAACACCTCTCCCTGTGCTCACCCCTTCTCCCCATCCATCCTTGCTTCCCTCTGTTCCCTTTTATTCAGGTTTTCTGCCCTATTTTCCCTTTCCCCCCCCCCCCTTGATTTCACTGCCCCTCAGTCCGAGGAGCCCTAATTGGAACAGGCCGGCTCCTCTCCCGCTTCCTGCGTGGGAGTGAGAGGCAACGCTTGTGAAAACAGTTCAAAAGTGCATTGAAAGTTTTAGCCTAATCCTGCCTAAATAACAGGGGGCTCAGCCCGGGGTTCTTTGCCCGGGTGTCCCTGCTCCGGAGCGGGGGGCACCTGGGAAAAGCGGTGGTGGAAACCTGAGATGGGGAGATGATGCTTCCATGGTGCCCAGGCTGCCGCCTCGGGGAGCGTGGGAAGGGTCTCAGCTCCCGGCCCCCCTCTCCACAGCCTCCTCTTATCCTGAGAAAGGTTTCTCGGCTGCTGAACCCTGCTGTTGGGAATGCTCGTGTGTGTTTCGGCTTCCCCCATCGCTAGCTCTGACATGGGTTTACGCCTCGGGAAGGATGGGATGGAGGGGAATTGGAGCAGCAGGGGGATGAACTCGGGCAGCTTTGAGCTTGTCATAAACTGGGGATGGAGAGGCTTGGGGGGCTTGGGGGTCATGGGCTTGCAGTGGGCACATGTGAAGAGGGTTGCAAAGCCTCTTAGAAACTCCCCTGCTCCATCTCAGGCATCCAGCAATGGGAGGAGATCCTAGATAGTGGGCACCTCAATGTGGAGCAGCACTGGGGCTTAAGGAGGATCTTGGGTAGCTCAGGGCATAGGGATTGAGGTCTTTTGAGGGAAAAAGGGCCGAATTCCTGCCACCCTTGGATCATAGTCTCATAGAGAAGACTTTTCTTGACTCTCTGCAAATGATCTGGTTTGAAACCGACGCGCATCTTCTCCCAAACATGTCCTCATGCCTCTTCCAAGCCACCAAAAGACCAGAAATCCTCATGATACCAGAGTACTGCAGGCTTAGTCTGAGGCCTGGGAAGGGCAGAATAAGGATGCTGTGCAGGGAGCAGGATCTTACCTGGGACAGTGCTGGGTTCCTGGCCTTGCTGTCCATCCATCAGAACAAGGGCAGGAGGAGGCCACTGGGTCAGGTACACCCATTTAAATGCAGGCTCCTGAGTAAAAGAGCAGGGACCAGACAAGGGCACACTGACTGGGAAAGAAAGTGAGTGGCAGAGTGGAGCTTTAAAGAAGCATTGACCCCGAGTGGAAACTCGGGTGAAAAATGACTTTGCTCCCATCCTCCTGCTTGGAGCATCTTGGGTTTTTGTTCCCTTTGCTGCCATTTGTTTTGCTTATGCAATCAGATGCTAATGCTTTGGCGTGCAGTGGGGCTGCTTGCGTTTTAAGGTCAAAATCCCTGAAGTTTGTAAATCATGCTCCTTAAAAAAGCTCAGATGCATGGAAAAAGTTTATACATGTGGAGCCTGGCGAGAGCAGAGCGGGAATGTGGCTGGGAGATGAACTTGGTGATCTTGACCTCCTTGTCCATTCGCTGGCTGGTTTTCTCTCAGGCTCCACGTCTCTTGGTGCAACACCTAGCAGGAGTCGAGTGGTGGGGTTTGGGCATGAAACCCACATAGGGATGCAGTGCTGGCTCTTGGTAGGGTCAGGGTTGTTGTTAACCTCTTGTCTTTCTGAAGTCTTGTCCCCAGGGATATTGAGGAGCTGGTGGAAAAACTGGGTCTGGTTTTGAGAAGCCTCTGGGATCTTAGTTGCAGCTAAGATAAGTAGATGTCCCTCTCTGCCTTCCCCCCGTGCAAGGCAAATCACAGAATGGTTTGGGTTGGAAGGGGCCTTAAAGCTCATCCAATTCCAGTCCCCTGCCACAGGCAGGGACAGCCCCACTGCTGTGCTTGCTTTGTGGGTTAAACCCCTGACATTTCTAAACTGAGCTTGGGTGTAACAGATGGGTTGATGCTGGCTCCTGCTTCCCCAGGTGTATTTCTCCTGCACCCACGTGTGTGCACGCCTGCGAGCGCGTGTGTGGTTATGGACAGCAGGAGGGACACAAAAGGAGACTTTATTTGCGCAAGATTTGATTAAAATCTTGGAAACAGGTTTCAGATGGTGGTGAAAGCTGAAACCGGGGACCTGAGCCTGGTGGCTTTTGTTACAGAAAGGCTGCTTCACTCTGACCTTTAAGCATCCCAAACCGAAGGCTAAAGGGCTTGTCTGTGGGTGCTGGAGGACATCACCAGGGCTTAATTCTCCTCCCCAGGCAGTAACTCCCCTGTACCCAGCAAAGCTGCATCAAGCAGAGCCAGGTAAAGCCCATTGTGCTCCCTGGCCCCGCAGGGATTCACAAAGAAGATGATACTGAAGTAAATCCAGTAAATACTTAAGTAAATTAAGTAAAGTCTCAAAACCAGCAGAGGCAGAATTCAGGTTAAAAACTCCATCCCTGTCATCTCTTCCAGGTCCACAAACAGTCATGGAGGGCTTTACACACACATTTTATTTGACCCATAGGAGCTTTTCTGTCTACATGGGACGCTGCTGACTCAAATAAGGCTTCTGCAGGCATTTGCAGGCTTGGGACTTTGGGGCTGTTTTGTCTTCTGAAGAAATGGTAACTGGTAGCTGTGATCTAACAGGAAAAAGAGGAGATGATGTTTCAAAAGCCGAGTACAACGTTATTTGGAGAAGCAGCCTTGAAATGGACATTCTGATTTATTTCGGTGTCTAAATAGAAACCCTCTTGTGGCACTCTGCATTTTCAACTTGAAAACAGACTGTTTGCTTCTCTGGTGACCTCTCTCTGGGAATTGCTTTTAAGTCTTCCCTGTTTTGACATGGTGTTTGTGCAGAGCTCAGCGTTCACCTTACCAAACCGAAACCTTATCCCCCGCTACTGAAAAATTGATTCACCGGGTATGTACAAACCCAACCTCAGTCCTGCTGGAGAGGATGGGGGGGGCCATGAGAGGTATTTACTTGTGTCATAAGTAAACCTCACCTTGCCCTGCTGCTTGTATAAGGAGACCACCTCCATATAGGTTTTTGCGAGTGATTCAGTGTTCAAATTGGGGTTAGAAATGTTCTTTAAACCCAGCTTTGACTCATCTTCCCATAGCACCCGGGAGCAGGGAACGGCTGTTTAACCAGCCAGTGGAGGGGAGCAGATTCCTGGGTGGTCCCTGGAACCACAGAGCACAGCAAAGCAAAGCATTAAAATGTAACATGAGGATGAAGGGAAAGGGGCACTGAACCACTTTCTCCCAGTGTTATCTCGGCACGGCAGATGGAGAACAGAGATAGCGAGGGTGGCTGCTCGGTTTTCCATGCCCTCTCCAGCCAAATCCAGTAAATAATGAAGTGTAATTTGCCAAATAGCCTTTCAGTGCATTATTTGCTTTCGAAGGTCCTGATACTTCCACTGCGGCAGGCAGTCCTTGATTTATGCGGTGAGGTTAGGGGGAGGAATCAGGTCCCGAGAGGGTTGGTGTTGGGAATTCTGGTACTAGTGCAATTCCTTCTGTGCCTTGGTAACTAACTTTAGAGGGAGCTGCAAACAGAGGGGGGGAATTTTGCCTGTCTTTTACTTGGGGATGATAGGTGGAAAGTGCAAAGATGGAGACAAAAAAGTTGCTCTGTTTGGCTTAGCAGTGGAATTGCATTTGGTGCATCCAGCTGATGGTATTGTTTGGACTTCAAATGATGTCTGTGAGTGTGGCTGGGGGGGACCTCAGTGGAGCAGGAAGCCCAGACTGGGAATCCCAGAATCCCAGACTGGTTTGGGTTGGCAGGGACCTTAAAGCTCATCCAGTTCCAACCCCCTGCCATGGGGAGGGACACCTTCCACTGGAGCAGGTTGCTCCAAGCCCCATCCAGCCTGGTGATTCAGATGGGGGAGGGTTTTCCTTCAGATGGTTGCTTATGTGAAACTCTTTGGCTACAAACACCCCCTTCCTTCCACATGAATTGGAAGAAGGGAAAAGAAAAGAAAGGAAGAGCTTTGCTTCTCATCAGGACGTACTCCAAGGCCCGGCTCTTGGCTCCATGCTCTCCCATGGGGGTGGCTCAGCGTTGTTCAGTGACTCACCCCGAAACGCATTGCTCTGTACCATGGGCTGTGCATGATGTAACTCTTGCTAATGTGGGATTTTCCAGCTCTTTGTTTTCCCTCCCTTCTCGAATGGGTTTTCTGCCGGCTCTCTGTCCTGCCCCGGCCTGCTGTCAGCTTACTTTTTCCAGGGCTGCTTTAAAATGAGTGTTTTCCTTTTGCTTTCCTTTGGAGTGGGATGCCCAGACGTGGAGCGGTAGTTCAGAGATGCTTTTCTTCCTGCTTCCTCCTTCACACTGGTCTAGGACTCTACCTTCCCTGGTGTCTGGAAGTGCTCAGCTATCTCCCAGGCTCTAGATACTACCTTAGATGATGAAGCCCTGTAGGATGATGTCTGAGAAGGTCTTTGTCACTGCCAAATTTCCAGTAGCGCATTCATGGTTGGATTACAGGGAGACCATGCACATTGTGTCACCCAGCTTCAGTGCAAGCTTATTACAAGCTCAAGGTTCTCCTTCTTGTGTTTCAGAAGCCTGCTCATGGGACTTGCAGAGTTTATGTGTTGGATTAGAGCGATTTGGGTGTGAAAATTCCAGAAGAAAAGAGGATTTCTTTGTTATTCTAGCAGTTCAGTGGTCAGCACGACTCCTCTCATCTTTCCCAGTCCCGTGTCCTTATGGCTGATTTTCTCTCCTGCCTCTTTCAGATATGGAATGTGCGGATGTGCCTTTATTAACTCCCAGCAGCAAAGAAATGATGTCTCAGGCCTTGAAAGCCACCTTCAGTGGCTTTGCCAAAGAGCAGCAGCGGCTGGGAATCCCCAAAGGTAAGACATGGTTTCCCAGTGAGCAGCCACAGAGATTGTGTCCTCCTGCCACTTGCAGACTACACCTATGTGACCAATTGTGCCTGCCTGTCCTGTTAATATCTGCACCTTTGGGATCCTGCTGCTTTGGAGGCAGCTCCAAAGACTTCCATTTGCAAGGCATCTCTATGGAGAAGCAGCAGGAACCCTTTTAATAGAGCCTGATGACAGGCAGGAATGGAGCGAAATGGGAGAAGTGGGTGGGAGAAGGGGTCAGAGAACCGGTGGGATTTTTAAAAGTCCCAAACAAATCCAAACTCCTTCCTTGTATGAAATAATATCTGCAATAGGGCTGATCCAAACCGTGGGAATGATGTTCCCCCACCACATTTTACCCTTATGCCAATGCGCTGCCAATCTCTAGGACGAGGCTGTGCACTGCAGCAGTAGCACCATCTGTATCCTGTTCTCCTGTGGAAATGGCTTGTGGTTGCTCACTAACGCATCTCTTCTACCCGCTCCTTGTTGTAGATCCCCAGCAGTGGACGGAGACGCACGTGCGGGACTGGGTGATGTGGGCAGTGAACGAGTTCAGCCTGAAGGGAGTGGATTTCCAGAAGTTCTGCATGAACGGAGCTGCCCTCTGTGCCCTGGGCAAGGAATGCTTCCTGGAGCTAGCGCCTGACTTTGTGGGAGACATCCTTTGGGAACATCTGGAGATCCTGCAGAAAGGTGAGCCCTGGAGTCCCCAGGCTGAATGACTCGCGCCGTCCTGGCTAGCCCGATTTTGGGCCTTTCCAAAGACCTTGGCTCGCAGTCTGACTCCTCAGTGAGGTGTTCACCTTGGGCTTTGATCCCAGTCAAAGCAGCTTTCAAAGCCCAGCTTCCCAGTAGGATTTCACGTGGGCATCCCAACCGGTAGCAGGCAATGCAAGTCCTGGCATTGCTTGAAAGAGGAAGAGTGTTAGTGCTGGGTGCTTGGCAGGAGTCCGCAGCGGGCAGGGGCACTCTGCCTGCCTGGAAACAACGGTGGGATTTTCCAAAGCATTCTTCCTCGGCTTGTTCAGCTCCTGTTGTGAGTTTTACTGCTTCCTCCGGTAGTGCTGGGTACAACAATGCCACCAAAATCCCACCCTCATTTCCCAGCTGCGATTGGAAGCTGCTTTGCTTTGTTTCATGTCCCAGATGGTGTTTTCCCCACAGGAAAAGCCACCTCTGCCAGTCCCTGCGTGACAGCATCAAGGGCATTAATTTTCAGTGATTTGAGGGGGGACGCACATCACACATGGATTTTGGGTGTTGATTTTCACACTGAGCAGCACTCAGCCTGGGATGGCTTCTAAAGAGCAGGAGAAGAGCTTAACACCTTTAACCGCGAGCCATGAGCAGGGGCAGCAGCAAATCAGGGCTCCTTTCTGTGCCAGAGCTATTTGCTTTCCTGGAATATCCCTTGCACCGTCAGACCAACCCTGTGTGCTTGTCAGGAAGGGGAGGGGGAGCAAAGTTATGCCTTCCAGGAAACCATTGACAAATGGATGTTAATTGCTGAGTACTAATTTTACTGCTACCTGTGGTTTGCAGAAAGTAAACACGGTTCTTTCCAGGCCCTGTGTACGACAGGCTGTTATTCTGCTCTCTGACTCCATATATCTGTTCTCTTCTTCTCATTTTGCCTATTTTTCATTAAGTGCTTCTATCAACAGCAAGCAGCTTAACTAAACAAAGCAAAATGTTGTGGTCAATCCAATTTCTCCTTGCTATGAGCCATTGCTTGGAGTGCAGCTCTGCCTTCCCACAACCCTTCCTCATTTGTACCAGTGGAGAAGGTAATGGAGGTATCAGAGCTGGGTTTGCAGCTCCTTCCCGCAGATTCCCAGGGCATGGAGATGAGCTTGGAGCTGTAGTTTCATATTAAAGTAGGCATCTTGTTCCCTATCTCCATAGCAGAGGTGCTTCAGCCCTCAAAGCATCTTTGTGACCTCCTCTGGATTCACTCAAGCAGGTCCACAAAGCGTGAAGAGATTAAGGTTTCCCCGGGCTTAACCATGGAGTCAGGGTCCAGCTTGTTAACCCCGACTATTCCATCTTCCCCAGCCACCCACCATCATCACTTGGGGGTGTTGATGTTGGGACTGGTGGTTAACCCCAGAATGCTTGGCTTTACCTGTAGCATCAGGTTGTGCTGGGACAGGCTGTGACCTTGCTAACACGCCTCCCTTGTGAGCGCTTTCTGAGAGTGACTCATGTACCACAGGGTTTAAAAAAGGCAGCAGATGGGGTGACTTTTCCTTGCATGGATTTGGGTATTTGCAGGCCTATTTTTCCCAAATTTCTTCCTAAAATAACCTCTTCAGTTACCAGCAGTCAGCAGTGCCCTCCACTTGACTGTAAGCATAGCAGAAGGTTACTCTCTTTCTCTGTGGTCACCCACCCTGCCCCTTGGCAGACACTGTGGGGAGTGGAGAAGAGCATTTCTCATTAGGTCTCTGTTTGCACAAACCCTCCTTTTGTTAGGGAATATTTTCCGCCCTGCAATCCCCAGGAGAGAGGGACAAAATTAGGCTCCTTGCAAGCGAACGTGCGTTATCTTCGGTTCGCTTCTCTTCAGCCTCAGCAGGAATAAACAACCCGGAGTGGTCTCTGTGTGTGTGTGTTTTATTTTGGTTACCCTCTGCAATGGGAAGAAAGTCTCCCAAGCCGGTATCTCAGCCCACATACCGTGCTGGAACGAGTAAGGTGCTAATGGAAAAACTGGTCAGGGGAGCAGCAGTGTGGCTTTTACATGGGCTTGGCGCTGAATTTGCTTTCCCAGGACAACCAGAGTGCTCAGGAAAAGGCATGGAAAGTGGGGAATCTGTGCTTTGATGTGCTACCTGCTCTTTCACAGTGATTTATGCCTATAGGAAGGCAACATTCTATGTGCTGCCCATATATACACAGCGAGGTCTGTATCAGGAGTTGGATGATGGACGGTGTGGCAAAGCTTTTTCTGAGCATGGCATCTGCCTGCTTCAGGTGCAAGGTAAAAGGTGATGAGTAGGCCTGGAATTAGTATTGTGGGCCATAGGAGCTGATTTTGCATTACCCACTCACTTGCATGCTGCTGTTCTAGAAACAGGGGTTTCTTCAACAGCAGTCCTTGTATGGTGGAGATACTTCTTGTGCTCCTAATGTGCGATAAGCAATCCTCAAGAGAATGAAAGACACCAGAAATTAGAGCAAGCAAGGAAATGATGCAACTAGTATTTCAGAACTACCTGGAGCCTCTGGTTGAGAAAGTTGTTGCTGTTTGGTTTGGTTTAAATCCAGGCCTTCCTGCAGCAAGAATTCTCAGAGGACCCCAAATGCATCATGCACTTGTCTGGGCGGCATTTCAGCTCCTAACTCGTTTCTGTTCCTTTGGACATTCCAGCATAACCCAGAAAGAAGCATTTTAGGAAGTTCAGAGCTCTGTCTGTTACAGCAAGCCTTGCGCAGCACGATGTGCCTACGGACATGTGACATTTCCTTCCTTTCCTCTTTGCAGAAGAGGTAAAACCGTACCCAGCAAACGGAGTGAACACAACATACCCAGAGTCCCGCTATACTTCAGACTACTTAATTAGTAAGTCACAATTGTCAGTATCATTCTGGTGCTTTTCTAGCCATGAAAGTGTCACCTATTGGAGATCTGACCCCATCATGTGAGGACTGCACCGTGTTGCTCTGTCGTGGCAGAGCATGCGAAGTGCGTGACCTTGTCTTTCCTAATGGTGTTCTTGGTTTATTCACCAGCCATCTGTAGTACATTGGTGCCTGCAGTGAGATGACACAGTCTGACTTTGCAAGCACTGAAAAGTGACCTCAGCATTCCAGAAAAACGGGGATTTTTAAAAAACTTACTAAAAAAGGGCAGGAATGGGGGAGAATAAGGCTTCCTTCTGGATTGCAAGGTGGGAGCCTAGCAAGGAAAGGGCTGAATCATCAATTCGGACTCCTGCACTTCCCATTGCTATTGTTTTGGAGATGTTCCTTAAGGGATTTGAAATCTGTATTTCATGAACCAGCCAGAAAACCCCGTATCCCTTAAATAGGGATTCCAGGCTTTGGCCTGAGAGAAGAGGTGACTCTGGAAGTGACTCATATATTGCAGTCGTCAGTGAGACTTCTTTGCCTTTTGTCTCCTTTGCTGAGGCTACACTCTTTGATTTTTCCAGCTTTTCCCCACTAGCAGCTTGCCCAAGAGGAGTTTGTCGTAATGCACATTGATGCTGGTTAAGGGTGTCTTATTCTTTAACTTGCTTATTGGTAAGACAGTCTCTGTCTGTAGCTTTTAGAAACCTTCCTCAGTATTAGTGCCCAGTTGTGCCAGGTATTTTGTACCCAAAGGCAGTCTCCTCTTGCACTCCAGTTCTCAAATCTCACTGTGCTGAGGGGGAGCAAGCAACGTTCTGGTTTCCCTGAGCTGTTTGGGTTGCTTTCTAACACCCCTATTCTGCCAACAGGCTATGGCATTGAGCATGCACAGTGTGTGCCTCCCTCTGAGTTCTCCGAGCCCAGCTTCATCACAGAGTCCTACCAGACCCTCCATCCCATCAGCTCGGAAGAGCTCCTGTCCCTCAAGTACGAGAACGACTATCCCTCGGTCATCCTGCGTGACCCAGTGCAGACGGATTCCCTGCAGACAGACTACTTCACAATCAAGCAAGAAGTGGTTACGCCAGATAACATGTGCATGGGACGTGCCAGTCGAGGTAAAGTTGGGTATCTCCCAGGGTTTACTTGGGTCCTTGCTACTCTACCTATATCAACCTAAGTGCTGCTTTCCCTCCTGCCAGAAATAGTGCTTTGGGGCACCAAGGGAGCCATGCAGTGGCAGTAACAAAGCCATTTCCCATATATGTCTTACAAGTGAACTCCCAGATGGCGTCGAGCCCTCCTTGCCTTTCTCTGCAGGGAAGACATGAAGGAGTTCTTCCTTTTCTCTACTCTGCTGCCTGTTTTTACAACATCTGCAGAAATGTGGCGTTTCTGGCTCTGTACTTTGATGTCAAACTCAAGTGAAGCCGAAAAAGGCTTTAAGGTTATTAGGGAGGACAGGCTGCTGTGTGCTGGTATAAATCACATTTCCTAGGAGACCAGGCAAAAACCCCACAGATTCTTCCATAAGTTCTTGTCAGACCTTGAAGGGTTTTACATTTGATGATCCAAAGTCTTTATCCATGATCTCCATTGATTTTGACGGCTGCTTGCTTGAACTAATAATCTGTTCTGATGAACCCAAGCCCTGTGCTTTGTTAGGAGATGCAGATGTCATGGGTTGAATCTGCAACAGAGCTGAAGGGACCCCCTGAATCCTTGTGCTACAGCCCTACACCTCCAGAGAGTTATAGGTACATGATTCCTGTTTGAGATGATGGGATTTAAACACCTGAACACTTCTGAGGGTCTGAGCCCAAATACCTTTTCAATTAATGTTATTAAATTCTGTACACGTGGGGCCCAGATGCCCAACTACTTTGTCATTAACACAAGGCTAAGGATCTGGTTCATGGTTTATATTCAAAGGCAAAGTTTAATCCATAGAGCTCAAAGTCGCTTACAAAGGGATATCATTATCTCCCGATTCCAGGTAGGGAACCTGAGGCACAGGGAAGAGATGTGACCTGCTTGCCATCATGTCCTGAATAGAATCCAGGTGTCCCCATGCCTCACATTCATTATAGTAACGTGTTGCTGTGAGCCAGGTTTGATGTTGAACATTTAAACCCATTCATCCAGCTCTGAGAGATGAGGATGTTTTGACTCCCTGTGCAAGCTGGAGCCCCTGTGCAGGTCTGCACTGCATATGTGTGCTTAGTGGAGCTCGTTTTAAGTTCCTCATTCTTCTCCCAAGCTGGGAGAGCTAATGACAGGAAAGTTATTGTTTGTATTATTACCTCTGCTTCTGCTGCTGGCTCAGTGTTAATGTAAGAGAGGTGACTTGGACAATACAAGGGCAGTAGTGTTATAATTTTAGGTAAGCTCCTCTTTCTGGGCTTGTTTTTCTGGCTCTCTTTCATCAGTGTCTTTCCCTTTTCTTGACCTTTTCTTTAACATAGGTGATTTCATAATGTTTCTCATCAAAATGCAATTGTTCGGGCATGCTTTTGCAATGGTACCTTCAGGCTGGTCTCACTGGCAAGCCTAAAAAGGCTCCAGGGCAGGAGAGAAAGAGCCCTTAACACTGGGGACCAAGGGCCCCTGGCATTAACAAACACTTTAACATACTGATAGTGACTGAAGAAATGCAACAGGCTGTGGCTATGCTTACACTAACCTGCCTTTCAGCCACGTGGAAGGGCCTTTGGGTGGCATAAATCCTTAATATAAAGCGGAGTCCAGTTAATTCATATTTACCTGCATCTTTACCTTCCACTGTGTTAAAAGGTTAAGGTTAGTCTGCCACCAAATCAAGCTCTTCATCAGTTTGATGTTCAAGGTGAAGGTTTTCCAGAGGGTTGCCTTTTATTGTGGGCTTCAGGAGTTACTTTTGGGGTCCCACGGGAGTTGTTCCCCTCTGCCTTATCAGTGAGGGTGTCTGCTTGGAAGGTGTAGCTGCCAAACCCACGAGTTCCTTCTGTGTTTCCATCTAAGTCAAATTAGGTGCATTTTCAAAGAATTACCAGCAGGATTAAGCCAATGAATCCCAACTTCACGTGGTCCCAGGCCAGCAATCAGTGCGGAGCCTTCGGTAGTTGAGTCTTTCCAGAGCAAGTGCTCTTCAAACTACAGCACAAGTATTTGGGGGAGCATGCCAACATCCTTCCACGTTCCCATTCCGCTGGGATTCACTCTGTGGGCTCAGGCTGCGGGTGGCTTTGCCAATGGAAATTTCTCCAGGAGTTCTTGCACAATCCCAGCAGCTGTTTTTAGCCCGGTTTGGGAAATAACTGAACTTGAATGATCCTGTTACGCTCTGAGTTTGTCAGTAAAGATGTTGAGCAATCAGCAGCGTACGGGAGATCAGAGAGAACAATTTCAGTTTGTTCTTTGGAGCCTATTTTAGCTCTCTGTTTTAAGTACAGAGGGTAAACTTACGCTGTCTCTAGTGGGTGTAAAGCAGCATAGCACTGCTGAGGATCTGGCCTCTCGTGTTCTGGTCTGTACTAAAAATATCCCAGAGAATAGCCTTGATACAGCCCAGCTGTGCTCACCTTACCAGCACTGGGGAAAGAACTGTTTGAGCTCTCAGCCTTTTGCTCTCCTCCTCCATCAAATCTGCTGCTGTTTGGGGATTTGGGGGGGTGGAAGCTGGTCGTAACATACAGCAATAAAAGGCTGCTGTAGAGCTTTGTAGGAAGCATCAAAAGTAAAGAAGCTGGGTGTCCAGTGCTGGCAGACGGGACTTACTGGAGACCCAGAGCTTTCAGCAGGTCCTGGGGTGCCCATAATTAGGCACTTGAACTGAGCCTTGAATATCTGGCTGAAGTGGGTTATTTCTCTGCTGTTGCCTTTCTGAAACAGAGGGTGATTTCCACTTATCCCCAGGCATTGGTCTTGGGTTGATAAGTCAGGAGTTTGGGTTTTTTCACAGAGTCTCTCTGCTTTGCTCTGCTGCTTGGGCCTCAGATAGGCCAGCTCTGAATTACAAGATAATACAGGTATCCCCGTTTCAGGCTGTACTTTGAGTTTCTTTGGAGATGAAGCGTAGTTGGGGCTGTTCCCCACAGAGCATTCAGAGCAATAGCTTTAAACTGAAAAATGATAGATTTAGATTAGATATTATGCAGGAGTTCTTCCCTGTGAGGCGCTGGCACAGGGTGCCCAGAGAAGCTGTGGCTGCCCCATCCCTGGCAGTGTTCAAGGCCAGGTTGGACACAGGGGCTTGGAGCAAGCTGCTCTAGGGGAAGGTGTCTCTGCTTATGGCAGGGGGTTGGAACTGGATGAGCTTCAGGGTCCCTTCCAACCCAAACCATTCCAGTATCATTGCCTGGTTGCTGCTTTTCTTGTGCAGCAAGCAGGCGAAATATCCTTCTGGCTATAGCAAGCCAGAGCATCCCTGTGCTGGCCAGGCGCATCTCACACTCTCTTCCTTCTCACCAGGTAAACTCGGTGGCCAGGATTCCTTCGAGAGCATAGAGAGCTACGACAGCTGCGACCGCCTGACGCAGTCCTGGAGCAGCCAGTCCTCCTTCCAGAGCCTGCAGCGTGTCCCTTCCTACGACAGCTTCGACTCAGAGGACTACCCCGCCACCCTGTCCAACCACAAGCCCAAGGGCACCTTCAAGGACTATGTTCGAGATCGGGCCGATATGAACAAGGACAAGCCTGTCATTCCTGCTGCTGCCCTTGCTGGCTACACAGGTAGGGTCACTCTCCTCTTGAAACAGCCTCTCTGGTGAGCATCTTGGGTAGGACCTCTCCATCGGTGGAGGGCAGAGCCTCCAGGGTCTCTGGGTTGTCCGTAATTGAGTTCCGGGATGTCTCTGTGGTCAGCCACATGTATGTTGGCACACCTGAGAGCACGCAGCTCTCCAAGCATGGGCATTCCAGACCTCATAGAGGATGGAGGACCTGGCTGTAAGTGCAGGGCATATGATGCCTTGTGTTTTCATTTACACCTGGATGCCTCCTGCTTGGGTTTGCTTGGAAGTGGTGTCTGTTTTGTATTGCTGAGAACACAAGGTAGTAGAGAGCCCTCATTTCCCCATCTGACACTTCTGTGCAACATGCTGGCTACTTGCTTGTTGTTTCCCATATCGAGCAGGAGCGCTGCATTCCAGCATCGCTGTGTGCAGTGTGAAATGGTCTTCTCCCTTTTTTTGCATGGAGGAAGCACTTGGGTTTGCTCTTTACCTTGGTGCGAGGCAGGGATGTGATGGTGCCAAAGCAGACCCAAAGATTTTTCCATTCCTTGCCCTGAGAGAGATGAGGTGATAGGCCATGGAAACTCTGCCTTTTTATATGACAGCCCTCCAGCAATCTGGCATCTCCATGAAGAGAAACCTGTTGGGATGGGGCTTCCAGCTCCAACTGAGATAATCCTTTCCAGTCCTTCTGTGCCTTGTCTTTACCCTGTGCTATAAGTAAGATCCGCAGGACGGCCTCCTGCCAGTTCCCCTTTTCCCTCCTACATACTGATCTCTCCTGCCCCAGCTGGTAGCAGCTGGTGGAAATAGTTTGTGCAGATAAAGATCATCAGCAGGTTCAGAGCAGATCCTGAGGTGCGACTGTCCCTGAAATCTCCTCCTACACACAGGCTCATCTTGGGGCTGATACGTAGTTTTCTGTAAGGTGGGCAGAGATGCGGAGGGGAGGAGAGGTGGAGAGATAATTTTAGGAGCTATGTGTAAAAAAGGAAGTGGTTTGTTGCTATAGCTTTAGTTAGAAAGAAAGCTCTGAGCTCTGCCTGCTCAATGAGCCTGTTTCGACCAAGTCAATGTAAAATACAAATGTGCTCTGCTGTTCCTGAATGGTTGTGGGCTGGGCCATGCCCTCGGACACCATCCGCCGCCATGCCATGCCAGTTGATATTCCTAAGAAATGAGACCAGTGAGGAAGTTTTCTTGCTGTTTTCTCCTAATGACACCTATCACTGCACCCCATAGAAGTGTTCTGGGTAGTCAGTGCCTGTTTAGGAGCACTGTTGCACTTTAACAGCCGGGGAAACTGAGGCACGGAGGCACCTGACAAAACTTAAGAGCTCTATTTTCCAAGCTGGATGTTTCCCTCCCTGTTTGTAGCTCATGGAAAAGAGCCACCTCCATAGAGGGGAGCTGAAGGCGGTGGCTGGATGCTGTGTTTTGCTAGGGAGTCTTAGCACCCCAAAGAGTGTCCTTGGAATGGTGCCGCCAGGAAGAGGAGACTTGGGTTAATGCAGTGCCAGAGCACACTTCCAAATGCTTTGCACTGCGTAACATTTTCCCTTGCCTTATTTCAAACCCCGTTTTGAGCCAGGAAGATAATCCCTGGACACAGGCATTTTGGTGTGATCTGTAATGGGGAGTGCCTGATTTTTTACTTCTGTGTTGCTTCACTTGAGAAACTTTAAATGGAGAGAGGAAAACCTGAGGTTTCCAAAAGCAGTGCTTACTTGGAAATCCTTGGGCTGGAGTGCTGCGAAGCAGTAATTCAGTCTTCAAACCTCCTCGGTCTGTGTTTGCCATTGGGAACAAGCTTTGGAGAAATGATCTTTGCAGGCAGTGTTCTCTGTCCCTTTCTAAAGCCTACTGAGCTGTCAGCATCTCCTGTTTTCTGTGCGGAGGGAGCCCAGTGTGGGTGCAAAGCGAAGCCAGGTTGATAGGAAAGCAGGTCCCAGGGAGAACAAGTGAGAACACATTGCATTACAAACTGTAGGAGAACTGGGCACCCTCAGAACTCAAAACTGGTGTGTGTCTGCAAAAATCAGTGTAAAGAATCCATCCTGGCCACTGAGAAGTGCTGGACATCTGTCTTGGGCCAGCTGAGCAAGGGACGCTCAAGCAGAACTCCTAGGTCCTTCCTTATTTGCTTTGCTTTACATCTAATTTACTCAGAGGGGGAAGTGCTGTCTAGCAGCTAGAGCAGAGGAACTTCAGTCTGGGCTCTGCAGCTCTGGTGAAGAGGTGGAGCTTCCAAATGAGCAGAGTAGGGGATTACCAGCCGGGGGTCCCAAAGCAACCAGGACCTTGCTTTCTGTTTCTCAGATGATGCCACCATGCCCAGCACATCACCAGCCAGTGGAGCACCCAACACACATGCCATGGTGCGCACCTTTAGGGTTGGAAGAATGAAGCCTGGGAGATCACATCCTTCATCTCCAGGTTGACTTTAAGAACGTGATGATATTGTTCAGGCTTTGTTACCAAGGGGCTGTTTTGCTGGTGGCCCAGGGAGGTGGCACAGTGCTTTATCACAGATATCTGATGGTATCTGGCCCAGGAGGCACATGCTTTGGTGAGAAGGTGCATTTTGGCGGAAGCTCCATTTGCGTTTGATGTGTTCTTCACCCAGCTTGAGTGCAGCTTTTCAAAGCTGCCTTATCTGCCCCCACATCTTGACCTAATTTAACAAGTTGCCATGGTTGCTCAGAGAGAGGTTGATGCAATTTTCTTATCTTTTTGTTTTTTTTTCTGAAGGAGAATGTAATTGCTCAGGAGTTGGTGAACTTTAGTTTCCATAGCTGCAGGGAGGGCCAGCGCTGGGCACCTCTGGTTTTGGAGTTGGCTCTTCCAAAGCTTGGCCAGCTTGAGCCTTACATTAAGCCAGATCTTACTTCTCTTGACATGACCTAGGAAATGCAGGTAGAATGCATCATTGTATTTTGGCAAGCAGCGTGTCAGGATGCATCTTCCATGCAGGCAGATGTGCTAAACCTCACATTGGCTTAGCTAAGCTCAGTTTAAGCTTCCTTATTCATGCAGCAGTGCAGTGTTTGGTGTTGGTGGGTGGCCAGGTAGGACCTGGTCTACTGGAAGGTGTCCCTACCCACGGCAGGGGCTTTGAACTGAATGAGCTTTAAGGTCCCTTCCAACCCAAAGCATTTTGTGGTTCTATGATACTATTTCTTGAGTGCCACAAAGCACCTGCGTGGGTTTATAGCCATAGTGTGTATTTGCTTTGTGGTATGTAGGACCTCAGCATCGTCTCTGCAGGCTGAGGCTTTCCATCCCACAGTGCTGTCTGCATTGCCACAATACCAGAGCTGTGATGTGCCGAGCTACTGCTCCATTTAGCTGAACAGGCAGAGCAGAGTGATTCCGCTCATGTCTGAGAAGCAGATGGAGGAAAGAGGGATGAGAAAGGTGAAGTGAGTGCTCACCAAACCTTGACCTCTCATCTGCAAGGCTGGTTTTGCATTTGTGATGCTGCCCTTTCTTACAGACCTGGTTAGGAAGTTGCTGATGTCCTTACAGCACCTAAAGAGTTAACAGCCCCTGCCCAGCTAGTATCACACATGACCTGGGTATCTCTCTTGGGGACAGATTGATGCTATCTTCGTTATCATGCTGCCCTTGAAGAAGACAGACAGTAGTGCAGGGAGTAGCCATCTCTCACAGATGCTATCTTGCCTGAGCGCCTATCTGCCAAACGGTTTTGCCCAGACCAGATCCCATCCTAATCCTTGCTATCAGCATTCGCAGTGCCATGTCGATGGGGCCCAAATTTGCCTGCAAAACCCATCTGCCCTGCTTGAATTGTCTGTGGTGCAGAGCCTGAAGCCTCTGACAAGCCTCCGTTTCTGAGCGATGCTTATCTGTGACACAGAAGTGAAAGCACGCAGCTGCTGTTTTGCAAGAAAGTCAAGTCTGTGCCAAAGAAAGTGGGTCTCTTTCAAGAGAGCTTGTGTGCTGCTTCCCCTCTTCTTGTTGCCTGTGCTGCTGGCCTGAAGCTTCCACCAGCAAGCTCCCTGGATGTGCTGTGGTCATTGGCATCCAGAAACCCACCAGCAGCTGCCTTCCTAGCCCCCTCTGTTCCTTGACATCCAGAGTGAGGGCAGTAGCTTTCCTAGAAACATCAGCATCCTTCCTGCCTGCTTCTGGAGACTGTGCCTTTATGGAGATCCACATAGCCACTTGTAACTTGGGTTGAGGGAATTTGGAGATGCAGTCAGCTGCCCCAGCCATCAGAATTACAGAATCACGGAGTAATTAGGCTTGGAAAGGACCTAGGGTCATCTAGTTCCAACAAGCAGCACAGCATTGTCGCCTGTGTGATGCAGAGGATGTTGTTGGCTTGCTCCTTCGGGGTTATACCCTGTACCTGCCCTTGCAGGGTGACTTCAAGTGTGACCAGCTATACTACCTCCTGCCTGATTTCTACTTCTGGTGTAGAGCCTGCATGGCTCAGCAGCGAGGTGGGGAGCTCAAGGGTAGTGCTAGGGCGGGGGCTGGTTCAGTGGCTCCTGCTCCACCTGCCAGACATGTGCAAATGACAGTGAAATGAGCCCCACACTACGCTGCCCAAGCGTGACAGCAGCTCAGCTCTCACCAGAGCGGCTTGGTTTGTGTTGAAGAGACCTTAAAGCTCATCCAGTTCCACCCCCCTGCCACAGGGACACCTTCCACTGGAGCAGGTTGCTGCAAGCCCCTGTGTCCAGCCTGGCATCCCAGCATGTTCTTCCTTGAAACAGAGGAGATGCATCAGGAGAGCAGAACTCGCACATTGTGAGTGCTCTCCTGTCTGTAAATATGGCCAAAAGTACATGTCTCCATATACAGGAGCTTTCTGGGTCCTTCTCTGCTTTCTTCATGCCAGCTCTTTGTAGATGCTTCTATCTGAGCTCCACCTTTGTCCTCCCACCCATGCAAAGACAGCACTTTGCAGTGGTGTGACTGCATGCACCAGCTTGGGCAAGAGCTGGTGAGGAGGTGGTTGGACTTGGTCTAACAAGGGATCGATGGGGATGAGCTCTGCTGTTCCCCAACGCATTGGGAGAAACGAGGGACCTTTGGTGCCATCAAAGGGGGCTCAGGCAGGGCGGGCATGTGTGCGAGGTGAAGGCTGTTTTGGAGAGGTTGCTATGCCCAGTTGTTTTGTTGGGTTGGAACCACAAACCACAGAGCGCACAGGATAGGTGCGCCGCTTTTTTTTGTCAGTGGGGTGGTTTTTTTCACTTCTTTTCTTGTTTGAAACAAGGGAAACAAAACGGAGGCCGTTGAGAGGGGTGGGTGTGTGAAACTTGTCTCAGGAGAGAGTGGGGATGACGTGGTTTGGGCCATGCCCTCACCGATAAGGCACAGATACTGGTCTGACCCAGCCCAACCGGTACCGCCATCACTGCACAAGTGACAGTGGCTGTTCCAAACCCCTCCAGAGCCACTGAGTAAGAAGGTGATGGGGTCCGAGGGAGGATGTCACAGGGATGACATGGCACCAAACCCTTTGCTCTGGGGACCCCAAGGGGTGCTATTGGAGGACTAATGCTGAAGGGGCAGCGCTCAGCAAGCAGTTCCCACTGTAGCAGCTGGCTGTCATCCGGCTGCAAGGCATATTTTCCCCCTGACGTGGGGAGAATTCCTGTGGTGTGACACTCCCCACTGAAGGACCCTGTTCAGTGCCACCGAGGCCAGACAGGGCCCCCATTGTGGCCTTGGCGCGCACTATTCTTAGCATCCTTCATGGGTGCCTGAGGTCTCAGTGGGGTGGGAGGATGTCCCATCACCGTCTGAACCCTTGCCTTGTCTTTTGTGGAGCAGAGCTGCCCCTATTCCCTAGCCAGGTCTGGGTTTCCTCTGTGAGGACTAGCACCGTAGCAGGTGGTGTGTGTCCCCCTGCTTCGTCCTTAGGGCTGCATCCAAAGTAAAGGCTACAGGAATGCTCAGTAGTGGCTGTATTTGGAGATAACCAAGGCAACCCGTTGCGTGGTGGGATACACCCGCTGGCCTTGGGGCAGTCGGCGCGGCTCTGCGTGCCTGCACCATGAAGTGATCCGGTCCCGGCGTCGCAGTGGGGATTTCCAGCCCCAGGCAGGGATGAGTGGAAGAGTTGAAGCAGAAGGGATGGAAAATGGGCAAAGCTCCCGGCTCTGCAGGGGCGGAGGTTTGGGGCGTGGAGACAAGCCCAGCAGCTTCATGCTTGCCCTGATAGCTTTGGGGATGCGAGATGGGGGGGTGGCATCACTGCGTGAGCCGAAGGTCACCTTGAAATCCTGTTAGGCACTGGGAAGAATAACTCCCTGCTCCTTGCTGCAGAAGCAGCTCATAGAATGGTTTGAGTTGGAAGAGACCTTAAAGATTATCTAGTTCAAATCCATGCTCCAAGCCCCATCCAAACTGGCCTTGAACACTGGCAGGGATAGGGCAGCCACGGCTTCTCTGGGCAACTTACGCAGCACCATCATAGTGAAAAGATTCTTCCGAATATCTAATTTAAATCTTACCATTTTCTAGTTTAAAGCCATTCCCCCTTGTCCTACCAGTACCTGGTGAGCTTCTCATCTCTGAAGGTAGCCCTCCAGGCACTAATAACAGCAGTACAGGTCTATCAGATGATGCACAGACCTCCAGCACCCCTTCCCTGACCATTTTGCCTTCCTACCCTCTGGTCTGCCTCCTCAGAGCAGTTTTTGGCCATGCAGGCTGGGGCATGTGCCAGGGCTTGGTTCCTGCACCTCAGCATTGCTTGCCTCACTGACGGCTCCAAGTCAGCAGCAGTGGCACATCTGCAGGCCCTCTGCTGCCTTCCCCTCCGGCGGGGTATGTGTTTATAGGAGCTCAGACATGCCTGCGAGCCCCGCAGTAAACACATTCTTGACATGATTGCTTGTCCAACACAGAGGAATTTGGGGTTTTACGGTGTCCAACAGGCAGCTCGGAATAGAGCTTGGGAATCCCTGTTGCAGGGATGACACCGCTTCCTTCAGAATCCCAAAATACCCAGCCGAGCAGAGGCAGGAGCCTTGCCTTGCTTGCTGGAGAGAGGGCAAGAAACTCCCAGGTTTCCCAACACCTCTCCATGCCAGATGTTGGCTGGGTTAATGACACTTGTACCTTGAAAGGATCCCACAAAGTGGGCCAGACAGAACCTGGTGCCAGCGTGGTGGGTTTTCATCCATCTTATTGGGGGAATTAGATGCCCAGAGAAGCAGTGGCTGCTCCATCCCTGGCAGTGTTCAGTGCCAGGTTGGATGGGGCTTGGAGCAACCTGCTCTAGTGGAAGGTGTCCTTGCCTATGGCAGGGGATTGGAACTGGATGAGATTTAAGGTTGCTTCGAGCTCTAACCATTTTATGAGTCAATGAATAGTCCTTATTTGGTTGGGCAGGAGAGAAATCAGTGCAAGGTGATGAATCTGGTCTTGTTTAAATCGTGTCTCCTTGGACTGTTTCTCTGTTAACCTGCTTCCGGTGTTGGATGCTCTCTGTGTAGGGAATTGCTATAGAGTCAGATTGGCTGGAAGAAGCAGGCTCCGTGGCAATTCACCTGTGATTACCCATGGAGGACCCCAGGCTGCTGAAATAACCTTTTTTTTCCCAGTGTTTTCTCTGTGTTTAAAGCGTGCTGCTATAAATAGGTCTGAGTTTCAAGATGCGGTGGCATTTCAGGCCAGGGTTTTGACTCTTCCCTTTCGGGTGGGAGGCAAAGGCGTCATCTGACTTTCCTCCCCTGTTTTGGTGTGGATAACCCTACCAGAGAGCGTGGTCACGGAGTCAACGTCTTGGCAAGCTCTTGCCCAGAACAACGCTGGGCTGGAGCCTTTCCCCGCTGAGTGTCATCTTCCCATTCACAAGCAGAGAGATGGTGTGAGCTCCCTGCTTGTCCAGCCCCTGGCTGTGTGATAACCCCCAGGCTTGGCAAGAAAACCCTGGAGCAGCTCCTTAGGAATAACAGGAGGGAAACAGTTTGGGGAGGGTTGGATAGGGCACAGTGATTTCCCTGTCCCGGAGCCAGCTCTCTCATTTTCTCCTCCCTACCAGCTCCTCTGCTTTTGAGTCATTTTAAACCTTGTGGAAAAGGGGGAACAGCCCTCTTTTCCCTCCGCGGGTTATCCCGGAGCCACAGCTCGACAGCATTCATTGTCATTCCTGGAAATAAGCTGTTCTCCATCCCTTTGTCTGAGTACATAATTCTTCCTCCTCCCTGCTTGAAGCCTGTACTCATTGCTGTCAGCAGGCGGGTTTACCCCAGCCTGCTGTCTTAATGCAGCCTGTGCCATTCCTCTTGTGATAAATCATTTCCTCTAACGCCTGGTTCTGTTTATTATTATTATTATTGTCATTCTTGTTATTAGTGATGTATTTTAAGCTGCGTTTAGAGCATGGCAACGTCTCTCCTGAAACATGTTGCCCAGAGCTAAGCACAATATTTAGGGTGCGGCTGCATTTGGAAGTTGCTCATCAAAGAGATTTGGCTTGAGGGCTTCTCCTCTACCTTTGATTGGGACATAAGAAGGGATAAGGGTTTCGAAATCACTCCATGTGCACCATTCATCCAGCCCAAACCAGGCTGCGAAGCCGCAGGCACCAGGTACTGCAGATTAGATGTGTCAGAGTGCTGTTGGCCAAAATTAGCACCCCGGGGACTGTGCTGTTGTAAGGTTGAACGTACGTGGTATGGGATGCTATGGGCCACTTTGAGTGGATTAGGGGGACCAGCAGCCACAGGGAGGTTTACTAGGACTTTGCTAAGACCATGATAGGGAGATGCAACAGTCCTGAGCTGGTGAGACCCATGCAGAGAGCCAGCCAACCCCTGCCTTCCCTGCACTGAGCTCTGTGCACCAGCGCAGCCCATTCCTGCAGCAACACGCCCTGGAAAGAGGCCAGATGATTTTCATACCTGGGTGTCCTCCCCCTTATCTCGATGAGCAGCAACCGAGCAAAGAGTCAAGGTCGGGAAGCAGGAGTCTGCTGGAGTTCATGTGATGGCCAGCAGCTTTTTGGCACGGAGAAAGCAGGGGTGCTGTTGTGCCAAGACAATGACTGCTCGCTGTTTGGATGCCAGAAAAGTAATCCTATTTATGTAACTCGAAGTGAAGCGTTCCAGTGCATGAATATTCAGCTCTTACTGCAAATAGGAAGCTCTTTTACCTGCAGGATTTAACTCTCAAGCTGTCATCTCAGACCACATCTTGCCCTGTGGTCACTGATTATTTTCTTTATGACAGTAGAAGGTTTTATTCTTTTCAGTGTGTACTGTTTGGATGTGATATTTCCCCCCCCCCACCCCTTGGATAGAAGGAGCTGTGCTTTTCCTGGCATTAATTTCTGGTATTTCTCTTGTCTTTCTAGGCAGTGGACCCATCCAACTGTGGCAGTTCCTGCTGGAACTGCTCACTGACAAGTCCTGTCAGTCCTTCATCAGCTGGACGGGTGATGGCTGGGAATTCAAACTTTCCGACCCAGACGAGGTAGAGTGCCCTGCAATAGAGTGCATGGCCCAGATTCCTTTGTAATATTGGTGCGGATAACCCTGCCCTCCTCCTTTCAGGGCTGAGATTTGGGCAGTCACATTGTTCTGGTCTTGGGTATGTGTAGGGGAAACCAATGAATTAGATCCCAGCTGAAAACTGGCTGCACTAATACCTGGGAAGCCATAATTTGTGCCCAAAGTCAGTGGGAAGTAGCTGCAACATGGCAGAGAAGAGGTATAATGACAAAAAGGATGTGTACAGGTGAGAAGGGAGACTTGCCACAGATTTTGGGGAGTGAATACTGTACCAGCTTGCCCAGAGAAGTGGTAGATGTACCATCCCTGGAGCCATTCAAGGAGGATTGGACTACATGGTCTCTGAAGGTCCCTTCCAACCCAAACCATTCTGTGGTTCTGTGACCCAGGATGACCTGCACATCCTCATAGAGTCATGTGCAGTGTTCTGCCATTGCATGGAGGTTGCTTTCCCCAAACCTTAATGCTTGTGACCCATCTGTGTCCATCTTAAAGATGAGGAAACTCCTTTCTCTTCCCTCGTGTCCGTTCCCTGCGATGCACATCCCTCCTTGACCCTCCTCTCCCCTCTCCCAGGTGGCCAGGCGATGGGGCAAGAGGAAAAACAAGCCCAAGATGAACTACGAGAAGCTGAGCCGTGGCTTGCGCTACTACTACGACAAGAACATCATCCACAAGACGGCTGGGAAACGCTACGTCTACCGCTTCGTCTGCGACCTGCAGAGCCTGCTGGGCTACACACCCGAGGAGCTCCACGCCATGCTGGACGTCAAGCCAGATGCCGATGAGTGAAGGTGGCCGGCCGGGGTGGAGGGTCACCCCGTGTCATTTTGAAGAGTCGATGGGACTTTTTCTGTTGGTTCTTTTTCTTATTTTTGCTGTTCTTTTGGTCATTTGTTAATTTGTTTTTGTTGTTTTTAAAGAGCGACTCAGATTTGATGCTTTGAGGATGTTGGGAGAGAGGGAGGCGGAAGAGGCAAACTGTGTTTAGTTGGTAGAAGGATGAGCTTTTTCCTTCCCCTGAAAGCTCCAAGAAAGGCTTTTTTGGGGGGGGAAATTCTGAGTTTTAAGAAAGCCAGAAAAATGTAGCTCACTTAAAAAACCCCAACAAACCCCTCCTCATCCCTTGCTGTTTAGGAAAAACATTATCAAATGGATCCCTTCGGATTTTGTGTTATTCGCACGCAGGCAGTTCAGGAAACGATAGTATTCCCAAGGATTTGGATCTCTCTTTGAGGGTGGGGAGGGAAAACCAAAGTGGGTGACTATTCCTGCTTCGGGGAGGGGCAGTATGGGAAAACCCCAAGAACTCTTCGTCGTTCTTGGCCATCACCTTTCTGTCGGTCGTCTGCTTTTCTACAAAGGACAGAATTTTTGCTAGGAGGGATCAAGACTTTTTTTTTTTTTAAGAAATCTGTTAAAAGTTTTATTTTATTAAATTTTGTGCCAGTATTTTTTTTTCTTTTTTAAATAGTCTTAAGCTCTAAGATGGTCTCAGTATTGCAATATTGTGTGTGTTTGTTTCTGTTATGCCAGCAGAGAGTTTTATCACAGTGAGGAAAAGGTTAAAGATGAAAATAGGAGTTTATGTAGACCCCACTGGAGGAGTGGAGCGCTATGACCCGGCATCTCTGCATCGTATGTGAAGGAAAATGAACTCCAAACTGGCTCCTAGTGATGCATACTGGATGTGCTGCTCTCACCTCCAGCCCCACACGCTTTGCTCTGCCACTTGCTGATAAAGCTGGTTGAAATTCCCACTTTTGGGATTGTTTTTCAAAGAGGCTTTTTTGTATGGCTGCGTTTTGGGCACAAAACCAAGCCAGATCAGCAGGGAAAACTTCTTCTTTGTGTTTTCCAAATCGTTTTTTTTTGTGCTCAAGGAGCACCTTGGTGCTTTCAAAACACTTTCTTTTTTGGAGGGTATAATGGAAAAAAATTCCCTTGTTTTCGATGTTGTAAATGGAAAATTTATCAGTTGATTTGAGGCATAAAAATCAGGAAAAAGTTGGAAAAACAAAGTTTTCCTTCCTGTTTCAACCAGCTTTTATCTTTATTGCTGTATGTGACACTGACACAGGGTGCCCAGAGAAGCTGTGGCTGCCCCGTCCCTGGCAGTGTTCAAGGCCAGGTTGGACAGGGCTTGGAGCAAGCTGCTCTAGTGGAAATTGTCCCTGCCTGTGGCAGGGGGTTGGAACTAGATGAGCTTTAAGGTTCTTTCCAACCCAAACGAGTCTGGGGTTCTTTGATTCTGTGTCTTAACCAGCCTGGCACATGCAGAAAGGAAATTGTCAGTGCAAATAGGTTCTTTACTGCTCTCTGGAAGCCTGATCCTGCAGCGCCTGGCAGGGTGTGATTAACATGAACCGGTGTCATTGGGGTGAATGATGAGAAGTGCACCAAGCACTTCCTGGGATGATGCTGACCGCTGTCATTAACTCACTAGGTGTGAGTTAGAGGATCAGACAGTGAGCTTTTCCTTATCCAGATACAAACCTGGAGCTGGATCCATGCAGATCTGGCTGCCAAATGGGATCTTTCTCCCTTGAGAGCCACTGGGCATTTTCTTTTGAAAGACAGTATTAAGTGTTTGAACCAAAAGTACCTTCTTTATGTGTTGTCTGTCTGTCTGTGTGTTTTAGGGAGTTGTGTTCATTATGGAGGCACTGTGAGAGGGAAGCTGGGGGCGAGGTGGGGAAAGGCTTCCCAGAGATGCTCGTTGGGATATGCCTGCCGGATACAGGCTGATGCATCAGCTTGGCAGGAAACGACCCTGCCTGCAAAGAGACAAAATACACAGGCACCTAAACCCTCTGTACAGAGGGGCAGTGTTGGATGAGGAGCTTAATCGCAAGGAGATGCTTAGAGAGGTACCTCTATATCCCCAGTTGGCCATTTGGGGGCAAGTCATCCCCAAAACTGCTGCATGCTTATAAAAAAAGGTGATGGTGGAGGGGAAATGAGTAGGCCACAAAGGAGCTCCAGCCCAAGGAGATGGAAGAAAGTGGTGGTTTAGGTAAGGGAGGCTATTAGTTATGCTGTTAGCTGATGGGACTGTACATTGTCCCACTGAGCATAGGGAAAGAAAAGGGTTGGATAGATGGAAAGGAAGGAAAAGGGGATGAAGGGAAGGTGAAAGAAGCATGCACCAAAGGAGCAAAGAAATGATGCCAACTGGGAAATCAGTCTCTGGAAGGCAGGATGGGGGAAAGCAGCTTGGTCAAGCTGGAGAGGAGGAAGGAAGGAAAATCAGTATCATGGATGAGGCCCTGGGCAGAGCTCTGCTACAGAGCAAACCTGAAAAGGGAGTCAGACAGATGTGGCAGCATGAAAGTGTGGAGGGGAGGAGTAGAGCAAAGGCATCCCAACAGGACACTCTGCATGGATTTTCAGCCATCAGATGGGGGTTTGTAGGTGTCCTGCTGCTGTCCTGCATGCAGCTGCACAGTGCCCGTAGCTTACCCTTCCCAGTGCTTTGAAAGAGTCCCCAAGACCCTTAGAAAGAGGCTGTCTCCTGCCCTTGGCACTGTGCTGCATCCCAGGACATGTCTCCTGCCTTGCTTGGCTGCTCTGCTGCAGCTGAAGTGCCTTTTCCAAGCAGAAAACAGGGATAAAACTTCCTTCCAATGGGAATTCGGGGACCAACCCCGTCCTCCTGCCAGGCTAAATCTCTCTTCCAGTCCACTGTGCTTAGATTTTCCAGGTTTCCAAGCTGAACCTGTGTGCTGCCAGTGTTTTGGGGCAGCTGATTTAGAGGTTAGAAAGGGTAAAGTATGGAAAGCAGATCTGTTTTTTTGGGGAGTAGCTCCTGGCTGGCGCTTCTCCCAGCCTTTTGCCATCCCAGCTCACAGGCTGTGTGCAGCAGAAGGGCAGTACAGTCCTAGGGACGTCAGGTTCATCGTTCCCCATTTTCCTTTGCTTTTTATTCCCATTCTAGAGACCATCCCAGAGAGGGCTGTGTGCTGTTTATACACTGGAACTTTGCAGATTTGTTGCTGTTTCTGTTTTTGTTTGTATCTTTCTGCTTTTTGGCTTTTCGCAAGGGGTGTGCTGAACCAGGTGTGCTGGACCCCAAACCTTCTGCCCTCCTGTTCCTCAAGGCCATGAAGAGTTGGTTAATCCACTCACACATGCTGGACCAGATGGGTTTGAGAGGGACGATGGAGAACTGTTGGGGACATGGCTTACTCTTGTGCTGGTTTCTCCGCATGGGGTTAAGTTTCACCCTGAGCAGATACACATGGCTTTTGGAATTGGGTAATTATGTCTTGGTTTGGAATGTCTCAGGTGCTTTTGGTGGGAAAAATGGCCAAACAGGGCAAGAAATAGAAGATACTGTACAATTGAACCTTCTCACATCTTCCCAAACCAACCTCCTCCAAAAGAATGGTCCCAGGAAGCACCGGTATTTGGATGCTGTGGGAAACGTGTCCGTCTTCTTGCGTTTGCTTTTCTGGAGGGGTTTTCTGCAAGGCTTTAGGGCTTTGGTTGCTTCTTCCTTTTTAATGTCGCAATATTGGGATGCCTTGGCGTGCTCTGCTCTCTGGTAGGGTCTATATAACATCCGTGAGCTGTTGTCTACATTCCAAAGAGGTTTAAATAAATGATAAATCTATGTATACATATATGTTGTAATGGAATATCTCCAGGAATTATCTGCCTCAGTAGAAAAAGAGAAAAAAAAAGTGGATGTTCTTTTTTTTTTTTTTTTTGGTTTAATTTTGTTTTTACAGGAGATTTTTCTTTTTAAGCTGATAGAAGAAGAAGAAAAAGAAGAGATTGTTATATTGTGCTGTTCAACTATTTTCCAACTTGTATTTTCATATAATTTATATTTTTTAAAAGTGGGAAAAAAAAGTTTAAAAGCCAGATTTAAAAAAAAAAATAGATTAAAAAAAACAAGGAAAAAGCAGGTGCTTTTTAAACAAACTGAGCTGAGGTAGCTTAGAGATGTAGCGGGGTGTGTGTGTGTGTGTGTGTGTCCGTGCGTTGTGTTGTGTTCTGTTTCATTTTTTTAAAGGATGCAAAAAGAAGTCCCTCCTCCATTGAACCCTTAAAGAAGGAGGGGATTGGTTTTGTTTTAATTGCTGATGCTGGCACATCATTTTGCTGGAGAGTTTTTTATATACTGTAGCCTTATTTCATATCGTATTTTAAACCATGTGAAATTAAAAAGAAGAATAATTCCTAATCCTCTGTGTCGGTGTGGTGCTTCGTTGCCTTTGCTCTTGGAATTCAGGGAGAAAGGGGGAAAAGCAATGCAAACTCTTGTAAATCCCAGCAAGTTCTGGTTTTTTTGTTTTTTTTTTTTTTGCATTATTATTGTGTGGTTATAGGAAATAAGGGTCTGACTGGAGTCATGGCCTCTGGGTGGACATAGAAGATGCTGCATGACACCAGCTCCCTCTCGCTTTGGGTTACCTTTCCAGCTCCTTGAAGACCATCACCAATCCTCGTTGCCATCCCAGGGGCAATTCCAGGGTTTCAGAATGGGCTTTCATCCCAGATCATCACCAGGAACTTGGGCTGTGATTTACCACCCAAAATGACTTCTAGTTGTAATTTCTTCAGCCGGCTGTTGTGAAATAGGCGCAGCCAACTTGCAAAGCCTCCAGCTCACCCTTGCTGTGAAGGTGCTCTTGGGCATCTACTTTTCTGCTCGAGACCTTGGGCTGTGGCCTGTCAAGAGGAGAAATCCACCTCTGGGCTCCCACTAAAGCAAATCAGACCATTGTGCTTCAGATTTTGAAAGATACATTTTTATACATTATGTTTTTTTCCAGTGCTGTTATCCTGGCTCAGGTATCCCTCATCCTCAGCAAACCAGGATTGATTGAGCCTTTTAACATGTAGGTCTGATTAGTGAAGCATCCTGGGAGGTTTATGGTCCAGGAGCCGACGCTTACTCATAGGGCCGGTGAGTTTGTGTGATGGGGAATTCCCAGAGGACAACATCATTGACGCTTGTTTGCTTGAATCAGCACGAAGACAAAGCACTCAAGATTCGTGGAATACCAAGAAGGGACGTCAGGTCATCGACGTGGAGAGGATGCAACGGATGAATCCAGGGTAAGGAATATTTATAATAACTCCATTTATAGTTGCTCAGCTTGCAGCCGTGCAGGAAGCGAGAGGTCTTGGGGAAGGATGAGGGGTGGAGAAGTGTCGTGATGCTTCAGTGTGGGCTTGGGATGCTACTGAGTTTTGAATGCTCAGCATACCCTAAGCTTGATAGCACCAAGGTCTGTCAGAGAGGCAGATGGGACCCCAAAACAGGGAATACCCCAGGGACGCTCTGCTCCGTATGCAGCTTGGAGACAGGGAGCAACACGCAGGAGCGGAGCTGCCTTTGCCTCTGTTGCCAGGACCTTGATCTTGCCGTAGCTCTTTTAATCACAGCTGGAGGCGCTGAGCCAGGCAGAGCCCGGCCACCCTGGGTAAATAAACAGCAAGAGCAGCTCCGTTCCCATCCGCTGCTTTCAAGTCTCTGCGCAGCCCCCAGCAACTGCAGGCGACTGATTTAATGCTGGCACTAAAAATACTGGCTGGGGAAGCCCCGGTGCACCTGGGGTATCCACTGGGGAAATGATGGCCAGCAGCTAACAGCCCCGAGGCAAAGCAGATGCTCCCCCGTGGTCATAGAATGGTTGGGTTCGAAGCGACCTTAAAGCTCATCCAGTTCGAAGCCCCTGCCACAGGCAGGGACACCTTCCACTAGAACAGGTTGCTCTGAGCCCTGTCGGACCTGGCCTTGAGCACTGGCAGGGATGGGGCAGCCACAGCTTCTCTGGGCAATCCATTCCAGTGCCTCACCAACCTTACAGTAAAGAATTTCTTTCTAATACCTGAATCAAGTCTCCCCTCTCAATTTAAAGCCATTCCCCCTTGTCCTGTCATTGTTCAGGCATGGGATTTAAACAAAGCCAGAGCAGCAAGCAGGGTCTTCCAGGCTCTGGCATGTGTGTATTCAGGGATGTGGGCATCCAGCGCACAGTGCCAGGAGGGTGCAGTGAATCCCCAGCACCAGGGCTGGTGCCTGCAGGATGGAGGGGGCTTTGCATGCTTGGAAGTGGCTGCATGTGCTGAGAGCTGCTGTTCTAAATAGAGGCCAGAGAGCAAACGAGTCTTTTTTTAGGTCAGTGTCTTGAAATGAGATGTCTAAACTGGCGCTGGAGGGAAATAGAGATTGAAACAGGAACCGAAATTACTGAAGCCTTAACTAAGGGAGGGCTCTCTAGAAATCTCTGAGATAGAACAAGAGATGTGGAAGGATATGGTGAAAGAGGAGAAATGTGAATATAGAATCATAGAATAGCAGATGGGTTTGGGTTGAAGTATCTTAAAGCTCACCCAGTTCCACCCCCCTGCCATGGGCAGGGACACCTCCCACTAGAGCAGCTTGCTCCAAGCCCTCGGGGCTGCTCCAGCAGCTCCAATTCCCTCTTGTGTTGTTGCCCCAGAGCTGGACGCAGGACTGCAGGGTGGGGGGAATATAGGGAAAGGGAGAATGAGCGGTGTGAGGGGTGCTGCGGCAGCAAGGGGATGAGCTTTGCTCTTGGCCATTTGCAGCACACAGGGATGCGCTCACAGGGATGCACACACTCTGTTCATGCTTGCTGGAGACCTCACCCCAGAATAACTGGAGATTTAGGGCTATTGGAAGGAATTTAGACCCCTGGGCTCTATTTCACCGCCCGTGGCGGTGCCGGGGATGCCAGGGACGCCTTTCACAGTCAGCACTTTCCACCTCGCGCTCTGTTTGCGTTCCGCGGCCGATTCCCTCCCGCTGCGCCGGGGCCTCTGAACGCCATCCAACAGCAACTTCCCGGCTCCTCCAGCGGCCTTTCCCCGCGCCGCCGAGCGCTGCCGTTCCCTGGCCTCGCTTGAAAGCGGGCCCCACAATGAGCTATTGTGCCAGGCTGCACAGCAACAGCCACGGCCAAAAACCAGCTGCCGGGGGGGTCCGTGCGCCTGCCAGCGCCCAGCTGCCTCCTAGAGAGCACAGGGACAGGGATGCTCCCCATTGCTGCATCCCTGGGGTAGGGATGCTCTCTGAGATGTTGCATCCCCCTCCTGCCTGCAGCATCTTTTTGGGGTTTGGGGTGGGAGCAGGACCCTCTCAGCCCTGGTCATGCTGATCTGAGCTTATTTAGACCTTAAGACAGCGCTGTTTTTGCAAGAGGTTAAACTGGGATGTCCTAATTCCCTCCTCCCAGCTTGAATTGCCCTTGATGATCTTAAGGTCCTTTCCAACCCTAACTATTCTATGATGCTATGATGCTCCCTTCCGACTCCCCCACTCCTTCTTCTTGAACCCTCCTGGCATCCCAAACCCACTATTTCTTCCTGCCTGGGGTTATCCCTGGCCCACTCCCTCCCTTCCCCTCCTGCTCCAGCCCTGGCACTGTGGAAAAGGCATTATAGCAATGGTGCCATTTATTTCCAGCTTTGAATAATGACATTTACCAGATGGAAATGACAAGCCAGAGCCATGCAGCATGTTGGCTCGGTGCAGACCGCCAGCGTGCCTTAAGCCCAAACCTGAGCAGTGCTGGGGTTTGCAGGGAGCTGGGAGGGATGGAGAGGGGAGCAACGTGCTGTTGAGCTCAAACCCTGGCAGAGGAAGAGATTTCTTTTAGAGGGGGGGGAAATTAGGTAGGGAGATTTGGCAACAGGAAAGGGGTTTGCTGCTGGCACATCCCTGCTTTGGCTTTTCCCTCCCTGTGAGAACAGCCCCCAGCCTGGCTGGCACAGGGTGATCTCTGTGTTTATTTTTCCCTTTCCCCTTCTTTGGGGTTGTGGTGTTGCTCCTGTGAGGTCCCTGTAGTGGTTTTCATGGCAGATCCAATCCCCACCGACAAAAATAGGAGCTGAGGGCTTTGTGCCAGCAAGGGAAAGAGGAGAAAGAGGGGATAAAATGCAAAATAAGTAAGTAAAGGCAAGTGAGCGGCACTTGCTGGGCTGCATGACTTGTGCATCCAAGGATCCACATGATAATACCCACATAATGGGTATTAATAAAGGGGAGGGTCTCAAATGGCACGACTTTACCACCATCCTTGGGCGATGCAGGCAGTGCAATGCAATGGATGCCCACTGATTATGCCCTTACTTGTCAATCTATGTCAATCTAAATCCTAGAGCCCATTTCCCAGTCGAATTTGGGTATCTCTGTCACTGTAGACCTATTTAAAGGTAGCACCGAGCTCTTGGCTGGGATGTGCCAAAGGGTTTAGATCCCACGGTGTCCAATCTGTTCTGGTGCCAGCAGCTCCTGGGGTGATTTCAGTTGCCCAGCAGCCCCCCTGGGCCTCCCAGCACCCATGGGTGCCTTTGCAAAGGGCATTGATGGGTATTCTGTGCTGGCTGAGTAATTCAGTTCAGCATCTAAGGAAGCACAACCTAGCTGATGATGTTATAGAAATGATGATCTGGGGGAAGATTTTGTTGTTGTATGAGATTTTGCTTGATGCTGCCATGGGGTTTGGTAAGTCCTGTCCTCAATTTTAATGTTCATGCATCCTTGTCCCATAGGGAAATAAGGTTAACAACCAAAAAAGGGGGCTCGGTCTCATGGCACTGCCAGTATGTGAATGTGATTTGGGGGTGAATAAGCAGGGGAATGTGAACT
The DNA here is from genome assembly GCF_028554395.1 of Pezoporus wallicus. Taxonomy (NCBI): domain Eukaryota; kingdom Metazoa; phylum Chordata; class Aves; order Psittaciformes; family Psittacidae; genus Pezoporus; species Pezoporus wallicus. The sequence continues at coordinate 732,129 of NW_026641918.1, read as the reverse complement.
AGGAGCAGCAAGGAGCATCCCCACAGTGTGACAGCTTTTGGGCTCCAGCAGCACCAATATTTACAGCCAGAGTGGGGGAGCTGCAGAATTGGCTGCAATTCAGGGCAGAGCAAGGAAAATGATTGGAATGAGGCTCCGGGAGCTTCACTTCTTTCCCTACGGGCAGGAAAGGGGTTATCCAGCTTGCAGACTCCCTCCCTCCATGGGAAAAGACACTTGGCAGTGGAGGGCTGAGGGATCCAGAGGCAAAATCTGGGCAATGAACACACTGAAAGTGGAAATGAGGAAGCTGTATTTAAGCAGTGAGGTTTGTTAACCACTGGAGGGGCTTGCTCATGGCTGTTGTGGCTTACATGGAACCGGGGGGGCTCTTTTGCTTCTCTTGCCCCCAAATACTTGCTCTAGCTCGAAGAAGTGTGTGCCTTTTAGCAGAGGGCACAGCAGCTCCTTGTGAAGATCCCATCAGCCTGCCAAGGCAGAGATGCTGACAACAAGTCTGGGATTTGCGTGTGAGTTTTGGGAGAGTTTTTGCAACCGTATCTTATTTTGAGCTGGAAACATACCTCAGTGCCGATAGGAAGCATGTTGTGATTCTATGTTTGTAGCAGTAGCAAAATGGGATTTTCCGTCTTCTTCTTCCCAACACCTAGGGCTGCACCAACCCAGCACGAAGCTGATGCCCCTCCCAAAAACCTCACAGCCAGAACCCAAAAGGGTGGGTGCAACCAGACAAGGGCAGGGAAAAACCTAGATCCATGGTCACTGTGAGTCACTGGCAGCCTCAAGACCAGCAAGGCCGTACCAACTGCTTGCTCACCCACCAGCAAAGAGGGAGAAGCCCAAGAACTCAACAAAAAGCCATTGGCAAGTCTTCTCAGGAAGAGCCACCTTGGTGCACACACAACAAACCGGCAGGCAAACATGGTGCAGTTTCCATAGGAGCATTCCTGATGGCAGCGTGGGGATCTATCTGTGCAATCCTCCCCTGTTAAAATTAGTGATGAGGAATGCGCAATTCCTACAGGGATGCCTTATGGAAATGATAAACAGAAACTGAACAAATGAAGTTTTATGTGTGGATTTGGAACTCGCGGCAGCTGCAGCGTTCAATTCCCCCATTGTGAGCACCGGGGCTCATAGGACTGGGGGAAACAAAGCAGAGCCAAGCTGTTTCCAGAAGTTGCACATTTCAGCTAAATTCGTTTAATAAACAATATGGTTTGTGATTCAAACTTGCTTAACCACACAAACAACACTGATACAGATCAGTCGTGGGCTGGTATGCACTCACTGCCTGGTGTGCATGAATCTGCAAGTGGTCCTCGCTCCCCGAGTGGCTGCATGGAGATGACCCATTGCGGACAAGGGTTGGATTGGTTCAGGAGAGTGAATAGAAGAATGTGAAGAGTGTAGCCCCAGATCTTGCCTTGATCATGACCAGAATGAGGTGGCACAGGAGCACAGAGCACAGGTGGTGGTCCTCTGGCCATGCATTGCGTGCATCCTTTTCTCTTTGCTGAGGACATCCTTTCTGTACCCAGTCGGTCTTTCAGAGTCAACAGTTTTCTCAGACATTCTTTTAAAGCCATGGAGATCTTCATTTTGGGTTGCTGTAACTACAGAAATAAACACAGAAGTTTCTGGTGGTGGATAAAAATGACTTGTGGTTTTTGACAGACCAACTTCTGTGCATTCAGCTTCCAGATGCTTCGAAGAGGATGGCTTCTCAGAGAACACAGATGACGTTGTCTGGGAAAAGCAAGGCTGCTTACAGCCATTCAAAGGAGGGGATGCAACACTTAGGCCGTGGTGTTACGAGTATGGAATGAAGCTATGGAAAGGTGGGTGTAAGCTTATCAACACAAGGTACAATGGGAAAACTTGCTGGTGTCTTCCCATGTGTGCTTATGAATGATGAATGTGATCTGGGCTTCATCTCACCCAATTTTAGCCACCAAAATTGCTGGCAAATCCCTGACTCGTTTTTGAAACCCCAACACAAGGATTTGATGGATGGTAAGAGCAAAGTCTTGAAGGGCTCCAGCCCTGTGTATCCTGATGAGGAGTCTCATGGTGTCTTCTTGTAGGTGAAGTCCTGGGCTCTAGCAGATGTATTTTGGGGAACATCCCTTGGAAAACCAGACAGTGAGGAGGCCAATAGATCTCCTTTAGGAAAACCAAACCCTGTAGCAGGAAAGCTGGTAGCAAAATGAATGAAAGTCCAGCAAAGGGACTGGGAGTTGTGAAGATCTCAGCCTGCTACAGGGCTGCCTAACCTAAACCAGATTTCTGTAGGAAGTAACTGTAGGACATTTCCACCACAAACTATGCTCTGCTGCTGCTTGGATGAGCCCTTACACCGTCATCCCAGTCTATTTTTTTCCCCTCTTCCCTTCCAAGCATTGTTCCAAGCCTGAAGACGCTGCTGCAGCCAGCTGGGTGCCCTGGGAAATAACTTTCCCACCACTTTCTCTCTCCCCATGAAGGACATGGGGGGAAGCAGACAAAAGGTCTTGCCGAAGTCAGCGGGATGCACGCGGCTCCGTGTGTGTGTTATTATTTAGGAGCATGGTTTGGAGGAGGCAATGTTGGCTCTTCATCCCCATCACCAGCACAGCAAAGCTGGGCTTGGGTTGGTTGCTCAGGCTGTACGCAGGAGAGCATGGGCTAGGCTGGGAACAAGAAGCCTGGCTTGAAAGTCAGGATGGAGAAGACAATATCCATCTGCTTTCCAGGAATGGAGGATGAGGACAAGGAACCATGACCTCAAGCAGAATTGAATGGGCCAACACAGCCCCAGCTTGCTCTCCTCTTCCGTGCCGGATGCTCTAGGATGTCCTAGGACATGTCTACCCTGCAGGCCCATGGCTCTGCCAGCTTTTTGGTCACTTGGATTGCTGAATGAAAGCAAAGCCTGAAAATGGGCATAATTTGCATTCCTGGTAAAGGAAATAATCCCTTGAGACAATTTTCTAGGTGGAAAATGGGATTTCTGATAATGTGGTAGGATTTTTTTTATTTTTTTTTTTTTTGAAGATGTCTGCTTCCCATAGAAATTCTGGGATTGAAGTTACTAAAGAGGGGATGGAATCAACCCAGACCTCCACAGAAACTCTCTCTGTGTGGGAGTAAACTGGGTGAAGTTTGAATTTTAGCTGAAAAATGACAATTTTCTGGGGGTGGAGAGGAACCAAATTAAATCAAAACATGTTTTAGCTGAGAATTTCTGGGGGTGAGGGAGATGCTGGACCTGGAGTTGGCTTTCTGGATGTCCCCAGGACTCAGGCAAGGAGGAGCACTGCTTTGATCCACTTCATTCTGTGGTTGCCATCACAAAACTCTTACCTATTCATCCCTGTATTCTTTCCATGGAAGAAACTGCCACCTAAGCATGAAGAAATCCTCCTCAGAGAGCAGCAAAAGTAGGTCTCAGGGTGCCCTGCTCTCACCCTCCTGGGGAGGCAACTTCCAAATGCCTGTGGGTAACATGAACTCAGCTGCCCCACAGGAATGAAGGGTTTTACCATTGCTGGTACCAAAAATTCCCTGAGTCCCTGAGCAGCGTGTAAGCCCTGGGAGTCTGAACATGTTCCCTGGCATTAATCACTGGTAATAGAAACCAGAGCTGGCTCTTGTCCCCGCTGAGTCAATGCAACCCTTGACGACGCGTTGGGAAATACGCACGCAGGCTGAGAACGGGGCATGAAAGAAATTCCAGGCAGGGCTCCTGCTTGGGGTTTGTGTTTTTTTTTTTTTTTATTCAGTGGAATTTTGAAATTGGATAAACATAAAGGGGGTAAAAATAGAAACAACAACGGCAGAAACCTTGGCGATCTGCTGGCCCTCATCCTCCCTCCTCTTCCTCCCTCTTCTACCTCCCTCCCTGAATGTCTCTTTCATTCCCTACACAAAGTTTAGCTGGACTGGGGGGACCTTGGGGCAGCGAAAAGCTTCCTAGGATCCAGTTGGTGAGAGGTTTCATGGCACCCTGGAGCAAAGTGTGTTGAGGTGGCATCAGAGCTGCAACTTCCTATGAGACCTCCATGAGTCCCATCACTTCAGGTGCTTGACTTTGAAGCATCTCATCCCAACCCTTTTGCTGTGAGAAGGAGAGATGCCACTCAGGGGCTGGGTGTAAATCCCTGCTCCCCACCTTTCTCCATCCCTGAGCATCTCACGTTTGGTTCTTTCCCCCTGTCCTTGCTCCCGACCCTTCCCCGTTCCTGGGCATCTCATGTTTGTATCTTTCCCCCTTTATTGGCTGTGTTATAAGGGATGAAGGCAGCAAAAGATCCCCGTGAGACTAATTACAATCGCAAGGACCATACAAGCACTTAGGAGAGATGAGCTCTTAATGAGTCTGCACTGCAATGGCAGCTAAATGATCTCCTCTGCCCAGTATTTAGGAATCGATTGACAGGGGCTCTCGATGGGGAGATAAATCTCTCCACAGTTTTATCAGATGGTGCCCACAAGCAAAAGGATTGTTTTCAAGTTGGTATTCGTAAGCATCTGGAGTCACTGGGGTGTTTTGAAGCATCAGGGCTTGACATCCTTACAAAGAAAATTGCAATCAGGGAGGAAACACCCTCGAAACAGCCGTCCTCCGTCTCGGCAGTTTTCCCACCAGAAGAAAACTTGGATGTTTTATGGAAATGTTAAAAAATGTGATGACAATCCCAGCTTCCTGCTGATCCCTGGGGCGATGCTGAACTCCAAACATCATAACCCCTCTGCCCTGGTGCCTCATCTCGTAGGAGTTACCCCTGTAGAAGAGGTTTTGGTGTGTAGCGGGAGCGTTTTCTCTTTGAATTCCTGCTAGTTTGATGATGGTCTGATGGAGGGAACATCACTCCTGTCAGTGGCATGTGAACATGTTACTTTAAACATTGATTTGTTGGCAAAGCTCTCCTAGGCATGAAGTTTTAGCAAGCAAAACAGGGAAACTGAGGCACGCAGCCAGGCACAGGAGTTGGCAGCGAGTTCCTTTATCCCCCAGTGATGCTCCTGGGGGAAAAGAAAAGCTGTGATTGCCCCCTCCTTTTCCCCTTCACCATCATCCCTGCTTTCCCCAAAATAGGACATGAAGAGAATGAAAACTAGCTGGTTAATAGGAACTTCTTTCTTAAAGGCCCCATTGAAAGCCCCTTAAGAATAACACCATGGATTTGAGTATCTCAGAGCCTCTCCAAGAGAAGGGGTCATGTTTATCTGTGATCTGTGAGAAAAAAGGGGGCAAAGCCCGATGGCTGCTGCCCACGCGCTGCAGCGTTGAAAGAGATCCTGCATCCCAGATGGATTCAATTAGGGGGACGGCAGCAAGGAAAAATATTACGCAGGTGCTGTGGGATGTTTCTGGAAACTTCAGACACTGTTTTTCCCAGTGCTTCCAATCCCAATCCTATTGACTGAGTTATTGCAACCCAGCCCGGAGGGCTCACGGAACACTTCGATGGTGCTGGAGGATATTTTCCCTTTATTCCTTCTTTTCCTTTTGCTGCTTTTCCTAATTTTGTGCCCAAGCCCATCTGCAGCCCGAAAACGTGCTTCTCATGGGCCTGATGCCCATGTGTGTAGCCAAAGCATTGGCACCGTTGCCGGCACATCCCACTCACCACGCTGGATTCATTTCTCTGGCATCCCTCTCTCATCGTGGCACTTGTGGCGTTGAAATAAGCCCTTTTTGTGCTCCCATTATCCTACCCGGATAAAACCCCCAGGTTCTTCCAAGGCAAGCACCATGGGGAGTCTTCTTGCTGCTGGCCGGTCACTGCTGGCCGTGAGAACCTGGGTTTTTAGGAGGGGTTTTGGTGACTTGGTTTGTTTGACTTATTTACTTTCCCTCCAACAAAGAGAAAGGGGATGCAAACTGATTTGGGCAGCACACGTGTCTAAAGGGAGCCAGGCAGCAGCTTTTGTTTTGGCCAGGATTGCATGAAAGCTTGGATAAAATGACTTATGTCTTCCCCAGGATATGAAGGGTGATATCCATCCCTGCTCAGTGCCTCAGTTTCCCCACCTTAAAAACTATCTCAGAAAGCACTTCTCTGTGGGTTATTTTGGCAGAAGACTTCCCAAAGCTTTGCATTTTAGGTCCAGCGCCAGTGGAAAGTATGGAATGGTGGGAAAAAGACCTCAGACATCTAGGGGAAAGTCCTATCTCCATTGCCATGCAAACCGTGCAGCAAATTCCCAATGGCACCATTTTTGCAGGGCCAGGAGGAGCCAGTTTTTCTGCCTCCTGGTATTTTTAGCTGCTGCTGCCCCTGGGCGGCTCATCCCAATCAGTTAGCTGCCACCTCATGTTAAGAAATGTTGGTGACAATGCATCTTACGTGGGGTCATTTCCTCCAGGGCAGGCTCCTGCTGGCCCCAGCAACACTGTGAGCTTCTGTTTAACATCTGGTCCTACTTCTCCTGTGGCCTTTTGGGTCACTGGCTCTGCCCAGCACATCTCCCCTTTCACCCTGCCCCACTCAGACGGAGCATCGGTCCCTCCCCATCCCCACTGTTGCTGCTTCCAATGCCCTCATGATGAGTTTTGGTGTCTGGATGTGCTCCTCACCCTTGTGCGAGGTCATCTGTGTGGGTCGTATTTGGTGACACTGGCCTTTGACCTGTTGCTCCTGCAGCTTTCCCCATCAAATAACGCTGCATTAGTGGGGCATCACTGCTTTAGCATGCTGCAGTACATCACATCAGTGAGCCTGATGTTCTGTGAGTTTGCTGCCTGCTTGGCACCCACCTTTACACCCAGAACTGAGTCCAGCAACTATAGTTATCGTGAGTGTAGGGGCGCCAGGCTGCAGCACAAGCTCAACCCCTTATTAGACAACAGAGAAACTCCATTGCAGCTTCCATGAGCCTGTTGGAAGCTCTGTGCTTCCTACCTGGTAAAATGAAGGGTTTGGCTCCCTACCAAAAGCAATCAGCTTTCTGCTTCCCAATAAAATGGCTTTGGTAATGGTATGAGGGAATATGGTCCTCAAAGGGGCCATGGAGATGGAGGTTCAGCAGCAAAGTTTATGACCCTGGACTCTTGTTTTCTTACATGAAACTGCCCCAAAATGTCAGTAAACTTTCTTCCCCACTGGTTTTATGGGGCAATGTCTCACCTGGATGAGATGTCACCCTCACCAGTGTATGGGCTTCACCTCCTGACTTATTCAGGTGTCACCAGGTCAGGACAGGCAGGTCCCCATGGCCACATCTGTGCTTGGACAAGAGGACAGGGCATCCCTGGGAAATCAAGCACATGGTTTTAATTTTCCTCTCAGTCCATAGAGAAAAGGCAAGCAAGAAGATTTATGGCCTCCCTTCTCCTCCTCCAGCTTTATAAATAGAGTTTATCAGGTGCTGGGCACATGGTGGCTTTTGGGGGAATGGCAGAGAGGGATCAAAAGCAATTTTGGGTCCCTCCTTTTCTCCCCTTTCAACATGTCTCATCTCTGCTCCCATCTATTAATGGCCACATTAACCTCTCCCATTCAAACTGGAGATTTGCTGGGGGAAACCAGCCCCTGACTTCTGTGCACCAGCCCCAAATCCCTGTAACTTTGATGTTGTTCCTGTCTCCCCGGGAAGTTCAGGTTATCACATTGCTGCAGAAGATCCAGGAGTCTGCATGCGGGGACCCCACTTCTATGGGCACTATGCTCACACCATCAGAAGGACCCTTGGCATGAAGGAAGAGGAAGAGAAAATAACCAACCCCCAAAAATAAAACCAATGAGGATGGTTGCATATTGTCATTGCAGAGAAGTGGGGCGATGAGTGGGCTGCCCATAACTTGGTTTTCTACCATTATTTGTCACTGATGACATGGATTTATGGGAGGTTTTTTTGTGCCATTTTCCTAGAACTGCTTTTTTTGAGACTGAACATTTCTACTTCTCAAAAGAAAGTTAAATTTGAGAATGAAAAGTTGAACCCTGCTCACAAGCAACTGCTCCACGGAAGAGAAGAAACAGAGGAAGGAGGCAGAGGTGGCAGAGAGAAGAAAGGGGGTTTAAAACTGAAAAAGAATCTCTATTTTTTTTATCCTCTTCTGCCTGGATTCCTGCAAGTGTGTCCTTAATGATGGCAGCAGCTTCCTTGGGATGCAGGAAGGGTAACGCTTGGCTTCAACAAAGAGCTGTTACTCTGAATTACGGGAAAAGGAAAAGCAGATTTTTGATACCAAGAAGTAAGAGCCTCTTAGGACATTCTTTCATAGAAAGAAAATAACAGACGTAAAAGCTGCAGAGATCAGTTTCTCCATCACCCTTCTAAACAGAGCTCTAGCTTTGAAACACCACCATGTTCCACCCAAAATGCTCAGGGTTACCAGGCCAAACCCAGTGGAGATGCCAGCATTTGCTGAAGCCATCACCACACACCACGCCTCCCTAAAACTGTAACTGCATGATGAGAAGCAACACCCCAAACCCCTCACCAGGAGAAGCCGTGGGCTGCCCCAGGAAGGTGGTGTGTGCTTTGTATTAACCTTTTAATGCTTTTAGGGCAAAGGGAGTTTTTCCCCAGGTGGCACCAGCACAGGGCAGGAGCTGTACAAGCGATGGCACAGAAACCAGGAGCGTTTATCTTTCCCTGCTCCGAGGCAATTATCACACGAACAGTATCTCCCACCATTAAAAGGACTTTATGGTACAAACACAGCACAGGGGCTAATCCTCAGCCTTCCCTGTAGCACCGTGGGACACTCCAATGCAACCAAAGATAATGGACCCAACCAAAGACAAAGTTTTCCGGTGGGGATACAGCTTCCAGAAGGGCTGCTGGTAAAGTTGTGCCAGGATTGACCTTTCAGACCCTTCCTGGAGTCTGGAAAGTGGTTGGTTGTTCTTTCTCTTTTCCTTTGGAGATCTCAGGCCCGGTAACAAATAGAGAGAAGTTCTCCAGCACGCGATGATTCAAATCTCCTTCCCCTTCCACTCACGAAGGCTTTCTATTTCTCTCTGCAGATGGCTTTGCTGATTTCAGTGTAGCCGTGCATCAGAGGAGCTGTAAATGGAGGATTAAAACTCCTCAGTAAACAATGCTGCTCAGCACACATTTGGAGCACATTTCCAGGTGATATAACTCCACCAACGTCAGCAGGGATGGACATGAGGTTGGAAAATCATTGTCAACAGGGTTGCAAAACGACCAGCTGCTGGCTTAAAGTTGCTCTTTTAAAGCAAAATGATGAAACAACAGCTTTTTTAACTGATTACTGTGCGGTAAAGATGTGCTTTAAAATGCTGCTTTGCCCAAGTGCTGGAGTCCTCGTGTCTGACCCATCTTGGCAGCCCTCCCTTGTGTGCCCCAAGTTCCTGGCTGACAGGTCGTGTTGATTTTGATGGATATGGGGCATCTTCTGGGCTCCCAAATAAGTGAACCAGAGACTTTACACTTCTGCTCTGTGCCCAGGGGAAACAGGCTTTGTACACGCACTGAGAATGGGATTTTCCAGCTCCTCTCAGAGGTGACCTCTGGCCGGCTGGATTTAAGGGATTTGAGCCCTTTTGCATGGCTCTCCCCAAGTCCCATGGCCTTTGCATCTGCTGTTTTGCACAGTGTCTTCTGTATTTAGTTTAGACGATTTCCAGACTGACATTATCTCCTGGGGCTGGCCATTCCCACCATTACGGGTGCCCCCATCCAACCAGGGCAGCTCTGTGCTCCTGCAGTAGCTGAACCCTGCTACCAAAACCATCCATCCAGAGCACAAGCAAGGCTCTTGGCCATGTGTTTGACATCACCTCAGTGGTCGACATGAGCCAGCAAATGCCAAATAAAAGCTGCAGTTTCAGTCCTGTCCATTCCGTCCAAGAGGCTCAAGGCATCCTCGCCAAGAGCTTTGGGCTGTGCAATCTCAGGCCATCGCCCCAAACATGCTCCTTTGAACTTCAACCCGTTGGGCCATGAGTGAGCATTGTTTGAACATGGTTTTAATCTGGTTGGATATATTTAATGCACCAACATGTCTTAAACTGGAGGAGATCTAAGCCCTGCCTGGCAGGTGTGATGGAAAGCAGATGCCGTCTTCATTGGCTCTCTGGCTTTGGAGGTCCTGGTGGGAAAAGCATGATCAGAAGCACTCGCCCGGATGTTTTGCACTGTGTGAGCATCCATGAAAGCTGGGTGAGGGGAGAGGGAAAGGTGAAAATCCACAGAAAACAGAAAGGAGGTGAATGGGAAAAGGAAGGTAAAAAGAAAAGGGCACAAAGAGAAGATGGTGTTCAAGCACCAGCAGAAGGCACGTCAACAAATGATGAGGGCAGTTGGACTGGCATCTTCCTGCTGACTTCTTTGTTGAGAGAAAACATTTGCTAAAGAAATTAGTATTTTTTTGTTCTTTCCAGCAAAACCCAAAGCCAAACTTTCTTCGCATGGAGTGTGTGTCATAAACTGATTTTTAGGATAATTGTTACTTTACCAGAGCATCCTCTTTTGTTTCTAAGTCAAAAAGTAATCTTATAAATGGAAAACACCATGGCAAGAGCATAGTTTGCTATGTTGCCAGTTTTGGTGGCTTTCTAAGTCAGACTATGGAGCGGGGGAGCCACTGCTCATTTCTACCTCTTTGCTTTCTCCAGCCTGAGTGAATTAGCACTGATTTATCCCGGCAGGAGACCTGGATTGTGGCCTGGAAATGGAAGAAGGAGCAGCTCTGGCCCTTAGAAGGTGAGCAAGGAAAATCACAGCTCCTTTTTCCGGCACTCCCACAGCTGCAGTTGTCTCTGCACAAAGTCTGTGTGATCTATTAAACATCTCAAATAAGGATTTAATTTAGTTTTAATAAGACAGTTTGGGAGATGTTAATTAAATTGAGTTATTAAAAACACATGGGCTGGACTTGGCTAATACATTTCCTTTTTTTATTAAGTCCATTAAAAAATAAAAGAAGATTGAAGCAGGGAGGAAGCTGTCTGTAGATGCAGAAACTCAGTCGAAAGGCTTTTTATCCTTTGCTGAATTAAACATGTCTCAAGCAAACTGGGAGATGAACAAATACCAGGTGAACTTAAATCCTTCAAGGCTCAGCAAGATTTGGATTAAGGATGAAGCCAAAACGATGAATCCCCTCGAATCTAAGAGCCCAACAAGTCTCTGCATGCTCAAGAACGGAATTTCCTCGTGCCTCCATCACTGCCACTGGATTGCCAATGGGAGTGATGCAGCCATGCAGCACTTCCATCCACCACATTATGCTCCAGCCAGGAAAACTACAGGAATGCAACTTTTTATCATCTCACCTAATCAGATTTTTCTTACCTCGGGCAAAAACGCTGCTGGGAATCTCTTTAGTTGAAGGAATGTATCATTGTGACTTGGTTAAGCTGAAGAAAAACTCCCCCATGCTTTGAAAATGACAAATACTTTATTAGCTGGAAGTGTAACCAGCCACAATTAGCTTAGCAGTCCTGAGTTAATAGATTTATAAGCTTTAGAGGATCCAATGAACTGACCTGTGTAGGAAACTTATCCTTGTAGCTCCCAAATTAACTTATTCTTTATGTATGGGCTATGCATATACAACTGCCAGAGTGACCCGTGGTCCTGCCCCAGGGGCTGCAGAGGACAGGGAACCCACCAGGGCTTTATACCAGCTCTTTCCAACATGCAAGGTAATTCAGGGCATTGCATTATCCTGTTTTTCTCCTTGATTTCTTGGAATTTCTTCTTTTTTCCAGAGCACCTTTTGCTGTTATTAATGATGTATCAATATTGGCAGGTCACATCTCCCAGCTGCAGATGACACTTGGCAGATACATGGCCCTTCTGCACCCCCAGCATGTGGATGGAAGGGGATTAACACCACCAGGGACCAGATGAAATCCACCAAAGCTTTGAAGTGCACTGAAAAACAAAAGCAAACACTGGAAAACCAAACAAGACAACGTTCCCCCACCAAGAGCTTCCTAATGGTTTTCTAATGGCTTGTGGTGCAGAGACCCCGTCTTTTGGCTCCGTTGTTATGAAGATGTTAAACGACAGAAGGGGCATTAAAAAAGCGTATTTGTCATGTGAATCCCTTGTGCCACACTGGCATTCACTGAGCAGGGGTGGAAAAGATCATTAATCCTAACTGAGTTGATGGGGAAACTGAGGCAGGAATCAGACAAGTTCTCTGTCGGGTGCTTGTCTATGTCTGGTGGCATTGCAGTGATGCTGGCATGAAGACATCAATGAGTAATTTTGCATGCGTCCTCAAGAAAGGTGGATTTAAACTAACCGTCTCCAGAGCCAGGTTTTGGAGCAGTTATTGGATTTCCATGGTCTTAAGCTTAAGCCACCCATGGTCCAATGCCAATCTCTTTCCCAGGGAAGAAATCCCACCTATACAAGTGCTACAGCAGTGTCCTCAACATCTTATTGTTATATTAAAAACAAATACGTGACCTCCTGTAGCAGAAATTGCAAGGCCAAGCCCAGGGGCAGGTGGGGATGGGTAGATGTGCCTTGCAAAGCCTTTGCTCTCTGCTTCTGCTGTGGTGAGACCACAGAGCCAGCAGCCTCTCAGCAGCAGAATGAGAGCACAGTGTGGTTAGGCCCGAGTCAAATTGCCTTGAATTTGCCTATGTGCAGAAATAAAAGCCCCATCCATCCTGTCTCTGGTGAGAGCCGCTAGCCTGGACCACATACACAGAATGAAGGTGGTTTTCTAAATCAATTTGGAAGATTAGGCAGGGTTTTTAGGCCAGAGTCTCAGTATTTCCCTTGAAAACTCCTTGCCTCAGTTTCCCCATCTGTAAAATCATTGAATCAGACTGGTTTGGATTGGAAGGGACCATAAAACTCATCCAGTTCCAAACCCTGCCACAGGCAAGGACACCTTCCACTAGAGAGGTTTGCTCCAAGCCCCGTCCAACCTGGCCTTGATGGGATGCCAGGGATGGGATCCTCATCTCCAGGCAACCCTTTCCAGTGTCTCACCACCCTCCCAGTGAGGAATCTTTTCCTACAAAGTTTCCTATAAAGTTTCTAACTCAAAGACCAGAGAGAACTTGCTAAGCATCGTGTCATGACGCTGGCTGAGCTTAAACAGGAGGTACCTGAATGGTAAAATGGGTGAGTTTACATGAGCGCTGCATGACCTCCATCAATCCAGCTGTGGCTTGGGTGCATCTTGTAGGTCTGATGCCACCTTCGTCCTTCCAGCCTGCCTGCACGACAAAGCAGCTTGTGTCCTCTCCCCCACACCCCGTGCTGGGGCCAGGGCTCAGATAAAAGCTGCTGAGTTTACAAACAGGGAGGCTCTGGTTTCCTGAGTCACAGCAGCAAGGCGAGGGCAGCGTGTGGGAGGCTGCGACGTGGCTCTGTGCAGCCAGATGGACCTGGGACACACTCCGAGGGCTTCCCATGATCCCAGAGGGGTTGAACCCCATGGGTGTTATGGCCACAGAGATGGGATTTATTTCTTCTCCATCACGGGAAAGGCTGGGTAGGGGGGAATGAAACCTGCAGCAGTTTTCTCCCCAGGCAGCCCAAACCCTGCTTGCTCAGTGTGATAAGGACATGGCAGGTGGGACCACCTCCATTCAAAGCACTTTGAAACTACTCCAGTAGCTCAGGGTGCTGGCTTTGGAGCTGTGTGCCCATGGGATCCGGGGCATTCACCCTGAAGAGATGTCTCAATGCAAAGGGACCTGTAGCAAGCAAGTTGGATCCCTCCCTTAGCAAACAAGCACAACTAAGCACCTCACAGAGCACTTTCATCTAGATGACCACAAGATAAAGAAATCAACAACCTTTGAGTGTTTCTTTCTAATGACCTGGATATAAATAAAGGGTAATTCCACTTCCTTTAGCTACCACTAACCTGTCAGTAAAAGAGCTTTTCCTTTCCACCCGCTTTATCTCAGGTCCATTGTGAACCCAGCTGGGCTTGATGTCCCATGGTGCATGAAGGCTTTGGAAGTCTCCTCTGGACATGGAGGAACTCGGCTTTTTCAATTACACCATCCTTTTGTCCAGAAAAAATACACATCCCTGCCTGAAACTTCCATATCACACAATCCTCAGGTATTCCTTTCAATAGAAGTGCCACCCTGCTTGCAAGAAATCCCTTCCCCAGGTGCTGCCTGTTTGCAGGAGGAGTTTCAGGAGTACAAAGGTGATGGGATTTACACCAGCAAGTGGATGTGCAGTGCTAAGGCAAAGCTCATTTTGTACTGGCTGAAGCAGGTCTAACAGGTGAGTAAATAAATAGTCACACAATCAAAATCCTATTGGGAGCTGCTTCAGTCCCTTCCCTCCCAGCCTTCAGCTGGGTTTCCATTGTGTTACCATCCTCCACAAAGGAAATTTGGTTTCCTTGCAAAAGCCATCTCTGATGAATGCTGTTGTGATGTGGTGACATTTCTACTGACTCCCTCATGGGACATTATTCTTATTAGCCATCCCTTCCCCTGCCCAAACCCCACAAATAATGCTATCAATGACCTGATAAATAAGAAAGCACATGGGATTTTCTCTTTATATTAAACACTGATTAATAGGAGCTGTGTTTGCAGGCTGCTGCTCCCTCCCACAGATGAGCCCATTGCCAGCTTGGCTGAGCAGACATTCCAGCACTGAAAACTCAAAAACCTTGGGCTGTGCTCTGGGGTAGGAAACATCTGGAAACATATTTGCCTCGCCTGTCATAGCCAGATAAAGGATAAACGTTAAGTGACAGCCGTGGGCTCTGCATGTTTGACAGCACAGCCAGAGCTCCAGGTGAGATTTGGGGGGGAATTCTCCATTGATGGGTCAGGACGGGGAACAAACCCACGGATATTGGAGCTTCATGAGGCTCCTGACGTAAGGCTATTGTTCACACATCGCTGTTTGCATGTCGGAGGGGGAAAAAACGACTCCAGCGATGAGCAGACGTGGGGACTGACGTCCCTGCCTGCGCCAGGGGTTGAAGGCTGGGGAGCAGGCAGCAAAGATAATTATTTATACAGCGTTTTGACTAATGAATGGCTTTGAATGGGGGTTTCCTGCGGCGCTCGCTCCACCCAGCTTTTGCAAGGCTTAGATTAACGTTGGGAGGGTTCTTGTTTGGCTTTGTTTAATTCCCGCTGCTGGGACTGCACCAGGGGGGGTCGGGTGGTGAGAGGGGACCGTGCCGGCAAGGATGGTGGATGCAGGGCATAGCTGGGCCTTGTGGGCGACCTTTGCAAATGATGGGGGTAGTAATGTCTCAGTTTAAGTAGTGTTAAAAACAGGGATAAATCATCATCCTGCGCGGTGCAGCGGGGACGATGGCTGGAACTCTCCACCTTTCTGCCCAGCCTGCTGATCACAACCTTTTTGGAGCAAACCCAAGGGTTGGGTTTTCTCCCTTATGCAATTTTACCCTTCCTGGTGTGAGCAAAATGCCTTTTCCCTGTGTCTTGCCTCACCCTCTGCCAGGACAATGGCCAGGGAAGCCTCATGCTCATCCACTCACCCACGCAAAACCAACTGGAATTGAGGGAGATGAGGAGGGGAAGGAGATGAGACTCTGTACAAGGCTACCATGCCTTTATTTGTTAGTTTTGTTGCTGGTTATTCCAAGTGAGCTTGTCCCTTTCTAGTAGATAACTATTCAGAGCACTTGTGATTCATGACCAGCAACACAGAGCTCCTTGCTTCAAAGAAGGCGTCTTTGTTCAAAGCATTTTTCAGGTACAGCTCCTTTCCTCCTGCTCTGTATTGTTATAGGTTTATATCAACTCTCTGTCTTAAAGTCCAATGTAATAGCGGAACGCATTAAACATATGGGAAAAGAAGCCTGAGGACCTAGCATAGTCCAGCAAGAAACAGAAATGAATCTTCAGCGAACCTGTCTCCACATTTGCCCGTTGGATTTGACATGTTCAGAAACCCATCTGAAACACCGAGTCTCAAACCACGACACAGCACATCCCAGATCACCACCGTTTCCCGGATTTCAGGGGCCTTATAAATTCGCTGGTCCCGCTCTCCTCTGGAAGGATGAATAGGATTTTATGGAGGTCTCCGAGGACAGGCCAGGATCGGCTCCTGCTGAGCCCCGTAAACAGGAAAGCGAGGAAGCGAGGAGTCAAGCCTCGGCTCATCCAGGACGTGGGGAGCGCGCCGGGGCTGCCGGCACACAATGCCGTGCCGGAAAGGGGGATTATAAATACCCGGGGTCAGGGCCAGGCTCTGGTGAACAATAGGGAGCGGGGAGGATGGAAAAGGCCACAGTGCCTGGCGGTAACGCAGAGATGCAGATGGGGGTGCTGGGAGCTGTACTGGTTTCTTTACAGGGCTGGGTAGGTTGGTGTGGGCTGGATTCTGGGGGTTTGGTTTGGCAAGGGACAAAGCATCCTGTTGGCGTTGGTGTGAAGATCATAGACTCATGATCAGTGCCTCACCACCTCACAAAGAGCTTCGTAATGTCTCATCTCAACCTCCCCTCTGTCAGGTTAAAGCTATTCCCCCTTGTCCTATCCCTACAAGCCCTTGTATAAAGGGCCCCTCTCTCCAAGATACCACCATGGTTTCACACTGAGCATTCCTGGAGTGAAGGGTCTCACACACAGCAAGTCTTGCAAGACACCCTAAATCTAGCCAAGAGCTTGCATCAGTGCAATTTTAAATAGAGGGAGCTGCTCATGAATGATGTGGGCATCTTAGGTTGCTTTCCAGGAGGCAGCCCTGCTCCATCATCTTGTAGGGTTATCAATACATGTAGCCATGCTTCCTGAGGACACAGAAGGCTGTGATGCTCCCAGGCTGTATAATCCACCCCATGAAGCCACCTCTGCTCCATGCTGATCTAAAGACTTCAAAGGAAGCGAGAGCCACTGACAGATAAACCTGGATCAAGGGGGATGCTGCAGCTCAGCTTGGCTTCAACAGGGAAGGTCAGCGATAGCCAGCAGCAGCGGGTGCTGAGCATCATGAGTCAAAACAAAAGTCAGGTCAGGGCCAGCAAGAATTGCAGGAAACATCTTGGCCACTTGTGACGGCCACCAAGAGCATCGTGATAGTGCTGGAGGAGAGCCTTGAGCCCGTAAGTGTTTTATTGGCTAGTGGAAAATTGTTCTATTAGCAGAACAAGGAGATGGTAATCCCTTTGAGCACCAGTTTTTTTATGGCTGTGAAAACTTTGAACTGAATATGTAATAACAGGTACAAAACAAGTACAATCATGTAAAAGTAGAATTACTTCAAATTGATCTTTTCCTCTCTTCCTTCTTGTACTAACGTACCTATTTGATGTTGCATGGTCCCCTGGCCAGGGATGCTCAGGAAGCTGATGCGCTGGGAGCTGCATCCCAGACAGCAGCCTCGGCTTCCAATACCTTCATGTACATTGATTTCCCATTTAGCCCTGGAATTCCCTAATTCAGGTCAGAAGTTGGGCTGGGGTAATTGCTCTGGTCTCTGGACTTAGCACCTTAAACTCACCTGCAAGAGCATGGGCTAAACACCTTCCCCAAGACAGGGAAATCCTGCTTTCCCCCCCTTTCCTGCAGCTCTTCCCTCATCACCGCCTGTATTAAATATCCCATTTTCCATCTCTCCTCCTTAATGGTGTCCCTGAGGAGATGCCGCTTTCTCTTAATGCCTCTGCCCCTCCTTGGGAATTAGCTAAATGACAGGGTTCATTTGAGAGGGGGCAGAGGATGTTGGAGGCACAGATATCAGTTAGCGATGACAGCTTGGAAATGCCTTGGGATAGTATCTCCTGACATCCCTTCCTCGGAAGCATCCCTTCAGGTCCTTAGGGCAGGAGCCAAAATACCCCCATGTCTGCCCCTGTGGGGTCTTTGCCTCTATATTTCATAAACTGAAAACTAAATATCACAGCAGAAGAATGCCAGGAAAAGCTGTTCCCTTTTTTACTTCATAGAGGAATGTGGAAAAGCAGTTACAAAACCCCAGGAGAAATAATTACATCCATTTTTAGCCACATCTGCCTGGAGCCAGTGGGGTCCCACAGCCCACGGGCATTAACCATGGCAGGAGGGTCAGCATGGGGCTATTCCAGCCCAGGAGATAAATCCCACCCCTAAGAAAGAGAATTATACCCATGCAAGTTGTATTGATCCAAAAAAAATTAATGATATAGCTACAAATATACCCAAAATACAGATTATAGGTACATACGAGTACACTGGCAATTGTAAATGGGGTTTAAATGCATGAGATAGACTGTTGCAGGCGACTTGGAGGGGTCTCTACAGCAAATTCCTTCCAAATAACTGCTTTTACTCTTTTATTTTCCTTAAATTATCATTTTTTCCCGGGAGGGTTTGGGGGATGCACAAGCAGCCCTGCCGGTTTTAAGGCAATGGATATGGAAAACACATAGGAAAGCACCAGCATCACTTGAGAGCACTTTTTGGGCCCTCTAGTGGTGTTGGCTGCGGCGAGGGTCAGCTCTGCTTTCAAAAAAAAACACCAAAAAAGAGGCAATTTTAATATTTAACCTGCTATTGTTCCTTAAATGAGGAGGAAAAGCTCAAATCCTCTTTTCTTTCTTCTTTTCTTAAAGCAAACCTATGGAAAGAGAGTGAACCTGACCGCTTGAGACCTTTCTCTCTGCCCCTTATGAAGCAACGAACAGTGAGTGAGCAGTCATTTCAAAACTGAAAACCCCCCCTTTCAAAACGGTAAAGGAGGAGTGATGCAGTGGAAGGGGAAACAGGGCTATGCGGGGACCGGGCTCTTGTTTAACGTTTGCTCTTCCCACTTTCCATTTCAAAGGAAAATGGTGTTCCAAGGGGTCTTTAGGAGCTTTGAAGGACGGTGATTTACTGAGAGCTTCGGTGTCTATTTCCAAGGCATGTTTCTAAACTAAATAGATGTTTATTCTTAGTTGTTACAAGGGGTAAAACACTTGAATTTGACTTCCTGGCTGAAAGCTACAACCATTTAACAAAGGGAGAATGAGAAAAGGTGACTTGAAAAGTACCCTCCTTGTATATTTGGGGGTTGTTGGTTAAATAGACCATAGCCAATAAAATAATCCCCATCCCAGTCTCACCCTGTCCAGCATATCCCATCCCAGGTTTTCATAGGAAACATGCAGCTTTATGTGCAATAGTGCTGCTCTGACAGCCCCTGGGGGCTTCATGCCCATGCCCTGATGATCTGCACCGTGGGTTGGGTGTTTCAGTGCAGGGTTTTAGCATCGATCTCCATTTCTCCATCTCTGTAGTGGGGTGACAGTGGTCCCTCCATGGGGCTTCGGAGCACAGGGAGGGGAACCAGCCACACTGTTATTTTTGGATTGCATTACGTGTCTCCCCAGATGGAAAGCTTCACTCCCTGGGGGGGCAATAAATTGGAGTTAAAAAAACAAAAGGTCCTGACCCCATCAGTAAAATAGTAACTGCATTTCTGGGGGAGAAAATCCTTTTATGAGGTGGGGAAGAGGAAATTTGGGACTGGGGGCATGGAGCCGGAGAGAAAATAGGGATCAAATGCACTAAGCCCATTCATTTAGAGACTGTTGAAGGTTGTAGTAGCATGAAGAGGGGATATAATTACACCAGGCTTTGTTAATAAACTGCTTTTCAGTGTGAAGATGGGCAAAAAGGGGATAAAGACAAAGTCCTCAGTGCCCAGGATGCTCCAGCCCTTTGCTGCTTGGCAAAACAGGCTGAGAAAGGTGGAGGCTTTTTTGCTTTTTATTGGTATTTGGGTTGAATTGAGCCCGAATTAATCCTTTCTTCTGGGGCCTTTAAAATATTTTCTCATGGAAGGAAAGGCTCTGTGGCTGATGAAAAAATAATGAATGTATCCGTGGAAAATTGGGATTTTACTAAATGCAAACTGTCACTGGGTTTGGATCCTTTCTTTCCCACTTTCCCATAAAAAGAAAGCCAGCAAGTTGGAATATTTCTGATCCTGGAGGTTTCTGGTTTCTAAAGAAAAGCCTCTTTGGGGAGGAGAAATGAATGGAGAGGAAGAGGAGAGTTTATTTTCATCTGAAGTTGCTGATGCTCCTGGGCAGACCTCTCCAGTTGACTGAGGAGCAGAAAGGACTCGGTGAGGATGCCTTTGTATGTTCTCTACTGAACATACTCTGTAATTCATTTATCAGCCTTTATTGGATACATGAACAGGAAAAATGGCTTTAAAAATGCAACTTTACATGGGAGTGTATCAGCTGCCTCCAGAAAAGGGGGACTTAGGTAAAATAAACCAAGGTTTTCAGTTTTGGAGGTGAACCTGACCTATTAAGCACAGTTTCCTCCCCTCCTTATTGTCAGTCCCAGACTATATTCTCACTGGTTTACTGCTAACCCCTGATCTACTCCTCCAAAACCATAGGAGTGAGCTCCAAAATCCTCCAGTAAACATGAAATATTGCAGCTGGCCATGATTTACCCCATCCATGCAAGCAAGTCACGTCCCCATGCCATGCCTCAGTTTCCCTATGCTACAAACAGGGTTTTATTTCACCCTTGCAAAGCGCATTATGACTTTGTTACCCTCCTGTGAAAAATGATGCAATCAAATCAACAACTGGATTAAACCCCTCTGAAATCAAGTTTATTGCAGCATTTAGCCCAGGACCCCTTTCAATAGATTTGCATCTATTTGCAAGTTTTTAGGGGGAAGATGCTCCATCTCTACTTGCAAATGTAATCTGGAAGAAGGATTTGAAGCCCCAAAAGCCATTTTCTTCTCCAGCTGAATCTCCACTATCAACCAAATCAACTGCTCAAGAACAGGAGCAGAAGCACCAATCCAACCAACCCCTGGCACCAACTCTTGCGGTTCCTATCTCTCTGCACCTATTTATTTTGTTTTGACTGTTGCAGGGTCCTCTGTTGCTGTTTGTCCCCTTATCTTGATAGCCAAGTCTTTAAAAAAGGAGGTTACCAACCTCCCTTGTAAGCAGAAATGAGACAGGGAGCTCTTTTCACATCTACCCGAAACCGATCTCACACATACGTCTGAGTCACTGCACTGTTTGCCTCGGGTGTTTTGGGTGTACATGGTAACACTCAGGATCTCAGCACAAGAGGACTCATAGAAATCTTGTTGCTGCATCTACAGTGTTTGCTTTTCAGAGAGATGCGATGTAAATGAGATGGTTAAAACAAGCGACGTGGCTCGTTGCATTGAGAGCATCCTACCCCAAAAAAACCTCTTCTACTTCACCACTCAGCATCACTGGCAATAAGGCCCAATATGATAAGAAATGTGGGTCCCTTATTGACTCCTCAAGATGAAGATTGATGAGACAAGTATGAGCTGTGCCCTTTTGGAAAGTTTCAGTTTGCTATGGTAGAAACATTGGGTTTAACCAGATTTTGGCTATTAAAAGTTTGCTTGGATGCTGGACCAGCATCCCAGATGCTCCACCAGGAGCTCGAGCTGAGCCCTTCTTTTCCTCTCTTTCTCCCTTTTCTCTCTCTTTACCTCTTTCCCCCCATTTTTTGCTTATTGTTTTCCCCATTAGCAAACTACCTGCAAGGTGGTTTTGGAGTGCCTGAACCTGGGTGGTGAGTCAGGCACAGGGGGACCTTCTTTCACTCTGTGGTCAGCAAACTGCTGTTTGGGCACCACCAGAAGTTACTTGGGCAACAAACTGCCACTTCCACCCTGAAACCCTCATGGTGACCATGAGACCTGCATCTGAGTGAGGTTCAAGCTCCTAAAACATCCAGAAGCCTCAATGCTTTGAGCTATATGGTACTCCTGATCTCTATGATTTATTGTGGGGTTTAATGTCTGTCCTCATGGTGTATAAGTCCCCTTTGTCTTTATCTTCCCCCATACTGCAAATATTTACCCAAGGCTGTCATCCCAAACCATGGGAGGGCAGGAGGTGCTGGAGAAGACTGTGGAAAAGGGGATGCAATTAGGAGAGCCTGAGTTTCGGTTCTCACTTGGTCATTTCTGTTTCTCTAGTCTTTTCCCACCCTGGGCAGCAAAATAACCCACATATTAATGAGAAGCATCCTCAATTAATAAGAAATGTCCTCAGCAGTATGGTCCAGGGAACGGGAAGATGGTGAAAAGAGGAATTTGCAAGCTACATTGCTCCTGATATTCGGCTCATGGGCTACTGTGTACCTAATGGGATCTGATGGCATCTTCTCCTGCAGGAATCTTCATGTCAATCCTTCCCCTGCTGCTGCTCCGGATCACAAATGTTGGAGCCTGGCTCCAAAATCCTCTTTGCATTAGAGATGTCAAAAAGCTTGTGCACAAGGAACAGGCCCAGAGCATCAGCCTTGTGTTTCCATCCACAACTGATTCTGTTTTGAGGTATTTGAGGGTGCTCCATGCCTACAAATAGCCACGGAGCTGCACAGGGAATATGCACTAGGTACCAGTTCTTGCCTGGAGGTCGCCACCAGGCAACAGCATTGGCCAAACACGTAAACTAATTGTAAGGAAAACCCAACAATGCCTGCTTCTACCTCTTTTTAAAAGCCTCATCTCTGGTTAATTGAGATGGTCAATTATGGATTGAGCTGCAAGTAGGTATAAGCTACACCAGCCGCCCCTCACTGCTGCTGTGCTGTATTTCCAAGAGGATTTATGTCTCCTGGCTGGATGGGAATGGGCGATGATCATCTCACAGCCAGGATCTGGAGGACCACGTCTGCAAACAAGCAGGTAAATCCCATCTGCATGGCTCCAGCCGCTGCGGGGAGGCCGCAATGGGGCTGGGGGTCCTGTTTATTGGCAGGGTCCTGACCTTCCCCCCCGTTTATGACCCCCCCGGGACCTCCGCATGGAAAGGGGATTTGTAACGTAACACTAACAATAACACAGCGCAGACAGCCATGACAGGGTCGTGTTCTCCTACACGCCGCAGCTGGCTCCCCGGCATGGAGATGTGTGGGCCAAGGGGCGAGGAGGGAGATGCTTATTAACAGAGAGGTTTTCCTCCCTGAGTTTCGGCTCCAAGCTTGATCTGTTCCCTTGTACCTGACTCAAAAAGAGATTCAGCTTCTGGGTACTGGGATGGGAGCATCAAGGCATGGCATATCTAAGCCATGGTAGACGGCTGTTCTGCGCTGAGCCATATCCAAACACGAGTGATGAACCCTGGAGGGTTTCACCTTGGCTTGGCGAGCAAGTTCAAGTGGTTTCTTCTCTGGAAACATGTTGCTCTTCCCCCCTGTTGACTGAAGGGTGAAGGAGGGAAAAAATGAGAAGAAACTACCAAATTCTGGGGATGCTGCAGATGGAGAATCCAGCCCAGCGCTGTTTTCTCATCCGTTTTCCAGCCCAGATGATACAGCATATAAAAATGAAGTCCAGGACTGCCAGAGAGAAAGGACAGGGGTGGAAAGGGGCCTGCAGTCACATCCTCGGGCCCCTTTTCCATCTCTATTTACTGACTGCAGGCAAGTCCTAAGGCGTGCATATGCTGTAGGCAATTTTCCTCATACATGGCTGTGAGGAGGGTACTTACTCTGTTGGGTGCCCACCTAGTGGGAGAAAATGCTCCTACAGTGCAGGGAGCACTTAATTTCCTTGGGCATCTCCATAGATAAGTGAACCAGGACCCATACAAGTTTCCACCGTGATAGCAGAGATATCTATGTCTTTCCATATTCTGGAAAGACATGTTGAGGAAACCAGGAACATC
Source organism: Pezoporus wallicus (assembly GCF_028554395.1). Classification (NCBI taxonomy): domain Eukaryota; kingdom Metazoa; phylum Chordata; class Aves; order Psittaciformes; family Psittacidae; genus Pezoporus; species Pezoporus wallicus. Next base: position 708,575 of record NW_026641918.1, on the reverse strand, counting down.
TGATAGCGATAGAGACAGGAGGAGTGCAGAAAGCACCCCTGGTGAAAACACAACTGCATGCAGTGAAATGAACCTGCAAACCCGTATGAACCATCAAAGCACTTTTCCACTCCACGTGCATCAACCAGTGCAGCCATTGGATGGGTCTTAAGTGTTCCATAATAGGGGCAAAGCCTGCCACCTCCCTATGGACACAGTATGGAAAGGCTTCAGCCTCAAAACGTCCATTTCTCAGTGCAAGGCCTGGCTCAGCAGTTTGCAGATGGGTCCAGACTCGGATTTGGTAACGAGGCTCAACATCCCCCATCGCCCCCCTTCCTCCCACCCTCTTTCTCCCACGCTCTTTCCCTTGGCACCATCTAGTGGTTATAGGGACTGAGATGCCTCTGGGTTGGGGTCGGAAACCCACCTCCTCCTCTTCCTCCTGCCTTCAGCCTGGGCTTCACTCCATTGGGTTGCTTTGGGATGCTGGAAGCACAAAACCCAAACCCTGACAGATGAAAGGGAAAAGGAAAATCCCGGCGTGAAAAACATCCACCTTCTTGTAAAGGGGTATTCCTTAGGTCCACTGTTTGCAAATGCTGCTGACTTAGAGGAATAAATCTCTTTATTTTTAATTAGAAAGGTGTTGGTTGAATTCTTTTCATTTTTAATGAAATTTTTGAAATCTTCCAGCAAAACAGGTTCCCTTAAAAATAGAGAACTGAAGAGATCAGTTGTAATTTTTCAACCCATGTCTATGGGTTTCTGTGCTCCTCTCAGGAAATTCCAGACAAAGGGACATATTTCATTCAGGGAAGAAAAGCCAAATGTGAAAGGAGAAAACTGCTGGGAAGTTTTTACTTAGGGCTTTGAACCCCCCAATTTCTTATTATCCTAACAAAGGACTTCACTTATTCCCAAACCAGAAGCACTGCAGAGAAGGTTTGGAGGTGCATTTCCATGTGCTGTGACATCCTCCAGACACAGAGCATCTTTTTGCTGCTCATGTTCAGTGTAAGCAGTAGCTCTGTAGCACCCCAAATCCCCTAATGAACATAAAATAGAGATGGGTGGTGGGAACGTCTACAAGGCAGAAGCAATGCTGACTGGAGGCTTGGAGGGGAGAAAGAGGGATTTAGTTGGGTGTCTGCAAGGCTTCAGGAGGATGATGCGGGCAGAGAGGTCTCCTGGAACTGGTGGATTATCTACACTGGCTGGACCCAGTGTGATGGATGGAGATAGCCAAAGGGTCTGCAGGCAGGCTGTGAAAGCTTCATGAGTGTTTTCATCCCAATCCTTGCACTCCGCATAACCCTGGTCCCTCTCCAGACAGGGAGATCCAGGCAGGGAAACGCCTGGCAAAGTGGAGATGGCAGCTGCAACCCCTCTGCACTAACAGAGTGGAGAAGACCCTTTGTTTCTGTCCCAAACCAAGGTAGATCAGTGGCCGTCACCTTGCCAGAGCTCCCTCCCATCTCCTCCAAGCTATTTTAATCGGCCACTAAAGTGTGGCAGAAATACCCAATTCCGTCATTTCCTATTATTGAACAATAAAAAAACAGCCAGCCCGGAGTTCAGATCGGGGGAAGATCCACAAATCTCTTGGCCGTCTGGGATCTTTTGTTTATCACTGCACTTAATCCCATTTTTGGGCTCAGGCTCGAAACAAAGACAAATGAGGTGCATCAGAAGCTCACTCGATTAACTTGGCTAATTCAAGGGGTTTATTCTTTCCAAGGCTGGTTTGGAAAGGGAGCAGGAGGAATTTGTACATGCAGAGACCCAGCCTTGTGAAGGCCAAAGAAAAAGGGGTTTTGGGGTGATTTTTGTTTTGTTTCAGGGTTTTCTTTTTGTTTGGGACAGGATGGCAGCAAAAACCCACTGATTAAAGACTGGGTTTTCATTGCACTTCAGATCTGACTGGACCCAGCGCCTCGTGCTGCCACTCTTTGCACTGTGCAGCGCTGCAAAAATAGCAGCTTTTCCCACAGATGCCCATGAGATCTGTGCTGTAGGTGGAGATCAGCCATTGCAGCTCTATTTCCTCTGCTTTTTCTGAACTAAAAGGTAAAAAGAAGAAATCTTGCCATGCTTTTTAAGGGGCTTTTTCTATAAGAGACAGGAAGCAGCATCCATTGCAACCTCCCTGCTGTGTCCAACAGAGATGTGGAGTTCACATGGTCACTGTCTTCCACCCCAGCCAAGAAAAATCCCCAAATTTTCCCTAGGACTTCTCCTTGTATTTTTTCTTGTGTGAAATCCAAGCCCTGCAATGGGCAGGGAGGAGGATTCCGTCTTCATGCCTGGCTCCTGCTGCAGGATCTGGGTGAGGGATGGAGAGAAAAAGCAAAGGCAGACCTGGGGACTGTCAAACCTGCCATAAGTTGGGTCTTGGAAAGGAGAATGGATTAACTCTGCTTCCCAGGATGGAAAACCCCCTTCCTTCCAGACGCTTGACATACACGCATGGTTTTAAGCATCTCTGCAAGGGAGATGCAGCAAAACCCCCATCGCTGGAAGCTTTATCCTAAATTTCATCCCCCATCCCCAGGGTACCTCAGCTCTCTTTCTGCAGATGATCTATTTTAATCACTTTATCTCACCAGGTCCTCATTCCCTCCCCAAAAAGAGCCATCCCCTCCCATCTGGTTTGGGTTAGGAGTCTGTCTGCAGAGTGCATTGACAGGGGGCCTTACGAGTTCAGCCCCTCCTCTAGTGATGGGAACCCAGGGCTACTGGTGGGGGGCACCCCTCATCATGCCCAGTCCACCTCTGTGCAGCAAGATGCTGCCTCCAACATCTGCTTCCAATTGCTTCTTCATCTGACCAGAGCTGGGAAAAGCCAAGCTTTGGCTGCAGTTCGGGGTCTTAAAGGCACCATGTGCAAACAAAACCCATCTCCTGCGCCTGCTCTGAAGCCATCCAGGTTAAAAACCCCACTCCAGAAGGTTTTTCCCTGTGTTTAATAGCAAAGCAGGGTCTTTTTATTCCAGATAAGCAAGGCAGAGTTGAGATTTCCTAAAAGATTCAGCTTTTCTCCAGATGAGCATCAGCATACACCACAAGCGCTGGTCCTCAGGCCAAAGTGATGCATGTGTCCATGCATTGTGCCTTTTTAACTCCTTAGGGACATTCCCGCATGGAAAAGGCAGATCTCTGAGCTGCCTTTAATTCTTACCTGATGTCACAACAGCCCTTTCGTGCCTTGGCATGGAGCTGAGACCGGACATGCCCAACAGAGCATCCTACCCCCTCACAGTGAGCCGGCTGGAAACCCTTTCAAGGCCAGTCACAAGAGGGAGACAAAAAGCCAACAGCAGCCATAGATTTGGGTGGGAGATCTGGTTTTAGGGTCGGGAAAGGAAAATGTTAAGTTTCTCTCATGATAAATATAATGTTTCAGCTCTTCTCGTATTAGCGGTTGAGGAGGGAAGTGGTATGGACCTGAACAGCCCCTGGAATTCAACATTCGTTTTCTACTGATGGATTGGACTGTTTTTTTTTTCTCTCAGGGAATTAAATCCCTTATCTGAGCAACCCATGAACCTGACCCCACTGTCAGAACTGCAAAGATAGAGACAGAGGCCATTTTTTCCACTCTGTTACAATGAATTTAAGCAGCTCTGCAAACAGTAAGTGTCTGTATCTGGGTTGCATTTCCATCGGCTTGATCCTCTCCTGCATCCAGCGATGCTCAGCAGCACCATCCTGGTGTGGATCCTGTTTCACGGTGCAGCATTGGTGTATCCAAAACCACCCCCTTGAGCATTAAAAGCTGGAAAGAGCATAAAAGATCCGTCTTTAAAACACTCAAGATGTACTTAAAGCATGGCTGCAATGAGCTGTGAAATCTCAGGGCAGTGCCAGGGCTGAGCAAAAAGGAGAGGAAAATCTCTTCCAGAGGTTTAGAGGGACCAAAACTTGCAGAGGGTGACTCCACAGCGGGAAAACCCTTCCTTCCCCCTTGCTTTGAGTGGGATTAAGCCCCAGAGAAACCCTCTGGTGGGGCTGGTTGCTAAAATTAACCTTGAGAAAGCTTGGGAGATGGGAGAACAAGAAAGAATCTGTATTGCTGGAAGGGGATGAGCCAGCTGTGGGCTTCATGTGTGGGTCCAAGAGGGGCTTGAACCATTTGGGTTGGCAAATGTTGCTTTGTTTGCCCCCAAACCGAAATGCCAGCAGACTGCTGGTCCTACCAGCTGCCTGCCTGCCTGCCTGCCTGCCTATTCAGTGGGGAGAATTACCATCCATAGTAATAGCTGCCCTTGATTTCAACTTGCTGACACTGTGAAGATGGTTTTAATTAAAACTCATTAGCGGCAACCTGTTCCTGCAAATGAGTGTAGCTAACCCAATTACAGAGCTAGTTCCTTTGCAATGCTGCTCTTCCCAGAAACCTATCCTGGGCACACGTGTAAATCCTCGTCCTGCTCTATTCCCAGTGCTAAGGAGGATGCAAAACCTAAGGGAAAGCTGAGCATTTGGGGTGCTGCATGGCTTGGGGTGGTGGAGTGCAGGGGACAATCCCCTCCAAGGGACTGGTTCTCCTTGGAGATGTGTGGTGTGTGCAGAGCAGTGATTTGAGCTCTGCAGGCAGCTTGGAGTGTGGAATGGCTGTCTTGGGTCAGAATTGATCTTATCTCCTGGATGTGACGTTGAGCCTGGCCTGGAAGGTCAGGATCCCCTCTGTACAAAGCTTTCCTTTGAGCTGCAGCAGGGGGATGCTGTCAGAATGCAGCATCACAGCTGAGACCTACTTAGGGGAATGCGAAATCCCATCCAGCTGGAAAAACTGACCCAGCACACGTGTTGGCTGCACCCACGGGTGAGCAGGTCCCAAAAACTGGCTCGGGGGGGATGGGGTTCAGAGCATCCTCAGCATCCCCCCTCCCCCAGGCTTTTTGGGTGCCTCTTCCCTATCCCTGCTTGCACTGCAGCATTAGGAGAGGAGCTAAAGTTATGAATGGTTCCTTCTCCCCCTCCTCCAGCCCCTTTCACTTCTGCTTTGCCATCCCCCACAAGCAGATGTTTCCTATTACCATAAAAGCTGACAAGGTGCAGGGCTGGAATGGAGCCTCCTTTGGCAGGTAACTTTGACAAGAGGCAGAGGGCTGGGGCTGGGTGTCTCTGATGGGTTTCCGGGGCTGTTATCAGCCTGGCGCGATCCCCTCCTGCCTGTGCAATGGTCCCACTTGCCATGCTGGGGATGGGAACCACAACTGCTCTTTCTTAGCTTGTAAATAGAGTTGGGACATCCCAGTGTGCAGCTCCAGCCTGTGGGATATCTCCAAACACCGCTGCTTTCCAGTTCAATCCCTGCCGGTAAGTGTTCCACCTGTCTTCAGGAAATATATCTCTGGCTGGGACACATTTACAACCTTTTATCTCCCAGCAGCAGAAATAACACACCTGTGTGGCTGGAGATGGATAATCTGCTCAGGCCCTCAGTCACCCTGGTGTTTCTTGCTATGCCAAGAATATGGTATCCTGCCCTTTCCCCTTGGCGTAGCATCCTCACATGCACTGAGTGATGCAGGCAAGCTTGCCCTGCTATGGCTCAGGTGGGATGTGAAGCCCATCAGGCTCTCTGGCTTTTCCCCATCAGGGCATTTATTTATGTAGGAGGTCAGCTTGGGCTGTGAGGCCAGCTAAGGCTTAAATATTAAATATACTTATTGAATATATCAAATAAATTAATGCCCTGTCTTCTGGGTACCTGCTGATTTGGTTTCACAGCCCTGAATGAAAGCAGCACCACTGCTTGACACACAAGCAGTACTCCTGTCCCCCCAGACAAATTAATAACCTCCTTCCCAGTCAGACACATTTAACATCATTTTGTAGCTGTGCCCAGGGACTAGGGGATGTGATTGAAGTTGCAGTGGCTGGAAAATGCATCATGCTGCAGGGGAGAAGGAATCATTGGTGGGGTACAGGGCAGCAAATGCAATTTGCCTTCACTTTTTTCGAGCAGGCTGTAGGAAGGTGTTGCCTTGTTTTAGCTGAGTTTGGGTACAAGAGCGCGTCTATGATGGCTCTGAGATGGTTCAAGGTCGGGGATTCCGAGTCAGAAATTACATCAACCTCCACATCTTGGCTTGACAGGGGTCTGCATCCTCCCTTTGTCCTCCTCAGCCATTGCTTCAGCTGAGATCATGACTATTTGGTCTCCCTAGAAACTCTGTGTTCGGCCTCATTCCAAGCATGGTTTATCCATTTCAATTGTCCCTCATTAGCTGGTAATCATAGAATTGCCTTCCCTTTAACTTCAGCTCAGGCTGTGCAGGCAGCTTCCCAACGCACTGCACATTCCCTCCTCATTAGCAGGGAGATGCTATCCTTCCCTAGCGAACTTTCCAGCTCTGGCCACCCTGCCTGGACCCTGTCCCCTCTTCCAGCACCCAATCAGCAAAGCCCAGATGAGGGAGGGCCAGATTTTGGCTTGCAGAGGGGTTCAGTGACTCAGCAATGGAGGGGTTAATGCCCTCAATGCCTTTCTCACTAAAGCCTTCATGTCCTGCTCCCTGCCAGCCACAGAAGCTCAAGTCCCATCTGCATTTTGCTAATAAACCCCACTCGTCCCCATCCTGTTTAACATAATTCAGAGCCCATTTCCACATGCCTGACAGCTCCCAGGGCTGGGTAATACCTGGGTGTCCGGAGGAGGGAGGGGAGCTCCTGCAGCGAGCTCCAGGCTTGGCTTTTACCAGATTTGCTAGTGTTTTCCTGGCAATCCTGACTCAAATTGCAAGGGTGCTACTCCAGAGCCTGCCAGGAAACAGGATGCTCCAGAGCATCTTCATCACCAACACAAACTGGACCCCAAAGCAGCTTCTTCCACCCCTCCTTGGCAAATACCTTCCTGCAGCTTGGCATCAAGAAGAGTGAGGATTTTGGGGCCAATTGCCTCTTTGTGGTGATTTTAAGGAAAACAGCAGATTAAAATCTTGCTGAACTGGAAGGATTGAGTCCAAGTGCAATATCTGAATGAGACTTTTTACACTGAACCCTCTTTGTGTGGCTGCTGTGACCCGATGCTGCACTGGAGGCTTTTCATACCAGTGTTTGGCAAGTGTCAGGTTTAATTATGGGGACAGGGGTGGGTTTTATCTATGAACAGTGTTACAGTGAGTGCTAAACTCTTCAGGAACGGGGTGAGCTTCTCCATCTCACCTATACTGGGGTAGAAAGGGGAGTTTAAGGGCTTAGGGTCTGGCCAAGGGCATACATATGGATAAAGCCAAACAAGTCCAAAGCTGATTTGTCCTGAGGAGGTGATGAGTGAGATGCTGTGGTACCCTTGCACTGTCCCTGCATCCCTGTCCTGGGGCAGATTGATGGCTCAGGAGCTCTTTCAGAGTTGAAACTGCTCCCAGTGCAGAAGGCATTGCTCTGTCTGCACCCAAAGTTGTTCCCAGAAGGTAGAACTGTGTAGGAATCAGCTCTAGGGAGGTGGTTGCCCTGCTTCGGGTATTAACAGCAACACCTACATCATATGTCCTGTATATTTTTTTGCATGTGTTTTTGACATGCTTTCTCCAAAAGTAGGACCACTTTTTAGTGCTCCCCAACCTCTTTGCAGTAGCATCACCCTAAGTATATCCTGTTGGGATTTGTTCCTTAGGGAAAACTCCACTGTCCAATGAGAGGTTTGGCTCCAGTGGTGGTCTTGGTTTTGAGAAGCACTTCAGGATGAAAGGAGTGATAGAAGTGTCAAATATTATGCTAAATAGCTCTGTGAGAACTCCTGGATGTTTTAGGAGCGCTGCCAGGCAGCGAGCTGTATAAAGCCAAACTCTTCCAGTGTATTTATTTTTTGAAGGCTTAAAGTTGTTTAAACAGTAAGGTCAGAGCAGATAACAAGGCTGGGAGCACAAGTCCCTGTTCCCATCCTCTGTGCATTAGGCAGAACTCCACGTGGAGGGGTGTAAAGCTGGTACCCCCAAAAAGGAGGGCAACAGGTTTGGGGTCTATCAAGCGTGTTGCTGTTTTATCCATGATGCATAGACACAGCAAGGCTTGTGCTGCTCATGACCATGGCCCTAAAATGCTCCCTGAGCAGCCCAGGAACCCCAGATCTTGACACCTTGGGCCTGACAGAGAGGGACAGAGATGGAGCCTGGGGGACCCAGAGGACACGGAAGCAGCCGAGTGGGCTGAGGTCGTGCTCACAAAGCTCCCTCCTGTCATTTACTGATCCTAATCAGGCTGCAATAAAACCTGTGATTGCCCATCTCATAAGCAAGATCACAGGGAGAGCAGGAAATGAGCTAAGTTAATCAAATTAGATGAAAGACAAGGAAAAAGGAGCCTGAAAATCCCATCTGGGGAACAATTTTATTAGTGCTCTGCACTCCTGTAGAACATTTCTGATGGGGAGTGCTGGAGCATTAATTCATCCAGGCAGTGCCACTCAGCAACCGCACTACGACAACCAGATGAAGGTGAACATCATTTCCACAGCCAAAGACCTGCTGCTTTGGGCTGTACGAGAGAAAATCAAGATAGATTTCTCACTGCAATGTTCTCCCTTTGTTAAAATTCAAACAAACCTGCACTTCTCTTCCTTGTAGATCAAGAAAGGGTTTTTTTGTCTCTCCCATCAAAGCCCTTGTCCTCCTTTTGCTCTTTGCTTGTGCTGCTGTGTTCAGTGTGATGGTGAAGAGTCAGATCTCGCCCTGCTCTGGGTTACAGAAATACAAATGAAATGAGCAGGACACATCTTCCTGTCTTGATCTCACATTTGGTTCCTTCTTCCTGCCTTTCTCTGAATTTCCTTAACAGAAGGGATGAATATTTCATTACATTCCTTCTGACATTGACTTCTCTTGCAAGTCACCACAAAAGCCTGGCAAAAATAGGGAAGATGAATGCAGAGTATTGTGTATGTTTCATATTAATCTTATAACTTTCAGACCACCCAACAATACAGAAAGCAGGCTTGACATTCGATGGTGATTTCACCTTTTCCACTCTTATCTATCTGTTTTGGAGTCCTGATGCCCCATACAAGGCTCATTTGTAGTCAGTGGGTGGCACTGAGCTTTGACAGAGCTGGGATCTTGCAGAGGTTTCCCATAGCTTTGAAGATGGGATGCTCAGGTCACATTTAGCAGTCTCTGGAGGAGACATCCCAGCCAAGCATTGGCTCTTTTGGCATTTGGAAAGCTAAGTGCTCGTCCTCTTGAGGAGCAGATGAGAACCAAGCAAGGCCAGGATATGTTGGTGCCATATCTAAGCAAGTAAAAGGTAAATGTGCCTGTGTGTAAACCAGGTTAATTTTCCCATCCCTCTATCATGAGGGAATCAGAATTGGGCTAAGAATGGAGGGGAGCTCTTTGGAAAAGCTTCCCATCTGCAGCTTCATTAATGCATCTAAGTTAACGTGTTGAGATGCAGGGATCCATAGCCCCATGTCAGTCCTTTGGCATCATTTCTGGTAGTAATAGGGCTTCACTTTTATCCTCTTGCAATCCCATCTGGAGCTCAGGTTAAATATATTGGCAGGGCAGGGGTAGAGGAGCCAGGCTTACAGTCTCACAATTTAGCTTGCACCATTACAAGGCAACCAGGATTTAGCAAAGCCTTGACCACCATCCAGCCCCACGCGAGAGTTCCTATGCTTTAGCTCACCATGAACCCACTTGGCCAGCCTTTTAGCCCCATTTGCCTCTGTGTGCAAAGAGAGGGAAAGAGTTTGACTTGTAAACACCATTTTTGGTCCTAGTTGAGAATTGGGCATTTTGAGCAGCACCATGTTTCACCAGGGTTCCTCCACCATCCACCACCACCTCCATTCCATCCTGCATCATGCTTGAACACAAACATGCCCAGTTTGGGAGTGCAGCAGACACTGCAGCTGCTACAGTACTTCAGTCTTAATATGTGACCCATTTATGGGCTGTTTAAGGGGCAGAAGTCCACACCCATCTTCATTGCTGAGTAACCTGGCAGAGGGGTTTTATTTACTTCTCTGGTGTGTGGTATCTCCTTTAAACAACAAGCCAAACACAAAACTTTGTCAGAAAGTGCTGGTTTTGTCACAGCTGAAAGCATTCGCAGGAAAAGGCTTTCAAACAAGTTTCCTGTTTCAGAAAGAAAACAAAAAGGTTTTAGAATGTCCTGAAATTGCCCAAAACATCCTGTTTTGACATTCAAAGAAAATTTGTCTTTTGGTTGGAGATGAGTTTGTTAAGGAATACTAATTTTCAGATAGAGTGGGAAAAAAAACTCCACCCCAAGCCAAAGTTTGCATGAAAGATCTGGTTGAGCCCAATTCAAAGCTTGGGCTTTTTTGATTTGTGGGTGTTGAAATGGAGCTTCTTCGCTTTAGGAAGTGACAAGGTACTCAGTGCCACCATGGTTGGCGTATGTGTGGCTCCCTATCTGATACTGATGGGATCCAGGTTTATGGATGAAAAATCATATGGATGAAAACAGCATCCACTACCTGCAGGTCCTGGTTAGAAACAGACACTTGCTTTATCCTTGGAAATCAGTGCAATTCTGCTTTTTAGGAAACGCAAGAAAGATGGGAAGAGCATATGAACATGGGTCTGCTGTACCTAACGCTGCCAGTGCTTCTGCTCCTGGAAGCTGCTTGTCACCCTGAAAACGTCTCTGGCATGTTCAAGACAGAGAGCTCCTTTGTATCAGTGTGAATCTGCCAAGTTTTTACACCCACCTTAAATCTGGGTGCTCATGACACCCATTTCAGAGCCTGGATGTCAGAGATGTGGTCCCAAGGCTGCCAACCCCGAGGTGTTTGCAAGCATCCATGAGATTTGGCCCAAACCACAGGAGTGAAAGCATCAGCAAGGAGCCAAGCAGAGTTCAGGTCAGGTCAAAGCAAACAGAATTGGTGCTATGTGCCAGATTCATTTATTGTCAGAAGTTAGCAAATGGTCCTTTTGACTTTCAAGAGGAGGTAAAGGAGTAAATCCTGCTGTGCTGGCTCCATTTGTAAGAGCAGAATATCCTTGGAAAGTAAAAACCACCCAAACATCCTTTTGGAAATGGCAAGATGGAGAATATCTTGTCTGGACTTTTATTGCCAAATTTGCTAAATATTCCAAGTGTAGTCTGAGCTGGTGAACAGTTTCCTTCTTGCACCCTACCATCCTCTGCAAAGTCTGCTGTATTATAGCAACTTTGAACACCTTATGAACACAGCAAACCTAAAGATGAGAGATTATTCCCCGAAGCACCATCCCTGCCATGTTTGAAATAGCTTTATGGCACTCTGAGACTTCGGTTTCAAAATGGGGTGCTAATAGTTAATGAATGTGATGATTTATAAGCCCTGACGTACTAAATTCATTAAGAAACAGTGGACAAAATGCAAATGGAGGGCTGGGGAAGGAGCGCTTTGTTAACCAGATTTCAGATGATGAATATCTAAGTTCGCATGTGATGAAAAAGCAAAGCTATGGAAGGTGTCTGCAGTCACAAAACAAAGTCTATTAAGCCTACTTGTTCTGGCTAGTATTGAACAAAGCTCGGGAGAAAAATCGGATAAAATAAATGCTTTTGATTTTCTCATGTGTTTTGAGCTAAAGCCAAGGGCTCAGATGGTTTTCCTAAGAATTACACCCGGTTGTGTGCAGGGAAATAGCTCTTTACACTAGAACAACCTCTGGAGCTGGTGAAATGCGTCCCAGCTGTGGGCTGTTGAATTCAGATGTCATTTCGGCCCTAGCAAAGCTTTCCTCCTTCACAGATGCAAATGGGTTTAGTCTTCAGAGTGCTAAATATTAAGCAACAGCCCTAAAAAGTGTGGGTTAGGTGCTGCATGAAGCCAAAAGTCCTCTCTTAGAGATGTTGTTGGACCTGTGCGACCTGCAAGCATCTGCCTGTGCTCTAGAAGCAACAGGAGGGAATCAGGAGGAGGCTGCAAAGCTGCTGTTGGAAAATAGGTCAAAACAAGCTGGTTTTGGGTATCCTAGGGGTACGAGCATAGGTACCTGGGCCCTTTAGATGTGCCAGCTTTGAGGCAGTGGGCTCAGGAATATTGCACCCCTCCAAGCAGCCTCAAGCCTCATCTCTTCCGCATCCTCCTTTTGAGGCTTTGCTCTTCCCTCTCATTCCTTCTGTTCTTTTTCTCCTTCTCTTGGGCCAAACCCTTTTGCCAACATGCTTCCTGCTTGCAAATGAGAGCAAAAAGGAGGTTTGGGGGAGAGGAGCTATCATATGGACATTTCTGGGCCTCTGATAAAGGGATAGGGGGTGTTGGCAGCTCTGTCAAACCGCGGCTGATGGTTTTGTGATGTGGGCTGTGTAATGTCCCATCTGGGAGAGAGCCGAGTCCAAACTCACCCACTCACATATTTTCCAGAGATGTGTTACTGCACATATGTTCAGAGGACAGGAGAAACCTGTTAAAGAGATAACCTCACCGTATCCCAGCACCGTGCTCCTCCGAGGGCTGCTCCGCTTGCAGGATCCTTACGCAGCTCTTAGCCCTGTGACCAGGGAGATGGACAAGTCTTGCCAGGAAAAGAGAAAGGAAAGTGCTCGCTGGCACCTGGCCTGCGTTAACACCATGTCAAAGCTAGAGATCAGCTGTGGAGAGGGAGCAGAGGGGTGACATGAGGGCTCCATGCAGGGTGCAGAAAGTGGGTCCCAGCAGCAGGTTGTTAAGTGGGTGGCAATGCCAACCCATAGATGTTTGTGTGCTGGTTCTTGGCACAGAGGGATGGATCTTGCCCTCTTATATGGCATTTACAGGTTTTATACCCATATCCTTGATAAAAGAACATATGGGAAGGAAGAAATGCTGTAAGACAGTGAAGCAATGCACTACCTCTGTTTTGAATGGGGGAAATGGTCTGTTGATGGGCTTAGTAAAACAAGATTGAGGCTGAATAACAAACAAGCTACTAACTGTCTCTCAGAGCAGCATCCCTCAGGTCTGGACTGAAACTCCTTTGCCATAAAGGTTCTTCTGCAACCTCTTGATGACCCAGATGGTCTCTTCTGTCAGACTTCTTATGAGCTTTACAAGTTTAGGAGCTTTAAGATTTCTAAATTCAGGGCCAAAGCTTTAAGTAGACCCAAAATTTTCTTTTCAGAAAAGCTGGGTGTCCAGCAAAGCAGGGAAAATGCAGTGATGCTTCAGCATATGGATTGCAAAGGGTACTTTAACCTGCTTCTATGGGTAGTCGAGGTGGTGACAACTGCCTTGTTCCTATCCAAGAGGTGTTACCCAGCATGTCCTTGATGAGGTACATGGGAATGGCTTGGCCCTTGCATGGCCTTAGGGAGGGGATGAAAGTGCTTGCTGCTGGATAGTCCAGATGGAGCTGGGAAGCAAGGGCTTGGCAAGTGATTTTATCACCGCTACTCATCTCAGGGGCTGTCTGCCAGAGTGCTCAAAGGTCAGGGAATTAGAGATGGATGTTCGAGGAGTAGCATTTGCATCTCTCAACATCATTCCACTGTTGTTATGGAATGATGTTCCTGTTCATCTGCTTCATTTTACACCAAGGTAGAGTCTGAAGTTGTCAGTGACCTCTTCTTGAAGTGCCAGAGCTCTTCTGCACACATGCAATGAGATAAATCACTTGAACTAGCTGCATTGCAACTTACTCTCTCTCACACCTTGGAATCAGGAGGCTCCAGTCAAAAAGCCATTGTGGTGGAGTGTTCAACCTATGAGACATTGGCCGTGCATGGCTTTTGTGTCTACAAGATTAGTGCTTTTATAGCCTCTTTGCTACAAACCATTAGAAGCCCCCCCCTGTGCTCTTTGCTTGCATTGAATTGATGTAAATCATCCTAAGCTGATTTTGCAAACAGATTCTGTGGAAGATTCAGGTACTGTAAAAAGCAGGAGGTTTCTTAGGCAAGAAGTGTGAATGCCATGGTTAGGACTAAGCTCCAAGTCACCACCTTGGCTAAAGTGCATATATATTCCTAAAGCTTTTCACATTACTTTGCTGTTGGGCTGAGAGCTCCCACTTTGCGTCCTGTCCACCCCTGCATTAACCCAAAGGCTTAGCACCACCCCATCCACCTTTGCACAAGCATCCGGAAGGCTCACATCTCACCTCCTTGGTTTGCTTTGGAAATCCATCAGTTTTTACTCTTTGGACCACCATTCCAAACATCCAGCCCCAGATATTCCTGGCTTGCTGGAAAAGGAGCAAAAGCACCCGTTAATAAAATGGATACAATGCTGTTTCAACGGCATCAGTACAAGTCAGCAGAACATTTTCACATCCTGTGCTGCAGAGAGCAGGGACCCTCTGCAGAGGAAGGCAGTGTCCTTGGACGTGCAGATGTTCTGGGGCTCTCTGCTATGCTAATAGTGCATGAAAGCAGCTTATTAAGATGCAGCGGGTAACTGCAAATCTGGGATTTGTTCACTTAGCTGCCTCTTAATACATAGATATCTGGTTTGCAAGTTTGCATAAGGCATTCTTTGCCTGCGCCTTGAGTATGTGCAGAAATGTGCTCATGCAGGCTTTGATGTCTGCAATATTTAACATCATCTGTTTTCCAATCAACTTGTCTTCTAAGCTCAGGGCTTCATTCAGGGATGCTTCTGCCTGATGCCTACATTTCTTCTTCTGACTTTGTGCAACATCTGGGGTGTTTAACACGTGCTCAGAAGGGCGCACGCTATTAATTGGACATTAAGTGGTGGGCCATGTCTGAGGCCATTGCACATTGTATTAATTACTGAGTGGCTAATAACAACCTTCTGCCCCTGGTATTTATAGAATAATAAAATCTGTCCATGACACTGGCCTCACATCTGGGGAAACTGGCAAACACATTTTCATTTACCTCCCTTTCTCGAGCGTGCTAATAGCTTTCAGATTTCCAGGGGGACAACTGGAGACCTTAGAGTCTTATGAACACATTGGTAATGGCTCCGGAGTGAAGCATGAGCTGAGATTTACACTTCAAACAAGGCTGAGCCCCGCTACTCCTCCCTTTGCCCACTGTGGCATCATGGCTTTAGGATAAAAAGGGACTCTGCTTTAAACCATAAAGGCTGATAAACAGAATTAGGGGTGGCTGCACATAACTGTAAGGCTGATGTTGCTCTATGCTCTCTAAGGTAGGCTCTGAGGCAGGGGCTTAAGGATGCTGCTCTGCAAGAGGAAGGGAGCAAGGCCAGAGCAGGCTGCTGAGGGGTGGCATCTTGTCTGCTCCAAAGAACAGACTGGAGAAGGGCCTGTAGAGAAGAAACTCAATATACCTCCTCCTGTTCTTGAAATTAGTTGTTGCAGATGTGGGTGATGTCCTTGAGTGTATTCATGGTTTGAGCAACTTTGAAACCTCACCTTAAAGCAACTGCTGAGGTGCTTCCCCCATGCCCAGCATGCTGCTTTCCTCCTGTCTTGTCTTCTGAAGGCTCTTAATATACCCCAAAGAAGTGAGCATTTCTGTGCTAGTGGCAGACTAAGGAGAATTGCTCCAAGGTGGTGTCTTTAACTTAAATGTGTAGGGACCACTCACAGGAAGATAGGCACAATGTTATCAGGTCAAATACTACAAACTGGACCAGTTTTGTCCTAGGTTGATGCTATCATGCAGAAACCCCAAGGAAAAGGCAGTCTCAGGGCACTGCATCTCTTGCTGCAGTTTTCTGTTATAGTTGCATTCCTCCAGAGCAGTCTGAACTGCTGATCTCCAGGCCCAGGCTCCCAAATATCCTGAAAGCAATGGGACTGAGGACAGTGAGGTAGTTATAGGATATTTGTCTATCCCTCTGACTTAGTTGGCCAAAGGGTTGCTCTTCTCTAAAGCTTTTGGGGAAAACGTGCTGTAGGATTCGGGTTTGTATTTGTCGGGGCAGTGAGGAATTTGTTAAGGATGGGGAGTTCATAAACAAGCAGTAAAACTCCTCATTACCCTGGAGATTGCTAATAATATCCAATCTGTCCAAGCTGCTCCTCGCACATCCCTGGGAGGATGCATCCTGCCGTCTTCCCCCCTCTCCTCCCTCAAACAACTGCTGTTCTCTGAGATAGAGCCCCAGTTTGTCTCCATTACAGCCCCGCACAAGCTCACTAGCCATGAGGAAGTTATATCACCCTCCAGGAATGGCTTGGCGAATTGCTGAAGGTATGTGCCGCTTGTAATCATCTTTGGCCATGGGCCAGAGTCCCCCACTCTGCACTATCAAAGGCTCTCTGTCTCCCTGCCAGTCGGGAGGGCATGATGTCATGCAGGCACCAAAGCAGGAGCATTTCTATAATCCCCCCGTCTCCCAGTAAAAATCTGCCAGTTCCTAGCAAAAGGCTTCCCATGGCCATTCATAGGGTCTTATTATTGGAGAAGTGGCCAGAAATAGCCTCCATGTTGTTGCTTGTGAGCATGAAAGTCACCGAGATGGGGTAAGCCCTTACACTAAGCAAGATAAATGGGTCCCAGCGAGAGCCTGTAGCCCCTACGTCTCACTGGGATGGCACGTGTTTCTGTTTTGCTTAAAGGCTTGAGTGATCACCTGGATGAAGTGGTGAAAAGCTGTACACTGCAAAGGATAGTGTCCACATTAAGTTAAAAAGCCTTCTGAAAATGTAGTGCAGTCCATCCAATGGTGCCAGAAGGCTGTGTGATGACTTTTCTCCCTTGTGCCTGATGAGAACTTTGTTTTGGCTTGCCAGAATCTTGAGCTTTAAGCCCTCTGAGGAAGACCGTGGTACACTGTACAAGGTGGCCAGCTTCTTCTCAGCCACTGGAATGATGGCTTTGGCGGGTAGTGAAACATCTTCTGGCCATCTCCAAGCATCCCTCACGTTTGTGCCCCATAGCCTGGTGAGTAGGCGAGATGAGGTTCCCATGGGGCATTGGGGAACACTTTACACCAACGCTGGTCCTTTGAGGCTTCTTGTCTAAAATCCCCCTTCATTTCATCCCGTCCCCAATGCTCTCCCCCCTCAACTTGTCACCACTTCTTCTGGCTCTCGAGACATCTGCTTTGCCCGTGTCCTGTAGAAACGCCGAGGGGAGGGTGAGCTCGGTGAGAGAAATGTCATAGTTCTCACTGCCTTTAAACAGTAACTTCTGAAAACATCTGAAACAGACATAATTCTCCTTTTCAAGAGCCCTATCTGAGGCTCCCCAAATGCTTGGCTCTGGCTTCAAAGATGGTGTTTAGCTATAAATAAATAGCATTTCATTAAAAGGAAAAAAAAAAAAGAGAAATTAGACAAAAAAATTCTACAAGCAGAAGCTTAACCAATGCCAGATAATGGGGCAATATGGGGTTTTATTTTTATCCACATGGGTCCATGTGCTCTTTATCTCCCACTGTAATTTATCCTTATAAATTAGGTTCATGATATTAAAAGAACATTATAGCCTTTACCTACCACAGAGAAAGGCGGTGCAGTTTCATCAAGTGCTTTGAGATCCTTAGATGAAAGGGACGACGACCTTGACCAAAGAGCCTCTTGCTAATAGTTAAATGCATGCAAGGCCTTTGCTGAGTAGGGAGAATACATTTAAAGATGAATCTTAATTGGTGCTTAATTGGCAGATTTGTAGCCATTAGGCTGATGCTGGGTAAGGACAGTCTATAGTTAATTCCAAAGTCTATCATGAAGCTGAGCGTTAGCATCCCTTCCAGAATAACTTAACATCTGCTGGTGTGGTCTCCTTCTCCCTGTGCCTTAACAGCATGGTACCTTTGCCCAGTGATGAGCCTGGAAGCTTACTCCTACCCCAAAGTCTCACAAGGGTTGTCTAAACTGTACAAACCTTTCTCCACCTTCTTTTCTATCATTTCTTGTCTTGTTTACGTGATGCCCACCCAGGATCTTAACTCCATCCCTAAATGGAAGCTACAAATGACCACCAAACCTGACTCTGTCCCTTGAACTTCCCTTCTGGGAGTCTGGGGCTGCATTTCCTTCCTGTTCAAGGGGTTTCTTCACTCACTATCTGCTTTTGTGGATGTGGCACCAGCAGCATTTGGTTTTTCTGCTCCACGCATAAGCTGAATTTGCTGCTTTTTTTTCTGAGGCTGGATTTCCTTTATCTTTAACATTCCCCAAGATCTATGATGCAAAAGAGTACTTGTTTCTGACTACAGACACATTAGTTTGGTATTTTCCCTTCTCAGTTGTCTTTCTGATGCTTTTGTCCAAGACGCACCTCTGACTCTTTAACTTTACCCATTAACACTGAGAATTCAGACTCAAATACAAAATGGATATGTCATGGATGGATTTATACTGCTTGATCCTACCCTGCTGCTTAACCCTACCCTGGTGCTTAACCCTATTGATTTCAATAGTAGAGCTGCACACCTTTTGCTAGGATTACTCACACCTTTTCCATGACACTGTACAAGCCAAGGAGGCAGGAGACCCCACGCTTTACCCCTTCCATCTGGAGATAGCTGGCTTATTACTGCATGGTGCCCTGTGAGCATCCTGTTTCCAGCTCAGCCTCTGATCTCTTCCAAACCTAGGGAAGCGCTGGGGGTTTTAACCCTGTCCAGATGCCCATGTGAAACACATCCACCACTTTCTCCTGTGTTGGCTCCTGAGGAAAGACTTAAGTAGCTCTTAACTGCAAACACAGCTTGGGCTATTAATATCCGAACCACAGAGAGGTGAGTGATGTTCTAGAAGACAGGCTCTTTGCAAACCTGCCCATCAGCAGCACATGCACTTGCTGCCTAAAATAGGTGCCCTCTTTACCTTTCTGACTCTTATTGCCCAAACTTTAGCTCATTGTGGTACTGGAAAGGCTAAGTATGGACTCTGCGGTGTGGCGCTCGAAGTAGTATCAGATGCTGCTTGAAAGAAGAGCCCCAGAGGAAGAGCATCGCTAGACAGTGGGGATTTCCAGTGACTCATATCTGGTAGCAGAAATGCTTTAAGATGTTGAGGAAAAGGGAGCTGAAGTTTTTACCTGCAGCCACCTGCTTATCAGATGTGCCTTGCAGGATAGGGTTTTTTGGGTTTTCTCTGAATAGAAGTGCTTTTTCTTCAAGTACACCGCAGACGTGGCTGTAAAACCCCCGGGAGCTGGTAATATGCCTGTCCAAAAGTGACTCTTGATGTCAAAAAAGCTAAGAGCTTTCCCCTTCCATAACCCTTTGCCTCCTGTGGTACCCCAAAGGAGAAACAATGGGCACAGAAATGCGTTCCCTCCTCTGCACAGCAAGCATTTTTCACCTTCTCTTAACCCCCCTGAGTCTTCTGTTCAGCAAAGTAACCATGTTTTCTTTACCAGAAAAATACAGTTCTCTCCATTTAATTTAATTAGAGCTGCCTTTGACCATGGCCTTCAGACCTGGAAGATGAGTGCCACATGCTGTGTGTTGCTCCTAACCCCAGCAGCTCCTCTGTCTCCTCGGGGATTCTGTGCAGGACAGACACAATATTAGTGCCTGAGAATGTTTCATCCAGCCTGAGCGCACGGAGATAAGAGATAAAATACGTCTGCCTTGGGTATGTGCCTGCTTTCCTTCTTTGACAGCTGGGGTTTGCTGCGCAGCAGTCTGCCAGCGCCACCTCATGGTCCATGGTCCGCTGGCCATGCGCATCGCACCACCACGGGCATCTCCATCCTGCCGCCGTGGGTATCCCAATCCTGCCACCATGGGCATCCCAGTCCCACTGCCACAGGCATTTGTATCCCGTCACCATGAGCATCCTACTACAGCACAGATGCTATTCCCACCTCCCTCCTCAGTGTGGTTTCCCTGGAGGGTTCAGGCTCAGGGTATGATAATATACCTGAGGTCTGCAAAGCATTAAAGCATATTGTCAGATATATGAGCTCATGGGGGAAGCAGGCCAGACACATTTGTTACTGGGAGAGAAACTGCTTCTTGCCCTGACCCACGTCTAACTTGCTTTGTCTTTATTGTTATCTATCAACACCTTCCTTACTCATTTGGAATAGTTACTTAGTTCCTGTCCTTGATCACCTTCTCCCCTGTATTCTCAGCAGCTGCTGTAGGACCTGGCATATCAGGGAGAAAGGGAAATCTTTCTCAAAAGAGTCTGTTCTCTCTCTTTATTCCACATTAAGAAGTAACAGCTACTTCCAGGTAAATCAATTCGCCTTGTCATCGGTGGAGATTCGGGCAAAAACTGAAGACCTCTCTGGTTTTAATTGTTTCTTTGAAGGAAAATACCTTATGAAAATTGAGGTCAGGCTTCTGTAGGAAACCAGAAGGGTCTCAGTGCAGTGAAGTTCTGCCTGGTTTCATTTGAAATATGGGCAGAGCTATTTTTCTGCACAGTTGCTGTGGTTCAGAGACCTCAAAAGACATCCAAGTTTGGTCTCTTGCTGGCATCTAATCCATGAGTTTGTGAAGCTTTTCCTCCCCACTGGGTGATGTTCACATCAGATGCTCTGTTGAGTTCCCATAGACAAAATGTTGGATCCCACAAAATACTTGAAAAGTAAAGGAGATGCTCGCACCTCTGGGACTGCGGCAATGGCCAGATATGGAGAAGGATGCAAACCTCTTGGAGTGAGAGTTTCATGACTGTAAAGCTATGGAGAAAACTAACAAGAAAGCAAAAAAAAAAAACTCCTACCATTTTCATCCATGAAATGAAGGAAATGCAGCCAGACAACAACAGACATCAGCTCAGGGATATAAAGTTATCACAAAGATGGCTGTAGGAATTGGTTCATTGCTCAGATTTAAGTCACTCCTGTCCTTTTGGAGATGTCATTTCTTCCTTACTCTTTTCCCCTCCTTCATTCCTGCCTGCTGCATTTCTCTTTTCTAATTTTAAGGGGGACTGAGCACAGCGAAGGGAGGAAAGGGGCAAAGGCGGAAAGCTATTGGGGGTGCAAAGGTTAATCTTCTAATGAATTTGGCTAATGGGAAAGACACATTGGAGGAGATTGCTCGATGGCAATTTAAAGGCAATTTCAAAAGCCAATTAAAGCTTTTTCCAACTCTTTCACCCGTGTCTCTTTTAAATGCTTTTCCGAACTTTGCTTGCTAGAATTTGGCTTTCATGGCAGGAAAATGGACTAAAACCAGAGAGACTGCCCAGAAAATGAGGCTGTGTTCACCAATGCAATGTGTGTTTTGGCATTGGCTCTTGCAGCAACTCATCCCCCACCTGGGGCCTTGACAAGATAACCCAATATATAAAGTTTTCAGAAAATAACAATAAAGACCAAAGAAGACCCTTCTTGCTTCACAGCTATCTCTTCCCTTCCTTGTTGGGACCAAAAGGATGGGATTATCTCGGCATGTATTGAAGGATGCACAAGAAGAAGTCAGCTAGCTCATGGCTCTTCAAGTTGTCTAAGCTGCCACTGAAGTAACTTTCAACCAGACCTGGGGACCTCACAGAACACATGGAGAATGTGGTAAGAAAGCTTTCCCTGTGCGCATTCGGGAATAGCAGCTGAGTCTTTGGTGTCTTTGCCTCCATAGGACAGGTGATGACTCTACCAGCTTGTGCAAAGCTTCAGCCAATCCGTGTCCTGGTTATAGAAGTTACAAAACTCTCAGAAATTATTCAAATCCCCCAAATACCTGCTGAGTTGGGGTTTTGAGGACTTATGCTTTAGTCTTTGGGCTAGGAGAGCTGGGAAATTAGCCATAAAACGCACCCACGTGTGTGCACACCATGAATTCATTAAGTGAGATATATATATACCTCACATCTGTGTGTGTAATGTCTGGTTCCTGTGGTTGCAACTGCCCCTGAAGGGAGATGCTACTTACCACCATCCTCAAAAATAGACCACCTCTTTGCACACTTGAGAAGATGCAGGAACCATCTGCCTGCAGCCTGTGATGGCGCAGCAGTGAAGCAAGGGTAGATCCAAATAAAAATGAAGTTCAGAGATGCTAAATGGGTTCACTGGTGCCAAAAATCCACCTGTTCAGGCAAATGACCCTGAGCAGCCTCCCACAGCACCCAGAGAGTCACTGTGGGCTATGCTAGCTCCCTGCCTCTGTGCTCTCCAAGTGGCTTCTTGGTTTCAAAAGGTTATGGCTTTACATGACCATTTAGTTTAAGACACATCTGACCTCAGGATAGGAATCAGCATAGTCTGCAATGAAAAGAATTACAGCTTTCCAGGGATTTCAACTCTTCTTTAAAGAGATAATGCTTGCCAAAATGATCCTCTTGCAGATAGCGAAGTTCTGTGCAAAGCACGCATTTGGTGCTGAAGTGTTTTTGGTAAACCAGGGATTTGAAAGCCTGTGCACTCTTTCATTCTTTCTTCTTGGAAAGAGGAACGGATCCAAACATGAGCAATGGAGCAGCTGCCTTTAATAGTTATGACAGTCAATGTTGTAACTGCCATCTGAGTTAAAGAATACTGAGAGCCTGCAGACAGAAATGAAGGCAAAAGAGTTCACAGTAGAGACCCACGCTTGCATAAAGTAATACCTGAGGTCAGTGGTGAAATCCTGCAGGGCTGAAATGCTCTGACTTAGCTCCCAGGAGATGCTAGCATTAAACGTGAAAATATGAGATGATCAACAAGGTGCAGAAACCTGAGAATGGAGGGAGCATCTCACAAGGAATGAAGCAAAGGTTAAAAGCAAAGAGTGAGGGTTCATTTCAGGATGTTCCATAGCAGTACATTGCATTTTGCTTTTCCAAACCTGCAGGATTTTGGAAGCAAGGACCTGGGACCATCATGCTTTTGGATGATCTTGTATTTTTTTCTGGAGCTGTCTCTGGATGGCACCTCATGGTTTGCTGAACTGAGATATAGGGGGCTCTGCTTTCTCATGATCTCAGCTGCTTAGCTCATAACTGGGAGAATCCTCTTGAATACAGACTAACAAAAAGCTGTTTGAAACCAGTTGGAGAAACAGTCCCTTGTGTTACAAAATCAGCTTTTTCTCCCAAACCTCTACTTCAGCCTATTTTTAATGTGCAATGGCACATACCATTGCCTTTATATTTTCCCAGTCCCAAAGATCATATGTATGGATGGGGGCAGGTTCAAAAAGTGAAAGAAAGAGATTGTGAAAGGAAAAGAAAACCGAAGAAGAGAGGAGGACCTCAGCACTGACCTGAAGCACGTAGCTAACCCTTTCTTTGCTTAAATTAGCTCAAGCGTAGGTGTATTCCAGGGAGATATTCAGATCCTTAATTAGGAGTAATGATGTAAAAGGAAGTGCAGGCATAGTGAAAATGGATCAGAAAAGCATTAATTGACTAATATGGGTGTTTAG
The DNA here is from genome assembly GCF_028554395.1 of Pezoporus wallicus. Taxonomy (NCBI): domain Eukaryota; kingdom Metazoa; phylum Chordata; class Aves; order Psittaciformes; family Psittacidae; genus Pezoporus; species Pezoporus wallicus. The sequence goes on along the minus strand of NW_026641918.1, from coordinate 685,447 downwards.
AGCACAGACTTTAAGCTATTTCTGTTCTTCCTCAGGTTGGAGTGAAGCCAGAGCAACTCAACAGGCCATGCATGGGGAAGGGAGCAGATGGCCTTGCTGCATCCAGTACCTCCAGTACTGAAGTCACTGGACTGGTCTCATTCCCCGGTCATTTTCCCATGTGGATTCAGTTCAGCCTCTAGTCCTCAGACCCTCCAGCTAGCGCAGGTAGGACAAAAAGTTTACTTCCTGCAGAAAACCATGACTCTGCCCTCAGAAAGGCTGGAAAGCCCAAGCCTGGGACAATTCAGCAGCCACAGGTTGAGGTGCCTCAGCGAGGGACGCACACAGGAATAAATACTGGAGAATCACTGTTCCTAAAATGATCCTTCATTTGTTGGCTGCTGGTCGCAACCACTGACCTCAGAGCATTAATAATCCTGAAGGGCTCTGGAGGCTTTTTGGCATGTGCATTTTAATGTAATAAGCTTTGGCATCTGAAATGTTTTTTCCCTTCTTGGCTTCTCCTTTGGGCTTGGAAACAACAGGGTCAGCTCAGTCTTCGAGCAAAAGGATGAAGACAACCCTCACTTTAATGCGCAGAATTATATCATCAGCGGCCAGAGGTCACATCCTGCTGTCTTTATAAAGATAACTCCAGCCCCCTCTCTTTTTCCCCAGTCTTTTATAAACCTGGCTCAACCCATACCCCATAGCAGCAGGACTACACAGAGCAACATCTTGGATTAGTTACGAGCTTTTCAGATGCGCTCCAACTCATATTTCATATCATCCCCCCCCCCCAGCCATAAGATCTGAGTTTGTCACATTTACTGGAGACTGAAGTACAAACATGTTTTATTCATTATCTGTCCTCTTCTTCGCAACAAGCACCTGCAAAACATTTCAGCTCTAGACCGGATCAACAAGGCTTCATTAGGCATGACACTTTCTCCCTGGCTTGGATGATGAAGCTACGCTTTATCCTTGCACTTCTAGTCTGTAAAATTGCCCAGAGATCATCACCTTAGAAGAAGGCAGACACTCAAGGCCTCGTGACTGAGGTGGAGAAAAAGAGGTTGAGGTAATTACACAGCCCTGATTGCTGTGAGCTGAGGGACATGGAGCTATTTCAGCCTTGTTGCACCACAGCTCTGCTTTATCAGCAGCAGAATGGAGGATCCCAGCTTTTGCACAGTCTCAGACAGGGAGTTTGCAAGCCCTTGGGAGCAGCCTCTATTTTTATCTCTATTTTAATCAGTGGTCAATATTGGAGAAGTGATTCAACTCTCTTTGCCAACTGCAGCCCCATCCTTTCCTTTTTGCCAGCTCTTCCCTCTTGGTTGATGAATATTTATTAGATGCAAAGCAGAAAAACTTCACCAAGAGAGGCAAAGAAGCTCTTTTCCCTGCAAAATCCAGCAGCTTGGGGTAAGCCTTGGAAAAACAGGAGTAACAAGTCCCTCCCCAGAACTACGGGGGTTTAAGTGCTGAGGTTTAAGTGCTGCTTGTCAATCTTAAATAATTAAGAAAAGCATTTGTGAATGATTTCCAGTCCCACAATATCTTGAGTAGAGCAAGCTCCTTGGACCACAAGCATCACATCTCTGCCTTTCAGCTAGGGATGCCTATTGCTGTGCAATTAAAAGATACTGCCAATAAAGCAATATATTCTGATGAGCTAATGGCCTACTGCTGTTTGAGAGGGGCCAGGGAGATGCTAAATCTGGTTTCCAAAGCTCTTTGTATTTAACATTACGACAGTTACTGGTTAAAGTGATCAAACAAAGCAGCAGGTAAAGACATCTCTGCCCCATGTTGGTTAGTGACAGAGCAATGGCATGTGTTTATTCAGTGCTAAATACAGAATTGAGCTCTGAGATATCAGAATTTCACATTCTAGAGAGGGTAAAAGCATTAAATAATTAAATCTGCTGTATTTCAGACCCAAAGGCCTTTAGCTAGGTAATGGGGCATAGCTGGGGTGCAAGGGCCAGGCTGCAGCCTCCCCATCTCAAGGGCTACTGCTTCATTTTCAAGGTATGGATTAAAGGGGAGGAAACTGTTGAATAATCTCTTTAAAAAATGCTGCCATATTTGTGACATCAATTATACAGCATCCGGGTGCAACCACCTCTGGATAGAAGATGCTGCTGAAGCAAAACACCCTTTTCTGTGCCGTTTCAGAGCAGGAAAAGCTTATCTCAGGGAAAAAAAAAACAACTCACAAACCAACCAAACCCATCACTTTGGCATTGTCAAAAGTGCCTTAATGTTTTTCCTAACACTGCCAGGAAAAATCATTGGTCAGATCCTGGCTGAGGAAAGCAGGGCAGAGATTTATCCATGCTCTGGCGCAGAGGGTAGCCAAAAGCCTCTCTGCTTTGGGCAGCCATCACCCTGATTTCCAAATCCAATGGGCAGAGAAGGACCACAGAAAGAGCAGGACCATCCCCTTTGTGTGGCCCTTGAGCCAGTGCAGCATAGCTGAAAATGGGCAAATTTTCAAGCCATTGAGGAGGGCAAACAGCCTTTCATCCTTTGCCTGCCTACCTCATCACGAGCCTGCCTGCACACAACTGGCTTTTTAATTGCACAGCTCCGAATGGTCTTTTGCCAGGTTAAATATCAGCCCAGCAGCCTAACCTCTGATTAGATGTGTCCCTGGAGGCACGGCTGAAGTTTGCTTTTAACCCCTCATTCCTCCCTGCCCTTCCCTCTGCATCCCTTGGCGAGGCCTCCCTACCCTTTCCTGTTATTGTCCTGCCTGCCTCTGATAAGATTAAATACGTGCCCTTCAAAAAAAAAGGCCTTTTTTTTCTTCCCTCCTCATACCTTATTGTTCTTCAAAGGGATGGGGAAGACAAAATCCTGCTCCTAACTCCTGCTAAGAAAAGCCCGTGATCTATGAGGCTGAATAAATAACCCCGAGTCCCTGCAGTGCGTGAGAGCAGCGTTCACCTCCCTAATTGAAACGTGGTGACAGAGACACTCTGGGTTTTGCTTTTTTATTTTAGTGCCAGGATTTTGAGGGACCTTTTCTTTATTATTTCCATTTTTGATTTCTTTTTTCATATTTTTTCTTCAATTTTTCTTCCTATTTTTTCTTTCTTTTTCCTATTTTTCTATTATTTCTACTTTTTCTTTCTATTATTTCTATTGTCTTTATCTTCCCATTTTTTCTTTTTATTCTTTTTCTTTCTATTTTTTCTTCCTTTTTAATTTTTTATGTTTCTGGTTTTTCTTTCCATTTTTTATTTCTAATTTTTTTCTTTCCATTTTTTCCCTTCCATTTTTTCCCCTTCTGTTTTTCTCCTCTCTCTATGAAAGGTGAACCAACACGCCACAGGCTGCCTGCCAACTATTTGCCCTACGAGACCCTTTGATTCTGACAACGCCAAAGGTTTATGACAGCTTGAGGGGGGGGGTGATTATAGATGCATTATGCTTTTTGCTCAAAGCTGTATCTGGAGAACACAAACCTACAGCAAAAATACGGAGATGCTTTGCATTTTCAATAAAACATCCCTGACAGGGCTCGCTGGAAGAGGGGAGAGAAAAAAGAACTCAGATGAGCCCCAGGTGACCGAAAGGGATGAGAACTCGCTTTGGTTTAATATAAGGTTAATGGTGAAGCACAGTTTTGTTTGCCAAGGCTTTGAGACCACTGTACAGGAAGGGACTGCTTGGGTGGAGGAATGAGTTTATTCATGGGGCTGTCTTCCACTGGCTTTGGTTGAGATGATGGCATGTTTTACTTGGCTGTACCGACTAAAGTAAGTGCATTTACATAGATATATATATATATATATATTGAAGAAAATAGGGTTTTCATAGTAAAAAGAGGAGGCAGGTGCAGGTTGTGGTCTGGCAGATGTTATATTCCCCATTCTGCAGTTGGATCTCCTGTGTCCTGCTGCAATCCTGGGAGAAAATCTAACATTGACACATCACAGGAACCCCCAAGTCTGTCTAGTGAGTGTTTCTTCTCTTTGTGATACCTTCCATGCAGGCAGGGAGTGGCACTGGAAACTTTTTATTCCCAAAGCCCGGAGTCAAGGTGTGGGAGCCGAAATGTGTTCTGAAGCCAAGGGTATGGTGTGCCAAGGGACAGATCTGCCCATGCTGTCAATTGGCACTGTCACCATCAGAAGGCCCGAGCATCCTCAGGTGGCCTTGAGGAAAGGGGTCAGGGTCCAGCCATGCCATTTCCCCCAGATTGCTACCCCAGAATGCCTGGACTCCCCATGGATGGCAATGGGAGCAGGGTGGGAAAATATTCCTCTGTTATGTTATCATTGAGCTGATGAGCTAAAAACCTCCTTTTCATTCCTAGTTTTGGCGTCGACATTGAATCCAGCAGTTCAAGGGACAGAGAAGCCAGTTTGGCCTCATCCTGCCTCTCTGTTTGGGCAGCATCTCAAAAATCTCAGCTGAGGCTTGACCACTGTTGCAGTCCTTGATGGGTCCTGCTGGTCTCTGCAGGGGTGTTGGAGCATTCCCACCTTTTTCACCCTCGGATGGCAGGTAATAATTTATCCCCAGATGATGGCTTGCAGAATAAACCTTAAGGCACCCCTCTCTGAAGAGACACCCCAGCAATCCCTGCTATAAACCCATTGGAAATGACAATTACTGCCCCATAGCATTTATTGCAGCCCTGCATTAGGGAAAGAGACGAAGACCCAAACCATCCAAGCTGTGTTTTATGGAGCAAAATGATATTTTTTTCTCTTTAAAATCACCAAACCATTTCAAATCATGGTGATATTTATGGCTGCTCGTGCTGTGTCCAGTCTCCTATAAGAAGCGTGTATGAAAGCATCTCCTGAGGGCAATCACATCCTCTACCCTCCAAATCTTCCTTTCCTGAGACTGGAAAATGTCTGCCTTCTCCAATACCTGCCCAAATCACCGTGAACTTTACAAGGGAAATTTCCTTTCTCTCAAGACAAAGGGTACAACCTCCTCCTCTTGCTGCTGCATTAAAATACCCCCGCTCCCCAATTAACCCATCTCTCCTCCAGCCCCTAGGTAAAAACCCAACATGTAATACTCCCCAGAGCATGTCCATGGCTTGACAGCCTTCAATAGGTTAATTTTTCAAAGCCGTAAGCTGATATTTCTGCATAAAATGCACATCTGCAGGGTAAATGCTATTAAGTGTCGGTGAATTATGGTCCCAGAGTTCGGATCACTTGAGCCTTAATGCTACAAGCACCTTAATGTTTTTTTGAATGAAGTTGCTGCTAATTGCTTCCATATGATGTCTTTCCCCCCCTTTTTTCCCTTATATCCCTAAGGTTTTTGTTCTACCATGTACAATGCTACAAAAAACAAGCATGCAGGGAAATTACACTTTATTTAAGGTGGATTCATGCTCATTTGTGGGTCTTTAGGCTTTTTTGGTGCCTTTTGGTGCAGTTCTACTCAGTGCAGGACTCCAAGATGGGGTTTTCCCCCTCAAGTTAATGCCATGCTCCCCATCTGCATCTGCAGATCTTGGTTTGATGATCTTTTGTTCTCCATCTGCATCTGCAACCTTATCTGAATTGTTTCTTCCTCCAAGCATATTGCATGTAGCTGAGGCTACTGGAAGCAAAACTTCCCCTGTGAGCAAATGGGAGTAATAAAAATGGCTTTTGGGGAGCAAAGCTCATAGATCTGAGATAGGAAAGGAAGATGCAGATCCCTGGAGAACTTGCAGCAGTTTCTGTTCCACAGAGGTGTCTCCAAACCTGCAATGACAGCTGTATGGGTGATGGCAGGAGCAGGGTGCTGAGCACTGGTATTTCCTCTCTCAGCACACAATCGGAGCAAAATCCCTGGGAAATCATACCCAGCACTGCACCTTGGCAGCCCTAAAACCATTTGAGCATCAAGCCATGTCCCACCAAAGAGATACTTTGGCATTCAGGGTGTCATCTGTCCAGCAAGAAGAACCTTGATTCCACTTTTCTGCCTTTTCAAACAGCAGAAAATGAATGAAACCTACCAAAAAAAACCCCTTTCTGAATGGCTTTTTCATTCCTGGGGGAGCAGGAGAGAGGATTGGTGCTGGTCCTTACGGCTTTCCCCTGCAAAGGCGGAGGGAAGTGCTGCACTGGAGGTTGCTCTTGGGAAATCCATGCACTACGCACTTAAAGCCAGTTGTAACATGGGGATATTGGCTTGAAAAGAGAAGGAAAAAGGGCTTTTTTAGGGAAAACATGCCTTGTTAAGGTCCGACTTCAAACGCCCTGCACAGCTCCGGTGGGAAGGCAGGAGGGCAACGGGATGCAAAGCAGAGCTTTGACATAAAGCAGAAGGTGCTGGGTGATGGGAGCTCTTGATTTACAGCCTGTATTTTTTACAGCCAGGTCTCGGGGGTTTACAGTAAAGCCCCAAAGCAGCCAAATTAATTAGTATAACGAAAAGCCCACAGCCTGCTGGAGGCTGTTGCTATACATCAGCCCTTTAATTAAAGCCTAAATCCCTTATTCTGGTCATGCATAGGTGCACCTCCGCTGTCTATAATATAATTAACCTCTATAGCAGTGCAAGGGAGAGCAAAATCTGGCCCAAAGGATGTGGATAAGCAGATTTTTAGCTGTTGCTGGAGTTCAGTTCAGGTCAGGCTGTGGTGGGGCCTGTGCTGGGTCTAATATTTACCAGCAGAGCTAGAAGAGGTAAAGGCATTTGGCTTCTGGGCACAGAGGAGATACACAGGGATGCTGGGATCGCCAAGCATCTGCAGAGCCATGAGGACTGCAAAAGGGGGAGATCCATCCCAAACCAGACAAAATCTGGATGACAATCATCTGAGGGCTGCAGCAGTGTCAAAGCACCTACCCTTGGGTGTGAGGGTAATGGTGCATCCCAGGGAAATGCTGAGGAATGGGAACTGCAAAAGGCATTTGTGAACCGAAGCCAGGGAACTTCTGGCAGCTTAATACAAAACAAACGCCTTCATTCATGAAATGTGTGCTTCTGCCAGGAATAGTTTTGCATCCACCTGTGCTTGTGTCACTTGGAATTGCAGTTCTCTCCCAAAGAGTGGCTCTGAATGAATCTATATACATGTATATGTGCCTGAGAGTATATATGCATGTGACTATATTTGTATATGCTTGTGTCTTAACAGCTATGCAACATATTCAAATTTTAAGGGAGGACAAAAGTTCATGAAGAGTTCAGTCTTTCCTATATAAGGAACTTAAATTGAATGAAGGGAAAGAATTAATCGAAAGCATAATTGCTCTTCCCAATGAACTCCCCACACTGACATTCCCTGTCTGAGCCAGGAGTGCCAGACTCACACCGGGGACCAGTTGCATCCCTAAGCTCCTCACCTCTCCTTTGGTGGAGGCTGACAAGAGCTGCTTTTACCTTAGACCAGGCTTATTTGTTGGACTAAATATGGCCACATAGGAAGTTGCATGGTGTGAATTTGTCTGACTTCAGTAACTAGCCTGAAGGAAGTTTACCCAACTAGTAAACCTTTACAGAGAGGGAATTCATTAAACAGCTCTGCTTTGCCAATCATAGGGCTGATTTTGCAAGTCAAAGAGGATCTTATCCTTTTGCATTTTCTTTAGTGGGTTTTCCAGGAAAAAAAAGGCATCCATGTCATTCCCAGGCTCCAGCAGCTGAATGAAACAGTGGGAGTGAGGCTTGGGATTGAGGTTCCTCATCTGAAGGGTTGCACTGCCATCTCCAGGTCTTGCCTGCACAGCCATAGCCCAAGAGACATATCCCGAAGCTCAGACATTATCCCTGGTTAATTCTGCAGTGGATTTGTAAAGAAAAGTATTCATATGTCTCTCATTGAAGAAATTTTAACTAAAAACTCACTTGTCTTCTTTTCCCTGTAGGAATTTATCACTGGGAAAAAAAACAGCCTGGGCATTCTGCTTGCAGCGACAGTGGGATGCAGTGATGTTTTCTGGGTCCCCTAAATCTTGGGAAAACTTAGCTATTTCCATGAAAATTCCAATTTTTAATGATTTTCCTTTTTTTTTTCTAGGTGCAGAACACCGTGGTGTGACTGTGTGCTCCTAGAGGTTCTCTTCCAGACCGCTGGAAGAAGGTCTGGATGGGGCCTGAAAACATCGGTCCGTCCGTGCATCGTGCAGGGATGCAGCATCCCAGCGTCCCCATGAGATGGCACTGGAGCTGCAGCGTTGGTGCCAGCCCAGGCAGGTTTTCCAGCTTGGATTTGGTGAGTAGAATTGTGTCTTTTTTTTTTTTGGAAAAAGAAATTTAAAATTATTCCATTTTAGGGGCTAGGTCCCCAAAATTTCTTACATTTGCTTAGCTGACATAGGGCTGGGATTTCTTTTCTTCCTGGGGACTTATGTGAGGCTTGGAGCAGGTCATAAAGAGGGAAGATGCTGGAAATCAAACAGATTGAGACACGGGGCATGCAGCAAGTCAAAGCAACCTGGGGACCTCTTTGCAAGCTGCTTGCCTCTAGCCCTGCTTTTATACCCTACCAGTGGCTGAGAAGCTGGTGCAGGAGGTGCCAGGCTGAGCTTTAGAGCTCAAATTCTCTGAAATAGGGGGCTGAACACACAGGGAAGGTGCTGGTGGGCAGGCTTTTGGCTGTGTGTAAGCGCAGACTAGTGTATATGCTAGTGCATCTGTTAGTGCACAAGCAGTGATTTGTACAGAGCAACCCAACAGGTCTCCTGCTTTATATTCTCTCTCCTTTTCAGTGCCTCTCTCATCCAGGCAGGTGTCTAAGCATTTATGCCTGCTTGGTTACACTCACAAAACTCCTGCAGGACTTTGACTGCTGTGGAGGCATGTTGGGATGCTCCAAAATGATGCATAACCCTGCTGGGACCTCCAAAATCTCCCGAACCTTTCAGCTTGGCCAGGGCAGGATCTAAAAGGGTGTCATGACTATGTAACCTCAGATAACCTTACACTTGACCAGTAATGGGATTAGAAAGACATTTTCCCACTGGGCTTAAACAAAACACCCAAGACTGGCACCAAAGGATGTATTAATATCAAAGCCACTGGAAAATACCAGCAGGGAAAACCTGGCAACCAAAAACCCACATCAGGAAATCACCTTCAGGGACAAATGATACCAGCTGCTGCCTGCACAGAGCTTTGCTAGCCATTCAGTAGCTCCAAGGTTTACCTCATGCTGCCATTTACCTGTGGGAAAACTCATGTAATTCTGCCCAGGCAACTCCTCTGTCCCCTTTATGCCTCTCAGTGCAAAGCAGGTGAAATAAAGACATCAAACGAAAGCAATATGCAGGGATTTTTTTCTCCATATCCTCTTTTCATCCCTGTGTTTGACTCCTGGAATTTTTCTGAGTGGGCTGTACAGACTGGGGCACATCTGGAGCATAAATACACCTCAGTTTTCATTGCCTCATAACGTAGCTACATATATAGGTTAGATATAAGGAAGAAGTTCTTTACTGTGAGGGTGCTGAGGCGCTGCCACAGGCTGCCCAAAGAAGTGGTAAATGCTCCATCCCTGGCAGCGTTCAAGGCCAGGCTACACAGAGCCTTGGGTGATCTGGTCTAGTGCCTGGCCATGGCAGGGGGATGGAAATGATCTCAAGGCCCTTTCCAACCCAAATCATTCTATGATTCTATGATATACATATCTCTACATCCAGGATGCTCTGCCAATGGAAAACCAGGAATCTATATCTTGCAGAAAATAACTTTTATTATTATTATCATTATCAAGCCCAGGGAAGACAATTAAAACTTCCCCTGAAAAAACCACCCCAGCCACCAAACCCTGCAAGAAATCAGTGCCTGCATTTAATCTGCAGTCTTCAAAAGTTTCTTGGAAAGCTTAATTAAATGGTAATTCATCTGTGCATTGGCTCTGCCTTGTAAAGCCTGATAATGCCAGAGTCTTAATTAAAAAAAACTAATGCAGCTTTTAGTTTTTATTCTGCTAGTTCAAGGGGAAAAATCACCAGCCAGCACTGTCAATAGAGCTGAAGGATGCCTCAGCACTGCATTGATTTTGTTCTGCTTAAATTCCCAGTGTCAGTTCAGGTAATCATATTAAAAGTTATTCTACATTTGTTTATTTATATGCTCCTATGGGCAAGATGAAAGAGCACCAGAGTGGTTTTAGCACCCCTAAATATTTGTGATCCCCAGAGCTGAGCATTTCTCATGGTGAAGGGCATTTTTCCCCTGCACCTCTCCATCATTTTTGTGCCTCCATTTGAAGTTTCCCCACTAATCTTTAAAAACCTTCTTTCCCTTCAAATCAGTGGGTTCTTTTGATGGAGAATTGGAGAGTTAAGTTCATCTGACCCATTTTAGATGTTCTTTTATTGGGTTGAAAGGGGCTTTTTCGGCTACCCTCACATCAGAATCATTTGCCGTCACTTCTGTCATCCCCAAATTCACCAGCACTGATGACACCCAGACATCACCCCAGGACTTCCCACCTCTCCAGAACCTCCAGCTTATGCCTTTCTCTAACCCATTTTGGGGGAATTTTGATTTGTTTTATTCAGCAGGAAACCAGGAGTAAAAAAAAACCCTAAAGTCAAGAAGCTCCTTTGAGAGTATCTCCCTAGAAGTCACCTGGAGGAAACATCCTTGTGGCAATAGTTTTGCTGCCAGACAATGGCAGAAAAGGGCTGATTTTGCTAAAGATCTTACTCCTACTCCAGCCCCTGAGGAAGTTATGGAGAGTCTGAAGTGGATTTACCAGCTTTGGTGGGTTTAGGTAACATTGCGCTAACAACATCGGAGCTTTGGTGCCTTTAATCACTTAAATGGAAGAAAAAGGTTGGCAGGGAGAAAGTAAACCAGCTCCTGAAGATATTTTCTTGTCTGTAGCTATCCATTGGGATACTGCCTTGCTGTTGGGAAATGGCATTTTGGGGGGAAAGCCTCATCCAGAGGTTTTTCTTCCACCCTTTTGCCACACTGTGATAGGGAATAGGGAAATGTTTCTCTGACTTTGCTGCTGGATTTGGTCTCCTTGCAGCTACAGTGATATAAGGACCTCTTTAATGCTAATTAATGCAATGACACAATGAATTAATACTGTATTAGGCAAAGCTGTTAATTATACCCAAAGAAAACAAAAGAATAAAGGGAATCAAACCAGGGAGAAGTGACAACCAGTACTTGGCTTCCCTCTCAGCATCCCTCCCAAACAGCCTGTTCTGACTCAGTCAAGGGGAAAACCAACCTCAGGAGCATCTTCCTGAGAGCCCTCAGGGGTGCAGGTTTAATTTGGAAGGAGAAAGAGGTCTTCCCTTGCCCTTCAAAGGAGCTCGAGGTGCTTGGTCAAGGATGAACAGCATCCTCATTTTCCTGTTAGGCAGAACAGAGGCAGTGGGGCTTTCCCGGGGAGATGGGTGGGATTCAGCCTCAGATCAGCAAACCCATCATGGGGAAATGCAGCCACAAAGCCAAAGCCAAATAAATCAGTACGAATGGGACAGTTTTATGCTGTTGGTGGAGATGCTGTGGTCTGCCAGGGCAGCTGGGTTCAGCCAGCAGCGGCTTAACCCCTCCATGCCATGTAAAAACCTGGTAAAATAGGAGGGATGCAATGGGCTTGTAGGAGGTCAGCTCAATTTATAAGCTTGTCCGGCTGCTTTTCCTTCCTGTCTCATTCTTCCAGCATCTATCACTGGAGATTATAGCCCTTTAATAGTGTCCTTCCCCTCTCCATTTAGTGCAGGAGCTAGGATGAGCCTTGGTGTCTATTTTCCCCTTTCAATGCCATTAAGTACATGCCTCACCGTCTTTTCTCACGCAAAGGGACACGGTGCTTTGGAGAAACCATCTCAATGGCTTATTTCTCTTAACTCATCTCTGCTCCCCCTCTGTCTGCCTCTCGCCCTGTGAGGTCAGCTGGTAAATGAAATCCTGCTGCAGCAGCCGTTCCACTTTCACAGAGGAAATTTGGGGGGTTTTAGGTTTCTTCAAGCCTAAGTTGGCGGCTGCTGAGGTCAAGAGGATTTGGGTGTACAGCAGAAATGGGTTCTGGTCTCTCAGTTCAGCTAAGCAACTTTGGTGAGTCTTAGAGGAGGTAAAATGAAATGGGCACAAGCTCACGGACTGGGTATTATATAGGGGTTAACAAGGGGATGAAGGCAAGGGGGAAAGTAATAGGCCTAATTCTGGCTGGGTGTGCATAAAGGCAGAAATAATATTCCTTTTGATAAAAATGCACAATGCAGTTATATATAATACATCAGCAAGGAGCTGGACAGGACAACCAGATGCCCACACTGCCTGTTTGTACCTCCTTTTCCTCCTGCATCTTTTTGGTACCCCCTGAAAAATGAACACCCTGGAAAGGGTTAAAGAGCACACTTGCCAAATAGGAATTAAACTGTGCTAATATCGGCTAAGTGACTGCTCAGGGTAATAGCAGAAGAGACAAATTATGTGGCATGTATTTATAAATAATAAAGTATAATTTATTAATAATCTGGAATTGAACAAAGAGTCTATGAAGCTTAATTAATTATTACTTGTAAAGTGCTTTTGAGATTATTGGATAAAAGCTGCTACAGAAGTGAAAGGTATTGCAAGAAAAACACAGCAGTTGAAGTGTTATCCCGGGATGGGGAGGGGATACCAAAGTGCCCCAGGGACACCACATCCCCCTGCACCTATAGCTCCTGTAATTGAAGCTTGCAACCAGTTTGGACTACTTTGAAAATGTTTTTTTGAGTTTTATTTAAGCCCATGGACCTTAAGCACACTCTAGTAGCTGGGTGTTGTTACTGATGGCTGGTTTGAAAGAGTCTTTGGTTGTGGGGAAACTGAGTCACAGAGCAAAAAGCTTTAAAGTTACCCCAAAGTGAATATGTGGATCTCCTCTAGTGGGTGGGGGAAAGCAAAAGTCAGGAGATCCACCAGATTAGGGGCTGAAATTGGTTTCCTCTGCAAGCAGGGGTCTGCTCCTGCCTGAAAATCAATGCACTGCTTTCGCAGCAGTGCTGCTTCTCCATTATTCTTACCTCTGGCCCCAGCATTGCCAAATACCTTACAAAGAGAGGAGAGGGAGCTTTCCGCTTCATCTACCCCACCCAAATCCCCATCAGCATCTTCCAGGAGGTGATTTGTCCCCTCCCAAATAGCATCACCCACCTCCAGGATGACTGTCCATCTGTGCCTGCTGATTCTGCCAACTGGGTTTGGGCTCACTCACCATCCTCCCTCCTGCTCTAAATGATCCTTGTTACACATCCTGTGTTTCTATTTTTATTGAAAACTTGAATTGCCAATTTGCCCTCTTGCCAGCAAGGAATGCAGCAGCAGCCACCGTAAGTGTCCTCCAGAGTCATAAAAGGAGGCATTACTGAGTGATGTACAAGCAACAACTATTATCTAGGTTACATCTTTTAAAGTATATATAGCTTAAAAAAGAAGGCTTGGTGGAGCTGGGGGGGAGGAGAAAGATCTCTGCTTGCTAGGTGAAGCTTTGATTTATACCAGGGAAGATTTCTGTAAGCTCCTTGCTGCTCTGAGCAAGGGGGAAGAGAGTTGATGCTCTGAAACCTCCTGAAACTTCAGGTTCTTTGTCTGCATAAGTTCCTAGTTCATGGTCATTGACCAAAACAAGGTTTTTTACACCACAAATAGCCAGCTGGAGATCGGCAGGCGAGGAAGGGTTGGATGTTGATCGCTGTCTCTAATTCACGCCTTTTTTTTGTGCTTTAACTGTTTGATGGAGAAAGAGCTGTTGATGGGATCTGTCTCCTCACTAACCTTGGTTTCTAGAGGAAAATAAGCTTGTGCTTTCTAATCATCATGGATTTAAAAAACAAACAGATCTGTCTAAGTTAATGAAGGCCGCACAATCAGCCTGATGGCATAAATCATGTTATTGCATAGAAGACGTTGACAAATGACACCCAAAAGTGTCCAAGGCAGGAAAACAAACACCATGACCCCTCCCAATATTTCTGGGAGGAATGCAAATGCATCAAATCTCCATCTCGGACCATTAGAGTAACTCCAGATTCAAAAGGGAAAAAGCAAGTGATTTGGAAAAGGGGTGTTTGCAACAGATTCAATGACAGCATCAGTTTAAATGTGAAATATCCAGGTTGTAATTCATCTGCTGTTAAAGGATGCTGTTTAAACTCATGGATCATGCTTTTATTTCCCCATCTCCCTAATGTACATCAATGGCTCTGTGACTTCTTCAGCTTGAACCATCCTGAAATAAGACCTTTCTGTAGCACTGAGAAACACCATGGTCTTTGGCTCCTTTATTTTTTTTTTCCCCTTTTAAATGCTTTTTAAAGTGCCACTGTGTTCTTTTGGAGTCATATTAACCATGCAATAAATTTGCATAATGTGGATCCATAATGTTTAATCAAAGCCTCTCTGGAAAGCTGTTATTGTCCATGAGCTCTCATAAATTCTCACTATCACCTCCATGTTAAATACTAAAGCTGTCCGGGGTATATTGTGCACTAATCGCTTGCAACATTGAGTTTGAAAGAAATTATCCTTTTTCTTTACCTTCTCTTTCTGTGTGAGCAACTTAAACCTCCAAAAGGCCTGTGTGGAGGAATTTTTAGCAAGAAACACTGCAGGAGGGGAGCAGATCCCCCCCAGTTTCTTTACCAGCATCCAGAGGTTGGGTTATCCATCCCCATCACGGCGAGGAGGGAGAGGACAAACGCCCCTGTGTATGCATGGCAGAAAGAGATGGAGAGCTGAGTGTCAAAATCATTTGCACTTGGAAAATTCTAAGACTCAATTAAGTCCTGGATTTCTTTTTTTTTTTTAAGCTTTTAATTTCCTTTAAATGAGTTAGGCAATAAGGCATGACGGGGGGAGGCTGCAGAGCTGCAGTCGTACCCACGGGTTGAACCTCAAGAGATGAACTGAATCCTCCCCAAAGCAACCTGGCCATGAAAGCCCCTCCCTGGGGCTGCAGGATGAAGTCCCTTAGGGCAAACAGAGTGAGTGGTGGGGAGAATTGCCCCACTGAACCTGTCTGCATGATGTCCTCCTGCACTTGAACCAGATGACTGCTGTAGGTCCTTTCCAGCTTAAATACTCTAGTCTATTGTCAACAGCATTTTTAGCCATCATGTTACCCTGGAGGTGTCCACCAGCTCCATGCTGCTGTCTCCTTTCAGACCCATCTGCTTTGGTGAACATCCTCAAGCTGGAATAAAACCAGGTGGGTCCCTTGGCTACTGCCACAGGGGGAAAGGGCTTGATGTGGTGGAAGAAAGCAGGTTAAATTGGGATATAGTTCTTGGGTGCCTCCAAAACTGAAATAGAGGTGAAATGGAAATTAAAGTCAAAGGATGCTGGAGAAGATTCTTTTTTTCCTGCTTTTCAATGATTTGAAAAGTTAGGCCTGAAACACAAGAAAAAAGAGAACAAGAAAGCCAAACCCATATAGTTTCCTAATTTCTGTGGGTTACCCAATAACGAGAGAATCTGGACCAGTCCTTCTGAATGTATTCATAATACAAAAAGGGCTACAAATAATAGCAACTTATGGGAGGTGACATCTACAAGCCTCTTAGGAGGCTAATTCTATAACAACATTAATTCAACGTAATGCGTTCATGAATAGAGATTGGGCTAATCAGGTTTTGAAAGTTAGGCAGCTTATTCTTGCCGATCTTAATTTAACTAAGTGCCTACTCTTGAAAGGCATCACCGTTCCAGCTTATTTCAGCACTTCCCTTAGAAAAAAATCCCTTCTTTTGGTGCTTTCTTCCCTCTTGCTGCTGCGGTTTGCTCTGCTTTCAACTTGTCTGAAAAGCAAAGCAACTGACCCACAGTGGAAACATGTACCTTTTCTGCATAAGGAAACATACACCCTTCCTATATAAGACCTCGTTTCACCCTGATCAAAAGGGTTTGTTTTGCTTGGCTGCTTCCCTTTCATTTGCTATTTAATTATTTGTGCTTAAATTACCTTTGGATAGATGGAGGTCAAACCCTGCCTTTGGAAGCCAGAAGTGTAACACTCTCAGATGCTTACCCTTATAAATTCTTTGCCACCCACCAGTCAGGTTGGTGAATAACTCCAGCCAACAAGAGCATCCACGTGGCTGCAAGATCCTGCTCAGCCCACCTGGAGAGCTGCTGTTCAAAGATGCTTTCCTCCACCAAGGGAAAGAGCCACCTCTTCTCATCTTCCAGTTTTCTTCCTTTTGCCTTGAAACTGGGCTAACACTTAAAATTGTTCTATATTTCCCTGCAATTATGTTCAAGCAGTTGGCTTTAATCCGCCATTAATACGCATTTTTATTCCAAAGCCATCTAGCATCCCCGGGTGAATCCAACCCATGCGTGAAGACAGGGATGGGACAACCCCCTAAAGCAGATTGCAGTGCTGTTTGTGGTGTCGGCAGCAGCTGGAGGTATTTCAAGGTGTAAGCACAAGCATATTTTAGCACCTTGTTTCCAGGCAACTGATGACGCCTCCTTAATTACAAAAGAGGGGAAATAACTCTGACTTCGGAGCCAGGAGGGGAAGAAGATGAACAAGCAGTGATAAGGTCCTACCTCAAACATAGATAACTTAAAAGATTAGCCAGGCAGACAGGCCTGGTGCTCACTGCTGAATTGAAGTCAAATAGATGGCTTAATGCTGGCATCGAATTAAAAAAAGTGTTATTTAAGGATTTAAATCTTGAAAGACCTCATTTCCCAGCTGGTCTCCTAATGGAATTCATGTTAGTTTGGGGACCAGATCCTGCAAGCAGCAAAATGCATCCATCACAAGAGCATTAATATAAAGCTGCTGTAATGCATCAAGAGCCTCTGTATAATGTGCTTGCGATGGTATAATCAAGAGCAGGGCCAATTTCTTTTTATATACAGAAGCTTTTTAAAAGACAGAAAGTAAGGGTCTTTCCTACCACCCTCTTGATCTTTGGTGCCTTTATTATTGTCTGTCTCCTGCAAAAATTGCTGCTCCAGACCACCATTAACAACCCCAGGACCTGTGTCCATCTCTCTGGAAGATGCTGTATTTCCTTCTTTTCTCTAAAAAAATCTCTTTTAGTAGGTTGCTGATGCCTCTTATCCTTAAGACTTTGGTTCTGTATACCCATTCTCCAGGTGAGAATCCAAAACCCAAGAGGTTTTCCAAGAGGAAATCTTGTGCATCTTGATCTTGAGATAGAAAAATGACCTTTTATTTCTAAAATGGCTTTAAAAACTACAGTTCCTGGAAGCCTGATTTGCAAACTCATCCCAAATTCACCATCTGACCATCCCCTCTGCCTCTGGCCTGCATCTGATTACAAGGCAATGATTCAATTTGATAATATCTAATTTTCATTGCAATCTCAATAAGGAAAACTGCCAGTCAGCTGAGCAATTCCAAGCATGTTAGTGCATTTAGGCCCCTCCAAGCAAGAGCATCCTTAATACTTGGTGATGGAAAAGCAAATTAGAGCAAAGCTCACAGCCAGCACCGGGTGGGGGGACCTTAGACAGGGACAGCCAAGTGTTGGTGAGGTGAAATGTAGAAATACTTAAGCAAACCTAACTCAAAACTACCCGGACCTGAAGGTAAATCTCAACCTGCACTTCTGAGCTGCCACCCAGGTGTTTTAACGGGCCAGTTTTCTAATCTCAAGCCAAGAGGTTAGAGCTGAGTTTCATGTTCTGCATTCTCCTTAACTCACTTTGGCATCTTCTAAATCTGAGCTGGGTGAGAGGTTTGCTGGGCACAGTTTTGGGAGGCATCCCCTTTTTTTATTGACAGAATTCCCTTTCAGTGAGAGGGATGGAGCTCCACAAGCTTAGCCTTAAGTAAGGTTTCCTCCATACCTTATCCAGCATCCTAGAGTGATTTAAAGGATTTAAAGATACCTCAGTTATGACAGATGAATGGACTTGGATAGAAAGACCCTCTTCATCTCAAGCATGAGAAATTGGATATTCCTCGATGTGAAACACTTTCTGAGCTTGATGGATCTAGTTGGATCTGGTGGAGCAAATCCCAGGAGCCTAAAGGTTTAAATGCCTTAAAAGTTTAAATATTAAAAAGCACAGATTTATTACACAGAGTGACCTTTAAAACTTGTCTCATTAAACTACATCTTCTGGCCCTTCTGGGCCTTGGTGCCTCTGAAGATGAGACTGGGAAGTTCAAAGCAATGAGCAAAAATGGTTAAGAATGTCACCATTTTATAGAGTTTCCTGCAAAACTGGAACTTGAAAAAGGGGAAAAAAAACAACCCTGTCTTAATATCCCCACAGGCTTCCCTATGGAATAATATTTGATGCCTCTGTTATTGGTTTTCATTTGAGGAACACCCCCAACAAGGAAGAAATGTTCCTGCCCTTGATGCACCAGCGTGTGACACAAATTGCACCATGTCATGCAAAAAATAGACCTGATTTTATACTGTCCATGTCCCTGAAGAAATCCCAGAGATATTTGGGAACACCAAGGAATGAGCTTTCCTCTAAGGCCTGTCTAAATCATTGCCTGTCCTTGTGTTAATCAGAACAACATAAACCCACCATAATAAAATGCTTAAATCAAAAGACAGGATCGAATTAGGCACAGGATGAGAGATGGTGTTGCATCAGCCATGTGGAGAGATGGAGAGAATGTGATTGATCCTGTCCCTTCCCATCCCTTCTCTTCCCAAATTCAGCTGAATTATGCATGATGTCTACTTGGATTAGCCCCAGCTCGAGGACCCTCAGTGAGATTTGAGGGAGGAGAGCAGACGCAGTGATGCAGGATGGCAGGAGAGAGCCATGAGTAGAGCCTTGGGACACCAAAATCTCCCTAAGAGCTTTCAGAGGGAGTTTTGCAGCACATTTTGCTTTCCCCAGTGAGTTCCCAACCCCTTCAGCTTTTAAAAGGGCTTTTAAAATGCAGAGTATTTATCCAAGCTCCCAGCTGGATCGTGCTCCAAGCACACCAGGGAGGGTTAAGAAATACAACAGCCGATGCTGGCTCTGCTTCGCACCAGCATGGGCTGCCCCAACTTCTTCTTTTCTCAGCTATTTATGGGATTTCTTTCTCTAGAACCAAGGGTTCTGTCCTGACTGTAGGGATGGAAGCCAGTGCTTGGTCTGGTGATGTGCCAAGTTGGCTGAAGCGCTTGAAAAGGAGAATTTTGCATCTTTAAGAGGAGTTTGGCACGAATTTACAGCAGTGGGGCCATTTGGGCATTTTGCCAGTGGAAAATGGCTTCAATGGCTTCGAATTCCTTATTCTGCTCTGATAACACACACACAAAAAAGGGAATTTTAGCAACCTTCAGATGTTCCATTAACTGCGGGATTGAGTTGTGCCGTTTGATATTAATATACATTTTTAACACCCGGTGTCATGTAGCTGCCTGTTTCTAAATTGAAGCTTTTTGGAGTTTCACAAATCTCCAATTTCACTCTTTCTCATCCCGATTTGGAGTGAGAACATGGTTTGAGAGGCTGGAAATTTCAGTGCTACAGACGGTCGTGTTTACAGTTCGTTATAAATAAGAGTTTGCAATGCAGATTGAACAGGGCTTGGAAGGGGGAGGTTGTTTACTTGCTCTTCAGCTCAGTCCCAGGTATGGCTGTCACTCTGAATAATTAATTTACAATTAAAAGAATAATTTGCCCCAAGTTTGCTGAGTGCATCTTCAGTTTTATTTTCTCACCTGCACAAAAAAAAAAAATAATATAATAATCAAGAGTGTAATAAAATAATGTGATAACTTCCCCAAATGCAATTTGCTGCTCTTCCCTGTAAAATCAATCTAATTATAGACACACATATTAAATGAATGTCACAATCACTGCGGAGGCACCTGAGCCTCAATAGTTTAGAGCAGGCACAGCAAGGAGGGATCTCTTCCATAAGCAGGGGCTGGTCACAGCCTGCTTTCATGACATGTAATTGCATGTCCCTTGAGTGTTGGATAAATGGAGTTTAAGCCCTTATATTCAGGGTATATCAAGAAGAATACCAAGCACTGCACAGGTTTCACAGAATCATACAATGGTCTGGGTTGGAAGGCACCTTAAAGCCCACCTACTTCTCCTCCCCACCCTGACATAGGCACCTTCCACTAGACCAGGGTGCTTCTGGCTTTCGGTGAAATTGAAGCAGGCTCCTTTGCTCAATCTGATTTTTTGGGGTTATTTCCTCAAGGGCAGGATGCGCGGTTCAGGAGGATGTGGAGGGAGATGTGTAACCTGGTGTTGATTTTCAGGAGTTATCCATCCAACCACTCACACTAAATGTTTTCAGCAGGTTTATCCAGAGGGAGCAGTGGAGTGTCTCAAGACACCTGTGGGAAATTATTTAGGGTTTCAGCCAGCTCCCTGGTGAAGCATGAAGATGACAGCAGGTTGGCTAAATGCCAGACCAACATTTTGGGGGCAATTCTTGCTATTTTTCATCACTCCACACTGATTTGTCAAAACCTATGCAGAAGGCTCTGACCAAAAAGGGGGGGGGGGGGGGAAGGGGGGAGTTGAAACAAACCTGGGTATAAAAGTCTGGCCCCTCACCAGCTTGTGCATCTGATATTTTTAAAGCCATTTTATCTTCGTTCTGGTCATAGTGAGGACAATTCCTGCAGAGCATCTCATCCCAGTGTAGGCAGAGCTTGTTGGGTTTACACTCTTCAATTAATCAGGCATCTTTTGTGGCTTTCACATGAAGAAATTGCCTCTTTATTTGTGGGAAGAATTATACAAGGGATGCCCAGACCTAGATTTTATTGGAGCACCCTTTCAGACTTTACTAAGCAAATGAATTGCAGGAGCAGAGATACAGGAGAGGGAAGTTAATTGGGTAGCATGGCTGCCTGCAAGGACACAAGAGCCGACGTGTACCTGCTCTGAAGAAGACCTTGACACCTGCAAAATAGGGTGATTTATGAACCCTATGAAACTATCACTGCATGTAATAAACCCCATACAACCCCAGCTTGAACTTTATTTTGCTGTATTCTGGCATTCGGAGCAATGTTGAGCATCTAATTCTCTGGGTAAGAATTTGCAGGAGCTGGTCCTTCAAGTTTCCTCCTTTTCTAGATAAAGATAAGTCAAGTCAGGACTCATTTTTCCAGGCTGAATTGCTCCTTAAAATGCCAGTCTGTGGAGGTTGTGTACCAAGGGTTAAGATCTAAATGGCATCCATCACCTTTATAGTGCCTTAACACCTAACCTGATGAGGCATTTCTCAGCAGATGAGAGCAGACAGCCACGATGTTCTCTGGTCATGATGGAGAGCTGAAGCAAGCCTGGCACAAACAGATCAGGCACATACCAAATAAACATCGCCTGTGGGTTCTGCACTCATCCCTGTTTCCTTCCATACCCATCTCATCTCTCAGCTAAAATCTCAGTGTGCCTCTCTGTGGTACCCTTGGCCATGTCTGGACTTGGGTAACACTTCTTCCCTCTTTCTTTCCCCGTGACAGCATGTGATGGAGACGGTGCTTACATTTGTAGCTATGGAAACCATTGATTGCTGTTAATGAAGCCTCCCGATCCTCCTGGACTGGTTTAGTCACATGCAGAGAATAAGTGTCGGATGCAGTGGGATATTTTCCAGCAGGATCTCATCATTCCCATACAGGCGCTGGGTTTTACAGTGAGGACTCTTGTGCAGACACAGCCTTTCCCGGCCATCTGCATCCCCCAGCACTAATGCAGAGGGCCCTCCAGTAACCATCCAGTTAGCAAGGTGTTTGCTGGGATGACAGAAATAAGGATGATTTCCACCAAAGTTTGTTTCTGCAAGGATTGGAGCAAATTCTGGCTGGTTTGGGGACTCAGCCTGAAAAATTGATGTACTTCAATAAATACCCACTTAGGGATTATATAATCCACATTTTGCCTGGATGGGAATGGTGGATATCTCCAGCTCAGCTCCCCCAGCTGATATTTCTACCTATCTGGTCCTACACAAAAGCTCGTTCCATGCCTTAGCTCCTTCCTGTCATCTCTTCCCAGCCTAACCTCCACCCGCCACTCCAGTCTGCAGCTGCTTGTTTGATTTTTTAATTATTCTTCATTATATTTAAGGCAATTTTGGGGGGGGAAAAAAAAGGAAAAAAAGAAGAAAAAAGTTTACGGCAATTTATGCTGCTTTGTAATTAGAGCCAGCGATTAGAAAATCTTTTGCTTCATGATGGAGTTTTCCTTTAAAAAGAAAAAAAAAAGAGAGAAAAAAAATCAGTAAAAGGGAATAGAAAAAGGCCGCCAAAAGAGCTCAAAGACTAGAATTAAACAGATTATATCTCATTACTTCCAAATGGAAAGGAAAGTTACAGCTTATTAGAGCAGTTGCATCTGCAGCTGGGCAGGAAGGGAAGCAAACTCCCTCTGCAGTAGCAGGCTTGGGTTGTGATAGTGGGTTGCAATTGGCTTTGAGGGGCTGATGTTTTTCCAAGTCTTCTGCTCTTGGTAGGAAATAGATGACTTTTTGGATCGGTTTCTGTTTCTTTTGTTCTGCAAGGCTGACTTTGCAGATAAATGCCACCTTGCTTTCAGCCCATTTAAAGGCCAAAGCTAATTAAATAACACATCCTCCAGCCTGTGCATCTCCCCTTCCCGGTGTCACTTCTAGATGCTATTCATGTGCAGTGCTCAGGGTGAGGGATCCCCAAAAAAGAAAGGCAGAAAGGATGCATTTGGGCATCTTAAAATGAGTTGTTTAACTGCCCTAAGGTGTGTTTTGGTCCCAGCTGCAAAACCAGAGAAATTCAGGTTAAAAACATTCAGGTAAAGTGTCTCTTTAGGCACACAGCATGCATTGGTGTGGATTACGGGGCTGTTTGGCATCCTGCCCTCTTGTCATCCCTCCCCTGCAATCAGGAGTCCATCTCGACCATTTTCAGCTGCTCATCCTAATGCCAGGGGAGGGCTCCAGCATTGCCAAGCTGTTTATTTCTCCCTGTGACAAGTTGTGAATGTGTGAAAAACGGGTTGTGCAGAAAAGGGAGGGTTTTGGTTGCACCCTCTTGTGGCTGCTCGAGCACCGGTTCAACACATAAAGCCTTGAGGGGTTTATACTTCCTAACTGAGTATCTCAGGGAAGGTTTCTCATTATATGGAAAGATTCTCAGGGGACTTATCCTGGTGGAAAATGGGGTTTGGTTGAGGGAAGGAGCAGCAGAGCTGTTTCCTTGAAGGGGCACCTCTGCAGCAGAGACCTAGCATAATCATTACACACTGAGCACTGTGCCTATGAAATCACACATTGTGAGCACAGGGAGTTTCTGATGTCCAGACTTTGGTGAGTTTTCAGCATGAAATAGTCATTTGGGGTGAAATCTGAAATCTTTTATTTGCCAAAAGCATGGGGAGAGGAGCTGAGTGGGCATACATGAAGCTCTCCTCCCCAAACCAAGCTTTGGCATCTGAGCATCCTCTGGGTTTTGCCAGTCCTTGGAGAGTAGATGATGCCATGCACAACTCTTTCCCAGGCAGCTGCTGACCTGAACTGAGCAAGTCAGAGCTGAAGACAAATACAGGCAGACAATAAACCCCATTTAATTGGAGCTCAGAGCCTCTACTTGTGCTGTCTTCTCTTTTTTTTCCCCTTTCCTAAGGAATTTTTTTCATTAGTGAATAACAAAAATTATTTAGGTGCTTGACAGCTCCAGAGTGGTTATGGATTTGCAGCATGCGTTAGCTGGAAAGTTTATCTCAGCCTTAATAGGCATGAAGAGGGATGGATGCATTTTAACTAAACCAGGGGAGCTGATTGCTACCTAAATAACTAATTCATCTTCATAGCAGACACCTGTCAACAGTTAGTAAAGAGGAGTTGCACCCAAGGTCGAGCCAATTAGTTGTAGAGGAGAGCTGCAGAGGAGGGTACTTATAGATGCAAGCAGCTCTGGAGTACATAGGTGCTCGGATGTGGAGTGTGTGGCCTGGCAGTGACCCATGTTGGTGGATCGTACGAGCTCCTGTTTGGGATGCTCCAGGTCAGTCCATGTTTCTGGTGAATCAACTTCATCTATTTTTAGTGTTGGTGAAGAGCGGGTGGAAGCCTGGAAAGGTTTTTGAGAAGGAGAAGAGAGTTACTTGGGGCTGTCTTGGAAGCATTTGAAGGAGATGAGACGCAAAAGCTCTGCTTTCAAAGGTGTGACAGATGGGAGAGGAAATGAAACTGCGTGAGGATTTAAATGGGTCATGGCAAAAAAGCTTTTCAATAGTTTTTAGTGTCATAAGGGATCCATAGAACCTTCTGCCTGCCTGTATAACTCAGCCCATTGAACTCCACCAGAGCGAGGGCAAGACTTTGGCTGCTTTCTCAACTTCTGTATTGGAGAAAAACAACCCTTGTTGGGATTCAAAGGTCTTAAACCCACAGAATTGCTTTTGCAGTTTCATTTTCTCCTTTGCTGGGACATTGCATTGAGACAGGCAAGGAAAGCCACATATGCAGAGCCCAGCTTTGGGCAGGAGGTCAGAACGATCCCCATATCTGTCCAACCATCCCTGTGCCCTCCAAACCCATCTGCTGTCTTCATATATGTTCTCCAAAACAGAATTTGCCCAGCACTAAGCATGAGCTGTCACTGTAACAGCCTCCTGCAGCTTGTGCTGCCTTGTGATTGAAGCTTCCACTAACTTGCATTTCCCTTTTATTTTTCCTTCTTTTCCCCCATTTTTTTGCTTGAAGCTCTGCTCTCCTTAATTTGATTTTTTTAGTTGTTTTCCTTAAGCACCATTGCCACTGCTCTTGTTTAATAAGTAGCTAATCAATTCTGTGGGATTGCTGCAGCCCCACTGCTCCCAGCCATGCTGAAATGGGATGCTCTGATTAATTTCTCCCCTCTCCTGTTTGTTTGCCAGCAATTAACTCTGATAACTCCCCCCCCCCCGGTGACTTGGGGGTGTAGGAATGTGTATTTCCAAGGTGCTGATGTTTTGCCCTGTGGCTAGTGATGGGCTCTGGAGATGATACATTTCCCTGGTTAGGTTGGAAATATGTGGGATGGAAGCAAGCTTGGCAAAGCATGGATGACTCTCTGTAGCTTCTCTTGCCTGCAAGAGTTGTCTATGAACAACATCAAAAACACTCCAACTAAACAAAACCTTATTCCTATTTTTTAAGGGGATTTTTTGGCTAAGCTCTTGGGGTGTCCAAAATGAGGATAAGTGGTCTTCAGTTATTGCCTGCTCTTTGTTCTGTGTATGTTTTCCTTCTGCTTTCTTGCTGGGTTACTCTGCTATTCATAAGACTTTGCTCATCACTTACTGCCCCTACAAAGCCACTTTGTGGAGGTGGGAATATTATTCTGGAATAGGTATGATGGGAGATAATGGTTAAAGGATGGTTTGTATTCACAAAGAAAGCAAAACTGGGCTTGCTGCCTGCAAAAATCACAGCCATATACGATAGATCCCATTGCGCTGTGCTCTTGCAACATGAACAAGCTTCAAATTTGAAGAGTCTAAACCTATTTTCACATAGGAAAAGGTGAAATTGGGTCAATTGAGTGAGTTATGACCTATTATTCAGGATAACTTGGAGAGCTTTGCAATATTTTTGAGGGGGAAATTAGGTTCTGTATAGCACAGGAGTAGTCACTTTTCTACTAAACCCCTGAAAGCCTATCTTCTAAAGATAATAAACCATGATCAGTTTACCTGGGTTTCCATTTTAACTCACTCTTTCAGAGTAGTTAAGCCTCCCTCCCTGTTTGTGAAGACACCTACTCTACATGCATGTAGCATGCCAGATAATAGACCTAAGAGTTATAATGTGGTGATAAAAATAATGCATAGATAATGGAATAATTATCGAGTGCTTCCTCCGCGAATGCAAATTGGAGTTTTCTCTGTGCTGGTTTTCCCCCATGTACAGGTTTTCACAGCCAGGCTTTGGACCAAGCTGAGATGTTGCATGAGAAGTGAGCAAAGCAATTAACAGGCTTTGATAAGTTCTGGAACCTCAGCCCTGCTGTTCTTCAATGGGCTTGTCTGCACACATGAGCCTGAAAGCCACATGGGGACACGTCTCAGTACAAAAAAAAGCTCCTTTTTGGCTTCCCCTCCCTTTCCTCCACCAAAAACTCTTCCATAATTTGCTCTAGATAAGCTCTTGTGCCTTAAGTTCTTTAATATTTGTTAAACTTCCATGTCCGTGCAATCAGAAGATCCCTGCATGCTGATTCACAAGGGTTTCCCCATGCCTGGAGCATCTCTCGCAGTGGGCAAATCCCTTTCTTGATGGGAGTCTCAGAGGAAATTAGTACTATTGTGAGCAGGACACAAGGGGTTTGACCTGCATTGAATTCTCTTTCCTGTGTTTGTTCCTTACAGGTGGACTTCCCAGTTGAGGGGTAATTCATAACCCTCTTTTCAAATAATTTACAGTGTTGGGAGTTGCCCTGAAACATGAGGAAATACTGCTAAGAGGCAACGTGGCTGCGCTTAGTTTCTCTCATTGAATACATCAGCGCTAGGCTTGGCTGAGTCCAATCAGTCTGTGGGACTTGGTACTGCTGGGTGAAAGAAAAAATCAGGAAGATTCAGGGTTCCTTTAAGGAAAAAACTTCTAAACCAAAAGGTCAGATATGTAAGGTAAAATCCATATTCCAGAGGTTTAAATGCTAGAGAGAAGGAGAAATAACATACCTATGTGGGATTTTTGCCAGGTTCGTATTTCCACTATATGTAGTGATGGAGATGCTTGTGTCTGCCTGAAGCACAAGTGGATCCTCTGCATGGGATCATGCAAAATGATCGGGTTTTCTGGTCTGGCCTTGGAAATGCCTTTATGTGCATTTTCTGAGACTGAGGACTTGATGCTTCTCTGATTTAGGATTATAAAACCTCAAATGAGGTTCTTGCAATGTGGCCACCTTAGAAATTACAGCTGTAAATCCTATCTTTGGTCACTGAGACCCAGAGTCAATTTAGAAGAAACTCCACTACGCTGGTAGTGCATCAGAGCCCAACGTGCCTCAAAGGTGAGCTCAGTGCACTGGGCCACTCATTTACTTTTAATTTTAAGGTAGAGGGAGAAATTTAATGATAGGGAGATGAAAAGCAGCACTGTTACCTGGACCTGTATCTTTTGTGCATCTGACAGATTTAGCTGAGATTCAACCCACACATTGCTAAGGCTCCCCCTTCTTAATGGCTTTATTCTCTTCCTTGCTGCCATAGATAACTAATTTCCACCAAAAAACCTCTTTATTCTTCAAGCAGGGCTCATTTCCCACTACCTTTTAGACCAGAAGGGCATGGAAAAATAATAAGCACTGTGCACTGTGTTTAAGCTAAGAGCAGTGATTATCCTTTTGTAGTGCCGGAGTTGGTGTTTTCGAGACACTGGAAGTTTATTTTAAGTGCATCTTTTTGAGGTGAGAAATGGGTGTTTACAGTTGAAGTAGATGGAGAAGAGCAGTCAGTGCTGGTTAATCTTCCTGAAAAAAGTGAGGGGGCTGTGTGTGGGGGCATCCAATTTAAAGTCATCTAGTCTTTACCATGAGAGCATCAGTCTTAAAGTAGAACTTCACCATTATGCCAGGGTTAGCCACATAATGGCAAAAGCAATTCAAGATGGCTCTGTAATACCCACCTGACTTAGCCGGACCAAGTTGCCCACTCTGACTTCAGCACATGTTTGTGGCTGCAAAGCTGCGCTTAAAAAAAGCCAGTAAAAGTGATATTTGTGGATGTATAACTTGATTTCTCAAAGTGACTTTGGAAAGATAGATGGGGATCATAGGTTTTTCTTATTATCTGCCAGATTTGTGTCTGGGTGCGAAGACAGACAGTAGAAATGGGGGATGAGGGACAGATACAGCTTGCTCAGGGTTCAAAACCAAGTTGGTCATGTTCATAGGTCAGCTATGGGTCTCACATCCTTGAAGACCTCTTTCTGCATCTTCATCTGCTGCATCTTTTCAGGGCAAAGAGCAAACTACTTGAACTGCCTCTCCTCTCTCCACCGTCTCATTCTCTTCTGCTTGCCATTAAAATGTCAATATTTTGAGCCCTGTCTGATGACACTCCCAAGGTCCCCATGCCACCCAGGCTGGATCAACACCTGCCAATTCTGCACAGCCGAGGCGGGGAAGAGGGTGTCAACCTGGCTGAGATGCACAAAGACGCTGCAATGATAATAAATTGGCTTGTCAAAGAGGAGGGCAGATTTGCTATTAATGGAAATAATAGTAGATTACATGGGCTTTTGTCACACAATATAATCAAAGACAGGATCAAAGGGAGGGAATATAGCAAATGGTTAGCAGGCAAGACATGCTAATGAGATAAAAACGCTAGCCTTGCCACCTCTCCGAGCTTCAATCGAAGGATAATTGATACTAAATAATGTAATTTTGAGCTGTGGTGAAATGCACTTAAAACCAGCAGACAAGGCTGTGAAAATGTTTTAGTTTTTCTGTTACTCTGCTGTCATTTCCATCATTGCTTTTTTTTTTTCTCCCTCCCTGTGGCAACTGAGTGTGTGTGTGGGAGCCTTTGGGGGAAGAGGGAATAAGTGGTAAAAACCCTATTTTGGGGAAATACTGGTGCATTTACACAGCTTTAACTCCATGATGTAAAGCCCCGGGGTGGGCCTTTTTGCAGGTCGCCTCAATTCATCTGTGCTTGGGTTTGTGTGGTGAGGGCACTGCTCATGGCAAAGTCACTGTGCCACCTTCATTGGCACCACAATGCTTGTGGGCAGCAGCTTCATCTGGCTTAAAAGCTGCTATCTCAACCTGCCACTTAAAATGCAATTGAAAACTAACCATGATTTAAATGTAAAGGGATGCAGTTTAAACGAGTCTCTAGCAGCAATGCAGTGAAGTGCAAAGGTTTGGCATGGTGGGATGTGATTTGTATTCCCTGAAGCAAAGTTGGCTGAAGCTCCACTGCATTTCAGTCAGTCCTATCTAGCCCAAGGAGCTCATAATAGTCTAAAATAGTCTTTGCTAAGTGTGGGTGGAGGAGAGATTTTCTGGGGTTCAGTAATAGCTGCAAAGGACATCAGCGGTGCAGCTGATCCATGCAAAGGCATCCCTTGCTGCCAAGGTAGGAAGAGCTCTGTGACAAGTGCAATGATGACAAGCTAAAAATAAAGATTATTTTGGTGGTTACGGATTTGATTTATTTATATTTTTTTTCCTACTTGGAAGTTCCTTGTGGTGAAATTAATCAAATGAGGATATTCCCCAGAAACTGTTGGTTTGTTTATTTACTGCAATGAGTTCAGCTGAGCAGCTTCTCCCTGCAGAAATAAGGCTGTTCTGTGTCATGGAAAATAACTAATGAAAAATAAAGGATCTCTTCTCCATCCCCAACCCTTCTTTGCTGACTGATGCCAAAGGCTAAATTAAGACTAATTTTGCCACATCTCTTCTGAAGAACCTTGAAAGCCTTTTTTCAATTAAGGATGCCCTGTGGGGCTGAACAGCACAGGAGAACATACGAGATCCAGGTTCATGTAATGTCTGGCCTTGGTACCAACTCAGTGCCACATCAATGTGAGAAGATGAGGGAGGGATAATAAACAGGTCCTGCTCAGTTAAGACTCTTAAGCATCAGTAAAGCCTGAATTCCAGTGCACTCCTGAACGCAGCCACTAACCTGCCTCCACCTTTATTTCACTGATTCATGCGTGTCTGAATTCTACTGGATGTAAAGGAAACAGAAAAGTGGGGTTTGAGATTGGGATCAAGCTCCTGTGCTTGACCTCAGCACTGTCAGCATTAACCAAGTCACTGTTAGGAGCTCCTCTTTCTGGATCACACAATTTTATTTGCAGCATTACTTATTACAGATGCCTTCATCCTCTTTAAATGGGAAGGGAAGGAAGGTAAAATGTACACAAGCAGATCCAGTGAGTTTTCTGTGCTCTGTTCAGACAACTGCTACCAACTTGAAGTGTTGGTGCACATACACTTAGAGAGCATGTGAACGTCAGCATCTTTTTCATGCGAGATGCTTTGGTCAAGGTTTTGCATACATTGAAATGTCTACAGTTCCCAGAACAGGAGGATTAATTTCCTGGGCATCTGACTATGTGGTTGTGGTTGTTATGGGGATGATGAAGGTAAGTGATTTATGACAAAATAAGAAAGGATCCATTTATAGCCTTGCGCACGTGTATAGTGTGTGCAGGTGTGAACTACCACCAGCCACATTGTGAACTGAGTTTCTCAGCCATTCTGGGTGAAAGAGTAAGGCTCAACAGCCTTTACTAAGGGTAAGAGGGTCTGAGGTTCATTTTCCGGAGGAAAAAAACCATGGAATGATTCAGCTCAGGCCAGACCAAAAACATATTGTCTCTCCCTGAATTCCTAGTTAATTTGGGATGGAAGGGGTGAGTCTCTTTAAAAATTCTTCCGCTGCTTCCATTTCCATCTATTCTGAAGTGAAATAATAGCCCTACAATCCAAAAAGCCAGGAGCCACATTTTAATGGTGCAGAAAGAAAACATATCGAAGCGGTTGTTGTCTTCCTTGCATTGTTTTTGTCTATAAGGCTGTAGTGGTGGCTTGCATTCAGAATGAGGGGGCTTCTGGGCCTACCCAAGAGGGCATTTCCTACTAAGTCTACCATTGTCTGGAAGGAAAACAAATGCCCAGCTCTCATTCTCAGCTTTTATTTGCTTTATGAGTTTAGCTAAGAGCTGGAGGACAACAGTCACTGCCTCTGCTCGAGCTGAGGGAGAAACCAAGGTGAGAATTTTATATAACTTGCCCGTGGTCATACAGCAGCTATGCAGCCAGATGATGGTTGGGCAAGGTATATTTAGAAATGAATTAAATAGAGCATTCAGTCACCTGGGATGAGAGCAGTGGCTTGCTGTGGTCACCATCCCCCACGACTCCTTGCATGGAGATGGGTGGAAAATGGATGTCTTTGCTCGTTTTCTCTCCAGACTTCTTCCACACACCTCATCTGACACGATGCTTGGATGGAGCAACTCGTGACAGCCTGAACCTCCTCCAGTTCTGACACTGCGGAACTTTGCTTGTAGAATTAAGCATCTGTAGGAAATGTTTTCAAGCCGTGGGAGTCGAAAAAGAGATTAAACATAGAAAAGAGAGATAAACTGCTGTGTCTTAGAAATGCGATATCTGTGCTCAGCCCATGTCTAATGAAGTGATTCATGGAAAGCCTCCGTGGAGAGGCTGCGAATATTGCTGCTCTTCCAACCCCGGAGCCAGCAGCTTTGAATATCAACTTTATTCCTGGGAAATCAGGAGTCAAGAGGGTGATGCTGTGAAGTGGGGGTGGCTGGGAAACATCACAGAGTCAGGGACAACTCAAAGCTGCTAAAAAAATCTTCCTTTCCTTCTCTCCCCATCTCTGTTCAAAACTTCTTGGTTGGAGTGAGATCATCTGGAAGCTACAGCTTGTGTGTCATTCTCCAGGGCCTTTTTTACCTGCTTGTTTGCTCTTTTTTAGCATTAATTTTGAAGGTTTTTGGATAAGCCTGTGTTTTACTGATGAGGTTGCGCCCAGCTTCTGTTCTACAGCCCTTCATTAAACCTGGGATCACACTTTCTGAAGGTCTCCCTCAAGGCTGCTTGCTTCTGAAAACCACGACTATGGCTAAGCTGTTGGACTTGAGACCACACTTGATATCTCCCTTTTTGTTTAGTGAAGAGACACTTTATTTACCATAGATTTTCCTTTTCACACTTGTTTTCCCCTGGCCTTCAGAGTGGGGAGGAAAAAGAGGTCTCTTGAATTCGCTTTGTTGTTTTTGCTGATGAGTGTATTTTGGGTTTCATTTCAGTTCTTTAAAAACAAATTTGTGAGCGATGGGATCTTCTAGGTTCTTTCTTTAAAGTGAAAAAGGTCATGTTAATTAATCATTCTCGTTATGACAAGCAGTGCTAAGGACCAAGTGAAGCATTTGTTCTGTTCCTGCCTGTGCGTGGGAGTTTGTATGAAAAGGATACTCCAATGCGCATAATACAATCATTGTAATGTCTTCAGACTGTTATGTAAACTGGATAACATGTCGCTCTCTTCCTTATTTTTTTTCTTTATTAAATTAAATGAACTTAAGTTTGAAAGGAGAAGGTAGAAATTAACTCTTTAAATACTGAACTCTGACAAGAGACATTTGGAAAAAGGCATTTTCCCTGCCCTCAGAAGAGAAGTCCTGAGAGTTACCTCTCAAATACTCATCAAAAACAAATACTCATCAGCTGGAAAAAGCCAGAGCTTCCTTTATGTTTTTAAGCCCTTTTTGTTCTGCTCATTTGAGGAAGGTGTCTCATTTGAAAAACACCTGCACTCATTTAGAGAAGAATGAATTGGGATAATAAATAGTACTCCCTTCCCATTCATTGAACTGGGAACACTTGATTTTTTTCTTTTCCTCCTTCCAACTGTTATAAAATAGACCAAAAGAGGCCTATTTCAGATCAATAGTGGTTTTTTTCTTTTTCTCCCTTGATATTCCAGGTCAGCTGGCAAATGGAGAATTATTCTTTACACAGCTCTAAAAAGCTCCCATTATCACCCATCTGAGACTGCCACTTGCCCCAGGAAGGGACCCACTGCCTGAGCGAATGGGTAATAAAGTGAATGGTGTTTGGAATGAGCAGCTGTCAGGTTTGCCCTTGACAGTACCTTCCTCCTTGCTGCATCCTGGTCCTTGCATTTGGATGCTTCAGCACAGGGATGAGCAGTCCCTGGTCCCTCCCAATTCCCTTTATTCCTGGTTGTTTTGCTCCCTTTCAGCCCGAGCCATTCCTGCCGTGCTGCTCCGTGTCAGAAATTCATTAACTAACTTTGCATTTTGATGGTAGACGTGGAAATGCCATCTGCTACCCAACGGCTGTGCTTCCTCGTCTGCCCAAATCCTGCCGAACCCCGCCAATGTCACTGAGATTGGTTGAGCTGCTACTCGCTTTCCTGTTATTAGCAAATTAAGATACACTTCCCGCTGTTGATTTCCTCATCTAAACACTGCGCTGGGAAAAAATAACCCTATTACTGGGCCAGGATATAATTTAGCCATAACAGTAATCTTTGCTGGTCTGAGACGTGGTGTTATTCTGCATCTGTTGTTATTCTCCATAGCCCGTATTCCTAAAGCTGGGGAAATGCATTTCCTTATCAAACAGCTTCATTTAAGTCTAATTAGATAGAGGCCCACAGGTGACTCTGTCTAATATCCTCCCCTCCCTCAGCAGTGCCTTAAGTACCCCAGAATGTGTGCTTGAGGAAGCCTTACTGCAGGAAAAAAGCTTGGCTCCAGCAGAGAAAAAGTCAGTTTATTTGTGCATCTTTCTGCACTAAACACAGGCCAGGCAGCAATTTCCACACTGATAGAGAGCATTGGATACCATAAGGAATAACACTGGAGTCATGATGGGCTTCCTGTTGAGTGAGATACTGCTTGGGGTAATGGTATCAGCATCTGCCTCCTTGTAAAGATCCAAGATCCTCATCAGTGCCAAGATGCAGATAGAAGTGAGAAATTCAGAGCAGGATTTTGGATGGTCTTGAGAAGGACTTGAAGGGCTCTTGTTGTTTCTCAAGGTGTGAAAGGTTGGAAAGGTGAAGGATTTTAATAAAGAATAGCTTTAGCTTTGCTTTGCCACATTTCAGGTTCACCCACTGTCTGGAAGCTCTCCTTATTGAGATAAGTTGGTGCATCTTCCAAAGAGAGGTCAGCCCTTGGCCACTGCAGCTTCTGGCTGTCTATTTTTTGGATGCCTTGAGGATGGTGTTCATCTAAGTAACAGAATGGAAATGTGACTTTTAGATGGGGAAAGCTACACTGCCAATATGGAACTGCTGCTCTTTGGCTCTGGAAGTAAGTTAAATGAGTACATTAGGCTTAGGCAACCCACTCCTAGACTTCTAACATTAGCAGAGATACTTCTGGGAGGAAGGACTCAATGAAATTGGGCATTATCCCCCCCCCCCCAGTCACCCTTCCTCACTTCTCACGAACTGGATCATCTTTGCTCCCTTGATCCCTGTCCATCCCTCCAGGGTTCTCCTGCAGACAGGTTATAGAGGGTTGGAAAAGGTAAGAGGAGATATTGATTAGCTCATTTGCATGCTTTTTCTCCCTAAAATGCACTGAGTCATGATTTCACATCAGCGTAGCACTATCAGTGGGAACAAGCAGGTGCCAGCTGAGAATATCGAAGGCCACATTTGTGGCCTTAGATAAAGAGAAGGGTTTATCTCCCTCAAATCCCATCTGAAATGAGCAAGATTTTTATCACTTGGCTCCTTGGAGGGCCTCATTTAATCTTGTGGAGATTCAGATGTCCCTGAGCAGATCCTAGCACGTTATGGGGACCAGAGAGATGTGGTGCTTGGTCCCCATCCGCATATGGCTCTTGGCAGTGAGGACTGTTGTCTCATCAATATAATTAGAGATGGCAGAGAAAGGAAGGGTTTATTATGAGAAATGACCAAGAATGAGAGTCAGGTTTCTTGAAAACATGTGACTCCTCTTTTCAACCCCTTGTCACAAAGCCAGGGCTCACAGGTTCTGCACAAACACGTTCACAGCTTTCATTTGAGTAGCTCATTTTCTCGTATTGACCCAGAAGGGTTTTGGGAAGTTGATGAAATCAGTTCTTTTCTGTGAATTGCTTCAGCCTCAGAGAAACTGCAACTTGCAGCATTCCCCAGCACACATAGGAAACCTGAATGTTGCTGCTGGAAGGGTTCCTGAATCCATTTGGATTATTTAGCAGAAGCAAAAGGGCTGTCCTGGATGCAGTCAAAGGGAACAGACACAGATTGCAGAGGCAGAGTTTCTCTTTGGAGACACAGGTCAAAGCAACCTTTACCCCCTCCAGAACTCAATTAGCAAAAACCAGGAGTAAAATGAAAGGCATGAGGCAAAAAACCCGAAGTGGCCACGCTCCAACATCGTGCCATGGGTTATCAGCAGCATGACTTTGGCAGCTACGAGTATGTCAGTGTGCATCAGTTAGAAACAAGCCTGCTCTGCCTCCCATGACTTCCAGTTGACTTGATTGCTGTATTTCTTTTAGCCCAGGCAAAGCTCACAAATCCTCCTTAGGGTCTTCAGTTGAGCTGTGAATTCCTCAGACACTTACAGCTATTCCTGGTGCTGGAGGCAGCTGCTTTGCCCCTCCAGTGCCCTGCAGCAGCAAGGCAAGAGTTCAGCTGCAGAGCACCCCCAACGGGGAGCCAGAGACTCAAATCTAAATTCATCCTCACCCCCTGGCACCCATCTGCCCAGTAATGGGGTGAGCACAACAGCAGGAACCAAATCACCGCTGATTCTCTGCCAGGCTCCCATGGAATGCTCGATGTTGATTGCTGTGGGTTTCAAATCCCCATGCTTTCCAAAGGAAGATGCCTCTCAAGTGTCCATTAAATCCCAGACATTGCTTCAACCTTGTCCTTCCGCCTCTGTTGGTGAAAGCGCTGTCTCCCATCAGCACTCCTCACCGCTCCAGGCTACTGATCCAGGTCTCCTCCAGCGATAATTCTCCGAGGTCACCGGATCAAGCGAAGCAATTTAGAATAAATTGTGGTCACTTCAGACTTTTACATTAAACTCTGAACTTTGGGAGCTTCGCTGCACTGAAACTGTTGGCGATGCGCACCCTGGGGGGATTTGTATTTATTTATATCCAAAGCGTTCCTCACTGCACAACCTGCAGAGGCTAAGGAGATCAACAGGAAGGAGGGGAGAGTGGGGGATGCAAGGAATATGTCTTTGGCCTTTCTTTCCTCTTTTAAGACCCAAAGGCAACTCTGAGCTTAATAGCCTTTGCTCGCACAAGAGGGCAGGAGAAGGCCAGCGTGCAGTCAAAATTCAGCCAGAAAGGCCTTTAAAGAGGATTTCTGCTTTGCAAGGTCTGTCTCTGAAACTCATTTCTGGAGTTTGCTTGGTATAGCAAGGTCCCTAAGCAGGTCCCTGCTCAGAGCTGCTGCTAATGAATACCTGTTTGCTCTCCTTGCAGTGTAGTGAAGGTTGGGAGGACTTCCAGGGACCCCGAAAAGTGAAAGATAGGGGAGAAAACATAAGCTCAGCTATATCTCCACACATTGTCTGCTTTCAGCTTGATTTTGTTATTGGGGGGTGAAAGGGAGGAAGCTAAAAGTAATTCTTTAGATAAATTTCATTTTGGCATCTTCTGAAATATGGTGAGTTTTGTGCTAAAATTTGCATTTTGTCATAAAAAAGCTGAAAAATCACAGTTTAGCCCCCCCCCAATTTGCTGAAATACATTGGATCAGCCCTAAAATCTCACTCAGAGTTCTAGAAAGCTTCAAATATTAACAGGAGTTTATTTTGCATTCCCCTTGCCCATCTCACCACGGGAGCCACAGCATCCCCTCACACATAGTAGGGGTGTGTCTGGATTTAAGTGATGATAGAATTAGAGCCCATCTCTGCGACATGCCCATCTGCTGCCGGTTTGGTGACCTACATGAGGTGAAATGAGATGTGCTGGTCTCCATCCAACTCCTGGAGCGGGCACATTGCCCCATCATAAGCATAAAGGAGCGTTGCCCAGCCTGAGTGATGCAAAATCTCGTCACAGGCACAAGAGGCATCTCTTTGGTCCCTGTATTCAACCATGTTTCAGGCTGGTTTTGCCTATGTGAGTTAGAAAAACTTGCAGAAAATAGACATAAAAGGCATGCAGGATGTGTATTTCCATTCACCTGGATCCAGATTCTGCTTTGTTTTAGGAAAACTCCAAATATTGTGAATTTGATGACGTTTGTGCATTACAGCCTTACTAGAATTTGCAGACCTGCAGATGTGCTTCTTTCCTCATCCTCCCAACCCGTGCCTCTTAGACCAGATGGAAAGTTTACCCTTCCCAATCTAGTGCTATCTCTGCATGTAAATGAAGAAATTTGAGCTTAAAACCTGTCAAGCCAACACCTTCCCCCAGGATTAAATTGACTTTGAAAGTGCACGCTTCAAAAAATGCCCAAACAAACAGGCAAAAATCCCAAAAGGAAAGGAATTAATAACCACAGTGTTTTCTAATGCGCACGCGAAACAAATCCTTAAATCTAAATGAAATCTATATTGCATTCATTTCCTATTTTTGAGTCGAGACTGGGCTACTTTGGCTCCACATTTATCCAAATTTCATGCTTCTCCTTTGAATGCAGCTTATCGGAAATGTTTCTTTTTCTCCTCCCTTATAGTGAGTTTTCGAAGCTCAAGTCAAAGCCACAGCCTATGTGGCAGGAGAGATGGCTGTCCTTTGTCCTTGTGTCCCTGCATGTGTTCTGGGGCATGATGCTCTCTGATGGCCAGGATTTGGGTATCACCCTCACTGGGGACCCAACCTGCCAAAATCCTACTCTGTTCCATGGATCAAGGAGAGAAATATTAGGTTTGGGTGTTTTGAGGAATGCTACCAGACAAACACAAATCTGCCAGTCACATTGCTGCTGGGGATTTATTCCTCTACCTGTGAAATCTGCATCTGCTACAACAGGTTTCAGTGAATTTGGGGTATTTAATCTCCCTTCCACACTGCATTCCCTAGGGATAAGATATCCACATCACTCTTCTTCTAATGGATGTGTATTTTAGCCTCTCTCAGTGTAAAAAAGGAAGATGGTTCTTGTTCATAAGGGCTTAAATTACCTCTGTAGGCAATGCAGAGGATCTGCACACACCGACCATCATCTATCTCATCATCAGTTTGTCAGAGGGGGAATTAGGAAGATGTCTCCTGGCTATTCAGTTCTTGCTGGGATATCTTTGCCACTAGCCATGCTTTGCAATGTTGAGAAAACCAGACCCAAGATGTTTTCCCATTGGATTTTGTTCCCTTCAGTTTGCTGCTATGAAATGCAACATTTCGGATCAGAGATCTGGAGATGTGGCTCCCAAGGGTACATCTGTTTTCTTCTCCCTAGTGTTATTTATGTGAGTGGGATTCCCATGGCAGCACCACAGGCAGAGGATCTGCCACAATACATGAAGGACCTTCAAGGCCATCCCCAGATTTTGTCTGAAAATGCCCAAACCCTTCTCAAATTAGGTGGGAAGCCAGCAGACAGACGGACATCCTGCACACTGTCACATGCAGGCCCAAGGAGGAAAACCTTGCAAGATCCCTGATGGACCAGAGAAGGAAAGCACAGAGGCGACAACTTTTGTTTAAATTATCCATGGCTCGCAGGGCTCTGAGCATCGCCTGTGTCCTGAAGACACGATTAGAAATCCAAGCCCGAGCAAAGGAGCAGATGGACAGCAGTTGTTTTGCTGTCTGCCTGCACCTGCCAAATGAGCTTTCTTCCCTGAGCCGCAGCGGTTTCCAAGTGCTCTTGAAAGCAGAAGGAGTTGGCAAGCTGGCTGCTGCCTCCCCGCACTGCCGACGTGATGGAGCCTGATTTTGGGAGTGGTGTTGGGGAAGATCATTGGAGCTGCATTCATTCACTGAAGGGGCTGGATGTTGGGGGGGGGGGAAGGATTTGAGATGTGGAAGAAAACCTGAACATGAAAACCCTTTCAGGCAGCAGCATAAAGGCATGGAGGTCAATTCCAAACACAACATTCAAGCCTCCTTTCATTTGCACCGGGGAGAATTTGGCAGTCTGAGACTATTTATTCTCCATGGGCTGAGTTTGCTCTTCCCCAGAGGTCTTGGCTTTTTCACCTGTGGAAAGCCAAGATGCCAAACCATCACAGGCTATTTCTGCAGACGTTTCAATGCAAACCCTTGCCCTGCGGAAGCTGGTTTTGTTATCAGCTTAATAGGGCCGAGACTTCAATTCATCCTTGCAATAAACTAGAGAAATGTTGTTGGTCTTGCGTTTTCTAATCAAATAAGGGGTTTTTCTCCTAGCAGAGGCTGCTTGCTAGCCCTGAGATAGCCACCCGGCCTGAGCATGTGAAATTACAGATACTGCCATCACCTATTAACCGTACAAATCTTTGCATTGGTAACTAAGAGAGAGATTTATGCCTTAAAATGAGACGTACTAGCCCCAGCAACAAAATTGAGCCCATGGATCAATCCAAGTCAGAGTCACCTGAGGAAGTAAAGGAGGCAATTGGCATTAATTGCCATCTCTGGTGTTTTAGCAGCCTGCCAGGAGCAATGGACCAGAGGGTGGAGTTGCCCTTGGGGGCTCCTGGCCAAAGTCAAGCTATTTTGGCAAGTTATTAGGGAATATTTGTGGGGTTTTCTCAGTTTCATGTTTTGGCAGCTTCAAGGAAATAAATCAAAAATCTACTCACAGGGCTAAATGCATGTTAAAAACCAGCCTCTTGCTTTTGCATACCAATTGGCTAATAAGCCACAAACTGGATTTTCTCAGATTAATTCCCATACACTTCATTTACTTGCTGCTTTTTATCCAACAGCCTTCTATCCCTGGCAAGTGCTTG
This sequence comes from Pezoporus wallicus, assembly GCF_028554395.1. NCBI lineage: Eukaryota > Metazoa > Chordata > Aves > Psittaciformes > Psittacidae > Pezoporus > Pezoporus wallicus. Next base: position 646,194 of record NW_026641918.1, on the reverse strand, counting down.
CAGCCATGGGCAGGACTTCTCTAAATGAAACATCGTGCCATATCCTTCTTAACACCCCAAAATGCCAAGACCTTGTGCATGATCTTCTTCTAACTCAACATAATTCTCAACCTGGATGTTCACAGTGTATTTTTAAAGGAGTAGCTGCTTTTCTGCGTTTATTTGTAGGACTGTACCCTGGCCCCCACTCCTTGGGTAGCCCCTGGGCAAGCTGTACAAGCTGCCAGGGAGATGGGGATGTCCCTTAGTCTGAGCTCTTGTCCCCAGGCCATCAAATCCACCTAAACTACTCCTGACAGCTGCTTGTCTAAACAATTCTTAGATGGAGAATCCACAGCTTCCCTGGGTAACCATTTCCTCATCAAAGCTGCTGGTGCTCTCCTCTTAATGTGTCCTGGAGGAAATTATACATCACTGTTAAAACTTTGTAGGTGTTTAATCTTCATTATGGGTATTTCCAAGTGACCCAGTGGGATGCAGAGAAACCTCTAAGCTCTGGAGCAAACAAGTAGTATTCAGCCACTGGTTTGCCTCTAGCTGGCTGGGTTTGCTTGGTTTTGTGAAACCAAAGCTTATTTGCCACGGAATGAAAAGAAATTGTCTCTTGGGAGACTGGAAAGGCTCCAGAGAAGAGCTGCTGCCATGAGAAAAGCTTTGTAAGCTGACCCATGTGGGATGAGGTTAAGGGAAGTGAGCAGGGACAGCCCCGAGCAGGAGATTGCTCATTCCTGCTCCAAGCTGTGTCTATAAATAAAGACCAGGATATGAAAAAAAAGGAAAGGAAGAATGAGCTGGCTTATTCTCCTTCATCAATGAGAGAGGACAGCTTTAAAGAGACACAAGAACAATACAGAAAATAACAAGCCTGGTTTCCTAGAAATTAAGGCTGAGCTAAAAGCAGTTTAGCCAGATTGGCTGACAGGGGGTACCACAATCTGCTGAAACTTGCTTTTCCATCTGAGCCCTTCATGTCATTTGGACATGCACTCAATGGAGCTAAAAAATAGTGCTTTCTGCCCAAATTTTCCCTCTTTTGAGGGAACTTTCCTTCTTTCTCTGCGCATTTTCAAGGAGAGCTGCCGGGCTTGAGTATGAACTGCGAAGAAAGATGAGGCTGCAAAGGAAGAATGAGTTGGATCAAAAGTGTTGTGGCCTCTCTGGGTCCTTGCCAGGTTTTATCCACCTTGGCAGTATGTTCCCTGTGTGAGCACTGCCAGAGGGCAGAAGGGGTCGAATACAGCCCCGGCCACATAGGGCTCCAGCATCTGTAATGAGCCACCTCTGAAGCTGGGGGCAGAGCAGGCTGCTGCCGTCTGGGCATTAATCAGATGAAATGGGGAGATATCAAGGTAAGTGCTTTTTAGTGCCACATTTTGTTAGATCCCAGGAGCCGACTGCTGCCACGGTGCTTTCCACTCCCTCCTGAAATGGCAGGAGAAAAGCCTAATGTCTTTCACGATGAAGACATCTGTTATTAGATCCCACATGCTCGATTCGGTGCTTGTGCTTTAAAGGAATTTCTAAGTCACTCTTAGTTTTGAGGCTGCGTAGAGACCTTTCCTTAGAAAGCTGTTTAAAATTAGGCCCTCAGATCTTGCCTTAAAAAGGCTGCCCCCAAGTCCATCCTTGGAGCTCAGAAAGGAGCATGTGTGGAGAGGACTGTGGGTGTCACCTGGCGAATGCTCTGGTCACCAAAGAGGGGACAGCAGTCAGACAGCAACAAATAAGAGAATCAGAGAATGGCTTGGGTTGGAAGGGAGCTTAAAGCTCATCCAGTTCCAACCCCCCTGCCGTGAGCAGGGACACCTTCCACTAGAGCAGGTTGCTCCAAGCCCCCTCTAACCTGCCCTTGAACGCTTTGAGGGCTCAAATCTCATCTCCCATCCTTGTTCCTACTTTATGAATGAGGAAAGCAAAAAGAGCAGCCAAAATTATCCTTTTCTTTATCCAAAGTGGCTGACATTTGAGCATTTCAGTCCCAAAAAAGCCCAGCAACTGCCCTGAAATCCTGCTCTCCTCACCCAGGGAGCTGCAGCTACGTTTTGTGGGATCTTTGCTTGTAAATTCTTGCACCTTTCTGGGAAAAGGTGCCTTTTCTTTTCTTATCATGAGCTGAACATTTTTTTCTGCTATAATAGAAGCTGAAGGTTTCTTGCGTTTTGTTGTATTAACTGGACTATAGGGAAAGAGAAAGTACATTTAATGTTCCAGGTAGCTGTCCAAGGAAAATCAAAAGAATCCAATAAATGGAAACGCAAACAGCTCGGCTTACTTCTTTCCTCTGTAAAGCAATCAAGTTCAGCAAAGGGGAAGCAATCTATTTTCTTCATCTTTCTAAAAACAACTGTCTCAATCCGAGCAAAGCAGCCACAAGGATCCTTATCAAGTGCTGTCAGTTATGAACCTGAGCCCCATAGCATGGGTCACTGCCTGCAGGGAGAATATGGGGGGAGCTTGCACCCTCTCCCTCTTTCTGGAGTAGTTTGCCTGGTTTGGTTCATTTTTAGGGTCAATGGGTTCATTTAGAGCTGCTGATGAGCAGTGGGTTTGCAATTGTTGGTGTGTGCAACCAGTTTGCTTGTCACCAGCAAGAACTAGGGACACAGGCTGGGGATTAAAGAGCTGGAGCTTCATTAATTGGGTCTTAGGCAGGAGGTGGGATGTGGAAGAGAGCTGTTAGGCCAGCATGGGAGACATCAGCTCTTTGCAGACATGCAGCATGAAACATATGGGTTAGGTGCATTGCCCCAGGCCTCAGCTGGCACCTGCTTAGAACACCACCTTTCCCTGAAACAGGAGGCTGTCATACCTGCCTGCTGCCTTGATGGAACATTGCCTGTTTTTTTCCAGCAGGGAATCCTCTCCCAGCTTCTTTCACACCTCTCCATGTGGTGGGGTTTTTTGTTCCCGTTCTCCCTGGGGTTTTTAAGAGATAAGCAAGCAGATGCCAGAAGGAAATCAGTACATCACCTCCTTGATGCATTTCCAAGCACAGAATTTCAAGGCTCAGGCACTAAAGAGACTCCAGGGATCTGTCAGAGGTATCTTCACCCTCATCATTAAACAGTTACTTTGCCTATAGCTCTAAGACAAGTGTCCCATAACCTTTGAGGGGAGGTGATGCACAGTGGTTTGTATATGGCTCAAGTTTAAGGCATTGTGCTAATGGGGGACTCTGGGGCCAGAAGATTTCCATCTTGCTGAACTTCTCTATTTGGAATTCAATAAAACATTATGGATCAAATAAATGCCATGGCCTCTCTGTCAGCAGCAGATGGACAGACACCGTATTGCTGGCATGCAGGCTGCTGGTTGTGTTAGGGATGCCTCAACAGGCATTTCTCCTCATCTTCCAACAGCCCCTCAGTTGCCATATACATTTATAAAGCGAGATGAAAATAATTTTGTGATGTATTAGCCTCAATGAATAATGCACTTGCAAAATGCCTTGGTGCAACCAAGCATGTTTCATCCCATCAATATGATAAATGCAGGTACAGTTGTTTTAATTGCTGAGATCATGTTATAGTGAAAACACATCTGTGCTTAGCCTGGGGGAACATTAATGTTGCCCTCATCTTGCAAACAAGTTCATTCATATGCCACCCATTCAGCTGCTTTTAGCTGAAGAGCAGGGAGAAGCTAGCGTGGGTTGGGTCCAGCAAAGGGTGAAGTCATCTGCAGGTGAGGTCCCTGCTGTTCCAGTCAAAGGTCTGCAAAGCAGAAACTAAAACTGAGAGCTGAGCACTGCTGTGTGCCCCAACCCATCCATAAGTGTATGGGTGATGTGAAACCTCATGGAGATGCTCAGAGCTAATGTAATATGTAACACTGGGTATGGGGTTTAAAGGCTGAAATATGGCTTAAGTGCCACCTCAAAGATCACCCCTACAGCTTGACTCTCCTCATTCCTGCTGCAGCAACACAAAGGGGCTCACCTCCATCTCTACCCCCAATCCTGGGCAATATGTTGGGCATCAGCCCTTCAGTTTGGACCCACATAATCCAGGGCAAAGGGTCCTGCTGGGTGCACAGCAGAAACTGTGGCAGCTCTGCTTCCCGTGCCGCTTTATTCTGGCATTTCAGCGGCCAAAATGGGGCGCAGGCCAGAGGCAGGAGTAAAATATCTCTGTAATAAACTGAAACATTTGGCTTTTTGAGCTGATGCCAGCTTTTATAACAATTTCCATCTTAAGCTGGCTCAATACATATTTAATGAAATCTTCTATAAAACCTTTAACAGCCCTCAATTCATTTCAAGTGGTAAATGAGTCAGCAGTTTGAAATGATGAGCAGGATTCAGACTCCGCTGTCGTTACTTAAGGAGAAGTGATTCTCTTTTAATGTTTTTTTCCTCTAAATAACATTTCTTTTTCTTTTTTCTTTCCTTTATTCTTGTTCCTGGCATGATGCTGCTCAATAGGGGTGAGGGCAGGCATGGAGACATGAATCCTCAACACTGGTACCATTCCTCCGGTTCTTGTAGACAGATCTTGACAGCCCAGACTGATATATCTGACTGTTCCTCATCCCGTGTTTTGGTCAGGTCAGCTTTAAATATGCTTCACCCCTCCCTGCCTCAGTTTCCCCATCTGCTTAGTGTTACCAACATCCTGCAAGGCATTTTTGAGAGCTCTGGAGGGAGATCCAGCTCTTAGTGAAGCCTGAATACTTGTAACATGGGATGTGAAAGCATTTGGAAGGGGACATCGCATCCAGCAAGCATAGTCCACCTGAAGAGCAATCACCTGCCCTGTTATTCCTGTTTTCCCTTGGTACCAGACAGCAAAATCCCCTAAAGAGTTCAAGTAGCAAAGAAAGGCAGATACCAGCTGTGTAATCACTGGTATATGGTACCTGCTCATTTGAATAATGAAATGGCATCTCTGTTAAAGGCAAGGAGACTTCCAAGTTGTCTTGTTCTGCAGCTCACCTATAAAAGCCAAGCAAGCTTTGCAAAACATTTCAATTCTCTTGATCACTGTAATTACTGGATGGGATCCAGCGCTGCTCTCTGGCTCGCGTGTGCCAGCAGGTTAGACAGAGGGGGTGTGGGCAAAGCCTTTAAAATAAAGTGAATCATGGCTCACTTTTCTCTTTTAAAGGCTGTTTCAATTCTTTAAGGTCTTTTTCTTTTGTGTTATATTGATTTCCCTCTTATTCCAGCAGCTCACTGCAATGCAAAGCAAGCACCTGCCAGTGTGGGGATGTGTCAAGTCCTCTTCGGTTAGGGTGAGCTGAGGCCGCAGATGTGTGTCACCAACTGCAGAGTAATACGAAGCCAGGAATCTCCATAGGGAAAAAGTGCATTTAAATTCTGCTTTGAGGTTTCAGCACATGGGTGATGGTGGCACACAGCCTAATGAGGTCCTCTGGACCGCAGTCAACTGCTGGCTCTGCCACAGGACTGAGTGACCAGGGTCAACTCACCTAAAGCAGTTTGATGGCAGGTTTTCTAGCACCCCCATGGCTACAGTCATTCAGCATTTCCAATTAACTTTTGCATTTAAATGGCCTGCATTCTGCTGAATTTGTACCAGACACAACGGGAGGCCCCGTCCCTTCTAGCTTTATGCTGGCTGGGAACTGGCAACCCCAATAGCAGATTTCTGGTCAAGTCTGTGCAAGGTCTCTGGCTGGGGGGGGGTTATAATGGGAGGTGAAGTGGGCAAGTTAACCACAGCTTAAAGAAGAGCTAAGGAGACAGCTTGGACCCTGGTATCTGCTCATCCTAAATGCCAGGTGGGGAATAGATCTTCCTCATAGGCCTGCACCCCTTGGGTACAGCTCAGGTTTTGAGCAGCCACAATATGGTATGGCCAAAGGAGAATAGAAAATCCACTCGTTGCCTTCAAGTGCTAGAAGTATTTTTTTCCAGGTATACCCTGAAAGAGTGATATTTCCAGCCAAGGTGAAGAGGTATTCCTGTTGAAGTGCCAGACCCAGGTGGGATTGCCTCTGAAACCCACTGTACACTTTTAATAACTGCTACTGAAAAAGGCTGAACTGGCCCTGAAACAGCTGCTAAAAAGAGAAACATCATTGTCCTTGAAAAGGGAGAGCAATCTCAGGAGAAGAAAGGAACAGAGCTGGGCTCCTTCAGCCTACCTAAGCAAAGACTGCAAGGGGACCTGACTGCTCTCTATAAATATGTCAGAGGGGAAAACACAAGGGGAGGAAATACTGGTTGAAGTTAAAGGCCTGCATTAAACAACATCTAAATTCAGGCTGGGAGACAAAGGAAAGATCTTAACCTGCAAAGTAATTTGTTTCAGAGCAAGCTGAACTCCTTCGAAGATTAAACTTGGAATGATGTGAGACCAAACTTAACCCCGCAGCTAGCATTTGGTGGCTGCAGATAGCTCTTGCTGAAGGGCACTGGGAGAAGACATGGGGTCATAGGAGCCCACAGTATGAGTTACAAAGTACTCCAAGGAGCAAAACAGTGGAACAACTCAAAATACAACAGGAAAATGGGAAACGTAGTAGATTGAAATGGGCTCTTAGGCAGAAGCTCTTCCCTGTGAGGGTGGTGAGGTGTTGGCACAGGGTGCCCAGAGAAGCTGTGGCTGCCCCATCCCTGGCAGCGTTGAAGGCCAGGCTGTACAGGGCTTGGAGTGACCTGCTCTAGTGGAAGGTGTCCCTGCCCATGGCAGGGGGTTGGAACTGGATGAGCTTAAGATCCCTTCCATCCCAAACCATTCTGAGATGCTGTGATCCCGTGACATCTTTCAATCCAGACTGCTGTGTTTTTTAAAGCTAGAGTTTTAGCAGATGTTTCCCGAGTGCATGCTGCTACCGAGAGCTGGAGATGCTAAATGCAGGGGCTGTGCTTTAAATTGTTAATCCCGCTCCAAATCCATCAGCGAGGAGCGCATCTGCCAAAACCAGTTGACTCCCAGCTGATCCCATCTATCTTTCATGCGACTCCAGTGAAGGCAGCCTCGGTGGCCACCGTGCCGGGATGGGACCTGTCACTTCTCCTCAGCCTGCAGGAGAGCCGGTGAGGAGTTTGTTAAACAAAACACATCGCAAGCTGTTATCTTCTACACACATCACCCAGATTAAATGGCACTTAATGGAATAATGAACCACGGGGAGAAACATACAAGGAAACGTCATTAAATCTTGTTAAAAATGAATAAAATTCTGAATCGATTCCCATTAGTGAATGCACTGGTATTTCACATATCTTTAGGAGCTTTATTATGCATTCATGCATAATCTGATATAATGATGGCTATTTTCCCCCAAACTCCTTTCTTCCTAATAAAAATGAGCAGGATGAAGGATCTTTACTCTCGCATGCCTTTTTTTTAAGCATTATATGAAATATTTAAGCCATGTCTTTTGCTTCTCATGGTCATGCCCTTATTGTGTCAAGTCAAATTAGTTACGTATACAAATGAGAGTAAACAAAGGTGACAGATAAATGAAACACATGGTTACCAAAGTGTCAAAGGCCCCTTATGTATGGTCCATCCATAGGTTCCTCCATGGGCTCCTCGTATGCAACCCTGTAAGAAGCTGGGAGGAAGAACCTCCAAGCTTCTACCAAACAAGTTCCTAAAAGGACCAGATGTGTTTGCCTTTCTCCTCTTCCTTTCCCTCTCTCCCTGCCTTGCTCACTTTGTGCTCTCATTAAACACTGAGCATACATGAAGTAGAGCCAAGCAAACAGTACAAACAAATCTTCTTGAATATTCATATTTAATAATATTTGGAAAACACCAAGATGAAGAAGTTCCTGCAAGGTTTGGGCCTCATGCTAAGAGCTGGAAGAGCACAGCGCAGGAACAGTATGAACTTTGAGTGTGGTTAGCAAGATGCAAGGGCTGCATGGCATAACCTAGAAGGATTTGGACTGCAAATTCATCAGCATAAGGACCCGATATACAAGTCTGTGCAGTGGCCAGCACTCCTGCACTGTGATCTCAGAAAAGATCTTTGTCTTAAATCCAAAGTCTACAAAAGGCTTTAATGCATATTTTCCCCCCGCTATTTGTAGCCCCCGTTGTGGAACATGACCATGTTCTGCAAGATATTGGACAAGCTCATTACAAAAGGTGCCTGAGCCAAAAAAAACCCCACCAATAAATGGATATATGCAGACAGATGGAAGAACAAAAAGTAGCAAGGAAGCAATATTGGTCAGCATGTTAAACAGGAGTCAAGGCATGATAGACAGCGAGACACCAGCTGCTTAGCTGTTTTCAGGGTTTTAATAATAATAACAGGCTTGTTTTGCATAAACTGGCTGTGTGCATAATTCATAGATGTAATAAGCTGATCATTAGGAGAAGTCTCAGCTCACCTCCTGGCTGCATGTGGTCAGACTGAGGTATTCAGCCTGGATCCCGGTAGAGGAGAGCCATTAAGGAGGCGTGTGAAAGAGGATAATTTATTCTAATTCAAGAGACAGCTTGAGCTTGACCCTTTTGTGTTCACTCACCTTGAACAGAGCCCGTTGAGCTTCGCTAGCGAGAGTTCTCCCTGAAAACACACTTTTCCTTCAAATCTTCCCTTCCAGGTGTGTTTCAAAACCTCTCCTTGATTGCAAAATTCCAGGTTTGTGTTGGGCCACTTAGGTTTTAGCAGACCTGTCCCTTTTCTTCGCATCCAAGCTTGGCTTGGTTTGGAGCCCAATTACAAATGAAGGATCCCAGCTTTGCTGCACTTGAAATGGTGGACAAGGCAGCAGTGATAAATGTTGGCTATCCACAGCCGCACTGGGAGAAGCTTCAGAGAGCCAAAGGATCTTTAGCAAAGGCATGACAAGAGCTGAATGTAAATTAGAAGTGTTCAGATACAAATTAAACAGCAAGGGTAATTAAGCCCTGGCTCTGCTAACTGAAGGAGGTGGTGAAGCTTTCACTACTTCAAGGTGCTCAATCAAGGCACTGAGTTTTCCTAGAAGTTGTTTGATTTGGGGTAGTTTATTAGACTCAGAGCAGCACTCAACAGAGGAAAACCTCTTGGAAGTCAAACTGCCTGATTTTATTTCCTCCAAGCCTTAAAGCTGTGGCTTTCTGACTTCTTCGTTTCATATTTATGGTGCAGAAACATCAAAAGGCCACGGCTCGGTCAGCGGGAATTGTGTGACTGTGAATTGTAGATTCCATAATCACATTTTTGCCTCCAATTGATCCTCAGACCGTGAAGAAATTTGCAGGAAATTTCAAACGAGGAATATGGTGGGAACTTTTTCAATCTGTTTGCAGGCAATTTGCAAACAGAAAACCTTGGCAACATTGGCTGAATACGTAATTAATGCTGTGATTTATGTGCCCGGCTGTAATTTCTCCCAGCCTCCCTCCTCCATGTTAAACAATTTGGGAAAGGAATGACTTGTTTTTCTTCATGCTGCATTTTGCTGGTCCTGCTCCCTCTCATCCTGTGGTCTGACATACCATGCATGGAAGGGATATCTTTTCCCAGGGGGAAATAACAGGGGGATATAATTTCTTTCTCCTGATGGATATGGGCAGAGAAGCCATCTGGTTCTCCCAGTGGGACTTTCAGTGTATTCCCTTTTTTTCCTGCCACAGACAGTGGCTAAAGTTGTTCAACACCTTTGTGCAGCAAAGATGCAAGTTGATTTGTATGTCATGTGGATGGAGCAGGTATTTCTAGCAGTGCATGAATATAGTGGTATTTCCATTGCAGATAAGCTTCCAAGCTACATTCTCCTCCAGAAACACCTACATTTAAACCATTAAATCCCCAAACTCCTTTTCTCCCTATCTTTTGGGTTTGGATAGGGATTATAGGGGAGGATATGTGTTCGGCAATGTTCAGGAAATGCAGGGAGGAGGCACATTGGGGAAATAAGGACAGATCTGCCTCTTTCCCCAGTTGTTCGGAGGAATCCAATGCATGCCTGAAGATCAGAGGAGTTTCTATTGGTTTTCCATCAAGCCAAAGGTGCCTGCGCCATCTCAAGGTTATTGTCACAAAGCCTTTAGCCTGCTGGAGGGTTTGGAGCCAGTATCTGCAATTCCAGGCATCTCTCCTTCCCTGGATACATCCCTGAGAAGATTGGGACCAATATTATAATACCTGGCTGCAGCTGCTTGAAGAAAAGTGAACGCTTATTTTTCAGTGGAAAAACCCCACGTTTCTGAAGAAAGGGAAAGAAGGAGAAAGGAAAAGAGCTTTTTTCCCCAGCCACTTCTTCCTGGTAGAACCAGAGTATGATTGATAGAAAGAGATCAGGTCTTGATATGAAGACATCAAGTAATGGAGAGCCTACTACAGCTCCTGATAAGACTTTACTTAGCCAGTCATCTAATGCATGTGTATCCATTCTTCTTCTACCTTAAAATAGGGACAATTATAGTTCCTGTTTCTCACAGAGCTGTTGCAAGCCTGAAGTTATTAAGGTCTGTAATCTCAGAGCCATTACAGTCTTTTGCTTTTCCACCACCAGAAAGTGTTCTGCTCTCTATAGCACAGCTAAATGGTGTTGTCTCCAAAGCATCCTTATATTCAGGTGAAAACAGAGATGTTCAGCTACAGAGGGGCTGCCAGGAACTGAGCACAGCCAAGCCAATTTATACTGACTGGCGTGTCATGATTTTACTTAATATTCCAGAAATCCTTTCTTTTGCACAGACCTTTTCATAAGACAATCCCAAATTGCTTCATTTCTGGGTTTTCAGATGGAAAACCTGTCCCTGCAGACACAATGAGGTCCTCTCCTGGGAAGACACTGAGGCCACTGGCTTTCAATGGACCATCTGAAGGGAAAAGTCATCTCCAGACTCAAAACTGCAGTGTGGAGACATGTGCTCTCCCATCACACCTCTGTCTCCATCACATCCCATCTTTGTTGAACATGTAAATAAAATAAGTCGATGCAGGGAATGCAAATCCCTGTGATGAATCTCAGCCCTTTAATAAAGAAGCAGCAGGTGAACCCAAAATTCTGCATCCCTCCCCAAAATAAAATGGTTTGATAGTGAAATAAATCCCTGGGGACATGTTATCTGCTCTAAAGTTTGCGGGGGAAATCCTGGGATGATGCGATTTGTCTGTCAAATGAGAGCGAAAAGGAATAAATATCCTGAGAGCGAAAACTATTATCCTTTCAGAAAGTGACACCAGAGCTGTGATTTACTCCATGTGTGGGTGCTGAGCCCCAGCAGCTGGGATTGAGGTGAGATAATCCTGAGAAATACCTTTAAAAAAGGGGGGGAGGAAATCCCAATAAAGCACCATCTCCACTTTGGAGCTGTCGCTCTGTAATCGTGGGATGCTCGTGATGCATAGCATTTGCTGTTCCCCAGTGGGAGGTATTCATAAATGGAGAGCAAAGAAGGTGAAATATCCCTAACACCCCCAGGCTACATCCTCGTGATGCTGGGGAGGGGGGATCTTGTTTTGCTTCACTGTGACCAAAAATGATGTTTTCAAAGCACAAAACTCCTTGGCCAAGTTTCCAAAGGGCTTGATGGATATCAGTGACCCAATCGGTCCCCCGTGACTCAGTTTCCCTCTTTGAAAATGCAGAATATACTCCTTTTTAGGGCTAGTGAACGTGGGGGAGTGGAAAGCAGCCGGGTGGGCGGCAGAGGCAGGGTATGGCTCGTGGCTTGGCCGGTGGTGAGCCTCCTCTCTCCCCTGCCCAGCAGCTCACTGTGTGTTCGCTGTATGTTTAATTATGCATCGTTTCCTGTTCTCATTAGAGACCTTCAAACAGCCTTGAAAATATCCTCATTCAGGGCTTATTTTGTCCTCGTTAAATTTTTATCTCAGCTAAAGAAGGGAGATAAAGGCATTAAACTTGATGCAGAAGCACATGAATGAGACAGGAAAGATCGCAGGAGCCACTGTCTATCTGCCCACCCTGGCAGTGCAAATACTCCCTTTCAGCTTAGTGGCAAAAACCATAATGGTGTTAATTCATCTGGATAGCCAAGGTGCATGAAAACAATGTTTCCAAGCCATATCCCAGTGCCCCTGTTCATTAAAACTCTTGGGGAGGACTTTAAAGGAGAAAGGGATTTTATTACTATTTACTTATTACTATTCTTATTATTCCCATTGTCCTTTGAGCCTTGTTCCCCTCCTGGCTGCTCTCTTTTGCTTGCAATCTTGGCATTTTGGGGCTCAAGTGAACCAATTAGCAGCTGTGATTTAGCTTGGGCCATTTGGAGGCTCTTTGCTCATCTCTTGTGACTGGTTGGGCTCTGCCATGGGCTGACCTTCCCCTCTCTGCTCCTGCTCCCCAAATCCCCCTCCAAAGAGAGTCAAGGGAAGGGGAACCACAATGACTTGGCAATTGATTGGCCTAGAAAACTAAAGGAGAACATGGAAAACCTGCTTTTGGGTTGCATTTCAACCCCAAACACATCAAGAGTGTCTCTCTGGTTCCCTCCATCCTGTGCCTTCTCCTTGCACTCCTCATCACCTCTACTCTTTCAAAAAGAGAAGATTGAGGCTCCCTTTCACTAAATTCATAACTATTTGTTTGCAATTTCCCCCAAGGGAATGTTATTAACAGCAACTTAGTGTCTGATGGATGGCTGTGCTGCTGAGGCTCTGTTTTGCATCAAAGCGTCTGAAGATACATCATTTAAATTCACGTGGGCAGGCGTGTATTAAATAAATGCCAAGAGAAATATTTATTGCAGGGGGGAAATCGGGCTGCAGCTTTGTATGTACGTGTATTTATAGTGATTTAATAATCAATTATTGCCTCGGTACTCAATATGCACCGTATTAAATCTGCGCAGAGGTCATTTTGAGAGCTTTCACTTTAAAAGGTGATTTTAATTCTCTTCTCTAATAGTTCTTTTGTTTCTCCGCTGGCTGCCCATGAGCTGTGCCACCTAGGAACGACGTACCCTAGATGGACTGTGTCGAGGAGGCTTGTGGCTGTGTGTTAATGGAGTTGTGAATTGATTTTATTCTCTGGTCTTTATTCACTTCCCTCCCCCCTCCCCCAAACTTTTTTTTTCCCTCTTGTAAGGGATAATTCATTTCATGATTGCAAATAGATCACTGTAAACTTAGCGTAATGGAGCAGTAATTACCTAAGAAGTGATGGATTTGGGTGGATTTTGTAGGCTAAACGATCTGAGATGTACAGTACGGAGTAGGAGCAACTATTTTGAAGCTGATCAATGAAATGATGCCAGTTTTCTGCTTATTCCTCTTATAACCAGCTGCCAGCTTAACCTTTAAGGGGGAGTCAAAGCCCCTCAGGTCTCCCTCACAACTCATTTTATTAACACCTTTGGAAACAGAGCCGTCTGAGACAGTAACTCTGCAAACATTGCACTTCATATTGCCAGAGTATCCGCAAACCCATCTTTTCCAGGACCTCATTTAACCCATTATTTATTAGTCAGGTCCCTCTTTCCCAGGCATTTAAGTGGTACCTCTGCAAGGCAAGGGTCATATCTTGCCCTCGAAGCTTTGGGCATCGCTTAGATTGCAAACTAATCACAGAAGCAGCGGTTTTGGGGACCTGTTTGCAAACTTTTGCTCTGGTGGGACAGGATGCCTGTGTTATTGGCAGGGATGCAGCTGTGTGCAGCATCCCTGTGCATCCCGGGGCAGGGGAAAGCAGGCTTGTGATCTGCAGAATTCAGGGATGCAGGTAGGCCACCTGGCAAACGATTGCTCTTAGGACAAGCCACTAGTGGGAGCCGTGGTCCCACGCAACCCCCAGCAGACCCGACACTCACTGTCCAAGGGTAGAAACGGTTCTGCTTCCCTGCAGGCTCTGCTTGAGCATTCACCTGCCTTAGCGATTTGGCAGTGTCTCCCCATTGCTTCTGGCAACCCTGTTCTTCCCTTTAAAGCTGGAAATTCTTGCATTCCAAGCCCCCCATAGAAAGTGGGAAGATAAATGGAGGAGCATTGGGAAGCTGGGTGGATGGAGATGTCCCCTCTGTCCTTCCCACTGCAATAGAGATGCCCATGGCACCAACTGGGAGGACTTTTTTATCTGGCCCTGGAATAAGGACAAAGTTTTCTACTCCTACATGGTTGTTTGGGAGATGGAGGGAGATGAAAGACGCAGCCAAGCCTGTAACAGATCTTCATTTGCTTCCAGGATGGAGGCAGCTTTCAGGAGCCTCTCTGAAATACTCTATCAAACCATCTCCTTTGTAGTTTTGCTTTAGCAACAACCATTCTCCCCCTCTCCTCTTCTATCTTATTGATTCTCCTCTTGGGGAACTAGCTATTGGCTCAAATAACTGCTTTTCATGGGTGTATTTTGGGGGTTCATTGCTCACTTACTGCCCAAACACGTCAGCTGAGAATGCAGCATGAGAAACCTGCTGGGATCAGTAGCAAGAGAGGATGAAACACAAAGAGGATGCCTTCCAGACCAATGCATCCAAATCACAGCTGAACAAGCAGCTTCACATTGTTTGTTCAGACCTTACTGAGCGGCCTTGAGGAGAAAATGATATCTTATTAGGGACTCTAATAATGTTCCAGATCATCCTCCGTACGGAGCAGATCTGAAGGATTAGCAAAACAAATGAAGTAATGACTTTCCTGTGAAATTAAAATTCTCTAAGATAATCCAAAGAGGAAATAGAAATTTAATTTCAATTACGCATTAAACTTTCTTAGCTCAGTTTTGTGTCAGGTTTTTAACTCCGTGGGGAATTTATAACAGTGTTGGGTCAGAATAGCCTCAAACCCATCAACCTGCTCCCGGATCATGCCGTCACACTGATACACTCCTGTGCACTGGCTGGTGTGCTTGCAAACATGCACGACAGCCCCTAAATCTGTCTTTTCCCAATTAAATTCCAGGCTATAAAGAGCGAGCATGCTGCACGGGTGAGATATTTTGTCCTGTGTATTAACTGGATGAATAATTGAAATTCCTTGCCTTGCTCCTAGCTGAGGACTCCTGGACAGATAAGCGTTTAACAGGTGGACTGTCCTTTTTCCTTACTGCATCAGGGACCAGAGCAGCATTGGGAAAGTTTTGGGCTTAAACTGGTACAGGGGTTTCTTTCTGATTTGATTTTGAAAGGTTCCATTTTGTGTTTGAACAAGCTGAGCTCATGGCAATGCTATCAGCTCCAAATGGGTTACTGGGGAGAAAACCATCCTGGCAAATGCATTCTGCATTTTAAGCAAGACTTATTTATTGTTAAAACAGAATTCAGTCAGCACCTTTGCTTTTCCCTGTAAGGAGAAGGATGCATCACACAACAGCAACCTTGAGGTTCTATAGGGATGAATAGGGCAATTCTCTACCACCAAGTCCCCAGTAAACTGCTTTCCAGAGCTCCATCATAAAAACATTGGGATGCTGCTCTAAAATGAGGGTGAATTCAGTTTCTGGAGCCACTCTAAGGGGATAGTTGTGACAAAGCCACACTTGCCATCACTGAATAGTTAAATCTCCATGTGAGACTTGACCAGGGAGAAACCCTCAGCAGAGATTTTATTCCACATCCAAGTAGCTCTTAGGATCTTCTAATGCCCAGGAAGGAAAAAAAAAAAAAAACATAAATAGACTAAAATTGGGTAATTCATTAGCAGCCATAATGTAGTGTGTGTCACATCTGGTTAGGCACCACAGTACATATCATATGCCTCAAAAGCAAGGAAATGAGAGGTTAACGCATTTCCTTGGCTTTGTGAGCTGTCTACCAACTGTGCTCTTATCTTAATTGATACAGCATCAGCCTTTCTCTGCACTCCTCCAACAACAAGTCCGGCTTTTTGTCCTCTCCAGTTATTAGAGACTCTACTCTGGATCACAGAAGTAACAGGCAGGCTTGCTGAGGATGTGGGTGTTTTGATGCAAAGCCCCAAATCTCCTTTTTTCCCAGCTTCACAGGGCACAGGAGACATTTAATTCTTCTTTCTGTATTTGAGCGCTTTGCTTTTGGGCTCTGGAGCAGAGAGTAGGATCCAACTCCATCCCCTCCCTATGTGTTGAGGAAGAAATCACCAAGTCAGACGGTTTCCCATCCCAGATGGGATCGTGTCCTGGCCATCTGGTGGCTGTGGGCAGGTAGCATATGAAGCTCACAAAGTGGTTGTGTGAAATATCATGGTCTCAGCACTTTACTTCCACCTCAGAGAGATAAAACCCACACACAACCAGTGTCACTGGGACATACCCAATGAGCTGAGGCTCACACAGAACAGGTCACACACACATCTGGCTGTGGGAAGAGGATGAAGAGGAGATGGTGCCCTTTGTTTGAAGCTTCCATGAAGGCAAGGGACCAGGCTTTCCACTGAGGCTTGATACAGGCTTTTTGTACCTTAATTTAACCACTGGTTCCTAAAATACCTTGTGTAGGTTATGTCCATCTCCTCCACAGCAAAATGCCTCAGGACTGAGATTATTCCTCACGAAATAATCAAGCTTCCAGCACTTTAAGCCACCAATACCAGCTTTCTCCTAAAGCTCTCCATGCCTTCAAGAATAAAACAAGTTCCCTCTTCATTTGTATTTATTCTTTAGATATTGTCAGTGGAGTGGTGAGGATTTGCGGCCCAAACCTGCAGAGTAAGCTGGTGTTTATTTTGTTTCTCTGCTTTTCTCCACCAAAGGGCATTTTCTAGCCTCTGGATTGACGGCTGCATCGCCTGCAAGGCAGAGTAACCAGGTTTGCAGACAAAGGAGACCGACAGCTTGGTAATGATAGCAAGGTAAATAAACAAAAGTGTGGATCTGCACGCTGATAAATCTCTTACCAGAGACTCTGATTTAGAAAGAAGAAGGGGGAAAAAAGGGAAAATATATTGTTCTTCAGCAATAAAGCTTGAAAAGCACAGTGGCAAATCCCTTGGGGCACAGCCATGTCACCTCTCTGCCACGGTGGGAAAGAGAAGGCAGGGCCCCAGATTATTTGCAGTTTTGGGAGGACACATCCCATATCCTTGCATGTGGGAGAATGTAAAGGGAATTTCTCCCCAGCCTGACTCAGATGAGTTTTTGGTGACACCCAGGAGCTGACGTGTGGCAAACAGCACATGGTGAAGATGCCGAGTTAGCGAGGCGGATGCTTTGCTTATTCATCATCTAGATCCCATGGGATCCCTCACAAGCAGCTTTGGGTTTGATGCCCTCAGCCAAGGGGCTCAGGTGGATGAGAATATATATACATGCAGGATTACAAAGAAATAAACCAGAAGGATTTCCATCAGCCATGATCTATGTGTGGGGCATCCGGCTGGGGAAAAGCCTGTCTCTGATGGGGAATGGCATTAGTAGCATTTACCAGAACTACATCCCAAAATAGTCTCATTACTCCTCAATATGCCCTGTCAGCACCCGGCAGTGGAAGCAGTCCGCACTGATGCCTTCAGACTTCAGCAGAGCCATAATGGGAAACAAATTGTGCGAGACTCCCGAGTGATGCAGTGATGGCAATCTGCATTTGTGCTCTCAAGCGAGCTGGGCTTGAGCTTGGGAATGCGATAACTACCGTTGGAGTTAATTCTCCAAGAGCTCCTTTTGGTGATGGACAAGATTGACAGCTGTCAATGGAGCTGACAGCTTGCTGTGCTTCATCCCCAGCAGGAATGGAGATGGAGAAGGGGAGCCGATGGCTCTTGTAAGTCTAGGCGAGTAAAAATCAGTGCAAGGGACAGCTGCCCCTGGAGCAGCCGAGGAAAGGAAGCAATTCCCTATGGATATATATATGCAAGGAGGTGTGCAAGTCTTCTCAATTCTGCCAAAAGGGGGAAAGCCCCCACTAAAGCTGAAAAACCACCACAAATAGTGCGTGCTTGAGATACTCCCACAGGCAGCCCTATGTGCCAACCTGCTTTTCCCCATGCTTCTTGTGTGCGTGGCATAAACAGCAGTTTGAGCTGTCTGGGAGACATCAGGAGCAATCCACAGGTTGGCTTCTTGAATCATGAAGCTGTTTTAAGCCATTACATATCTCTACCACTTTGGAGGATGGTTATTATTCACCACCATCTCTCCAACCCCTTCGTGGTTCCTGTTTCCAAGCTTATGCCTCCCAAAGCCACCAACCCTGCTTTTTAATAAAATCTGGACTCCTGTATGACCCCAGGATCAAGGGATTTAAGGCAAAACCTACCAATTTTCACATTACTTAGACCCCAAGAACCATCAGTGCTTCAGCTTGGGGCTTTTCCCACCTGAAGTTGATTAAAGCGAAAGCTGGAGAGCTGGAAATGAGCCGTAGGAAATGCTGTTCTCAACTTCTTGCAGGAGTAAAAGGGGAAAGTGGCAATGAATTGCTATTAATGCACATCATGTAGTCCCTGGAATTGCTGCTGACTGTAGTCATACACTCATATAGTCAGCCAGGAGTCCATTTTTACATCACTACAGACAGGGAGATGGATATATGGACCATTATATGTTCCCAGCTGGAGAAGAATGGCTTTAACTGAGGGCTTTGGGCTGGCTCCTTCTCCTTTTTTTAACACTCTTATCACCTCTTGCTTTTATCAGGCAGCATAGCCACTGTGGTTCCTGCCTCCTTGACCATCATCACCTTTCCAGGGATGCAGGAATTTGGGAAAAGGGCCCAAATCCTTCAGTGATGCTCTTTGAACTCGTACACCAACCTCTGCATCTCCAAGTCACTCAAAAGAACATCTATAGCATCAAATCCACATTTCCTCCTCCTTGTGGTTTTGGGGTTTGACCTCATGTTTTCTTCTGGCCAGTGGGTTTTGGGGGGTTTTCTGGATGCTGTGAACAAGATCTTGCCTCTTTTTGGCTTAAAAAAAAAACTTTTTCTGGCCATGCAGCCCCTCACCCCACAGAACGATGCTGTCATGTGGGAATATTTGCACTGAAGACAGTGTAAGCATTTGCTTTTTACATAAAGGCGAAGGTTTTTTGGAGGAGAAGTATTTAATTTTAATTAGTGGCCACGATTGCTCTTTCTCATCTTCTGCCTCAGTAATCCTTCCCTCACATTAAAATTAAACTTTTGTAATTGGAAATCAGAAAACTTACCACTGATTCACACAAAGCAGCAGCCTGCATTTAGAACCCAAGTCACTGCTCGTCCCTTTGAGAGGAAACCTGGGATACAGGTGGCTTCACCCACCCCTTCTGCCTTTTGGTGCCGGGTCTGGAGACCTCCCCGCACCTTGGTGTTAAAACACATGGTGCTTAATTGAGTTATCCAAACTCTTCTCCCCTTTCCACCAGGATGGACTTCACCCGAGGTTCTGAACCACAACAAATTGCCTCTTTTCCTAGTTAGATCTCCCCAGGGCAAAGCTCTGCAGCAAATTAGGTATTAACATCTGTACAGCTCTGTTATCCACCATGCCAATCACCGCTCCATAATTGCCCGCAATGTCTTCCCTGAAGGATGCCTGCTTGTATGTTTAATAAAACAACCAAAACGGGTCTCAGATTTCCTTGCTTGTATGAAAAATTCATTGCTGCAGTTCCCAGTAAGTGTTGATCAGTCGTACGGCTGCCACCGGCTGCGAGAGGAAATCCTGAGCCCAAGGAGATGCTGGCAGCACAACAATGTTGAAGGGCTCCTCTGCCGGTGCACCCCTAAGAGATGCTCATAAGGGATGCAAGAGGGAAACTGAGGCAGGGAAAAGACAAGTGAAGGATTTGGGGTGAAAAACGCAGGGAAAGGTTTGGGATTCATGGTATGGGATTGGTGCACATTGACTTCAAATATTCACCAAGTCCAAGTGGATTTTAGCTCACCCTCATGAAGAGGCTGTGGGACCAGCTGGAGCTTCCCAAACTCCTCAGTGTCTCGAGCGCTGCTGGCAAGCGATTCCAAGCTTGCCTGCTAAAATATGCGCCCGAAAATGTAGTGTAAATTGTATATTTGATTGTAAAAATTGCAGTTCATGCTGTGTTGCTTAGTGACATAAATCATCCAGTGGTAGGGCAGAATACTAATGCTCGACTTGTGTAAGGAGCTGACACGGAGCAGCCTAGGTAAGGATTTATCTACCAACCAAATGTTGCTCCCATGAGAGTGGCACAAGCAGCTCTGCATAACAAACACATTCCTTGGCTGCGGGATAGATGCATGGACAAAATGGGAAATGGACAGGGGGAAATGCATCCCCCTGCTTCTTCATGGCAAGATATCTGGAAGAGGCTGGTGAAGAGGAGAGGAGGAAGGCAAGTTTTCTGCCTGAGTTTGTGCTGCTGATAAATATAAGCGCTCAAACACACTAGGGCAGAACGGTGTTGATCTGTCATCATTACCAGCTGAAATCTGGGATGAGGTGAAAGATTCAGAGGAAAGTTTCACTTCAATGTGGGAACGTTATGGGGCTTTCTGTCCCAAATGGGGTTTGCAGGTTGAGTATCACAAGCTCCACTTTTTTTTTGGGGGGGGGGCAGGGGAAACTGAGGCACGGGAGGGGTCGGTCCCATAGCTCAGGTTGGCTTTGAATGTGGATGAACATCCAGGAGGTGCTGCTCAGAGTTGTCTCTCTCCCATTTTGGGGGCTTGGTAATAACCTGTATTGTTTTAAACTGAAAGAGAAGTCTCGATTAGACATTAGGCAGAAGTTCTTCCCTGTGAGGGTGCTGAGGGGCTGGCACAGGGTGCCCAGAGAAGCTGTGGCTGCCCCATCCCTGGCAGCGTTCAAGGCTGTTCAGGGGCTTGGAGCAAGCTGCTCTAGTGGAAGGTGTCCCTGCCCGTGGCAGAGGGCTAGAACTGGGTGAGCTTTAAGGTCTCTTCCAACACAAATCACTATGATTCTTTTGAGCTCTTTAAACCACATTACCATCCCATTTCAGCACCTGCCTTTGGATGGGATGAAGCCACCCTGAGCTCCATCCTGACGTCTGGCAGCTCCCAAAGGATACAGAAGTCCCTGGGGATGCATCCACACAAGGTGCTCTATGAAAAGGCACTCAGCTCTTTGAAATCACCCTCTCTCATCTTCGAAGTTGAGCAGACAGACGGAAAGTTGGGAGAAGAAATGCGTTTAATAGTAATTAGAGATGTTAATAATTGAACACATGATGAACCGGGCGTGGGGAGATTAAAGCTGAGATTTGCCAAAGGGGTTTAGATGCACAAGCCCAATTAAAAAGAACAAGAGGAATTAGACTGTATTGAGGCTGAGTTCCCAAATCCCTTAAGTTTTGGCAATAGACGAAGGGGGAAATGAGTTCTGTTCGTTCTCTGCTCTGTCCCAGCGCTGGATTGGGCCCTCTGAAACTCCCACAGTAGTCGTTGAAGTGTTGATCCATGGGACAAAGCAGTTAGAAGAGCTCAGCAGGACCATATGCAGGATGGGCTGTGATGACCAATGGTCACGCAGTATCTGGGGAATGCTCTTGGCTCCCTGGGTGATGCTCCCATTGACTCATTCAGTCAGCAGTTACCTGCTCCTCCTGCCAAACCACAGCTCTGCGCAGCCTCCCTGGGCACAGCATCACCACATCCCCTTCCTCCCAACAAGCTCTTATCTTCCTGAGGCTGCTTCGTCGGGCGTTGCAAATACCACGATCCCTCTTTCCCAAGTGCTCCAGAGGGGAAACTGGGCATTTAATTTCCAAATAAACCCCTGGATTTTTCCCCCCCTCCTTTTCCCCTGCTGCTGCCAAAGTGGTTGTAATAATAATAATTAATCGTAAGCAAGCCTTGCTCTTTTGAATGGGACAATATTGATACGAGTTGGCAAGCTCTATCATGCTTTACAGACATTAACTAATTAATCCTCAGAATAACAGAAGGTGCTTATTAACACCCGAATGGTGATGAGCAGGGCAACATCCCTGGGATAAAACCTTTTCTTCCTACCAGTAAAAGGATGGTTTGGGTCTGGGGGCTGTGGGAGCATTCCAGGGGGACCAGCATCACCTCATGCTATAGGTTGGACATGCTTAAAATGAAATAGGCCAAAAAGCTGAGGGGAGCAGGAGGCTTGGAGCACAGTACCCCTATTTTTGAGGGGTCCCTTTCCACCTCAGAGCTGCACCTTAAATGATTTATTCTGCTTTTACCTCTTCCCTTTAATTTACTGACTTGTTCAGGGCTTTTTTTTCCCCTTTCTCAACTAGAACAATGGGAGGGTTTTGAAGCTGGCAATGTAATAACGCCAGCGTCTTCACTTTCCCCATTATGATTCCTCATTATAAAGTTATTTCCCAACGATTTGAAATATAAATGATGCCTTTGATGTCTGCATATTTCAAATTGCTCTTTTTAATTTCCTCCCTTTAATTTTTTTCCCAAAAAGATGCTCTTCCTCCTCCCCCCCCCCCTTTCCCAACCACCAGCATCGCTTAACTCAACCCCACCGCTCCTATGCGGCGTTGTAAACACGGCTTGGGCAGAATAAATAAAATGCCTCGAATTGCAAGATTTTGCTTTGAACAAATGGGATAATTGGGGCAGCTGGAAAAAAAAAAAAAGGGAAAAGAAAAAAGAAACAGCCTTGAATGCGATTTCTTTTATTATTTTTTTTGGTTAAAGAAGGGGAAATAAAGCCTGAGCCTCCCTACTTTTGAGCTTTTATCAATAAATAAGAGGCTGTGAGCCCATCTGGGTGAGGAGCACTGTCAGATGTCCCTCTGAGCTATGTCCCTGCCATCATCTCCGGCTCCTTTTCCCCTCCACTTTGTGGGGTGGGATGGGGGGGCTGCAATGTGTTAACATCAGGGAAGTGCACACTACAGATAAGCCTCTGCCAATTTTGCTCTGAACTTACTTAATTAGAACCCAGAGACTCCTGATGCAGGGGTGATGCGTGCAAATACTTGAGCCTTTGCTTGAGCATATTCCACAGTGAATCAGGGACATGTAGATAGGTGGGTATATAGAAACGCATTTCCTCACCAACATCCCTGGATGGATGAGCATCCCATCTCCACTAAGGCTTTTTCTTGGCAGAGGCGGTGTTTGCAGGCAGGAGGGAGCCGTGAGCGCCAGGCTCTTCCTGCCTGATGCTGGTGATAAAAGCCTCGTTGCTGTGAGTTTAATTAAAACTTACTGTTTCATTTGCATGGCAGGGGCCCACCCTTTGCTTGCAGTTGGATCCGAGGGAGCAGGTTCAGCAGGATATGTGCTATCCGATTAATAGAGCAAGGGAGAGAGGGTGGCACCTTTGGGGGAAGGAGGAAAATTGATGCTGGCAGCATCCCTCTGCATTGCTGGGGAGGCAGAAGATGCTCCCCAAACAGCGGGACCGGACTTCTGCCAAGGCAGATAAGTCAAGGGGAAAGCATTGCTCTCTTATTGTTTTATTTCTTTGGTTTAACATTCCCTCTCCTGATCCGCCAGCTGAATTTCCAGAGGTGATGTGTCTCACTGGTGCTAAGCATCCCGAGAGAGTAGAGCTTAATGCTGTCCTGGCTGCACAGCCCTGCACCATATTGGGCTAAGGGATGCTGGAAGGAAGCATCACCCTGAAGTATTAATATCAAGTCAGCATATTCCTCTACCCTGTAGTAAACTCAAATATCATGGCTGACTGGGATTGAAACTGGGATCTGGCCACCACGAGAAGCAGTTCCCACAGCAGAGAGCAAGCCCAGTTCTCCAGCTGGATAAAGAGACTGGCAAAAGAAGACTTGGGAGCAGAGAATAACGCTTGAAACAACTAAAACCCCACGAAAACCCCCAAATACACGGCAATTTTTTTCCTGTCTCATGCAAAGCCTGGTCCATCCTCCCAGCAATCAGGGTTGAGCATCCCCATGAGGCTGTAAATCACTGAGAGGTGAGAAATATCCCACATAACTTCAGCACCTGGGTATCTTGATACAAGCTGCAAGTTAAGCTGAGAGCAGATGAGATTGTGTTTAAAGAGTGTTACACTTGTTTTTAACAGACCCCCAAGCTGGACCTATGATTATTTTATGAAAATAGGATATTAAAAAGAGAATCAGGCTCAGATGAAAAATTTAACAGAGTGTGATTTCGGTTTTCATCTTCTAACAATGTCCGGAGAATGGATGTCTTCTTGAAAAGGACAAACCACGAATTAAAGTGATAGTCAGATGATAAAAACCTTCACTTAAAATATATATCTCTTCCCCATGTTATTAATAACATGCAGGATTAATATTTTAAAGTGGATGAATTTTAAAGAAATGCCATTTCCAAGACATATTGACAGATTTTGCTGATATTACAGCATCGGGGGGAGGACCCCTCCCTATATTCATTGCAAGAGGGCTATGTATATTTTATAGATGTTAAATATAAATACCACTTCCATCACCCTCCTTATCCTCACCACATTTCCTTCTATTTCCACTTTGGAGCCACCACCAGCCTGGCTACTTTCAAAAGAGGCAGGGATTTGCTTTGGAAAAGCCCAAAAAGCCCCTTTGCCAGCAAAAACGCCAGCCCTAATAGATATGAGACTCTTAAAGGGCATGGGAGCATCTTGGTGCTAGATCTTCATGTGCCAGAGCAGGAGGGAGCAGTCCATAATTCACTGCCAGGCCTGGGATGCATAATTTATCCCTTGCAATTCTCCATCAATTGGTTATTAAAAGTGCCCTCCCTGTGATGGGTTGTATTAAGTATGTACAAGGGAAGAGATAAATCTAGTTTCCAAGGTAACTAACTCCCAATTATGTTCCATAGGGAAAACTTTGCTTACTCCACCACAAAAGATTCATTATTTGGTCCATTTTGGGGTCAAAAATTACTATTTTGAGGCAAAGCAGAGTTGCATCCCTGTTTATAACCTCCATGAAGGTCCCTGCATCCTCGTGGGCTCTCCAAGGACCATGGGAGCGTGGATATAATTGTATAGTCAAGACTAAAGTTGAGAGCTCGATCTGCTGGCATCCAGGGCATCATTTTTGCAGAGCTCAAACAGGCAGAGTTATTTCCCTCGATGAGGCACAAAGAGCATCCCAGAGTCACTGAGATAAAGAGAATGGAAATGATTAAGGAAAAAGAATAATTTCCTGGAGCAAAAGCACCCTCCGAGCAGCTGTTTGCTCCCTGCTAAACGCCAAGGATTGGAGCTCAGGGTCTCGTTGTTATAATGACCATGAGCTGATGGGGAAACTCCCCAGGGTAGAAGAAAACATTTGGGGGAATGAAACAACTCATGCTGGAAAATATTCAGCTATGGGAGGCTGCAGTGATGGGGATGGCTTTATCGAGGCCAAGGTGTCCTAAGCAGCATGGGAAGGAGATGGGGGAGTTAAATTGCCTCTCTCCGATCTCTGAGTGATTTTGTGCCAGCAGCTTGCGTGGGTTTTTTCTTCCTGATGTGGATATTTGGACATAATCCACCTTCTCTCTTGCCTCTTTAACCTGAGAGGTCCAAGTCTGCACGACGGCTGCGTTTTTTGGAGGGGGAGGCAAAAGGAAGAGGTTGAAGCCATTGCACTTTAACTACAGCAATAAATAGAAAGTAATTAAAAGTACATCATAAATAATAATTTAAAAAAATTAAAAAGCCCAGAGAAAACGGTCTTGCCATGTCCAAACTCTGCTGTTTCCCCATGGAAAGCCATATCAAATAGCCTCAGGTCAAAAAGCTCTGGGTTTCCCTGTCCTTGTCTCCCATGAGGGTTTATTTCCTTGCAAGACTATGGCTTGTTCTTATTTTCAGGCATTAATGGACCCCAGCAATTTTATTTCCTCCATTTCCTTATGCTCAGCACCACACACCCAGGTAATGTGATGACCTGAAGTTCTCTGCATCCGATTGCCCTACTTCTTATCAAGCATCATCGCAGACTGGGAGATCCTTGTACCATAAAAATGGTACCATAAAAATGTACCTCTCTTCTTCCTCCTACTACAAATCTACGGATGGTGGCGAGGTGATGGCTTAAGGAGGGCAACCTTTGGAGCAAAGAGGTGCTCAAACAGCCTCACAGCCCTCCTTGCATCACTTGAAAGGCAAAGGCAAGTGCTCAAACGTACTTCAGGTGTCCAGGCATGACAAGGACTCATCTGAAATAGAATAAAGATTGCCTAAGACTTTACAAGGACACGGACCCATGCTGATGGCAGGACAGCCCAACATTCCTATCTCCAGTGCTCCTGGTGCAAGGATAAAAAACCCAGGGAGATAAAGGGGGCAAACCCCCCCTGTAACCTCCTCCACCAATTTGCTTTTACTTAACAGTTTAGGTCAGCTTCAAGTAGGTCACAAGGATGTGTGTATCTTCAGAATAAAGTCTTTAATCGGCTGATGGATATGAAAAAATAAATTATAGTGGCAAAATGTAATAAACGTTAAAGGGAAAATGATGAGAGTAATATAACTACATTGATTTAACTAGGATGATATAGAGGAATTGTCTGGTTTATAGGTCTTTAGATGTCTATTAGCAGCTCTGTATTAAGGAATAGGGCTGTTCTCTTGATATACTTAAGAGCTGTCAGTAATTCCTATTTCACAGTCCACTGCTTCAATTCAGAACGTGCGGTGCAGCCCCAGCGACCCCATCCCGGGCTCGCTGGAGGGTGACTGCCTGCCAAAGGTTTCCTTTTCAAGCCAGCGGCCAGCTAAGCAGCCAGATCATTCAAACCCACGCTGTGGTGAAGAGGAGCCAACGCTCTCCTCCCTGGGGACTGTGGTGGCATTTGTTTTAATAACATCTTCGTTACACCCTGCTCTCACTCTGCTGAGGGAAAACTTGGCTTATGTTGGGGGAAAAGACCCCCAAGGCTTCAATCTGCAGGGTCTAAGTGATCTTTTTGCTGTGTTTTGGGTTATATCTGCTTCTACAAACCTTTAAATACTTCTGTACATCTACCTCTCTGTGTACAGAAGGGACCTTAAAGCTCATCCAGTTCCAAACCCCTGACACAGTCAGGGACACCTCCCACTGGAGCAGCTTGCTCCAAGCCCCTGTGTCCAGCCTGGCCTTGAACACTGCCAGGGATGGGGCAGCCACAGCTTCTCTGGGCACCCTGTGCCAGAGCCTCAGCACCCTCACAGGGAAGAGCTTCTGCCTAATGTCTAATCTAGATCTATCCTCTTTCAGTTTAAAACAATATGGGTAATTACCAAGTTCCCAAAATGGGAGAAATATAGCTCTGAGCAGCACCTCCTGGATGTTCATCCACATTCAAAACCAACCTGAGCTATGGGACCATCCCCTCCCGTGCCTCAGTTTCCCCCCCCCCAAAAAAAAAAAGTGGAGCTTGTGATACTCAACCTGCAAACCCCATTTGGGACAGAAAGCTCCATAATGTTCCCACATTGAAGTGAAACTTTCCTCTGAATCTTCCTCCTCATTCCAGATTTCGGCTGGTAATGATGACAGATCAACACCGTTCTGCCCTAGTGTGTTGGAGAGCATTTATTTCTCTATCAACCTGCAAAGGATGCTTATAATTTGGAAAGTATGCTTGTAATTAAGAAAAACAAATCATTATTGAATCCTCTGGGTGGAAGAAGTACCGCCTGGCTATGCCAGCCCAGGGCCACAGAGATACTGGTTGGTTGTCCCTTTTCCATTTACTCCTGAAAGCCCACCAAAGTGACGAGCATCCCAGCCCAGCAGCCTCCACCATGGCTAAAACCAGAAAATTAATCTAGCCCAAATAAAACCACCCAAGATCATGCTTTAATAGGAGAAAGGACAGACTGACACAGTTTTCTTCCCAGCCTGCTCACCGTAGAGATATAATAACACTCCTTAATTAGACCTGCAGGGTCCGTGTCCCTGTTAGAAGAGGCCGGGATGCAGCTTGCAGCGGGGGCTCTTCCTGTGTTTTTTTCTCCTGGGATTGCTCACACAGGAGTGGATGAGCACCCTGGTTTTACTGAAATTGAGATTTTTCTAAGTGGAAAAAGCAATTTTGCACTGGGAAAAGGCAAAAAGATGGGAGCACAGCAAGGTTTGCAGACGCACAATGTAATTAGGAGGGGGGGAAAGAACAGGGGAGTTGTTGGGAATGTTGCATCTATTTCCCACCTGAAAGAAGGCAACCAGCTCCATGTGCTTTGCAAGATGGTTGCATGAATTGCTTTTCCTGCAGGATTTGTAGCTGCAGATGTGGTGTGACTCCTGCCAGCCTTGGGATGCTCCTACCATCCTCCTGTTTGGACAAGGCACAGCATCCTCCTGGGAGGCAAACTGTGTGTCATGGTAAAGCACATATCAGCGGGATAGGAAAGGGTTCAGCCCTCCGATGGAGCAGGAGGGATAGCACAGAGCTCTACAGCAACTTCCAAATGAAACACTGAATTAAAGAAAGCAATAGGATGGGTTTGATCCCCAAACTACCTTTTTTTTCTTTCTTAGCCAGAAAGAAACATTTCAAGCAGTATCAGAAACATGATGGAAAGTTGTTTTTCTTGATATTTCATAACATTTTCACCTGCAGCATTTTGGCTGCTTTCTAATTTATTATTTTTTTTCTTAGGGCTTACAAGTAAAAGAGGTTTTTATCGAAAATCTGTTTTTCAAGAACAAGAAAATCAATAAAAATATATCAGTTCAAGCCTTTGTTAGAGAGCCAGGGAAAGGTCCACCCTGAGCCTAAATCTCTCATTCGGATTAGACACCGAGCTTCTAAATGTCTCATTACCCGACACAAGTCCTGCACTTAACACAGAGGTTTTTTGCATAATAGTTTGTAAAGATCATGCTGCCATCGTAAGCAATGCACCAACCAAATCAAGAAGGGCTCAAATCATTGAATAACTGGTTTGCAATGATTTATTTGGCCAATTTCAGCCATAACCAAATTCCTGAAGCTTCACTGATCTCTTTAGCATTGTCAGACTGGGCTTTCCGTGTGACACATTTATCCATTGCCATTCCCCTCCCTCCTTTTATTAACAAACAAAAATAGGGATGCAATGCCACTGATCAGGCACTTTTTCAAAGCATCTCCTGCCCTCCAAGTGTCGACATTTCACCTGTAGGAAGGGCTCCAGAGAGCCAGCAGAGATCTGCATCCCAGCACATGTATCTGACTCCTCGGGAGCCGTTACAGTGATGCAGGGATGCACTTTGCTTCAGTAAATCCAGCAGTCATTTCACCCCCAGATGCAGTTCTCACCATCCCTTAGTCCAAACCAGGGCACAGAAGGACAAAGTTTACTTCTGTAATTTTAATGTATTAATCTCAGCTGCTCCTTAGTTCCTATTCCCAGGGATTTTTGCCTCTACTTCCTTTTTATTTTTAGGGGTTTTATTCCTGGACATATTCCAGCAGATCCAGGATGTGACTGATATCGCTCCTACCCTATCAAAGCATCCAACATGCACAGATTTCACTGAACTGTGAAGGAAAGCAAGAGGTGCTTTTATCTCTGCCTCTTCTCTGCATCGCCCAGAGCCCAGACTTGTCTGTATCTCAGCCACGTCATACATCTGCAGCCCCAAAGCCTCCCTCCATGTCGAGAGAGGAGGCTGGTGCAATGGGTACAGCATCAGTGTACACCTCTGGAGGTGGGACCGTGCCTTTGCTCCAGCACAGCTTTTCTGTATGACCTTCAAAAGAGTGGATGTGCTTGGAGCTGTGCTCTACTATGAAGTGGTAGAAAGCTCCTGGTGCTTGCATCTCAACCCTGGTGCTTGCATCTCCACCCTGTTGCTCACATCTGCACTCCCCCAAACCCTTTGGCATCAAAGACCTATAACATCTTGAGAAGAAAAGACATAGAGTGTAGAGAGAAATAGCTTTGTGTAATGAACAACATACACAGGCAGAAAGAAAACTGTCAGCATCAAGCTGTTGTGAAGCATTTGTCAACACTAATGTTGCATTTCTCAACCTGAAAAAATAACCAACCCACCATGAAGTGATGTTTCATGATCAAAAACTTCTGGTCCAGGCTCCCAGTATGCAACGGATTGGACACATGCCAGGGAACTGCTCTTAGACCCCAAGCTGGAAATGAATCTGTTTTTTCTCTGCTAGCCACAGTTCCCCCCTCACTCTGCTTTCTGCCAGTTTAGCCATCACCCCAATTAAAGGGCTTCCAGCAGATGAGAAAACCTCCCTGGTGTTAATCACAGCAGTAACAACCTGCAGCCTCCGGAGCAGCGTAATAAGGTCACATCCAAGCAGCGGAATAACCCACTCCTCCTGTCACCTCTTGTCAGCCCTTTCTCCAAAAAATGCCCTTTAATTAAGGGTTGCTAAAGACTTTCACGATCCCAAGCCTGGGTTTGGATCTGCAGCAGAAGGAATGAATGGGCATGGATTTTTTGCAGTGAGGAGGGTTAAAAATGATGTCCAGTAATGGGCATTAATGGACGCTGAAATGAAAATAAACCCCTCGGGGCTCCCCCATCAGCTGCGTCCATCGCATGCCTTTGGATAAATAAAATATCAGGCTCAGCCCTGCAGACGGAGCGAGGAGAAGCAGAGTCACCACCGGGGTCAATTCCCAGCCCTCCCCTTCCATGTGTGCTCAGCTGCTTCCAAGATGCTGACTAATCCATTCATTATTAGTTAGTAATGAGCGATGCCCATTAATGGGGACTGCATCTACCTCCGCCTCATGCAGTGCCAAACGTGCTGCTGACAAATAAGGCTGCAAAGAAGCACCTCACAGGTCTCCATGGCACAGGAATACATCTGCCCCTCATTCTCCTTTTGGGGACATGTCCAGGTCTTCTTCCCACCACAGACACCTTGTGTCATGATCAAAGCTGCTGCAAAGCTGGTCATGGAGGTGGCCAGAGCCTTTGGGAAATAGGGATTATCCCTCTCCCCTGAGTGGGAAAGGAGATACACTATCCCATGGGAAGTAGTTCTTTGTTCAGGGCTTCTAGACCTGGTGACCAATTCCAGCATGATTTCAAAAGACACCTATCAGTCTCAAAAATACATTTGATGATGAAAGGAGTGGACAAGATGCTATAATAGCTGCATTGCAAGCCCAACCCTTACTAGACACTAGAAACTCCCTACCAGAAGGAGGTGCAAATCCATTGGCCTCAGGGAAGCTCCTAGAGTGGCTCAAACCTCCTTCAACAGCCATAAAGCCTCCTAAATCTTTGGCATCTGTGGGTATCAACACCGTGAGTGATGACCAGAGGCTTACGGCTGGTTGCTCCCAGGGGCCACATGCTGGGAGAGGCATTTTGGGGCTGGTGGCATCGGAGCGGAGGGGGATACTCATGTCCAGAAGCTCCATGGGCTCATCAGGCACCAGCAGGAGCTGCCTGCCTCTAAGCGGCTGGAAAATTGAGTGAGCTCAACAGAGAGACACGTCTGCAGATGAACATCTCCGGCCCCCTCTAACTGCCAAGCTGCTAGTGAAACAGATGGCTCCAGGTTAAATGTGAATTGCAAACCTAAAAACTAAAAATGGTGTTTGTGCCCTTCCCTGCACCTTTATGATATATAAAGATACAGAAAGTGGTTTTATTTCCTTTGGAGAAGAAGTGTTTGTTTTTTTGTTTTTTTTTTTCCTTTTAACTGGGTTTTGGGGTGTTTCTCTCTTGCATTAGGGAAAACAAAGCAGGGGTTTGCCTGCCAGGAGCTCGGATGTTTTTGGGGGATATTTCAGCTCTGGGAAGGGGCAAACCCAATGATGCAACACGATTAATTGCCCATTTTAAAGTCATGCAAAGTCCTTCAGAAGTGCAAGAGAGACATGGGAAGATCTAACAAACCCAAATTGGGATCAGAGCAGGGAAAAGCCGTTTGCATGTCCAGGAGAGACCCTCAAAGTCAGTTTGTAAGAGGCCGTCGTAAGCTCCCTTTCCTCCTTCAGTTGGGGATTATGGCATAATTAAGGTGGCATGTCAGAATAATTACATCTCCCATCCAGGGAACTTGTCCCTTGCTTGAGTCTATTCTCCTGGAGTGGAATTAGCCGGGAAGTCATTTGTGAAGGGCTCTGGTTTTATTCAGGTTGGCTTCAAATAAGCCAGCAGAGGGGTAAAAACACCCCTTCAGCCCTGCTCTCCCTTTCTTTTCTGTCTTCAGGGGCAGATTTATTCACCATGACCACCACTCAATGTCCTATCCCAAAATAATAAATACAGGTGTGATAATTAAACAGAAAAAAAAAGATGATGGTTGCTATGTACAACAGGGCATTTAAATACCTTTTGTTAACGTAACGATCACTATTCAGGCAGAGACAAAACAGTATGTGTCTTTTTGGAGAATAAATCTCACACTGCTTCTTTTTCCCCCTGTGTAGTGAGAGAAACAACGTTATTCATATCGAGACAAGGACCAGCTGAAGGATCTGCAGCTGAGGATGTGGCTGGAGCAGCAGGAGTTGTGCCTGGCAGGTTCGGAGCAAGGTGCCGGCTGGGAATGTTGGGAGGGAATCAGCATGTTTGTAAGCGCAGAAGCACAGCCCATGGTGGCTTCATCCAAAGCGGCAATTTCCTCTCGCAGTCAGCGAAGCCGAGCGTTTGGGTTTGGTGTTGTCAACTAATTAAACTTCTGTTTCACCTTTGAAAGGAAAAGGGAAAGGAGGAAGAAAAGCTTCTTAGGAGCTTTCGGAAGTACCGCAGCAAAATGTTTTGGCACTTCTGAAACAAAGCCTTTCACTTCAGAGACGCCACGATGAAATGCCTGTGGGTTTTTCAAAGGTTTTCTGCTCTTTCGTTCTTTTTTAACCTGAAATTATGCGTCTCATTAACATAATCCTGAATTCTGGTCCTCCTCAAACATCATTGCCAGCAGATGCACAAACTGATCAAAAAAAACCCTCTGCAGTGTATTGACTTAAGGCCAGAGTTTTGCCCATATTTACACCTCATTCCTAACTCCTCATTCTCTGCCCAGTAAATACATCTATCAACTGGTGGTGAGCAGCACAGCCCCATGACAAGCCCACTTTGGGCTCCCAAGATGTTTGTAGGAGCATCTTCCAGCTCTGGGAAGTGTGGGGCTGAGGTGGGAATACACCCTCCTTCATCATCCTATAAATATAAATATGGGTGCATGGTGCTGTGTTTATTGAGATAAATTGGGAAGAGGTTCTGCTGGCACTATATACCATGAAGATGATGTGTGTTTACATCTCTCTGGCGCTGATATAAATACATATAGATACGGACCATCTGAGTTTGGACACATCCTCATTGCTATATATGCATTCCCATAAACTGTGCATCCCTCAAATGTCTTTCTGCCCCAGATGAATGTCTATACCCACAGCTAGGTGTGAATATGAACATTATATTCACATCCCTTTGCATTTGGATGTGCCTGTGGAAAGATGAGCCCAGGGATCTCCATAAATCTCCATTTCTAGGTGCGTGGGAAGGTGGGTTTCTGCTCACCCCTCTTCTTTCTTGACTGCTGTTGTTTTAATGGGTCACCTTGAACTATTTATGGGCCTCACCTATGTCCTTTGGGATCATCCTGGCCTGGGTGCTGGCACCAAAGGCATTAAGAAAGAAAGGATGCTACAACTCGGCGCCAGTTATGAAACGTGCTTAAGGCATCTCATTAGCTGAAGGGCTGGATTCTCATTTACACTCCAGCCTCTCCAGGCTGCACAATGAGGGCTGCAAATGCAGCTCCCAGAGCCCTTTTATGTTCAGTGCAGCTCAAGTGTAAATGAGAATCAGGCCCTCCAGTGCCATTTCTTTTCTTCCAAAGAGAAAAATTCTCCTTGACTACAGGGAGTGAAGTGGGTCAAGATGGTTTGGAGTTGACTTAAATCTCCTCCATGCTGCAGTGACGGATGGCTGTCCACTTGAGAGTAGAAACGTTTAAGCTCCTTTCCAAGGCAAGGGTAGTTTGCAAAAGGAGCACAGCATCCGTGGAAGATAGAAGATGCTTGCCCCATCACACTGGGAGCAAAGGGGCTTTCCTAGTTTTCTCCTGAGCAGAGGTCTCCTCCAAGCAGCAGATGAGCAGGTAATGGTCAAGGTCAAGGAACATGTCTGGATTTCACTCACAGAGAACTGACATTGCAAAGACCTGCCCAGCAGACAGCAGGTTTCACTGCAATAGTCTTCCTGAATTTTGTGCTCCATTGCTCTAAAACAGGACTTAATAGTGTTTTGAGCGCAGTGAAATAAATCTGGGTGCACCAGTAGCTGCAGAGGCTTTGTCTCCTGTCCTCAGGGATGAAAAGATTTCTAGATGGTGAAAAGGAGATGGACCCATCCCTAGTGCTAATACCCAGGGATGGTATTGATTAGTGCAAAAAAGAGAGGGGAGAAAGAGGGACTTGCCTGTGATACACACAAAAGTGTTCATCTTCTATGGAGTGGGTAGTGAGGCTGTGCCTAATGAATGGGGCTGGAATGTGTTCGGATGAGATGCTGAGGATGCGTTGACGCCTGGGAATGAGGATTTCAGAGTTGGGTTGTCAAGGCTCCCCAGGATCTTCAGAAACTATTGGTAAAGGTCACTGTGACCCTACTGATGACAGACACCCCTTTCCAGGCAGGGTCCCAGCACTGTCACAGCCCATCAGTGACTCCAGACACTGGCTCTGGGGCTGGGGACACCAAAGCCGCCTGTACCTGCCATCCCCGCTCCCGGCACTGCACGCTGACGGAGCAATGGAATGAGACACGCTTGCTGATTCATTGCCTCTCCTGGCGACGTCGAACAACCCTCTTAGGAGCTTCCCTTAGCACTTAATCAGAGAAGAGCTTGTCTGTGGCATCTTAAGGACTTCTCAGGTGAGACGCATCCTTCCCTGAATAAATAACGCACAGGTGGAGAAAGGACAAGATATTTTTTGACACAGCAACTCTTAACATCTGATTGCAGCCTATTCCCATGACAGATGCACAGAGAGGCGATGCCTGCTTTGGTGCACAACCTATTTACTGGCTTTTCACTGTTCCCATTTTGCTGTAGCCTGAGCAGCTTCCAGGCTCATGCAGTGATCCCTGCAAGGTGAGACGGGGACAGCATAGAGAGAAGTTAAGTGACTTGGCAGGGTTTGCAATGGGTCTGACTCTGATTTCCCAATAGAAACCACCCTAATTTCTAGCCTAAATCATCACAGAAGAGATCTAACCTCTGTATTATTCCTTTACACCAAGGAGAAGACGCTGGAGGAATATGAAATTCAGATTCCTCCCTTTTGAATCACATCTGCTGCTATTGCTTGCATTACAGCAGCTTGCAGCGCCTGGTGGAACCGGCACCCTGTGTGCTGGATGCTACACACATCCAGTCCTTCAGTTATTATCATTGCTATTGTTATGGAATAAATCATTCCTTAAGCTTCTCTCTTTCATTGCAAATTGCCCATGAAACACTTGCAATCTCTGCAGAGAGACACGCAGGTTGACAGAGTAAATCAGATCAGTAATCAAATCCAGATCCCATCTCCTGCTACCTGGTATGAGTTATTAGTACCAGAAGGTGTTGAAGGAAAAGGCAAGAATCTCTGCAGGAGAAAAAAGAAACATACAGGAAGGGTTTCTTCAGCTTAAATCTGAACTAGAAAGATCTGGAGCTTTCTCATATATGTTATTTAGCCAATGACATTTATACATTTCTTTCTAGGTGTTTGAAGTCTGGGTCTTAACATCGATAATGCCTGATGTCTGCAGCAGCCAGACCTTGGGTCAGGAGTTGCCAACACAAAACAGATTAGGAGCAGAGGCAGCAGTACAGGTAGGGCAGCAAGGATGGATCAGGGAGGCAGCTCCTTAGGTTACTCCTAAACCTGGACAAAAACTATTTGGAGTCTCAATTGTGCAAAACTCTCCCATGCTTTATTGGTTTGCAAAACTTGTCCTGAATAAAGTCCTACACCTAAAAAGAGGAACTTCTGACAAGGACATGTAGTGATAGGACAAGCGGGATGGCTTTAAACTGACAGAGGATAGATTGAGATGAGATCTTAAGCAGTTCTTCCCTGTGAGGGTGGTGAGGCTCTGGCACAGGGTGCCCAGAGAAGCTGTGGCTGCTCCATCCCGTCTAACCCAAACCTGTCTGTGATTCTAGCTGTCAGGGTATGGCTCATATATCCCATTTAGTGCACTGCTTGGGCCACTGAGAAGTGAAAATCTGCCCTCAGTTTTCAACACCTCCACATCTTTTCTGTTTTCCTTGAGATTTAGGTCCTCTTGCCCATATCTCCTAATAAAAGCCTCGGCTTTACCTGCCTGTGATCCCCTCTGCCTAGCACAGCCTTATTCTTGCAGATAAAGGACCCCAGGGAGCTGAGCATCACCAGCTCCCTGCACTGCTCCATGCTGGGGTTGATACCCAGTCACTGTCTCTAGTAATTGGACTCCTCACAGAGACAAGGGAAGGTGTGTGCTCAAAACCGCACTTGTACTTTCTCCTAGGCTTTTTTGGCTCAAAATCTATCCGTCTGGAGAAATCAGATACCTTTGCAGAGGCTAAGGATGGAGAGAGGCCAGTGCACGTTGCACCCTTGTAACCCCATTTAATTATTTACTTGCACCAGAAAATGGTGCTCTCTCCGTTTGCAAGGGAAGATGCAAGGGTTTATTTTGTACTATGGCTTTTTCTTAGTATATTTTGTCCCAATCTGCTCATGTTTTGCTTGGCAGAGAAGCCAGAGCTGCCTGGGCTAGAAACCCCCACCTTCTTGCTGCTCCAAAAAGCAGTCGGCTCTAGAGAAAGCAAACAGGAGCATGGATTTTATTTTATACCATTTTAATAAAGGGAAGGAGTTGGATGCCTCATGACGTATAGCAAATCCAAACAAGCTTGAAGCTGTCCCTCAGCTCTGGCCTCTGTTTTACATTTGTTTCCATATACGACTGAGCACCAAAGCATCCAGCAAAGGCTTAGAAAAGTCCTTCCACGGCAAAGAAATGGGGTTCAAAAGTGATGGAGAGAGATAAAGCACCCAGTTTCTTCTCCCTGGATGGGTTTGATCCCTGCTCCAGAGGAGAGGTTTCCACCATCAGGATCTGTGCTGCCTCCCACCGCCTTCCCTACTCCAACACTTCCCCGAGGATTGTGTCTAAATGGGATTTAAACTCCCCCATCCTTATCACCAGCTACTGACAGCTGACCAAAGCCTAAGGCTTATTATTTCCCACTCTTGAGGAAACATGTATACATACATATATCTCCTTTTTCCCAGCTGCTGTAGCATCAGCTTTATCCTCTCCCATTTGCACTTTCTCATTCTTCCAGTTTTTTTTTGCACTGCTTGGTGAGGGGCATGTGTGTCTTAAAACACTGCAGTGGTGTTGCAACCCAGTTAGGAGGAGTAAACCTCACAGGTATCGCCTCTGGATTTAGCCCAGGGCTTTGCAGGAGGAGGATTTAGCAGCCCCAGGGTCAAGGGAGCAGCCGCCCTGAAGTTGTATACAAGTATTTACAGGGGACACATATTTACTGCTCTATAAGAGATTATATCCGAACAGTGGGATACAAGCTATAAAAGGAAAAACTCTTGACTTGCCCCATGCAGCACTTACCCAGCTGTAAATTAAATCCCTCTTCTCTCTGCTGGTAATTTAAATCACCAGCTTCATGCTTCCAAGCCCATCCTTGAGAAAGCTCCGGCTGTGTCGTGCAAGGGGTCAGAGTGACAGGGATTTTGGCATGCTTAAACACCACAGTGATGCTTTCGTATGCTTACGCTTGCACATAGGCAGCTTCCTCCCTTCTCCAGCCTCTCCCCTGTACCCACAGAGGGTGGGCAAGAGGGTGTTTAAATCCCCTAAATGTGATAAAATGGGGGTGCAGGACCTGAATTAAGGTTCCCTGCATCGATCGCTAGGAGCTTTGGGGTTATTTTTGCAGCATCATTTCGAGAACGATCCTTGTCAGGCAACGTGGGGAAATAAAAAAAGAGCCTTTTCTGACTGTCAGAGCCATCATTTGAGCAAGAAATGCAGAAACAGAAATGGGTCCCCACAAGGACCAGACCAAGGGCATCTTGTATCCCCATGCAACATCCCAGGTCTTTTGCTGCCCAAACTGCACAAGGAGAGGCAATCTATTTTCCAGGGGAAAAGCAATTGCAAGGATTTTGCTCTGTTTCAGGGCGTATCTCCTCCAAAACACTGGGTTTAGCAGCTTTGGCTCTTGCCATTCCTGTCACAGACATGAGCAGTGACCAGCGATTTCTCAGCAGCGTAATCTTGGGGCCACATGGATGCTGGGGTCCTTCTCTGGGCAGTGGCTTCACCCTACTGTTAAATCACTCCCCTCCTCTGCTCCACAGCATCCCGCATCCCCTTCTCAGCTTATGTAAATGAAGATATGGATGCTATGGATATAGACAATATGGATATGGACACAGATATGCATCCTAAGCTTATAGACATATATTTATTTTATGGAGATATATATTTATTTTATGGATATGGATGATATGATAAGGAGATAGTACAGGTACAGGTAGAGGTCTACATACAGATTACATGGTATAGATATAGAATATATGGATATGGGCATAGATTATGCAGAGACAAGCCGAGAGGTGAAGAAAAGGGGAAAGAAGTCGAGTCGTCCCGCCTGAAGCTCCTGCAAAACTCCCTTCTGGGACAAAAAGCATTTGTTACATTAATTGGTGTTGGAGATAGCGCCAAACAAATGAAAGTTATTAAAGGAAGGGAAATGGATGGAGCTCAAGGCATCCGTTTGTTTTGCCAGCGCCAAATTCATTTCCAGAAAAAGCCCTTATCAATTCCCAGGGAATAGTTTGCCCTGTCAGTGCCGAGCGGGTGTTAATGTTCTTTACGGCTCCGTTAGAGCTGGTGCAGTGACACCAATCTAAATAAGGGAGGAAGGAAGGCTTAATCAGCCTGTCACTGACCAGTTATTAACATTTTAGAACAAGGGCATTAAAGGAGAGAATTCTGAGAGGTCAATTTGTACTTCAGGAGAGAAGCCAAAAAGATAAGGAGGAGAAAAGCGATGTCTGCCAGCCAGCAGTCACGATGCCAGCCATGAGACTTGGGGGCATCCATCTGCTATCAAGGCAAACAACCTGAGAGGAAAGGTTTCTCCCCCCCGGTGAGGGTCTTCTGCTGCAGCCAAGCTTTACACCCCATCCTTGGCAGTGGTACCCCCCCTTTCCCACTCTCGCCATCTCTGCATCCTAGAGGCGGCTGCAATCCAGAGGGGCTGCATGCAATGGCTCTGCAAAGCCCTGTGGGATGAAAGCTGTGTGCTTAGATATGGTTTATCCCTTCCAGCCCCTGATGATAATCCAGGATTAGTCCTTCCAGTATATGATTATGTTTTGTCCACTCTCTTTGAAATGACACCATTCTGGCCCCTTTGCTTACATCAACCCTTAGGAAAACTGTTTGCCAGGCTCTGATTAAACCCTGCTTGCAGCAAAGTCCACCAGGATCTCAAATGACTTGACATCCACGTCCCTCATGCACTGAGCATCCCCTCTGCTTCTCACCCTGCTTCATAGCTCAGCATCCTCCTGTCTCCAAACACCGATCATCTCTAATGTCCCCTTAGAGACCACATGGGGACCAGGTGTAGAAGTGCACCTATTCATTTCCAGCAATAAATAAGTAGCTTTGGCCACAGTGGTGGCTTCTGGATGTTGCTCCCCCAGGCAGCTGGTTCTATAGAGAAGCATCAGCCAGGCTCCATTTGGGAAGCCAGCACTGCTGCTCCCCATTAGGTTTATTCGCTATATGTGTTGCTGGGCCATTAAAGGAGCTGTGTGATAGCTGTCTGGCTGTTTGCGGGAGCAGCAGAGCAGCAGGGGAGTCAGCAGCCATTCCTCAAATCATTTCTCCCGGGGGAATGAAAAGAGAGAGAAATAAAAAATTAAATGAAATAAAATCTGCAGCAGAGGAGTCAGAAGGAACAAGTCTTGCAGGGTTGGAGATCCTCTCTTTGAAGAGGTTTGTTTCATTTTCAAGCTCATTATTCACAGGAACCTCACTCTGAGGTGTCTGGACTCTGGAAGAGCTTGGGAAGCTCTTTAGGATGGGCATACCTATGGTGCTTAATGCAGGTCCTGCCAAAATAAACATGGGAAAGGGCTCTTTGCTGGGATTGAATGCTTTGAGATGTAGCATTTGCATCCTGGAGCTGTCTTCAGTCCAGTTCTGTTATACAGGCCAGCTTCTTGCCTTGTACAGACTTCTGCCAATGTGATGTAGGGAGGTCCAAAGGGTAAAAGCATGCACCCAGGGACAGGCTGCGAATAAGAAATACCCACCGTATTCTGGCCTCTGGAATAGCAGCTTGTCCTCCTCATTTATCCTACTTTTTCTGCCTCTCAGATAGGATATACACAGCTAGAACCCCCCCTCAAGTCCTGCTGTGAGGTTTTACTCTGGCTCAGGCCATTTTGCCAGCAGATAGCCCTCCTTTCACCCTCTCCCCTTACCCCACACGCCCAGAAAAGGAAGGCAAAAAGAAGCAGCAAGTACTAGGGTGGATAGAACTACTTTTGCAGATCAACACTCAGGTATCTGATGATCCCCAGCCAGCATCCATTACCCTGTGCAGTCACTGTAATTATTGCCCAGCCTGTAATAACTGACTCAGCACCACTACTAAATGAAGAAAAGCCCTTACATCCAGGAGTGTGCAAAAGAGAGCAGTTAACTGGGAGGATTTTTCTGCTGTGAAGATGGTTGCAGCATCCAGTCCCTCTGGTCCAGGTCTTGTCATAGCCCTGATATCCCCTGCTGTGATTTGGGGACCAAATGAGGATGCTGAGTGTGTTGCAATTAATTGGAGGGTAAAAGTTATGCTGAGCCTCCAGTCCTGGTCCTCACTTCTCTGATGGCCTCTCTTGCAAGATTTGAATCCATGAAAGATGGTTTTAATACCTGGTGTGCTGCAGGGATATTTGTTTGGTGACAGCTTGCATTAAAGTCAACCATGCCAAATCCACCCGATAAATAAATCGATGCCGAAAGCTGGGCTCACCCCGATGTGCTTGGGAGGGGAGAGAAGGAGATGGATGGGTTTTATTGTTGCCATTATGGCAATTATTATTATTATTGTTAGGTTTTATTGGGTAAATAGAAGGAAAAGCAATTCTTTCTCTTGGTCCAAAGGCCCAGTTGCCAGGGCTGGCTCGCAACGGCAGAACGTCGTGAAGCAGCACAATAACAGCAAATTATAAATCACTGCCTTTTGTTTCTGATTAAACACTGCAAATCAGGGACTTACCCTTCCTCACCTCATCATGAACGGTGTGACACCAGCACCGACCCCAGACTCAGTGGGGGTGCTGTGGCCACGTGCTCCTGTGATGCCACAACTGCCCCCAGCGTGCATGGGGAAGAGGAGCAGGGCTTGCCTGCCATAAGCCAACCCAAACAGCAATGTAAAGTGTTGAATTTGGCTTCCCCTTCTGCATTAGAGCTGATTACACCAATTGACATGTTTGTTTGGGGTTGGATATATTTTGTTGTCCCTTTTTCTTTTCTACTGTTTTATTTTTTTGAGCCAAATCAACATGGTTGTTGCCAAATGGTTGTAAGACCAGGTGCTTTCCAAGGGAGATCTCAGATCTTACAGGGACAAAGTAGGACTGGTGGAACAGAGCCTTTTATACCAAAGGCACCATATCCTTGCGTGGACCACTTCTTTTGCAAAGTGCCTTGAGCCCGTTTTAAAA
Organism: Pezoporus wallicus; assembly: GCF_028554395.1. Taxonomy (NCBI): domain Eukaryota; kingdom Metazoa; phylum Chordata; class Aves; order Psittaciformes; family Psittacidae; genus Pezoporus; species Pezoporus wallicus. The sequence continues at coordinate 604,827 of NW_026641918.1, read as the reverse complement.
GGATTAGCTTCCTTCTAGTAATTCAGACATGGCTTTCCATGATTTCCTTGCATTTCCTGCTTCACCCCAAGGAATCACAGGTCTCGCTCACACCCTGCTATTAGGTTTGGTTAATCTTTATAAAGCAGAGCCGCAGGGATGCTGAAAGCCAGGGCAACACAGGATGTGGTACACAGAGCAGCCCAGAGATGCTTCTCCCATGCTCTGGCTGCAGGCTCCTCTGGGATGGAGCACCTTAGACAATGCACAGCTGACAAGTAGCTCAGGTTTTCAGCCACTGCAGCAGCGAGACACCAGCGTTCACACACTTTAGTCCTTTAAAATTGAAATAAATGACCCCTTTGGATTAAACAGGGCCGCAGCAGTGAAGTTCATTTGAAAGCTATCGCCATCAGGAGCGTCAGACTGCCCCCAGCCCGCCGGGGCGCGTCGGGGACAGCCACATTACCTCCTCAATCAGCATTACATCCCTTATCAGCCTGGCTGATTTTTGAAGATCTCCCATCTAAAGGTCGAGCAAATCATCTACTGTGGAGGCAGAGAGAGGGAACAGCAGGGAAGCAGGCGGCAGCGTGATGGAAGCAAGGAATGTCACTGCTGGCTGTGGACCATCCTGGGATCTTTGGTTTGGGAGCTGGTTCCTGATGCTGGCCAAGAGCAGAGACAGAAAGGAGCAGTCAAAGCCCTGACACATACCCAAACACAACAAATCCAGAGTTTTCTCAGGAAAATAAAATCCTTCCATAAAAAGAGTGGTGCTGAAAAGGAACATTGCACTGTCCAGAGCAAAAAGCCCTTGTTAACTGGAATCTTTTCTGTATATCTTGAATATGAAATTTTAGGGAAAACAGGGTTTATTTCAATCCAAGAGGCAAAACCTAAAACCATCCAGTAGGAAAGAAGTGGGAGCACAGACAGACTGACCCCTCTCTCTGCCTTTCTCTCCTCTTCCCCTGGGAGCATCCTACTTCAGCCCCACATTCCCTCTGCTTCCATCTGGTACCCAAAAGGCAACAGGACCCCCAGTAACCATAGCACACCATCCGCCAACCTGCCACCCTTCTCCCTCACCCATTAGTAAAAAATCACAACAATTCATTTCAGCATCCCTGTTTCTACCAGGCAGAGGTGTGATCACACACCTGCCCTGTTAGCAGATTAGTTATATTGTGCCATGAGGCACCCAGAGGAACCATCAACGAGTCATTTACAGAATTAGGACCCGGCATTTAATCACTTTGCTGGTGGCTGAGTGTTATTAAATTCCCCTGAGTTCAGCAACTTTGTAGCCCAGCTCTTTTGTAATGCAAGGCTTAGAGCAAAACTCACAGCTTTACTTGGGCTGGTTCAATCCAGCATTTCTTCACATGCCTCATCTATACTCCATCCTCATGCTCTGAGGAAAGGCCAAGACTGGGCAGCTTCATTTAGAAACCAGAGGCAAAAACCAGAGCAAGAGCACAGCCTGGAAGGATATTAATATTTAATCGCAGGAGGCCAGGGGTTACAGAGGCAATTGCTGTTAAATGTTATTGAAACAAAGCATTCATATTCCCACTGTAAGGGTCGTTTAGGAGAGCTGCCTTTCTCCTCTCTGTGCTTAGGATTGGTGCCATGAGTAAACCTTCTTGGTAGGACTTTTCCCTCAGATAAATGGGGGCTTTAAAGCTGCTTTTTCCAGGAGCATTTTCTCTCTGCATCAGGAATGGTTTTGAGGACACTTGTGTTTCCAGCAAGCAGCAGCAAGTATGCTGGGGAAAAAGGGACAGCCCCATACCCTGGAGACTCTGTGGTGATAGGACATATATTTATATACCTGACTGTCACCGAGGGTTAGTACTGTTAGTACTGGAGATGGACAGAAGTGGAGAGTGCAGCCCTCTTGATGTCCTTGTCTACCTCTTGATGAACTAAGAAAAGATTTCTACAGCCAGCCGTTCTGCCCAATACTCACTCCACCTTCTGTCTTCACCATCTTCCTATTCAATATCATAGAATCTCAGACCGGTTTGGGTTGGAAGGGACCTTAGAGCTCATCCAGTTCCAGCCCCTGCCATGGACAAGGACACCTTCCACTAGAGCAGCTTGCTCCAAGCCCCTGTGTCCAACCTGGCCTTGAACACTGCCAGGGATGGGGCAGCCACAGCTTCTCTGGGCACCCTGTGCCAGTGCCTCAGCACTCTCATAGTGAAGAATTAGATGACCTTGAAAAGAAAATGCAATGATATAGAGGAGATATATTGGAAGGAGCTTCAAGATTTGGCATCGTATCTCAAGACCACACTGCTTTAAATCCTGCAAGGGTTAAGCCTCGGGCAGCAGCTCCTCAGCACCTGGTTTGACATGTCATTAGCAGATTTGATATCTCACTTTGGTCAAAGTGGGTTTTCTTCCCAGAGAATTAATTCCATTTTTTTGCCTGCACACAAATCATTAACCCAGCCCTCCAAATGAAGTGCTAACACTTCCTGTCACCTTCTGCTCCTCACTCCCTGCAATTCCTTAAAGCCGCTGCAATCAGGGCCCTGAAAAGCTAATCAATTAAGCCCCAATATATCAAGAGCTCACGAGCCACTGTGAAGAACCCAACACATCATTAGTGAGCTTGTGATATTTCTGCCGGATGAGCAGATGTGTGGAAAGCAAAAGCAGACTGTGGCCCAAGGTCCTTTTTCTTCACCACTGCCTTTATCTCAGTGCTCCTGGCTGTGTCAATTCATCTCTAGCTTCTCAAGTGCTTCATGGCCAGGAGAGGACACTTGTCTTTTCCCTGTTGGCAAAGGGAGATGGTAGGTGGAGGTTGGATTTTCCACTATAGACATGTGGAGATGATCGTTATGCCCAAATACTTTCATCATGTTGGGTTTTAGTTGTTACTTTTTCCTTTGAAAATCCCTTTGTAGAGGACTGAAGAGCGTTTTCTTCCGCCTTTTTGACTGAAACCCCAGAATCCTACCAAACACACCCCCACACCAATATATTTTCTCTCCAAAGAGTTCTGGTCTAAGTTGCAGCCTCAGCCAACCCTTCCCCTAAAGTTAAACCCAAGCATGTGCATCAAAACACAAAATACACAGCTCGCCTGCCCTCAGATTTTAGAACACTTGTCTCCATGGAAACCCACACTTTTGATTTTTTTTCCCTTTTTTCCCTTTTTTTTCCTCGATTCAGAAACCAGAACATCAAGGCATGGAGCAGTCCAAGGGGTATTAAGGATGCCCTGGTGCCTGGCATCTTTTGAGGCTTTATCTGATGCCCTCAGCCAGAAATTGCTGTCTATAGCACATCTGAGATGATTTCTCCCACCCTCAGCAACTTGTTTTCCAAGGATGCCATCTCAGTCCCATACACATACACACATTTGATTTCTGAAGCCTATGTTGTTTTGCAGGATAAAAGCCTCTGTATATTAATACCATTATCAATAGGTCTTGAATATCACTGGGCTTCCTAATTATGCCTTATGACACGCTAAATGGCAGGAGTGAAGTTTAAGGTCAACCACAGAAAAAGATTAGCAGCAGCTTCTGCCTCTTAAGGGGGCAGATGGAAACCACAAAATGGGTCTAAAATGTTCACCAGGCAGCCTGACCTCCCTGCGCTTGAAGCAGAGCTTCACAGCTCTGCTCCACCTCGCACAAAGGGTTCTGGAGCAAGGCTCCTCATTTCTCTGATTTAAGAAGTTTGCCACAGCCCTTTCTTGGCATGTCATATTTACAGGTGAAAATGCAGGGTGATATTTAGAGGTAAGTGGTATTTATAAGTACATATGCAGGGAAATGTTTACAGGCAAGATACTCAGGGGTAATTATAGATCAATACTTCAAAGCAGAGTAAATAGAGAGGTAAAGGACCTTTGCTGGTATGTTACAAATAAATATTTAGATATAACAGATGCACATAAGTACGTGTAGGCTATATGGAAGAGATAAAGATTAGAATTTAGATGGAGCCCTTTTATAGGGAGGTAAGGCTATACCATTAGCAGCACATCCATAACTCAGCAACATAAGAGCATCCGGGCAATGCTATCAGATCAGCCCCACGGTCCATCAAACCTGGCATCAGGTTTCCAAACCAGAGAAGCAGAGGTCAGATAAATCCTTTTCTTCTGTTGAGGGAGCTCTGATGCCTTCCCATGCCATCACCCCAGCACAAAACCTGGGACCAGAGCTCTGTTATGCCTTTCCAGTTCCCTCTGACTCACTGCATCCAAATCTCCCTTGCCAATCGCATGGCGGCAGCTCATGTCTGACAAAGTTCAGCCAAGCAACGAGCAGCCTGGAAGGCCCTGAGATCCTGTAGAAATCCCCATCCAATTTATCAAGTCAAGAATTCAGCCGGGTGGGAGCTAACTAGGATGAAGTTCTGATCAAGGCAAGAGATTACAGCAGAGCCGGTTTCACAAATCACAGCTCTGAACTCGAGAGGGATGGGAACATCAGGATGAAGGGGAGTTTTTCCAGAGCTGGGCATAGCTGGAGATAAGAACCGGTTGTTGGTAAATAAAAATGCTGGGGAATCGCATGTCTGATCAGTGTCCGCTCCCATCAGGCTTGCAGAAGCTGGCAGCATTATTTTCAGGCTTTTCACTGAGAATACTAAGGGCATTTGGAAAGGCAAGAACAAAGCTACAACTTTATTTGAGAGCAAAACAAAAGCAAACAAATGCATACCCAGAAGACCCAGCGTTGAAAGAGAGCGATAGGCTATTCAGCTGCCATCTAAAGCAGCTCTTGGACAGCTCATGACTGTTAAAAAGTTTCCGAGGAGCAAAGGCTTTTGTTTGTTTGTTTGTTTGCAGGCAGAAAACAAAGTGAAAGGATT